>NC_081355.1:10511760-11163426 GCF_030684315.1 Stegostoma tigrinum
AGAGGAGCAGGAAAGTTAATATTTTGGGTCATGAGTCTTCTTCAGAAATGGGGGAGGGGAAGGGAGCTTTGAAATAAATAGAGAGGGGGGTCGCAGTGATAGAAAGTGGATAGAAAAATGAGGTACTTTCGAGTATGAGGTATTCCACCTTGGAACCCTACAACCCAATGGTCTCAAAGTGAACTTTACTAGCTTCTAAATCTCCCCACCCCTGACCTCATCTCAAGACCAGCACCCCCCTCATCTCCGCCTCCTTGATCTGTCCGTCTTCTCTCCCACCTCATTGACCAAACCCCAACCTCACTTCCTTCCTACACACACCTTTACTAGCTTCATCACTTCCTCCTTGATCTGTCCATCTTCTCTCCCACCTATCTGTTCCTCTATCCACCTTCTATCATCCCTCCCCCTCTCTCTAATTATTTCAGAGCCCCCTTCCTCTCTACCATTTCTGAAGAAGGGTCCAGACCCGAAATGTCAGCTTTCCTGCTCCTCTGATGCTGCCTGGCCTGTTTCCTCAGATAATCAAGTCATCGATAATCTATCTGCAGCAAGACCTGGGCAATATTCAAACCAGGACTTATCAATGGCCAGCAGCAATTCACCTAAAAACAGTGCCAGTCAATTAGCTTCTCCACCAAAGGAGAATCCAACCACCTTCCCTTGACATTCAATCACATCATAATTGTTGAATATCTAACTATCAATCTCCTGGGGATGACTATCAAACAGATACTGGTCAGGACCAACCATATAAATACTGTCACTACTAGGAGCAGGTCAGAGGCTGGGTGTTCTGCAGTGCTAACTTACCCCCTATCCCACAGCATCTACAAGGTGTATTTATGTTAGGGATGTTGTCCATTTGCTTATATAAGTGCAGCTCCAACAATATTCAAGAAACTTGACACTGTCCAAGACAAAGTAACCACTTGATTGGCATCACCTTCAACATTCACCCCTTTACTGCTGATGCAGTGTCACAGTAGTGTGTACCGTCTATGAGATATGCACACATCTTTCTAAGACTTGTTAGTCAGCGGCTTCCAAGTCCACGATACTGCCACCTAGAAGTTCTAGAGCAGCAGATATATGGGAACACCACCCACAGCAAGTGGCCCTCCAGGTCACATACTATTCTGACCTGGAAATATATCAGTGTTCTTTCACTGTTGCTGGGTCAAAATCTGGTAACTCCTTCCCTAACAGTTCTGTGGGTGTATGTAACCACAATGACTGATGCTGTTCTGGAATGCAACGCATCACCAACTTCTGAAGGGCAACTAGGGGATACATAATCAATGCTGGCTCAGCCAGTAACACTCACATCCCATGGAAGAACTAAGAACATTAATACTGAGTCTTTGAGATGCCAACAGTTTTCTCTGCAGTCATCCTTTCGGATATAATGGACCTGATTGCAGCTCATCTACTCCAAAGTTGTACAATTCCAGATTCAGGCCATGAATCTTCGCTGTAAGTGGTAACTGTAGCAGTGTTCATTTACATATAACCATCACCTTCCCCTAGTACTATTTGCTCTCATGTATCCTTGCCAGATCTTACTAAGTGATATTATTCACCAGTGGCACTCTGCTCGATCAGCAGTCAGTGTCAGGTTCACTTATCTGCAATTTGATATCTCAGGTACAAGGAGGAGAACATTGATGGCCCAGGGATCCTGGTGTCAGGACAGGTTAATTTAAACATTATAAAAATGATAGTGTTGAAAACATTGGGCTGATGGATGACCATTGAAGTACAGCCATGGCTGAAGATTGGAGACCTTTCCAGCGCAGATACCAAGGAGAAAAAAGACATTGAAAATGATTACTTTAAAAGAATTAAATGTCAAAATTTGGATTCAGATACTGTCACGCCAACAGTTTGTACTGATGCAACATCTTCTAGCAAACATTCCCAAGAGAATTCTCACTAAAGGACTGGTCTCCCAATATGCTATCTGCAACTTCCAACAGATTAATCACTTCATAGAATCCTTACAGTACAAGAAGAAGCCATTTGGCCCATCGAGTCCATACCAACTCTCCAAAGAGCATCCCACCCAGACCACCCTAATCCCTAATCCTGCGTTTCCCATGGCCAATCCACTTAACCTGCACGTTTTTGGACTGTGGGAGGAAATTGGAGCACTCAACAGAAACCCACGCAGACACAGGGAGAATGTGCAAACTCCACACAGATAGTTGTAGTCCTACAGAACAGAAACAGATCCTTTGGTCCAACTAGTCCAACTGACCAAGTTTCCTAAACCAAACTAGTCCCACCTGCCTGTATTTGGCCCATTTCCTTCTAAAGATTTCCTATTCATGTACCCACCCAACTGTCTTTTAAATGTAACTGTACCTACATCTACCACTTCCTCTGGCAGTTCATTCCACATACGAACTACCATCAGTGTGAAAACATTGTCCCTCAGGTCTCTTTTAAATCTTTCCACTCAAAAATATGCCCCGTAGTTTTGAATTACCCTACTATAGGGAAAAGACCTTTGCTGTTCACCTTTGCGTGCCCCTACCCCCAATGATTTTATAAACCCTCCAAAGGCTGGAAACAAACCCAGGTCCCCCAGCACTGCGAGGCACCTGTGTTAACCACTGAGCTAAACATTTGTGTGCAACAAGATCTATCTGCGGAGCTGTGACACTTCAGATAAGGCAGCTTAAAAGGTGGAGCTGTGGATTGTCAGATCAGCCATCGTCTCTTCGAACGGCAAAGTAGACACAGTGGGCTGAATGGCCTACTTCCAGTCCTTGGTTTTACAAACTAACATGCAATCTCTCACTTGCTGCTGGAACCTGCATGCTGTTATCAGAATGCTTTATTCATACAAGACATGAATAATGAATGCCAGAAGCAGAGTTGTCCTTATCCGTGTGATATTGCATGTAACTGATTCAACATCCAGGGAATGATTCAGCCCCTATCACTCTGATTCTGACCATCCAAACCAGTGGATCAGTTTCTAATCTAACTCCTGTCTTTTTGGAAGGCGGGCTATTGTGAATATTCAGTTGGGTTCATTGAGCTCGGTGTGTGCCTTGATCTGGAGGGTTAAGCTAATTATCCATTCTTGTCCTCAACAAAGCAGCAAAGCTGTTTTACTTAGAGCTTTTTCAACTAAGCTGGGGTCATTGCATTGAGAACCATCATATCATAGATTCTCTCGTGCCTGGGCATAGAGACAGGCAACGCTGTGGCCAGACACACGGGGAAAACAATACAACCACCTGCGAGCTGGGCTCAACTAATGCATCAAAGCGAAGCTCTGGTTGCTAACGTTACTGATACTCTGCTGACAACGGTCAGGACGAGAGCAGAAACCTTCTCCAGCAATGAATCCCATAGTAACCGAGAGAGGAGGAGGAGACTGTCCCGGCAGCCTTGTATCACAAGTGTCTCTCTCTCTCTCTCTCTCTCTGCTCTGACCTACTTCCCCTAACTCCCTGCCACATAGGCACAGCCGACAGCTCTCAGTAAGAACCTACAATCTCCTCGAACCAGGCAACAACTCCATTTCCAGAACTAGTGAGTGACCCCCGCAGGCTCCAGTGCCTATAGCTTAATCATTTCTCTACCCCAGCCTAAGGGAAACCACACATTTCACTTCACTTCCCCTATTTGTCTCCCTAGTCCAGCAAAGTTATTGAGAAGGCTCTCTCTCTCTCGTCACATAAGAGGAACACCTGTTTAACTATCGAATTTAATTTTCCTGTGCATCAGTGGACACGTGTGGGGGCTGCAGGAGGGTAACCGAGTGAAAATTTGTCACAATGTGATTTGAAAACAAAATGCAGCAGTCTTTGCTGGCTGTAATTCATCTCTCAAACTCAGAGCAGCAACTATCTTTCAGGCTGAGGATCAGGCTCATTTTTTTAAAAATGTGCAGGAAAGGGGTGTGGAGCCACATGAAGAGATAGGAATCCAGACTGGGATGGGCTGGATACAATTGCTGCAAACATTGAAGTGAAATCAGAATGTGTCACAGTCTGTAGAGGGTGGCAACAGCTTGATTTTGCAGGCTACGTTTTTTTTTCAAAATAAAGAAAATAGACTCAACTACTGGAGTTTTAAACAAAATCTCACCTTAAGAGTTTTCAGTCTTTGTGCAAAATGCAACTACTTTCCAACAAGGGTGAATAACTGCATATAAAATTCTTCCGGTGCAGATTAAGGATGAGTTGAGTTGTGTTTCAATTGTCTTAGAAAGAATATGCTCGATTATATTTCTGGGTTAGGCAGCGTCATCATGAAAGTGTGTTTAGCAGGATGCCTTCTGTGCTGGGACCAAGAGAAGTCTCTCGAAGGTTACCAAGCATCACATTTAAGGAATTGTAATGACTCAACTATTAAGGGGAATGCAACAATGGTGGGTGTATAGTTTTAGATACAGATCAACCAGAAACTCATTGAACTGGTTGGGCAAACTCGAATTGTTTTCATTACAGAGTTGGAGGCTGAGGGGTGACCCGATAGAAGAATATAAAATTACAAGAGGCATCGATAGGTTAGATAGTCACAGTATTTCTTCCAGGGTAGAAATGTCAAACACATGGGCCAAGGAGTGGCGGATGGAGTTTAATTTAGATAAATGTGAGGTGTTGCAATTTGGTGAAGCAAACCAGAGCAGGACTTTTACAGCTAATGGTAGGGCCCTGGGAGTGTTGCTAAGCAGAGAGACGTTGAATGCAGGTAGCTGCACTTTCAAGGAAAGCTCCTTGAAAGTGGAGTCACGGGTAGGCAGGGTGGTGAAGAAGGCATTTGGCATGCTTACCTTCATTGGTCAGAACATTGAATATAGGAGCTGGGATGTCATTGGCACAGCTGTACAGGACATTGGTTAGGTCACTTTTAGAGTTCTGGCCTCCTCGATAGAGGCAGGATATTGTTAAACTTGAAAGGGTGCAGAAAAGATTAATGAGGATGTTGCCAGAGTTGGAGGGTTTGAGCTATAGGGAGAGGCTGAATAGGCTGGGGCTATTTTCCCTGGAGCGTCAGCGGCTGAGGGGTGACCTTATAGAGGTTTACAAAATCATGAGGGGCGTGGATAGGTGAGTAGCCAAGGTCTTTTCCCCAGGGGTGGGGGGAGTCCAAAACTAGCGGGGCATAGGTTTAAGGCAAGAGGGGAATGATTTAAAAGGGACCCAAGGGGCAACATTTTCACACAGAGGATGGTGTGTATATGGAATGAGCTGGTGGGGGCTGGCACAGTGACAACATTGAAAAGGCATCTGGATGATATATGAATAGGAAGGGTTTAGAGAGATATGGGCCAAATGCTGACAAATGGGTCTAGACCACTTTAGGATACCTGGTCAGCATGGACGAGTTGGACTGAAGGGTCCGTTTCTGTGCTGTACATTTCTATGACTCTAAAGCAAGGAACAGTAGATGCTGGAGATCAGAAACAAAATCAGAAATTGCTGGAGAAACTCACAGCATCTGGGGTAAGAAAGCAGAGTTAACGCTTCTGGTCTGGTGACTCTTCAGCATTCCGATGAAGAAACGTTAACTCTGCTTTCTTCCCACAGATGCTGCCAGATCTGCTGCATTTCTTCAGCAATTTGTGCTTTTGTTGGAAATACGAGGAGGCATAGCATATAAAGTGAAAGAGAAAAGTTTGAAGGAGATGTGTGGGGCAAGTTTTTTTGCAAAGGGTGGTAGGTAGCTGGAATGTACAGCTGGGGAGGTAGTTGAAACAGATACAATAGCAATGCTTCAGGGGCAGTTCCACAGACACATGAATAGGCAGGGAATGCTGGGAAATGGATCATGTGCAGGCAGATGGAATTGGTTTAGAATGGCATCATGGTCAGAACAAACATTGTGGGCCGAATGGCCTGGTCCTGTGCTGTATTCTTCTATATATGTTTGAGTCGCAGAATGTCCTCCTCTTGCTGCTACAATCTTGTGACCTAGTTTTATGTGTCCTACAAATTAGCCAAAAGTTTGTCAAAAGCTTTGCCACTGAAATGGACTCCTTTAGTGAGCATGATAACAAAGTGTGGAGCTGGATGAACACAGCAGGCCAAGCAGCATCTCAGGAGCACAAAAGCTGACGTTTCGGGCCTAGACCCTTCATCAGAGAGGGGGATGGGGAGAGGGAACTGGAATAAATAGGGAGAGAGGGGGAGGCGGACCAAAGATGGAGAGAAAACAAGATAGGTGGAGAGGAGAGTACAGGTGGGGAAGTAGGGAGGGGATAGGTCAGTCCAGGGAAGACGGACAGGTCAAGGAGGTGGGATGAGGTAGTAGGTAGGAAATGGAGGTGCGGCTTGATGTGGGAGGAAGGGATGGGTGAGAGGAAGAACAGGTTAGGGAGGCAGAGACAGGCTGAGCGGGTTGTGTGATGCCATGGGGGGAGGGGAAGAGCTGGGCTGATTTTATGATGCAGTGGGGGGAGGGGAAGAACTGGGCTGGTTTTGGGATGCGGTGGGGGAAGGGGAGATTTTGAAAGTTGTGAAGTCCACATTGATACCATTGGGCTGCAGGGTTCCCAAGCGGAAAATGAGTTGCTGTTCCTGAAACCTTCAGGTGGCATCATTGTGGCACTGCTGTTTAATTCATTGTCAATAATGTGTTTGATACAAACTACAGTGAGTTCAGAGCTACAATCCAGTCTTGCATAAATAACCAGTGAAGAAGGGAGGGATGTTTTAACATATTTCTGCACACAGTAACTTTAGTGATTGGAACAAATGGATCTCATTGACTATGAGACCCTGACTGAGGTTGTTAACCTGGGCCGATCAGGGAGGCCTGGCTGACAACTAGAAACAGGAATTTCAGGTATTCTTCTCTCTCCAGGTTAGAGACAAAAAAAAACTGTAGATGGTGGAATCCAAGGTGGACAAACAGGAGGCTGGAAGAACACAGCAGGCCAGGCAGCATCTGGAGGAAAGGGACAGTCAACGTTTCGGGTATTACCCTCCTTCAGGAGAGGGTCTGAGCTGGCTGGTCAGAGTCCATGTACTGTGCATGTATAAATAAAGGGTGACTGGCGATGGGACACCAGCCTGTGTGGAGTGATAATGGGAACTGCAGATGCTGGAGAATCCAAGATAACAAAGTGTGGAGCTGGATGAACACAGCAGGTCAAGCAGCATCTCAGGAGCACAAAAGCTGACGTTTCGGGCCTAGACCCTTCATCAGAGAGTAGGATGGGGAGTGGGAACTGGAATAAATAGGGAGAGGGGGGAGGCGGACCAAAGATGGAGAGAAAACAAGATAGGTGGAGAGGAGAGTATAGGTGAGGAGGTAGGGAGGGGATAGGTCAGTCCAGGGAAGACGGACAGGTCAAGAAGGCGGGATGAGGTGGTAGGTAGGAAATGGAGGTGCGGCTTGATGTGGGAGGAAGGGATGGGTGAGAGGAAGAACAGGTTAGGGAAGTGGAGACAGGCTGGGCTGGTTTTGGGATGCAGTGGGGGGAGGGGACGAGCTGGGCTGGTTTTGGGATGCAGTGGGGGGAGGGGAAGAACGGGGCTGGTTTTGGGATGCAGTGGGGGAAGGGGAGATTTTGAAGCTGGTGAAATCCACATTGATACCATTGGGCTGCAGGGTTCCCAAGCGGAATATGAGTTGCTGTTCCTGCATCATTGTGGCACTGCAGGAGGCCCATGATGGACATGTCATCTGACGAATGGGAGGGGGAGTTGAAATGGTTCATGACTGGGAGGTGCAGTTGCTTGTTGCAAACCGAGTGGAGGTGTTCTGCAAAGCAGTCCCCAAGCCTCCGCTGGGTTTCCCCAATGTAGAGGGAGCCACACCGGGTACAATGGATACAGTATACCACATTGGCAATTGTGCAGGTGAACATCTGCTTGATATGGAAGGTCATCTTGGGGCCTGGGACAGGGGTGAGGGAGGAGGTGTGGGTGCAAGTGTAGCATTTCCTGCGGTTGCAGGGGAAGGTGCCGCGTGTGGTGCGGTTAGAGGGGAGTGTGGAGCGGACAAGGGAGTGACGGAGAGAGTGGTCTCTCCGGAAGGCAGACAAGGGTGGGGATGGAAAAATGTCTTGGGTGGTGGGGTCGGATTGTAGATGGCGGAAGTGTCGGAGGATGATGCGTTGTATCTGGAGGTTGGTGGGGTGGTATGTGAGAATCAGGGGGATCCTCTTTGGGCGCTTGTGGCGGGGGTGGGGTGTGAGGGATGTGTTGCGGGAAATGTGGGAGATGAGGTCAAGGGCGTTCTTGACCACTGTGGGGGGAAAGTTGCGGTCCTTGAAGAACGTGGACATCTGGGATGTGCAGGAGTGGAATGCCTTATCCTGGGAGCAGATGTGGTGGAGGCAGAGGAATTGGGAATAGGGGATGGAACTTTTGCAAGAGCCTCTGTGGAGTTATTTCAGTAACCTTACCTAAGCCAGCAACATTCTGCACATACAGATGCAGGTAATTGTTAACAATAAGTTATAATTATATAATACCTGTAATGTAGTGAAAAAGCCCAAGGTGAATCAGGAGCATTATAAAACAATGATGAGACTGAGCCATACAAGGAGATTCCAGGTCAGGTGTCCAAAAGCCTAGCCATGAAGAAAGTTTTAACAAGTATTTTAAAGGGTGGGGCAGGTTGACAGAGACAGAGAAATGCAGGAATAGTATTCAGAGGCAGCAGTCAAGATAACCAAAAGCACAGGTTTCAAAGGTGGGAAAATTTTGATTGTAAATTGTAGAATCCCTACGGTGTGGAAAAAGGCCCTTCATCCCAGCAAGCCCACTCGGACCCTCAGAGCATCCCACCCAAACCCATCCCTGCATAACCCACCTAATCTACACATCCCTGGGCACTACGGGCAATTCCCCATGGCCAGTCCTCCTAACCTGCACATCTTTGGACTGTGGGAGGAAACCGGAGCACGCAGAGGAAACCCACACAGACACAGGGAGAATGTGCAAACTCCGCAGAGACAGTCACCCGAGGCTGGAATCGAACCCAGGTCCCTGCCACTGTGAGGCTGCGATGCTAACCACTGGGGCACCCTAACCAAATGTGCCAATGGCAGGTATCAGAGAGTTGTAGGGCTGGAGGAAATAAAGAAGAGCAAGAAGAGGGAAGGATTTGAACAGAAGGATGAGAATTTTAAAATCGAGACTTTGTTTTATTGGGAGCCAATGTAAGTCAGAGAGCACAGGAGTAAGAAGAGAACGGCCCGAACGGAAAATGAAGCCGCAAACAGTAAAGCTCTTGGAGTTTACAGAGGATGGAATGTGGAGGATCAGCCGGGAGTGTTTTGGAACAGTTGAACCTAGAGATAATTAAGGCATGGATGAGAGCTCAAGCAACAGATTAGCTGAGACAGGAGCAACTTTGAGTGATGCTACATTGATGCTGTTAGCAATGGGATAAAAGTGAGTTGGGAAATTTGCCTCAGGATCAAAAGTGACGTGAAGGTTGTGTACAGACTGGCTTCACTGCAGACTGTCACCACAGAGAGGAATGGACTCAGCTGGTAGGGCATATAGTTTGGAACAGGAACTAGGGCAGCACGGTGGCTCAGCGGTTAGCACTGCTGCCTCACAGCATGAGGGGACCTGGGTTCAGTTCCACCCTCGGGTGACTGTCTGTGTGGAGTTTGCACATTCTTCCCGTGTCTGTGTGGTTTCCTCCCACAGGCTAGGTGGATTGGCCATGCTAAATTACCCCCAGATAATAAAATGTGAGGCTGGATGAACACAGCAGGCCCAAAAGCCGACGTTTCGGGCCTAGACCCTTCATTAGAGAACTAAATTACCCCCACCCCATTATGTTCAGGGATGTGTGGGTTATTGGGGGATGGGTTGGGTTGGTGTGGATGTGTTGGGTAAAGGGCCTGTTTCCACACTGTAGGGATTCTATGAAAGGATAGCTTCAATATTTCATTGATGGAAATTTCTGCTTTTCCAGCATTGGAAGTTCAGACGAGCAGTCTGATTATTTAGCAACAGTGGAGGAGTCAGGAAAGGTAGTGATGGGACAGAGCTGGATGTCTTCAGGGTACACATGAAAATTAATGCTGTGTCTTTGGATCATGTTAATGTAAGTGAGAAATAGGAAAGAGCCAACGACAGACCTTTGGGGAACTCCAGAGGAAATGCTGTGGGGCCCCCGAACCATTGTAAGTGATTGATTGGTTATAGTTAGGTGCGTCAGAATAGAATCAGGTTAGTGCAGTCTCAACCCACCTGGGGAAGGGTTGGAGAAGGATCGTGAGGTCAACTGTGTCGAAAGCTGCAGACATTAAGAAGCACAAGCCAGGGAAAACCTACCTTTGTCACAGTCACATTGCATGTTATTTCTGACTTTGTCTCAGGCCATTTCAATACTGTGGCAGGAGTAGAAGGGCTGGAAGCATGGAGTTGGAGGAGAGATGATAATAAATTGGTAAGGCTTCAGCACATTCAAGGGGAAGGGGTGATTGGAAATGAGATTTTTGTTTGTTAGGGTGGTTTCCTTTATTCGTTTCCAATTCTCCAATTCTCTTTTGAATGTCGCTGTTGGATCTGCTTCCATCAATCTTTTTGCCTGGGATTTCTACAGCACTCTGTGTGAAAAACCACCTCTGGTCCTTTGATTTGTCACCTTAGTCTCAAGTCCTCTGTCCACTGACCCTGTATCTCTGGGGATCAATTCTCCTTGTTCAATCCAATCAATACCATCCATGATTGTGAAATGCTTCCAGCCAATAAATCACCCTGAACTTTGTCTGAAACTATCAATCTGTCCCCATAACTCAAGCCTTCTCATCCCTGGTGCCCTTCTAGTAAATCTCTTCTGTGCTGTTGATGGAGGGGGTGCATGCCAGAGAGAAATAGGATTGAAATCTGCAAACTGAAAGGATTCAGACCCAGCCAATATGGTTATAATAAAGACTGCTAATTATAATGTGGTAATGCAGGTGTAAATCTGTAGACAGATCAAGGAGATGGTAGGAGTAGCATGATTACAGCGCTTGGAGATTTTAATTACTCATTCATTGAGTTTGGGAAGTGGTATTCCTAAAATATGTGCAGCTCTCCCTCCTCAAGCAGGGCATTTGTAAACTGACAAGGGGAGATATCTTTCTAGATCTAGTTATAAATAACAAAATAAATTAGATAAGTAACATAAGGACAAGGATCAGGTGCAGGCTATTTGAATGTACTCAGTAACACAATGGCTTATCTTTTACCCTATCTGTACTTTCCCAGTCTATTCTCATAGAATCATACAGAATGGAATCAGGCCTTTCAGCCCCTCATTTTGTATGCTAGCTTTTTGAAAGAACAGTCATGCTTAGTCAATTCCACTTCCTCAACCATCTACAATTCCCATTTGCATTTATTTCTGGGGGCAATGGCGTTGTGGTGGTTGTGTCACTCAACAAGTAGTCCAGAGACTTGAGTTAAAGATCTAGGACGTGGGTTCGAATCCTACCATAGTAGCCGATGGAATTTAACTTAAATATAGCAAAATAATGATCAGGTTAGTCTCAATGATGGTGACCATGAAACTATCATTAATTGCTCTAAAAATCCAACCTGTTCACCAATATGGTACAGGGAAGGAAATCTGCCACTCTTATCTGGCTTGGCCTACATGTGAATCCAGACCCACAGCCAAATTGGTTGACATTTGAATGCCCTGAAATAGTCAATCCAGACCAGTCAGTTCAACGGGCGTTTAGTGATGGGCAATAAATGCTGGACTTAATTTCCAGCGTTGGCCATATTGTACAAAAGGAAAAAGCATCCACACCATTTTGGGCACAGCTCATCAGATCTTAACAAGGGATCTCCTGTTACTGCTTATTACGCCTACAATGTCTGGTTGTCCTTGTGCATGAATCACAAAAAGTTGGTTTGCAGGTGCAGCAGGTAATTAAGAGGCAAATGGAATATTGTCCTCCACTGCTAGAGAGATGGAGTTGAAAAACAGAGAGGATATACTGCAGCTATATCGGGTGCAGGTGAGGCCATACCTGGAGTAACGTGTACAGTTTTGGTCTCCTTACTTGAGAAAGGACATACTGAGACTGGAGAGGGAGTACAGCAGGTTCACTAGGTTAATTCCGGAATTGAGAGGGTTGGCCTATGAAAAGAGACTGAGTAGGCTGGGACTATACTCATTGAAATTTGAAGAATGAGGCAGTGGGGGGTTGGGGGGGGGGGTGGATCTTATAGAAACATACAAAGTTATGAAGGGAATAGATAAGATAGAAGCAGGGGGGCTGTTTTCACAGTGGGGTGAAAATAGAATGAGGGGGCACAGCCTCAAAATAAGGGGGGAGCAGATTTAGGACTGAGTTGAGGAGGAACATCTTCACTCAAAGGCTGGTGAATCTGTGGAATTCCTTGCCCAGTGAAGCAGTTGAGACTGCCTCATTGTATGTTTTTAAGGGAAAGGTAGATTTTTGTGCAGTAAATGAATTAAGGGTTTATGGTGAGCGGGCAGGAAAGTGGAGCTGAGTTGGTTTTTCCCTTTATCCATTCATGGGATGAGAGCATCACTGACCAGGCAGCATTTATTGCCCATGCCGAATTGCCCAGACGACAGTTAAGAGTCAACCACATTGCTGTGGGTCTGGAGTCACATGTAGGCCAGACCAGGTAAAGATGGCAGTTTCCTTCCTTAAAGGACATTGGTGAACCAGATGGGTTTTCCCAACAACTGACAATGGATTCACTGTCATCATTAGATTCTTAATTCTAGATATTTACTGAATTCAAATTCCACCATCTGTCATGGTGGGATTTGAACCTTGGCCTCCCAGAACACTATCTGGTTCTCTGGAATAAGATTCGAGTGACAATACCACTAGACCATCACCTCCCCATGAAAAGAGCAGCCATGATCTTATTAAATGGTGGAACAGGCTCGATGGGCCAAATAACCTACTCCTGCTGCTACTTCTTATGTTCTTATTGATCCAAGTGGTTATTGATTTACAAACAGGAACCATTTTTTGCTATTTACTCTATTTATACCCTCTCATTGTCTCAAATTGGTCACCTCGTAATCTTCTCAGTTCGAAGGGGAATAGTTCGAACTTCTTCTGCACTCTCCCTGACTGATGCTCCTCAAACCTGGTAACAGCTGGTCAAACCCCCTCAGTGTCCTTTCAAAAGAGAAGGTCTTGCTATCTCTAAACGAAAAGCTCTCTGCTTAAGTCTTGCTCCAGGATTTGATGGCCAAGAAGACTGTGTTTATCATGGTGTGGGAGACAATCTTCAAAGCCTTCCAACACACACCAATGAGAGTGGGAGAGATTCCCGATCAGCCCTCAATGTTAGAATCTCTGCCTTCACTATCCATAGCAACAGGCCACAACATCCATGGAAAAATGACCAATTCCTGAAATGCACTTTCTAAGATGTCTGTGTCTTTCCCACGCTGAGCCACCCACAGTCTTTTCACAATGTGAACTGTCCAGATCTAACCAGTGATTTATCAGGTCCCAGTGTTGATCTCACAGGATTTGCAGAGATATTACTGTGCAGAGGAGGCCATTCAGCCCATCTTGCCCTACTGGTTCTTTTTGTTTTCATCCATAGTTCTGTGTTTACGCATGCAAATCATCTATATGCTTTATCCCCAACTTATCAACTTGACCAACCGACCTCCCTGGTTTGCTGGAACAGAGATGGTTACACGGCGATTAGATAGAGCTGCTCAAGATTCTGAAGGAACTTGAGGGTGACATGGTGACTCAGTGGTTAGCACTGTTGCCTCACAGCCCCAGGCACCTAGGTTCCATTCCAGCCTTGGCTAACTAACTGTGTGGGCTTTGCATGTTCTCCCCTGTGTCTGCATGGGTTTCCTCCCATGGCCCAAAGATGCACAGGTTATGTTGATTGGCCATGCTAAATCACCCCGTAGTGTCCAGGAATGTGCAGGCTCAGTGAGTTAGCAGTGGGAAATGCAGTGTTACGTGGATAGATTGTGGCGCTGGGTCTGGGTGGAGTCAATGAGCCAAAGAGCCTCTTTCTGTCCTGTGCACTTTCCATGACAAAGTCCATGGAAACAGTGATTGTGATGTCGAGAATGAAAAGTTATTGTTTAAATGTAAGAGAGGGAGATAGAAGAGAGGCTGCTTTATGCAGACGGAGGTAAGCATTAAAGATCATGCCAATGTTTAGTAGTCAGCTGGTTAAGTGGCTGAGAGAAAGGGAAGAAATGAGGATGCAAAATTGGGCAGGCCCATAGGATTATAGAAGCCTTCCTAGTATTTTGGAAAAATGTCACTGAAACAGACTGCACATTGGAGGAACAAACCAATTACTAAACAGTTCAGTTGGAATAACATTCACTTTTTGTCCCTCCCATGGCAGATGATATAAAGAATTGACATGAGGTATGGAAAGGAGCAGTTCTCTGTTTTCAGCATTTAGTCATCAGACGTACAGAAATGTGGGGACTCTACACTTTAGAACAGTGTGGATTAAGAGTGGGGTGGGGTGAGATCAGGATTTATAACAGGATGAAAGGGCTCAGTTTGTCTCCTGAAAGGTCAGGGGTGACCCGGGCTCACAGCATTAAGCTGCATCAGGCCAAATCTGGCTTTGCATCAGGAGACGGTTCATTTCCAATAACCTCAGGACCTCACTGCTGGATTGGGTGCTGGACATCAGTTCACTGAATCCCTTTGAGCAGAGAGCTGGGAGTGTTTCAGGCTGGCCTGGAGATCCCCTCCTGTGAAAGACGAGGACTGCGGTCCACAGTGACCTCCATTATACTGACCTCGCTGTTCTCCGAAAAGCTATTTACAGAGAATGTTGAGGTTTAAGAAAAATCAACATTATTTGGGACAGTGGTGGCATTGTGGTAACATCATTAGACTGGTAATTCAGAACCGTCTGCTATAGCTCTGCGACAAAGGTTCAAATCCTGCTATGGCAAATGTTGAAATTTCTGTCAAATAATAAAATAAAGTCATGACTGTGTAATCATTATTGATTCTCATGACCTTTGGGGACAGGGAATCTGGTGTCCTTACGTGGTCTCCCCTACATGTGACTCCAGGCCCACAGCAATGTAAATCTTAACTGCTCTCTGAAACGGCCTGAGCATGTTCAAGGGTCAGTTTGGTATGGCCAAGAAAACCGTTGTGCCAGCCTACAATGCCCACACCCCGAAAACAAATAAAGAAAACCAATATGTTACTGTGATGGCATCTTACCTCTAAGAATGACGAAGATCATGTGATATTACATCACTTCCTGTGATTATGTATACACATGTCATTAACATTTCACATCACAGTCTGATTTAACAGTTTATACAATAAGCTCCTTGAGCGGTATCATTTACCTCAAGGGGTCAGAAGAGAATTTTCTAGAGATTTTGTAGATTGGGTTGTTGTCTTTATATTGCTTCCCAAAGCATCTCATGGTTTTGGGTGGTGTGAAAAGTGGATAGATTGTGGTGTGGAAGGTCTTAAAATTGTGTATGATAAGTTGGATGAACCAGAGGGTTTTTTTTCCATCTATAACTGTTTATCATTAAGAAGAGCTGAATGGCATTTCACGTGCAAAATGATCCTTGGTTTCATGCTTTCAATCATTTTTGGGAACCCAGCATTGTGGTGTTTGACCTGAATCAATACAATCTAACCCTTTAAGAGAGTGCACCTTTAAGGACCTCATACATCTGCATACAATGCTGTGACTCTGCCTGGCAGTTTGTAAGCTGCACTCAAACAGATATCAGGTTGGTTTGATGCTAGGAAATGTAAATATTGTGGATGCTGGAGGTATGAAGTAAATGCTGAAGGAAATCAATAGGTCTGGCAACATCTGTGGAGAGAGAAACAGAGTTAATGTTTTGTTTGCAATGAGTTCCAGAGAAGAGACATTCCGAATTTGAAACTTTAGCTCTGCTCCTCTCTCCAAAGATGCCGCTACACAACAACATAAATGAAGGAAACAGAGTGTCACCTAAAAGCCAAAAATTGCATGGGTTGATCTCTCTTTTGACAGAACTGTGAGAACTCCAGTGGCCTAGATCTGCCTTTGAAACGTTTAGTAACATTTGATTCTCCAAACAAAACCTGGTTAAATAGTGATTACTACCAACGGGGAATGAATTAAAGTGATTGTGTACACCTCTAATAGTGAGGTTTGCGTAGCTTTCACTATATCCACTTATACAATAAACATTTAACCGCTGCGTAATATAAGTGGCACCTTGCAGTACCAGTAGAAGGCAACGAAGCAGGAAAAAATAATCTCAGAAAAGTCAAGTTCATCAGCGCTGAATGATTTCAAAAAAGATATTGCAAGAACTAGAATCACTTCTCAGAATGGGAAAACTAAACAATTGTAAATAATAGACTTTCTCTGTGCAAGTCCAATTTTGTTTTGCATGAAAATTATGTGCAATTTTACTGTATATGTTCCTCACTGTAATATCAGAAAAGTGAAGGATGTTGTGAAGTTTGAAAGGGTTCAGGAAAGATTTACAGGGATGTTGCCAGGGTCGGAGGGTTTGAGCTATCGGGTGAGGTTAACTCGACTGAAGTTATTTTCCCTGGAGCGTCAGAGGCTGAGGGGTGACTTTACAGAAGTTTTTGAAAGCATGAGGGGCAAGGATAGGGTAGATAGGCAAGGTCTTTTTCCTGGGGTGGGGGAGTCCAAAGCTCAAGGCATAGGTTTAAGATGAGAGGGGAAAGATTTCAAAAGGACCTAAGACGCAACAGATTGTAGTGTGTGTATGGAATGAGCTGCCAGAGGAAGTGGAGGAGGCTGGTACAATTACAGCATTTAAAAGACACCTGGATGGACATATGAATAAAAAGGGTTAACAGGGATATGGGCCAAATGCTGGCAAATGGGACTGGATTTATTTAGGATATCTTGTTGGCATGGACTGGAGGCTTTGTTTCAGTGCTGTACATCTCTATGACTATCTGTGACTCTATGAATCAGCCAATGTAGAAATTGTAAGGTAAAGCCAATAAAAGGACTTGCATCTCTGCAGTGCCTTTTACAGGATGCCTTGAGGCACCTGACAACAAAGGAAGTACTTTTAAAATGCAGTCACTCTTGTAAAATAGTAATCATAGCAACCAATTTTTGCTGTATTCTGTACTCTGCTCTGCTACCCTGATGTTCTTTGTTAGGTACGATCTGCCTGTATAGTACGCAAAACAACACTTTTCACTCGGGACACATGACAACAATCAATCAATTTGCACATGGCAAGCTCCTGCAAATTTCTTTATTGCAATATTATTTGCAGAACAAATATTGGTCAAGGAGTCATTGGACTTCAAAGTATGCAATGAAGGTTTTAGTTTTTACATTCACCTGAGGGGACTGATGGGACCTCAGTTTACCGTCTCAGTTTGAGAGACACACCTCGAACAGCGCAGCACTCCTTCAGTGCGGGAGAGCCAAGAGTTTGACACCAGAGTGTCAAGTAAGACTTGAAACCATACCCTTATCCTTTCATAGTTGGCACAGGTTTGCCAACTGAGGCGCAACATCGCTATGTGTAGCCCAGGTCTGTCCTGGAATTTAAAAGCACTTTCAAGGAGTGGCAAAGCCAGCATTTGTTGACTATCCCCAATTGACCATCAGAAGGTGGTAATAAGCTGCCTTCTTCAACCACCGCAGTTTATTTGATGCACAAACACGTACAATGTGGCAAGGGAGGGAGTTTGCTTCAGCGACAATCAAGGAAAAATGATGTAGTGCCAAGACAGGATGGTGCGTGACTTGGAGAGGAAGTGAAAATAATAAGGTGGTGGTGTTCCCATGCGTCTGCTCCCCCTGTCCTTCAAAACAATGTAAACCAGGGGTTAGGAAGGTGCTGTCAAAGGCACCTCATTTGCTGTGATTGTTTAAACCTGCCTCCTTGCATCTCCTAGTCACATATTTGCTCATTAGCTTTGTCATCTTGCAAACGCATTACATATTTAATTACTGTCAAGAGGCAAGATAAGGAATTGCTGCAGATTCTAGATTTTAGTTTGATTTGTTGTCGCCTGTTTTTGCAGTTAGTCACAAATGCAAATAAGTGTAGCACTTAGCACCATAAAACCTAATTGTCTGAAAATGCTCTAATCCGGATGGTGGTTGGTGTAGCCCTGAATTGCTGGTATTTGCTGGGAGCGTAACTTGTTTTTTTTAAAACAGGGAGGGTCACCTATAGTGTCAATAATTGAGTACTGCTGCCTTTGGACCATTAGATAAGGTAAGTGTTCTATTTATACAGTAGGGTAAGTGCCTGGTTACATTCTCACAGCACGCTCCCTGTGCACTTTGTGCAGACAGGGCTCCACATGCAAGCTGAAGTTATACTGCGTTACGCTTCGCTCTCTTGTCTTAACGGCTTATTTAAAGGAAGAGATGGGAATGTTCATAACTTGTAAAATGCACCCAGGTAGTGACAACTGTGGGATGGAAGTTATACCTCATTTGTTAAATTACTATGACCTCCAAGGGGTTACACTCTCACTGCCAAGTCAGAATGTCATTGGTTCCTGACTGCCATCCCAGAGACTCAAGCTCGGAAATCCATCCAGGACAGACATGGGGGAGTGGTGAGGGAGTGCTGCACTTTCGCAGGTGTTGCGTTTTGGATGGGACATTAAACCCAATGAGGTGCGCCTGACCTCTCAGGAGTACAGAAGCAGCCTGTGGCGATTATCTTGAAGGGAAACATGACTTCTTTCTGTGTATCCGTCATTCAGTGGGAAAGAAACCAACATTTATCTGGGCTATTCAAGAATTGCTTTTTTGGGGGAGCTTGCTGAGTGCAAATTGACTGCTGCATTTCCTGCATGAGAACGGTGACCACCTGGAAGAGCACTTCCAAGGTTGTAAAGCACTTTGGGGAGCCCTTAGATGAAGAAATGCACTATATAAATGCAGATCCTTTCACCAGGCACTGCCAACTGATGAAGATCAGGTTCTTTGCACTGTCATTTTAAAGAGAAACTTGCATTTCTATAGCATCGTTCACAACCATAGGACAACCCAGAGCCAATGATGAGGCGTACAGTCCTGCTCTAATGTAAGATATGCATCAGTCAATTTGTATACAGCAATGTCCCACAAATGGCCATGTGATATTGACCAGATACTGCATTTGTGATATTGGTAGAAGGATAAATGTTGTCCAGGACACAGTAGGAAGTGGTTGGGGAGAAACAGCTGTCCATTCCTGAAATAGTGCCAAGGGATCTTTTGTATCAGGCTGTGAGCGTAGGTGGGTCTCTATTTAACATCTGATCCAAAAGACAGCATTACCTTCATTCTTTTGTCACTCCCTCCAACATCAACACTCAGCGTGTACAATCTACAAGCTGCACTGAAGAATTTCACCAGGGATCCTTAGAAAGTACCTTCCAAACCCATGACCACCACCATCGCGAAGAACAAGGACAGCAGGTACCTGGCCAGTCTTTCAAATTCCCCTCCGAGCCTCTGACCGTCCTGATTTGGGAAATATCTCACCGTTCCTTCACTGTCGCTGGGTCAAAATCCTGAAATTCTCTCGCTAAGGGTAAACCCACAGCAGGTGGACTGCAGCGGCCCAAGAAGGCAGCTCACCCCCACCTTCTCACGGGCATCAAGGGACGGGCAAGAAATGCTGACCCAGACAGCGACGCCCACACTCCACAAATGGATTAAAAAGGCTGTGACTTGCAGAACTCCCCCTCTGGAGAATTGGTTTTGATTTTTGTAATTAAATTCTTGATTGGGACTCAAAGAGGAAACCTTAAGATTACAGATTGAGAGGATGTTACATAGGCCCGAGCTCGGTGACTCCAGCAGTTCTCTGCTTTTGGTTTGTTTAAGGAGTTTGAACTTTCAGTTAAAAATTTCCCTCACTGGCTGCTGTAGATCTGTTTGAGTTTTATTGTTGATGCTGCTAACAGCTGCAGGAAAGCCAACATGTGTTTGGAAGCTGGTGATGACCAAACACAATGCTGTGTAAAACAGTGCGTTTGAACCCAGCACTGTAAAATAAACAAGCCCTCGCTAGCAAAGCTTTCTCTGTTGATGTCACATCCTGTGGGTTAAAGGATTTCTTTAAACAAACTGAAATAGAAATGGATACTGAAGCTAATCATAGCCGTTTTCGACCATTTCCAAAGATTCCTATTTTGAAGCATCTTATTTAAGGCAGCAAACTTGAACAAAGCACACTTTGGCTCTGAGCGATTCAGGGCAGGAATACAATAGTTGTATAGACATTGGGATTTCCATATTCATAGCCGGAGCTGATACTGATGCCCAGAGGACTGAAGCAAATAAAGCTGCTGCCTCGTAATATTTTTAAAACAAACGTTGACAAAAACGTATTGCAATATGCTAACCCTTGTTGGCCTTTTCAGATGCTGTCTAACTTTTAGCATTTAACAACTTTTTGTACAAAATTGGCGTCTGACTGTGCTACATTCCACAGCAAATGGCAACATCTTTTGGAGACACAGAGGATGCAGTTAGGCATTGAGAAAATGCTAGGGTATGCCTCAGGTTGTGGAATTGAAGCGATGTTTGTCCTTTATTTCAGGTGAAAGCATAGTTTGAAGTTTCTCCCTATTCTGTGAGTTTGGATTATTGATGGTGTGTGGAATAAACAGTCCTTTTTGTGCCTGGTGTAGACCCCACACCTACAGTTACAGAGAAAATTCCAGTTAGAGAGGCCCCAGTGGTTAACAAAGTGCAATGTAGTTGTAAACGTGGTCCTTAGAGATGACTACAAGAAAGAAAATGCACCAACGTGTGGTTTTCTAATTGGGGGAGGGAGAGAGCAGACTATAACGTATACCTTCCTGATTGCTATTTGGGTGCCTTTAAAAGATCACTTCTGTTAAATATGAATATTTTTACTGCACTCATCCCCTTTCCCACAACCAATGTAAAAAATTTTAATTGTGATGTAGCTGTTGTTGCACACACACAGATTAGCGTATGTCAGTGGCTCAGTGATTAGCACTGCTGCCTCACAGCACGAGGGGCCTGGGTTCAATTCCACCCTCGGGTGACTGTCTGCGTGGAGTTTGCACATTCTCCCTGTGTCTGCGTCGACTTTCTCCCACAGTCAGAAGATGTGCAGGCTTGGTGAGTTAGCTGTGCAAATTGCAGGGTTATAGAGTGGGATGGTCTTCAGAGGATCGGCATGAATCCAATGGGCCAAATGGTCTGCTTCCACACTGTAGGGATTCTATGATCCTTCATCCCTTCCTTGCAGATCAAGGATATGAACCATTGTTCCTATATGGGGATTCTTAAAATAATCTAATTTAAAAAAATCTTCTTGCTTTCTTTTCTCTTAAGAAACCAGGTTCACGAGGAGGATACCCAGTACATGTTACTAATGGGGATGTTCTTGACAATTCAGAGGATGTCTCTGTAAAGCAAGTCTCCTGGACTAACCTCCCAACAGGCAACATATCTGATAATAATTGATTGTTCATGTAAGGACACATGCTTTGCTTTTATCAGTTTTGGTTTATATATCTGTGATTTTTCATCTAATGTGTTGTTCTACCATTTGTGACACTGTTTATGTTATCTCCTGTATCATAAGAAATTGGGAATCATAATTATGGTATTGAAGAATCCAACTGACATTTATTATAACTATTATGTGCAAATATTGCACACAAGTGTCTGGGCTAATATTAAGGCCACGAGGTTACAACACACTAGCATGCATCCAATAGAGTGTCATGCTTCAGGTGATCTGAGGTAAGGTAGAATATAGATCTTTATACCCTCAGGTCAAAGACAATGATAACATCATGAGCACGTCTCTTAAAAGTACACTGATTGTGAGATACACGGTGGCTTAATGGTTTGCACTGCTGCCTCACAGCGCTGGGACCTGAGTCTGATTCTAGCTTCAAGCAATGTAGAGTTTTCACATTCTTCCTGTGTCTGTGTGGGTATCCTCTCGCAGTCCAAAGATGTGCACATTAGTTGGAATGGCAATGCTAAATTGCCCTGTAACGTGCAGGGTAGGTGGATTAGCCGTGTTAAGTGTGGGACTGCGCAGGGATTGGGTGGGATGTTCTTCAGAACGTCACTGCAGGCTTGAACTGCCTGTATGTGTGCTCTAGGGATTCTATGATAACACAGCAATATAATTATCCTTTTGTCTTACAATAGAAGTAAGGTGACCAGCAGGATGAGGGTTTGGTAAATGAGTCAGATTGAACTTTAGCCAATACCTTAGTGCTTTGTGATTTTTCAAATATTATAGGGGACAATCTGTAGAAGCTTTTTTACTATTGAATAGGAAGGCATTGTGACAGTTTGGAAAGCACTGTTACCGACTATCGTGACATCAGGTTCTGAGGAAAAGTCACCGGACCTGAAATGTTAACTGTTTTTACCTTCACAGGATCTGCCAGACCTGCTGAGCTTTTCCAGCAACTTCTGTTTTTGTTCCTGATGTACAGCATCCGCGGTTCGGTCGGTTTTTTTTTAACTTGAAGTCTTGCCCAAGTATTTACTTAGAAACGTTGAACAATATGTTCCAAAGAACAGTCATATTGGACTCAAAACATTAACTCTGTTTCTCTCTCACCACAGATGCTGCCGGACCTGCTGAGTTCCTCCAGCATTCTCTCTGGTTTTATTTCTGGTCTTCGGCATCTTGTTTTTAATTTGAGACATGTTCCCTTGCGCTAATTTGCGGAATGTTTAACCACCAGTTTGAACTGGATATTGTTGCTGACTTACTGGAAGCTGAAACCGGACAACAGAATGCCCCATGTTCAGATGAAGCTGTCATGTCTTTTTCGACTCGTTCAGAAGTGTACAACTCGCTAAGCAGTTCGGACTATTTTCTCAGTTTGCATCGACATGCTTAAGAAGAATGAACTAGTCCTAAAAGATTAACACCTCATATTTAACTCTTACCTCCTGCCACAATGGAAAGTGTCAAGAGATTGACAGATGCATTGCTTGCCCGAGTTCAGTTCAACGTTGGGAGGACAATTAAGGTGGATGAGCTCTCACTTTCACACTCACTCTACCTCTCACTCCAGTAAGGGAAGGGCGAGGGTTGAACATCCGGGGGTCTCAGACTAAGGATACAGAATGAGCCATTTGGAACTGAGATGAGGAGAAATTTCTTCACCCAGAGCACGATGAGCCTGTGGGATTCTCTGCTGTAGAAAATAGTTGAGGGCAAAACATTGTATTCGAGAAAGACTGAAAATAAGTAATGCTGGAAATCACAGTGCGTCAGGTACCATCCATGGAGTTTCGAGTCGAGATGACTCTTTGTCAGAGCTCTGGATTTAACACATTAGCTTGCTGTCTCTCTGTGCATGCCGCCTGGCCTGCTGTGATCTCCGGCAAATGTTGTTTTCAGTTCAGATTCCAACTTCTGCAGTAATTAGCTCCTAGAATGTACTCAAGCAGGAGTTGGATATAGTTCTGATGGCTAAAGGGATAAATGGTTAGGAGAGAAAGGCAGGAACAGGTTATTGAGTTGGTTCATCAGCCATGGTCATATTGAAACTGCACGGAGTTTGCACATTCTCCCTGTGTCTGCGTGGGTTTCCTTCAGGTGCTCCAGTTTCCTCCCACAGTCCAAAGATGTGCAGGCTCGGTGGATTGGTTATGCTAAAATTGCCTGTTGTGTTCAGGGATCAGGTGGGTTAAAGGGGATGGGTCTGGGTGGGATGCTCTGAGGGTCAGTGTGGACTTGTCGGGCTGAAGGGCCTGTTTCCACACTGTAGGGGTTCCACGATTCTGTGATCTATAATGGAGTGCGAGCTTAAAGTGCCAGCCCTGCTCCTAGTTTCTATGTTTCTAATGTTGGCCAGACCAGAGGGAATGATTACCCCATACCTCCAGGTTCACATCTCTGACCATTGGAACTGAGGACCATGCTTAAGACTCTGAACCCTACTCTGGAGAGAGGCTGCCTCATGAATGTGTGAAAACTGGGCTCATTTGATATCATTAGGTCCTTCCTGTGATATTTACACGTCAAAAACAAAAGTCCTGACCAGTGTTGACCCTGAGTAAGACCTCTTGGGATTGGTTTCTTCTGAGTTTATGACACTCTGATTGAACACGGATTATAGTCTGTTGCTGTGGTGTTTTCTCTTGATGTTACATTTCATTGGAATGGTTCCAAGGAACTTCAGTTATGTGACTCCATTGGAGAAGCTAGGACTGGCTTCCTTGGAGAACGGCCGGTTGAGAGGTCATTGGATAGAGGGTTTCAATATCAAGGTCACACTGGGTAGGGACAAACTGCTCCCACTAGTGGACAGATCTGGAATAAGGAGCCAAATATTGAAGTTGATTGACAAAAGCAGCAATGGCAACATTCCGAGAAATGTTTCCACACAGTGAGTGATCAGGATTGAGAATGTGCTTCCTCTGTGTATGGGGGAAGATGGGTTCAACCAGGCCATTCAAGAGGGAATTGGAGTGTTATTGATAAGGAGGAATGTGCAGGGATGCAGAGAGCTGGTGCCTTCAATCCCGTTTCACGTTCTCACGAAAGAAAAGAAGAAACCTGCATTCATGTAGTGCCTCTCATAGCCACTGAATGCCCCAAAACGTTTCGCAACCAGGGAAGTATTTCTAAAGTGTAATCACTGTGACAATGTTGCAGGCAAAACATAGAATCACGCTCGTGTGGAAGTAGGCCATTCAACCCATTCAATACAAACCTACCCTCCAAAGACAATCTCCCCCTCCCACCTCCCTTGCCACCCTATCCTATCCCTGCATTTCTCATGGCCAATCCACCAAGCCTGCACATCTTTGGACTGTGGGAGGAAACCGGAGCACCTGGAGGAAATCCACACAGACACGGGGAGAATGTGCAAACTCCACACAGCCTGAGGGTGGAATTGAATCCCAGCCCTTCACACAGTGAGGCAGCAGTGCTAACCACTGAGCCACCAGCATAGCAAAACACAGCCAGCTCCCACAGTGTGTAGACATTGTCTTTTTTTTAATGCTTGATTGAAGGATCGGCCGGAGCACTGTGGGGAGAACTACCTTGGTTGACTTCAAAATTGTGCCATGCTTTCATTTGAATGGGCAGAGGGAGGTCACAGCTGAATGTCTCGTCCAAATGACAGGACTTGAACATTGCAGTGCTCCGTCATTTCTGTGCTGGGATATAGACAGCACCTCCAACAGAGACGCAACTCATTGGAGTTTAGAAGAATGAAAGGTATTTCATTGAAACATTAAGGATTCTTGAGGATAAATGCAGAGGACATTTCCCCTTGTGGGTGAGTCTAGGACCAGAGGGCATAGCCTCAGAATAAGGGGATGCCAATTTAAGACTGAGATGAAGAGCGATTTCTTCTCTCAGACGGTTGTGAGTCTTTGAAAGTCCTTGCCACAGAGAGCTGTGTGGGTAGTCCATGTGTATACTTGAGGCTGAGATATAGATTCTTTACCTGTAGGGGAATGAAGGGTTATGGGGAAAGGGCAGAAAAGTGGACATAAGGAATGTCAAATCAGCCATGATCCTATTGAAGGGTGGAGCAGGCTGGAGGGACCGAATGGCCTACTCCCATTCCTATTTCTAATGGTGACAATGCAACGCTATCGCGGCCCTGTGCTTGAGTGTAGACAGGGCCTCCAGGAGTACAGCACTCTCTCCGTACTGGACTGGAGTGTCAGAGATCCTGGGGTGTGACTTTAAATGTTCAACCTTTAGATTCAGGGTTGAGAGAGCTATCACCTCAGGCCCAAGTGACTCACCTGAACAATCACACACGTCTCCATGTACAAGCACTGAGTGCCTCCTTCACCAGTCCCTTAATCTTACGGTAAAGATCCTTGAAATTATTAAATCAACTTTCGGATGTATGACATTCCAACAATGCAGACTAATAACCTGCTGTATAAACACACTGTGGACCAAAGTGCCAAATGTGGGAAGTTGATTTATTTAATGGCAATGAAATCATTCCCTTGAATTCACAGCTTGTCTAAGTTTTAACCCATGCTGGCTTTTCTGTCATTATCACTACTTCACAGTAATTCACCCAGAGAGTTCAGGTGGAGGGTTGGAGGGATGGACGGAGGGATGAAGGGATGGATGGATGGATGGGGAGATGGAAGGATGGATGGGGGGGATGGAGAGATGGATGGAGGGAATGGAGGGATGGATGGAGGGATGAAGGGATGAATGGATGGAGGGAGAGATGGAAGGATGGAGGGAGGGAAGGAGGGATGAAGGGATGGATGGATGGATGGAGGGATGGATGGGGGGATGGAGGGATGGAAGGATGGAGGGATAGATGGTTGGATGGATGGAGGGATGGATGGAGGGATCGATGGATGGGGGGATGGAGGGATGGATGGTGCTGCTTTTGTGAAGATTGTGAGTGGTTGCCTTGTGCTAACTGCAGACTCTCGAGTGACAGTCAAGCCAAGCTGGTTTTCCAGTTGGGGTGGGTCGAGAAAACAGATGTGTTGGCGTCCCATTGTGCCACCCACCCAATTTTAGCAATGAACATTGGAACACAGATCCAGGAGTGGGCCATTCAGCCCATCAAGCTGCTACATCATTCAGTTAGATCATGGGCTGGTCATCTAGTTCAATGCCATTTTCCCATACTATCGCCTTTCCCTTGATAAGTCAACTGACCTTGCTTTCAATCTGCTGAATGATTGAGTTTTCATGGCCCCCTGGGATAGACAATTCCAAACACTCACCACACTCTGAATGAAGACATTCCTCCTCATCTCAGTCCTCAATGGCTGGCCTCTCATCCCGAAACTGTTTCTCCTCATTCTATACTGGAATTACCGATCTCCAGTCAGTCTGTCATACCCTGGAAGCATTCCATAAGTTTGGTTGTAGGACGAACAAGGTCCTGAAACTCTTAATGCAAGAGGCAGGCCAGATGACCCAGAGTGGTCAGATGACCTAGAGTGGGCACAGTCTGCGTGTTTGAGGTTTGCTCACAGATTCCCAGAGTGTGGCCCTGCTCAGGTGCTTGGAAAGAGATTTGATTCCTGTATTGGCTGAGCTCTCCATGAAGATCCCACCTTCTTGACCTCACCCTTCCCCTGAGATGTGGGTGATCCTCGGGTTAAACTCACCAGTCATTTCTCTCCAATGTGACAGCAGTCCTATAGTCCTCTCGGATTGTGATAACTTTGCTTACTTTTATTACCTTGTCATGCCCCCACAGGACCTTAGATATTTCAATAAGTTCACCTCTCTGTTTTCCAGACTGCCTACGAGTGCAAACGATCTCTTCAAGTTGCCTGACAAGTGATTTCACCAAATGTAGGTGAGTCCAATGGATCTTTTATCATCTGGGCATGTATTGTGACCCCTGTTGAAGGTGAGCTCATTTCCTATGTCTAATCTCCTCCCCAGGGCCTAAATAATTCCTAATCAACCTGGTCAGAGATGTTGATAACAAAGTGTGTAGCTGGATGAATACAGCAGGCCAAGCAACATCTCAGGAGCACAAAAGCTGGCGTTTCGGGCCTAGACCCTTCATCTAGGGTCTAGGCCCGAAACGTCAGCTTTTGTGCTCCTGAGATGCTGCTTGGCCTGCTGTGTTCATCCAGCCTCACACTTTGTTATCTTGGATTTTTCAGCATCTGCAATTCCCATTATCTCTGGTCAGAGATGTTATTACGCACCTGTGGAACAAGTAGGATTTGAACCTCCTGATCCACCACAGAATATCTCCCCCAGGAGCCATTGACTGTGTCATAGCGTTTGTTGGTCATTCCAAGATCTCTCCCCTCATCAGTAAATATGATGCAACCCTTGATTTGAATCCTTTCTGTCTCTCAGATGTCTCTTTCACTCTTCGATTTTACTTTCTGGTGTTTTTGTTTCAGAAAGACATCCTTTATACAAGGAGCTAGTGATTATTCAGAATATTTCCTGTTCTGTGTTCAACTCTGGTTATCGGTGTAATTGAGCTGCTGGTTTTCACCTCTTCTATGCCTGCAGTTATAGCACCGAGAGAACTTGCAGTTGCATTTAGATCCTTATTGCTGTATTTGTACGTCTCTCCTTGCCTCCCTGTATATCCATTTTACTACCTTTCTGCCTTTGCTCGGTGAACTGCTTCATGTTTCTCTTTCCAGGGTTGGTAAAGGTTTATCAGGAATGCCCTGCGACAGGAATGCCATTGCCTGTGCTGAACTGTGACTTTGGATTTACAGGTGGGAGTTTTATGGGGCATTTCAGGACAGGCTGAGTACCTCCCCTGGGTAGTCTACTGATAGCATGGCAAGGCAGCGGGTAGGCTTCTGTTGCCTACCTACATAAGTGCCACCTTGTCACCAGTGGGAAAGGTGGCAGAAAACCCACTTCAGACTCTGCTGGAGACCAAATAAATCATTTAACTCACCAATGAAGAGCCTGTTCCTAACTTGGCTGATGTTTGCCAGTAGCTGTGTTCCCAAGGTGGGGCTGGAGTGTAGCAGACTCTGGAGAAGGTTGGGGGGGGGGTCCTTCATTTTGACCCAGTGAGATGTCCCAGCGATGACATCTCCCTCCAAGACACTGGCTCATTTGATCTCAGCCTTTCACCTCACCTTCGCTGTGACATGTTTACCATCCAGCCTCCAGCACCAGACCCCACTTCACTATCTCCAAGGGCATCAACATGCCTTCATTTCCAGAGCTGATGTAGTGCTGTGGTCGTCGCCCTGTCTCTGAGCCAGGAGCCACCATCTCCAGAAGTGTCTCATATCATCTGTGATCAGGTTGAGTAGAGACAGTTTATGTTTTCATTCTCAGGGTGCAGTCACATGAGTGGTCACTGCTCTCGGTGGTGCTGTTGAGGCAGCTGCTAGACTTCTGAATCAGGTTGGACTACCACCATCTGTAATAGAGTCGGCAACTCTAACAGAAACCTCTTCATTAGCTGTCATCAGTAAAATATGATGCTGGATCTCTCTGGCCACTGGGGCAGGACCCCTTCCCTCTTTCAAATATTCTGCCCAAGGTTGCTAAACATTTCTGCCTCTGAGATTGCCCTCATGCTTCTCAGGGGTCTGTTGGGGACTAATGATAGTGATTGATCACAATGAAGCCTCAGCACCTTCAACATCATTACAGCACGCAGCCCAGCCATCACACGAACCAGCATTCCATCCACTGACATCATCTACACTTTCCGCTGCCTCAGAAAATTAGCCAACATAATCAAAGACCCCTCCCACCCCGTCATACTCTCTACCACCCTCTTCCATCGGGCAGAAGATATAAAAGTTTGAAAATGCATATCAGCAAGTTCAAGAACAGCTTCCTTCCTGCTGTTGTCAGACTTATGAAGGAACCTTTCATATATTCGATCTTTATATAGTTATATAGTTATAGATATAGTTGATCTTTTTCTGCACCTTCTCTGTAGCTGTAACCTATATTCTGCATTCAGTTCTATTACCCTGATGTACTAACGTAAGAAATGATTTGTCTGGTTAGCATGCAAAACAGTAGTTTTCATTGTATCTTAGTACATAGGACAATAATAAATTAAATCAAATGAAATCAATACTTTTCCAGCAAGTCTTTTTCCTAGCTCTATGTTATCCTGGCGTTTTAGAACGTACCTCTTGATGTGTAAGGGCATATAATTACAGGCGGAATGAATGGGAAATATAAAAAAATGCTGGAAGAAAACGCAACCTCTTAATGTTTTGTCGTGTAGTTTTGTGTTCACCACATACTGTGACTGAGTGAATTGTCAGATTTAGTTAACCATCATCAGAATGACTTCTGTTCATAAGTATGAATTCAGCAGTTTGAACAGTAATGTGTTAATGAGCAAGGGGGCTCAATATTCACCAGTTTGCTCAATGACATTTTTTTCAGTTAGTGCAGAGCAGTTCCTCACTTGAGGTGCTGGGTCATAAAAAGTGAATTCAGCTTCCGTGTCATGCTTTTCATTTTGTGAGATAAATTATGTGAGCACATTGCATTGTTCATGATTGCTTGCTTTGCTATTGCAATAATGAGCTAGTCACTTACCTGGCCATCACTCAAAAAATAAGCTACACTAGCCAGTACATAGCAATGATTTGCTGAAGACTACAATTTAGACCAGAATACATGCTGATATTCCAACTCAGAAGTGCTTTTGATTATCCTGCAACATCACTGGGCTAATAGCATGTGTAAACCAACTTCTAAATAAACACCCTGTTTGCAGCATACCTGACACTATGCTGTCATTTTAACCATATAACTTCAGAAATATCTGTGAAGAAAAACTACAGAGTAAATATCCATGGCCAGAACCAGCATTAGAATAGATAAATTGGTGGTACAGTTGTGGAGTTTGCATGTTAGAATCCCTACTGTGTGGAAGCAGGCCATTCAGCCCATCACGTTCACACTGACCCTCTGACGAGCATCTCGCCCAGATCCACCTCTACTATGTCCCTGTGTTTCCCATGGCCAGTCCACCTGGTTTGCACATCTTTGGTCACTATGGGCAATTCCCTATGGCCAATCCACCTAAGCTGTACATTTTTGGATTGTGGGAGGAAATCCACACAGATGCAGGGAGAATGTGCAAACTCAACACAAACAGTCGCCTGAGGGTGGAATTGAACTGGGTCCCTGGTGCTGTGAGGCTGCAGTGCTAACCACTGAGCCACTGTGCAGCCATCCCCATGGCTGTGTGGGTTCCCTCTGGTTGCTCCGGTTTCCTCCCACAGTCCTAAGATGTACAGGTAAGGCCATGCTGAATTGCCTGTAATGTCCAGGGATGTGCAGGTTAGATGGATTGGCCATAGCAAAAATGTTGGGTTATGGGGGACTGGGTCTGGTGGGTGGGATGCTCTTCAGAGGGTCATGGTAGACTCAATGGGCTGAATGGCCTCTTTCCACACTGCAGGGATTCTGTCACATATATTGCAAATTCCTCTACATGCCACCCAAGCCCAATTTTAAATTTACTGCTTACACAGCTCTGAATCAAGTGACAATGCTAGGACCATTCCTAAACAATTATCTCTTTTATCCTATGTTGAATTTGTTCAGTAGTTATATAAATTAGAATGGGCTGAAGGTTAATTCAAAACCATTTAATACAAATGTTGATTTAGTAGATTATCTGAGTCATGTTGCGCTAATTAAATGCCCGAGTCATGGAAACTGATGAACCAAGGGATTATTGTTAACTGCAATCTGTTGTGAAAGATTAGTTTGATTATTTGATGTCTGGGAACCTGGACATTGTCTTTACTGGCCATTAGTCTTGGTATTTATGTCCTGACAATTCACCAGAATCCTTGTCTCAGAAGAGCTACTTGACAAGAGCTCTAATTATATCTTGTGCATTCACCTGCTTGCCCATAAGACCTTAAAAACTTGGCGAATAACCATTCAGCCCATCAGGTCTGCTGTGCCATTCAATGAGATCACGGCTGATCTGACAATCCTTGACTGCAATTTGCTGCCTTTTTCCCATAGCCCTTGATTCCCTTGTTCATTAAAATGTCGTCTGTCTCAGCCTTGAATATATTTAATGACCCAGCCTCAAAAACTCTCTGTGGTAAAGAATACCACAAATTTACCAGAGAAAATTTACTGTTACCTGTGTTCTAAGAGGGGAACCCCTTATCCCGAAATTATGTCTTAGACTCTCCCATGGTGGAAATAAGCTCTCAGCATTTACCTTCTCTGGCCCCCTAAGAATCTTATATCTTTCAATAAGGTTTCTTCTCATCCTTCTATACCCTAACGGGCACAAACTACTCAACCTCTTCTCACATACACATTTCTGAACTGGTTGATTGGAAAAATAAGCTAAATAAGGAAAAGACAGTGCTCCATACCTGGTATCAGCATAAGCAATGATATAGAGATCTATGCAATAGAAAGTTTCAGGGCTTTGGAGGCTGATGTCACGATTGGTTGAGTGTGTGAACACTGGCTTAGCCTGGGTCTGTGCTTTGGTTGCTAGCGGTTAGGATATAGGATGTGAACATTGTGACTAAAGTGATGGGTGGTGAATTCAGCCTTCCCCATGTGAATAGACGAAATTATGGATCATAAAATGACAGATCAGCAGTCTGACAATAGGAGGACCATGCCGTAAATCCTTTATGTCACTTTGAACTTTCTATCCTTTGTATTTTTGTAATATTTCTATCATTCCTTTGGTCCTTGAAGGTCAGACACAATTTCGAGACGACAGAATAACCGAGTGAGCTGCTCTGAGATCGCTGAGCAGCTTTCACAACATTTCTTGGAATAACCTTAAACAACTCTGCCTCTTATTTGTGTCCTGTCAAATTGGAAAATGTGTTCGAGGCCAGAGAAAGGAAGTCAGAGAATCCCTACAGTGTGGGGGCAGACCCATTGAGTCTACACCGAGCCTTCGAAGACCACCCAACCCAGACCCACCCTATCCCTGTAATCCTGCATTTCCCATGACTAACCCACCTATAGCCTCATCCCTGGACACTATGGGCAATGTAGCATGGCCAATCCACCTAATCTGCACACCTTTGGACTGTGGGAGGAAACCGGAGCACCCGGAGAAAGCTCACACAGACTCGGGGAGAATGTGCAAACTCCACACAGACAGTTACCCGAATTGAACCTGGGTCTCTGGTGCTGTGATCTTGCGCGAAATTGTCCATAAAGATCTAGCAATCTCTGTACTATGGAATTTCCAAAGTCACTTTAAATCTGGAGTTAACTCAAGGGAATCTCCAGACACCGAGCTGCATACAGTGTAAACAGCCAATTAGAACATAGAACAGAGGACGTAGAACAGTACAACACAGTACAGGCCCTTTGGCCTACGATGTTGTGCCGAACTATTACCTCAATCCTAAGGTCTATCTATCCTCCACCCCTGTCTTATACTATCATCCACATGCCTATCCAATAGCTGCTTAAATAGCCCTAATGAGGTGACGCCACTACCCTCTCTGGCAATGCATTCCACGCCCTGACCACTCTCTGAGTGCAGAACCTACCTCTGACGTCTCCCCGAATATCTACCTCCGCTCACTTTAAAATATGCCCCCTCATAATAGCTACCTCCACCCTAGGAAAAAGTCTCTGGCTGTCCACTCTATCTATACCTCTGATCATTTTGAACACCTTTATCAAGTCACCTCTCATCCTTTGTCGTTTTAAAGAGAAAAGCCCTAGATCTCTCAACCTTTCCTTGTAAGACCTTCCTTCCATTCCAGGCAACATCTTGGTAAATCTCCTCTGCATCTTTTCCAACGCCTCCACATCTTTCCTGTAATGAGGCGACCAGAACTGGACACAATACTCCAGATGTGGTCGAACCAGGCTTTTGTATAGCTGGAGCACAACTTCATGGCCCTTGAACTCAATCCCTCTATAATGAAAGCTAATAAGCCTACTTAACAGCTCTATCCACCTGGGTGGCAGCTCTCAGGGAACTGTAGGCATGAACCCCAAGATCCCTCTGCTCCTCCACACTGCCAAGAATCTTTCCATTAACCCTGTATTCTGCTTTGCATTGCAAAATTCTCACAGACAGCACGTAAGGAAATGAAAAATACTTTCCATTTTCCTTTGAATTGAATTTTTCAGTTACAATAATGAGTGATAATTGGATTAAGATAGAACTTAAAATGTTGTTAATGATGAAGATTATTCTGCTTTATCTTTTGGTTTATGTGATTTTTGTATTTTGGGACTGTTGCTTTAGAATGAGGGTAAGTGGAGAGAGGAGTGTGATCTGTCCTGCAGACTGCTTGACAATAAGCCTGTGTGGTTTGATTGTTAGAGATTAAAGGAAGACTCTGGCTGTTTATTTACCAAGAACAGAATGAAAAGTATTTACTCTTGAAGACATCAGTGACAGACTCTGGCCATATCATAAATGGACTCTGAGTCTTCCAAAGCCCCAGGTAAGTGTAGTAGGAAGAACAAAGGTAGTGAGCATTAATATTTACAAAAATTAAAGGGATTTGAGATCGAAGACAGCTAATTAGCACTTCGACCAAGACACAAAAGTGATCTGCTTCCTGTTGCAATGGGGGAAGACAGTGCTCGTGAGATTAGATTCCAGACTTCTCTGTACATGCATGAATATATCATGCACAGCAACTTCCAATTTTCTCTAGTGTGGTTTGCAGCCATCTGCGAGGCAGAGAGAGTAACAGATAGAAGCAGGCTAGGCCTGCTCTTTAAATTGAGAAAATGCTAACTCTATTTTTCAATGCATTGTATCCCAATGAGATCCCATTCAGGTTGAAGATTGAGTGCTTGAGGATTTTAAAGAGGCTAGAAGATTTACCAAGCTGGGGCCAGGAGAATGGGATCTACAGTGTTACCGTATGGTGGAAAATAGATCTAGATTTATTCATTCAGAGATAATAGGAACTGCAGATGCTGGAGAATCTGAGACAACAATGTGTGGAACTGGATGAACACAGCAGGCCAAGCAGCATCTTAGGAGCAGGAAGGCTTCCTGCTCCCAAGATACTGCTTGGCCTGCTGTGTTCATCCAGCTCCACATCTTGTTATCTTAGATTTATTCATTACCTGGTTGCAAAAGGGAAGATGGAAAGAAGCAAAGATAATTTTATATTTTTTTCAGAAGTTGAGGGACTGCTCAATGCGCAGTGTCATGGAAAATATTTAGTTATGCTGAAAGTTAATTCAGGAATCTCTTTTTTGTTGTCCAAAATGTAAGTTGGCTCTGGAAAAGAATGTTTAGTCAATAGTTTTTTGAGTCATTTGTTACAGTGCTTTTTAAAATTCACTTGTAGGATGTGAATTTGCTGGCAGGGCCAGCATTTATTACCTCTCTGTAGTTGCCCTTGAGAAGATGGTGGCGAGCTGCCTGCTTGAGCTGCTTCTTTAAGGGAGCAGCAAGTTCTGGAGCCCAAGTCTTCAATACTATCACCAGAATGTTGTCAGGTCCCTTAGCCTTTGCAGTATCCAGTGTCTCTAAGCATTTCTCGATATCAGGTGGAGTGAATTGAATTGGCTGAAGACTGGTATCTGTAATGCTGGGGACCTCTGTAGATGACTCAACCAATTGGCTCTTCTGGCTGAAGATTGCTGTGAATGCTTCAGCCTTATCTTTTGTGCTGATGTGCAAATGTTTAGAACAGAAGATCTTGGTGTCACTCTTTGGATACCAACTGACAGTTCAAATCTCTTTTCAAATGTTGCAGATCTCTCTGAAGTTTGTAACAATGTCTAAAGAAAAACTTCAATTTTTCAAAATGCATGCTGTGGTGAGATTGATAGAGGAAGTTTTCATCAATTCACTACTGCAGGATTTTACTCTTTGGGGATCTTTGTTACTGACTGTCTGGTGGAATGTAGAATCATATCTGCAGCATCTAGATCTGCAAGTTTGTAGAATCCCTACAGGCCCTACAAGTCCTCACCAACCCTTGGAACATCTCACCCAGACCCATCCCCCTATAACACACTTAAGCTGCACATCCCTGAACACTACGGGCGATTTAGCACAGCCAATCCACCTAGCCTGCACATCTTTGGACTGTGGGAGGAAATTGGAGCACCCAGAGGAAACCCACGCAGACACGGGGAGAATGCTCAAACTCCACAGACAGTTGACAGAGGGTGGAGTCGATCCTGGGTCCCTGGTGCTATGAGGCAGCACTGTTCACCACTGAGCAGCTGTGCTGCTCCATTATTTTCCATTTTGGGAGGGGAGGGAGGAACTCTGAAAATTGCAGTTCATTTCAGTGGAGTAATGATGACAGATGATCACAGTATTTCCATTGTCACAACACAAAATCTAGGCCATGAATGTTTGTCCGTAATCTCATTTCGTTTCTAATTAAAAGCAATATGTTGAGATCAAGACTAAGCAAATGCCCCTTTAACAGACATGCACAGGAGGTTGAGATGAAGTGGGAAATGGGTTGAGATTTCTGGACAGGTTTTCATATGGGAGCTCCTGGGAGTGATGGAGTGGGAAGTATTTTTGGAGGCTCCAGGATAGAGTGAATCCATATACTCTCCCTCACACTTCTGTGAAATGGTTTGTAATTTTTTTCTATATTGGAGGCACTGGCGACAGTGCTGTTTAGATCAAACAAGGAGCCTGAGTTGCTATGGTGATGGTGGAGGCTCCAGCGTTCCTTCTCTCACACCGCTGACCAGCAATCTCATCTACTCTTAGTGCCTGCCATTGATACGTGTAGCAATGATTTACAGACTGATACTCAACACTAGGCCATGTTATGAATGCATTTTCCTCGGGCTTTGAAGTCTTGGGATTTGATTCCAGAGCTTCTTTGAATTGGAGACACAAGATTAATGTAAATAGTTGTTTTGAGAATGGAGGGGAGGATGAACAGATTAGATTAAAGGAGAAGAAAGAAGGGTGGAAGATATGAGTGAATATGGGAGTGTTGTTCAATAGAGTGATCATGGGATGGGGACAGTGGAGCAAGGTATTGGTGATCTGCCAGTGTTCCACAGGTATCTGTGGGAATATAATGTGAAACTGGATCTGAGGTATTTGCTTCGAATTGAAGTACGTTAGAACCATGTTATTTGTATTCCCTCTCTTAATACCATTTGATCGGTTCACTACAAACGTGGCATCAAATAATCCTTAGTCATACAGTGGCTCCCCTGCGAATCTAGCTTTAGCCTTTAGCTTAACTGAAAGAAACAAATTGTAAATTTACACAGTTCTTCCAATAGAACTGTAAACCCTTGAAACAGACATGCATAATATAACCCATTTACAATGCTAACACCTCGTTACAGGGACAATATTACAGCCCATAATTTTGATCATTTTCTGACTTTTCACTCACTGTACCTACCCCCTTTTTGTTGTTTCAAGCCCACTGGACTGAACAGGGATAAGGCCGGCATGCTGGATGTCATTAATCAATGTTAAAACAGTTGATTGAGATTAATTTTTATTTCCAAGCTAGCGTTACGGAATGCGGAACATGCCTCATGCTGATTAACAGGCCATTTAAAGCATCTTAAAATGCAATTACTGCATTTGCCAATTAACTGAGGTTGTCAGAATCATGGGTGGTTTCACTCTACACTCTTGTATTGAGATCAGTGCTATTCCCCACCAGAGATGCCCACAAAATCTGATCCATTTTGGGGTCTGTGTGGCTTTTTATTATCAGTGATATTGGAATGTGTAAGGCTAGGAAAATCTATAGCTGTCAATCTGGTTACTTTTAATGTCAAAGGATATAAGGCTATGTTCCTGTGATAAATCCTTCGTGCACAGTTGGTGTTTCACATAGTATTTTGTCTTCTCTTGCTATGATGTCCTGTCATGGGAATTGAACCTGAACCTTCTGGTCTAGAGGTAGGGGATCCCATCCCCTAATTCACAAGACCTCCATGTTTCCCATCACTGCAAAAAGAGCAGCAATCTCAGAGTTACAATGTGGTCTCTTTGGTTCAACCTTCTCAAATGCCTGTTCTAAGTTCATGAATGCTGCCTCAATCCCAAACTCTTTATATACTGTATATGCTGTCCTTTAACATGCGATTCATTTGGCTTACATTTGCTTCTCAGCTGAGTAAGGTACTCATTGTATTTTTATATTGGGTCCTGTTGTTCTCCTGATTATAGGCAGGGATGTTAACACAGCCACGGTGAAGGAAAGGGAATAAATGCTAGAGTCAGGATGGCAAGTGTGACTTGGAGGTGATTCTGTTCTTGTGACATGGTGTTTCTTATTGATAGATGTTGTGGGACTGAGCTGAGTTGTTACAGCTACTTTGGGGTGTTACTGCACTCTGTAGATAATGCATCCTGCAGTGCCACTGTGTCCTGATGCAATGTGTACATCCTCAGGGGCACTGATCAAGCAAACCACTCTGTCCTGAGCTGTGATTGGTTCTCTGAGGATCGCTGAGAGTGATGATAATTCTGTCACATTCCCCATGTGAGCCTTGTACATGGTGAGTGATCAGTAAGGCAGCCACAATTCACAGAATACCCAGCCTCTGTCCTGTTCCTAGTTGGCCCAGCTCAGCCTCTGGCCTTCCCTTGACTCCAACATGTTGATGGACTCTGACCTTGGCAACGGTGACCCCATTGGAGGCTGGAGGATGGCGGGGGGACTGCGGTAGAAGAGGTTTGCATATTGTTGGTGGGCACTACTTGGCAGTTATGTGGCACGAGAATTACCGGGCACTGAACAGCCCAAGTGTGGATTTTGCCCAGGTCAAACTGTAGGCTGGAGTGCAGTCTTGTCAACAGCCTCACATTATCGATGTTGAAGAAATTGTCCTAAGGATGCTAGCCTGAGATACTCTATTAGTGATATCCTGTCGTGATAATCACCTCTTATATGTTGGATATGAGCACAGCCGCCACCTTAGTATTCTCCCATTGATTCCAGTTGAGTTTAAAGTGCTTCAGATTAGGCATGGTTTACCAGGCCCCTTTAGCTGAAGGACATTAGCTTATGTTTGTCCGCAAGATGCCGTCACAGAGATTAGAGTTCGAGACTTCTGAAAAGCTTCTTAGATTTCTATTAATCAAGCTATTTAGAGATGCTGTTACAGACCTCTGGAATAGGTGGGATTGAACCTAGTCCTCCTGACTGAGAGACAGTAGGAACTGCAGATGCTGGAGAATCTGAGATAACACAGTATAGAGCTAGATGAACACAGCAGGCCAAGCAGTATCAGAGGAGCAGGAAGGCTGATGTTTCAGGCCTGGACCCTTCTTCAGAAAATATTTTTCTGAAAAAGATTTTCTGAAAAAGGGTCTAGGCCTGAAACCTCAGCCTTCCCGCTCCTCTGATGCTGCTTGGCCTGCTGTGTTCATACACCTCTACACCTTGTTATCACCTGACTGAGAGGCAGGATACTACCACTGCATCATAAGAACAATCATTGTTAGTTCTTCTTTCACCAGGACCGTGAATGCCATATCTATGTGTTCTGTCATCAACAAATCAATGTAATCGTCACCGATTAGCAATGTGTTCATTAATTTCACCCGATACAATGAAATCTAACAAACAAAAAAGAAAATTGGAGAGATACAGAGGCTCTTTCCAGTGTTCAGGTGTTCCTTCCATTTCTCAGCCATTCTCTGCTGTTTGGAGGCTTTAACTATTTCAGGCCAATGCACATAAAGCAGTGGGAGTGTCTATCCCTGGGGTGGGGAGGTATGGGGAGTTGGGTGGATTCCAGGCATCTGTGATGCTTTATCACATCTTTGGTAGTTGAATGAATATATGTTAAAGCTCTATGTCTTTTTCAGACAGGTCAGATCTATTCTGCAATCAGTTGCCCATGTGACTGATTTTAACTGAAACATATTTCCCCTCAAAGGTCTTCAGCAGTATTGTGTAACTGGACTACAGAGGCTTCCCAGGACTGTCAGCTACAGACAGAGGATAAATATGGTCTGTGGCATATTTTGCAAAGCATTTCATTTGCATGGCATTATGATATGCTGCCCATGTATGTTCCGCAATATTATGTACCAAGTCCAAACCTCAGGCTAAAAGTTTAACAGAAGATGAAAAGGAAAATTATGAATACAATTAGGTCCCAAAATAATTAAGGCCCACCACAGAAAAATGACCAATTCCAGTTGTTGTGACCACTACCCTATAAAACATTGAAACATGGAAAATGGGAGCAGGAGTAGGCCATTCAGACCTTCGAGCCTGTTCAACCATTCAATACAATCATGGCTGACCATTGAATTAGGTCAGCTGTTCCTGTTTTCTCTCCACACCCTTTGTTCCCTCTAACTCATTGAAAACATTTAACATTTTTCCTCAACTGCTTTCTGTGGTTGAGAATTCCACAGGTTCATCACTGTCTAAGTGAAAACATTTGTTCTCAGCTCAGTCCTAAATAGCCTAATCCCATATCCTCAGATTGTGACCCCTAGTTCTGGAATTCCCAAGTCATTAGGATCTTCTTACTTGCATTTACCGTGTCTAGTCCAGTTAGAATGTTATATATTTCTGTGAGATATACCTTAACCTCATGAACTTTCGTGAATATAGCCCTGTCTGATCCAGTGTCTTTACACACATCAAACCCGCCATCCCAGGAATCAATCTGGTAAAAGAGATAACAGGGTGCAGAGCTGGATGAACACAGCAGGCCAAGCAGTATCAGAGGAGTAGGCAAGCTGACGTTTTGGGTTCTTCAGCCTGGTAAACCTTTGCTACACTGTCTCCATAGCCAGACAGCCTTCCTCAGAACAGGAGGCAAAAACCACACACAATATTCCAGCTGTTGTCTCACCAAGGCTCTGTACAATTGCAGCAAGACATCCCTGCTCCTGTACTTGAAAACATTCCAGCCTGGCCATGTTCTCAGTTATCTCCTAATTCATTTATTGACACCCGGTATTAACTTTTCATTTCATGAAGTCCCTCTAGACGTCGACAATGTTCGAAACATTGTGTAAATCTAAACTATTGCAATTCTCTACCCAAGACTGTAGTGTCAGACCACCCAGTCAGTTTGGGTTAAAAAGATTTGGGTATGTTTGGTAATAACCCATGAGCACTGAAGTGTGACTTCTTAATCTGTTTTGATAGAACCCTCTGTGTAACTACCATTTCCTTCCTCTGAGCTATTTCTTGCAGCACTGAATACAGCACAGAGGTGTTAAACCCCTTTGGAATAGCAAACTGGGGGAAGCAGGGAATATTTCCTGTCTTGTGATCTGACTGGTCTTTTGTCCTCTCAAAATATTTATCTCTGCGTTAGATGCCCTAATGTGTGTCCCTCCCTTTCTTCCCCCATCATCTCAGCTGAAATGGTGAGGGAGGCTTCCTGCTCCTGTCTCATTATCTGGTCTACTGTGTTACAGCTTTTCTCAAGCGATAACGTGCAAAAGTTGTCTTTTCGCAATGGCTCAGCTAAGGTCTGGGGTTCACCATATGCAGAATTATCAGCAAAAGAAACAGTCTGTTTGAAGACTCATACTATGTATGAGTCATTATGTTTCTCAAATAAAACCTTTCCCACTTTATAGTTTAGGAGGTTTGTTTCATCGGCTTTTCTGCCTAAACCTGTGTATTGTTCATTCTTGCATTTTACAACTTATCATTTTTCAGGTGTCAGCTGTTCTGTTGTGTCTCACAATCAGCGTACCTTTAAGAGGCATGATCATGATGTTATCACTGCATGTGACTTTAGGGGATAAAGATGTCATCCTCTATCTTATCTCAGATCCCCAAAGCATAATACTCTATTGGAAACATGCTCATCTGTTGTAATGGTATAACCCAAGGCTAGCCCAGACACTTATGTGTCTGAGGAATGTCATGTTAGCTCACAATAGTCTTAATAAAGGTCTCCTGGATTTTTTAATACCACCATATCCACACCCCCATTGTTTCCCCATGTTATGGCCTAGTGCCCATGAGGAGGCAATGGACTAATGGTTTTATCACTGGACTGATAATCCAGACACCCAGGTAACATCCTGGGGAGCTTGGGTTCAAATCCTGCCTTGGCAGATGGTGGAATTTGAATTCAATAAAAGTCTGGAATTAAGAGTCTAAGAATGATGATAAATCCATTGCCAACTGTCAGATTGGTTCATTAATGGAAGGAAACTGGATTCACGAACAAAGCTATATTAGAACACTATTTAAACAGGCTCACTGCAACACACCAGAACTACGCAGGAAAGAGGAAGAGCACTTCTACAAAATCTTCACTCTGAATGGATATCCCCACAACTTCATCTGCAGATGCCTACTAAACAGACAACAAGAGGGCACAGTGTGCCCTAACACACTGCCCTACATCAAGAACATATCAGAACTGACAGTGAGACTCCTACAACCACTAGGAATTATGGTGGCACACAAGCCTAGAGCCACTCTACAACAAACACAAAGTTTAAAGACCCCATTCCCCACTACACTCAGAACCAATGCAGTTTACAAAATACCATGCAACAACTGCCATAAACATTACATCCAACAGACAGGAAAGAAACCAGCCATCAGAGCACAAGGATGTGGAAGCTTTGGAAAGGTTGCAGAGGAGATTTACTAGGATGTTGCCTGGTATGGAGGGAAGGTCTTACGAGGAAAGGCTGAGGGACTTGAGGCTGTTTTCATTAGAGAGAAGAAGGTTGAGAGGTGACTTAATTGAAACATATAAAATAATCAGAGGGTTAGATAGGGTGGATAGGGAGAGCCTTTTTCCTAGGGTGGTGACAGCGAGCACGAGGGGGCATAGCTTTAAATTGAGGATGAAAGATATAGGACAGATGTCAGAGGCAGTTTCTTTACTCAGAGAGTAGTAAGGGAATGGAACGCTTTGCCTGCAACGGTAGTAGATTCGCCAACTTTAGGTACATTTAAGTCATCATTGGATAAGCATATGGACGTACATGGAATAGTGTAGGTTAGATGGGCTTGAGATCGGTATGACAGGTCGGCACAACATCGAGGGCCGAAGGGCCTGTACTGTGCTGAAATGTTCTATGTTCTATGTTCTAACATCAGATAGCAGCAAAACAGCATGTCAAACTGTCCTTAATTTCAGTACACGTGGACAATGAAGGCCATCAGTTTAACTGGGACAACATAGCCATAGTAGCCCAAGCTAAACATAGACACACACGGGAATTCCGAGAGGCATGGTTCTCAACCCATAATGCAATCAACAAACATAGAGAATTGGGCCCCATATGCAAAACTAAACCGAACAAAACTGGAAATGACACTACTCATCATAATGGACCAGATCGTATAAATTCCAAGTGGAGTAGAACAACATCGCTTCATCAGAGGCCTCACTGATGATGTTACCTAGCATGGTGATGAGATGTCTGAACGAAAACAAGCCAGCTCAGTGAGCAAGTCAACAACCTCATCCACAACCCGAGCTACAAATGTTTGCTAAACCTTGTGTTATATTAGTTTTCTCAGATATTTCAAGTGAGAAAGAACAAAGAACACTTCAGCACAGGAACAGGCCCTTTGGCCCTCCTAGCCTGTGCCGACACCTTCTGCCCTTCCATACTAAAACCGTCTTCACTGACAGGATCTGTATTCCCTTTTTATTTGTGTATTTGTCCAGGTGCTTCTTGAATGCTGTTAATGTGTCAGCTTCCACCCCCTCCTCTGGCAGCACATTCCAAGCACTAGCCACCCTTTGTGTGAAAAACGTGCCTCATACGTCTCTTTTAAATTTCTCCCCACACACCTTGAAGCTAGTAATTGACCCCTCCATCCTGGAAAATGCCTCATGCTTTCCACTCTATCCATGCCATTCACAATCTTATGAACTTATATCAGGTCGCCCCTCAGCCTGCTGCATTCCTGTGAAATCAAATCCAGTCTATCTAGTCTACCCTGGCCCTATGTGTTCATCCATCTCGACACCTTGTTACCTCCAGTCTATCCAACTTTTCTTCAGAGCTAAAATCCCCAATCAATGAATTTGACTGTAGTTCATTCGCAGCTATCATTTCCTCATCTTAGCCCTGTGGAGTTTGAATGAGATTAAATATCATCCAGTTATTACTTATTTTACATATTATTAATCATGTTTGGCAGGATTTTCTGGCAAGCAAGGTTGGTGAAAGAACTATGTATCTGGTTTTGACTGACAACATTTGTTTCAATAATCTTTATTTTAAAGTACCACATCAAGGGGAAGAAGAGTTATGGTATGCCTAATGAACTGGGGAGCCTAATGGTCTGTGATAACAAAGTGTGGAGCTCGATGAACACAGCAGGCCAAACAGCATCTCAGGAGCACAAAAGCTGACGTTTTGGGCCTAGACCCTTCATCTCTAGGCCCAAAACATCAGCTTTTGTGCTCCTGAGATGCTGCTGGGCCTGTTGTGTTCATCCAGCCTCACATTTTATTATCTTGGATTCTCCAGCATCTGCAGTTCCCATTATCACAGCCTAATGGTCTGTGTTTAGAATGCAAGAATTGGGATTTGGGATGTATTGCTTTGGATTTCAAGACCGATTAACCATTTGGTATGACATGGCAAATTGGGTTGTGGCCTCAACTCCATTGACCCCACCACAACTGGTCCCCTACTGAAAATCTATTGAAATCAGCCTTGAATATATTCAGTGCTCCAGATCCCACTGCTCTCTTCTTGAGGAGAATCCTACAGAAAAGTGATGCTCGGAGATAAAAGATCACTCCATATCCCATCTTAGACGGGATGCCCCTAATTTTCAAAATGTGGCATTGTTTCTTGTACTGTGTTTAATGGATACTCAATCTGAAGTGATAACGACTTACAGTAGAGGTCACACGACTGTGGGAAGTCAGAAGTGCATAGATCCATACACATGCATTTCTACAAATGTCTCCAATTTCACAAAACAAAACTTTCAAGACTATCATTTGCAGTCAAAATTTGTCCTATATATATATATGCTTGATAAAGGAAGCCATCATTTTGGAACAAAACTGATTGTTAGCACTAGTGAGTCCCACTTTTGTCAGTCTTTGTACACATATTTCATTCGTAACCTCTCAAATGTTCAGGTCTTTTGATGGCACGTGAGCAAGTTGTTTTTGGTAGTTTGGTGGGTATTCGTTTGTTTTTAAATTGATGTTCTTTCTCTGGGGAGTGTCATTCAGTGACAAGTGGTTGATCAGAATGAAATCTTTGTCTTTTCAGATTGAATGGCTCTTATGGGTTGATGACTTCCACAGTGTGACAAGTTGTTTGAATTGAGGTGAAAGCTGCTTTTTGGACTGTGCCCCCCGTACCACTGCAGGTCCTCAGCTGTGAGCTTGTGTAGAGGTTTGTACTCGGATGATAAATTGGGCAAGAACTTTGCCAGGCATTGCATGGAAACTTTAAATTGTTGCTCTGCTTTCACAGCTGTTGATCACAACGTCTCAGTTAGAGCTCTCACACCTTGCTGGGATGCATGTGAACTCCTTTCGCTGCCAGTACATGACCTATGTCATTTTTTCAGTTATCTTCAATTGTAACTTTTTCTTCATCCTTTTCAGGATCATTTAGCAAGATCTCTCTTATAGTTGCAGTAGATTCTGGCTGTGATCTGCATGGGTTTCTTCCATCGTAATTCAAAATTAACAGATTATCCACTACAGCTTCCACTCCTGGACAATCACTAACTATCTCATCAAGTTGACACTTTATTGGAGAAGTGGGAATGCCAAATGGCACGAGCGATGATCTATATCCCTCAAATGGCATCCAAAATGTGTTTAGCAAATTGCTGTTTTATCCAGCGAACTATTGAGGCAAACTATTCTTGACATTGAGGATAGTGAACTCCAAGCCTTGACAAGTTGCGGCAAAATGTTTCCAGTGGTTAACATGAGGTAGTAAGATCTCTTCAAAGCTTTATTGAGCTCATCTTGTTCTATGGATACCCTCAGTTTTCCAGGTTACCAACTGCTACTGTGTTGAAAATCCAGTCCATTGAAGTTTTAACTTCATTGATATCTCCCTTCTTTACCAGCTCTTCCATCGTCTCTTCCAGGAAGGAGTTCAGGGAAGCTGGAACTCCTGTCAGCAGATGTTGGGTTGATCACACATACCCACTCATCTACTTTAAGATAATATTCACCAGGAAGGCATACGTGACACGCAAAACACTCTTCCTAATCTTCTAGGATATGGTAATGGCTTTGTGGTCTATGAATCACTACAAGTCCCTTCTGATCAGTTCAAGTTTTAGACTTGCCTCAGCTGAAATGAGTGAATTTTGCCTGTTGTCTAGAATTCCAAGTCTTCGTCTCTCCTACTGACTTAGACTCTCAGCTTCATCTTTCTCTTGGAAGGAGTATCATTCCAAAATATAGCTTCAACTTTCCCTCATAGGCCTTCATTTTCCAGTCACCACTTTGAGTTACTCTGAAAATCTCACGACCAGTGTCTATCAATGCTTCACATTCTCCTGATGCTCTCCTACTGGAGTCATCACTCTAAGAGGCACAAACTATGTGGATTGGATAATGCTGACCTGTGATACGGTGTGGAGTAATTGTCAGAAAGATCTGCTGACATGTCTCCTGCAACCTTCTTTATAAAATTGTTTTGCTTCTTTCTAGGTAAATAGATATGTGTAAAGTGATCAGGCTTTGAGCAGTTAGAACACTGCCTTATCTCACACTTGTTTCCTCTTCTTATCTATGGTGGTCTCCATAATATTTACAACTTGTACTCTGCTGGCCTCCCTACAAATACTTCTTCCTTATTCACATCGCTTTACAGTATTCTTGTTCGGCCTGAATTGTTTCCCAGTATAACAGTTACCTCAATTGTGCCACTAAAGCTCTGATTGACTACATCAGAGCTTTTGCACAAGTTGGTTGCTTTCTTCAGAACATCGTTCACCTTCTCAGCATCTGTGCTCTCATGGAAGTATTTCTTATGGCCAATAAAATCCTCTCTCTATTGATACCATCTCTCAGCAGTCTAAACTGTCAGAAATCAGCCAGATCACTCACAACATCCTTCCTATAACAGGGAGAATTGCACACAGTAATCCAATAGTGGCCAGCCAATGCCCTGTACAGCCGCAACATGACCTCCCAATGCCCATACTCAAAGCACTGACCAATTAAGGCAAACATACCAAACGCCTTCTTCACTACACTATCTACCTGCGACTCCACCTTTAAGGAGATATGAACTTGCACTCCAAGGTATCTTTATTCAGCAACACTCCCCAGGACTTTACCATTAAGTGTATAAGTCCTGCCCTGATTTGCCTTTCCAAAATGCCGCACCTCACATTTATCTAAATTAAACTCCATCTGCCTCTCCTTGGCCCATTGGCTAATCTGATCAAGATCCTGTTGTACTTTGAGGTAACCTTTTCGCTGTCCCTACATCTCCAATTTTAGTGTTACCTGCAAACTTACTAACCAAACCTCCAATGTTCACATCCAAATCATTTATATAAATGACGAAAAGCAGTGGACCCAGGACCAATCCTTATGGCACACCAGTGGTCGCAGGCCTCAAAGTCTGAAAAGCAACTCTCCACCACCACCTTCTACCTTCAAGCCAGTTCTGTATCAAATTAGCTAGTTCTTCATGTGCTCCATGTGATCGAACCTTGCTCACCAGCCTACCAGGCAGAGCCTTGTCAAACACCTTACTGAAGGCCACATAGATCATGTCCACCACTCTGCCTTCATCAATCCTCTTCATGACATATTCAAAAAACTCAATCAAGTTAGTGAGACACGGTTTCCCACGCACAAAACCATGTTGACTGTCCCTAATAAGTCCTTGCCTTTCCAAATACATGTAAATCCTGTCCCTCAGGATTCCCTCCGACAACTTGCCCACCACCGACATGAGGCTCAACAGTCTATAGTTCCCTGGCTTTTCCTTAGCACCTTTCTTAAATAGTGGTACCACATTGGCCACCCTCCAGTCTTCTGGTACCTCACCTGTGGCTATCGATGATACAAATGTCTCAGCGAGGTACCCAGCAATCCCTTCTCTTGCTTTCCACAGAATTCTACAGCACATGTGATCAGGCCCCAGGGATTTATCCACATTGTGCGTTTTAAGACTCTCAGCATCTCCTCCTCCAAAATATGGACATTTTTCAAGATGCCACTATTTATTTCCATTAGCTTCCATATCCATCTCTACCATAAACTCTGATGCAAAGCACTCATTTAATATCTCCCCCATCTCTTGTGGCTCCACAGATTGATGGCCTTGCTGATCTTTAGGGGCCCTATTCTCTCCCTAGTTACTCTTTTGTCCTTAATGTATTTGTAGAATCCCTTTGGATTCTCCTGAACCCTATGTGCCAAAGCTATCTTGCGTCCTGTTTTTGCCCTCCTGATTTCTCCCTTAGGTATACTCCTACTGCCTTTATACACCTCTAGTGATTCACTCGATCCCTGCTGTCTTTACTTGACATATTCTTCCTTCTTTATCTTCACCGAAACCTCATTTTATCTAGTCATCCAGTATTCCCTATACCTACCAGCCTCACCCTTCCCACTTGCAGGAACATATTGTCCCAGGATTCTTGTTATCTCATTTTTGAAGGCTTCCCATTTTCCAGCCGTCCCTTTACCTGCAGATATCCGCCCCCAGCCAACTTTTGGAAGTTTTTGCTTTATACTGTCAAAATTGGCTTTCTTCCAATTTAGAACGTTAACTTTTAGATCCGGTCTATCCTGTTCCGTCACTATTTTAAAACTAATAGAATTGTGGTCACCGGCCCCAAAGTGCTCCATCATTGACACCTCAGTCACCAGCCCTGCCTTATTTCCCAACAGTAGATCAAATTTTACACCTTCTGTAGTAAGTATATCCACATACTGAATCAGAAAATGTTCTTGTACACACTTGACAAATTCTCTCCATCCAAGCCCTTAACACTATGGCAGTCCCAGGCTATGTTTGGAAAGTTAAAATCCTCTATCATCACCACCCTATTTTTCTTATAGATAAGTGAGATCTCCTTACAAATTTGTTCCTCAATTTCCTGCTGACTGCTGGGGGGCCTACGGTACAATTCCAATAAGTTGATCATCCCTTTCTAATTTCTCAGTTCCTCCCAAATAGCTTCCCTGGGTACATTCCCAGGAATATCTTTCCCAATTACAGCTGCTGTTAAAGTTTGTTGTTCGTTTTGGTAATTATTTCATAATTTTCCCAACAACACTGGATGAAATGTCTTATAACTCCACAGGGTCAAGGGCTGGAAAATTCACAGTTGTTCTGGCTCATCCAATAATTCAAAGTAGCAGACTGCTATTCTCCTTCTTCCCTGCTGTTCTCATAGTCACTTGTTATCTTACAGCTCTGAGAGGTTCATACAATTCCTGCAGCACACTTCCGTCACCACAGACCTGCATTTTCCCGTGGGGGAACGGTGGCAGGTGAGTGAGGGGTTAAAATGCCAGGTGGCAGAGGGGTATGGTACTAGGTGGGTAAGTGGATAAGGTGCCTGCTGCATGGGGATGTGCGTGCGGGGTCATGTTATATGACTATTAAGTGGATGAGTAGCTTAAGGTTGGGGATGGACATGGTACAGGTTGAGGGAATGTTTGGGTCCAGTTTGGATGAGAGGTGTTATGTTGTAATACCATGTAGGGGCTTCTGAGGTACTGTTGGGTTGGGAGATTTTTCCAGTTTGGCAGGATTGTTGAGGGGGAAGTTACCAGGTGTTGAGTTTGGCGGATTCAGTTTGAGGTGGGGACTTTATTTCTACTCATTCACGGGATGAGGGCATCCCTGGCTAGGCCAGCATTGATTGCCCATCTCTAATTGCTCAGATGGTACTTAAGGTTCACCCACATTACTGTGGGTCTGGAGTTACACGTAGGCCAGACCAGGTAAGGATGGCAAATGTCTTTCCCTCAAAGGAGCATCAGTGAACCAGGTGGGTTCTTCTGACAATTGGCGTCATTAGAATCTTAATTACAGATTTTTACTGAACTTAAATTTCAACTATCTGCTGTGGCAGGATACAAACCCAGGTCCCAGAACATTACCTGGGTCTTTGGATTAACAGTCCAGCAATGATATCACTTGCCTCCCTTAAAAGTGTTGGGTCAGTGAGGTTAGTGGGGATGTGGGGAGGTGTAATTGGCAGGGTTCAATGATCAGCTGTTGGTCAATTTCAGTTTCCCATGAGCTCGAGTCGGTTTTTAACCCTCCGACATTAATTAAGTAACAAATAAGTTTAAAGGCTCTAGAAACCCTCGGAAATCTCTGACCCTAAGGAACATTTTCAGAAGGCCCCAGATGTAACTGAATGAAGGAAATTTCAATTTCACATTGATGTGTGTCTCCAAGCTGCCCTGTGGAAGCAGCTATCTGGCTATCGGAATTTCCAAGTCTCGCTTTCATGCAGTATGTTTAAAAGACTATCCAATTTAAAGTGGAAGGAACTTACAGTTGAGGCCTATTGCAGTGTACAGTTTCCTTACATGTGCATTTCTACAAACAGGCCGCTGGTTTTGGATCCCATTTCCCAGGGGGTGACATCCGTTCATTATCCAGCCTGTCATGTCCCAATGAGATTTAGAGTTGTCCTCAATAGAGTGTTTGCATTTATCTGATGAAAGATTGGAGAACACAGTTTAGAGGACTTTTGAAAGATACAGGATCCATTTCAGATCAAGGCCAGTCTTATTTTTTTAGCCTCTGGCTTGTGATATTGTTGAATGAGATATTTGGTTCAGTGAGTACATTCTTAGATACAAGGATGTTTGGAACCCACACTGAATTTAACCTTAAATATTCAGTAGTTTATAATGACGTTAAGCATCCTGGGAATTTCTTTAATGATGACTAAAAGAGCTACATTTACATAGCATCTTACACAACCTGAAGACATCCAAATGTATTTTACAGCTGCTATTTTGAGGTGCGCCGTTACAGTCCCAGTAGAGGCCACTAACTTATAAAGGGAACAGAAGTCAGAAAGGAAGCGACATTTACGTTACTTCACACTTAACTTTATAATCTCAGGTTTTCCACCTCATCCTTGTTATGTAAGGTCTCACACTTGCTGCGTAGCCATTTTGACCTTCAATCACATTCGCCAGCATCCACGTTCCATCAGACATCCCAGGCCATGGTGAGCAAGTCACAAATCTATGAGCTGTCTCTCAATTGGTTTACAACGGTCCAAATCCCCTTTTCCAACCCTTTTAACTAATATAATTTGTCTCTGGCACCACTTGGCCAGAAGCATTAGGTCTTGTACAGTTCATAACATTGTGACCTTCTTATCTTCTCTTTCCAGCTTGTATAATGTAAATGGTAACGTATTCCCTGCCCTATTCTCGGAGACCTGCTTCAACTGCAGGATCTGTTCAAAGACTCAAAGACAAGCTTGCTTGTTTCTTCTCCATATAAACCTTCTGTATCTTCTGAACAAAGGGAAAACACAGGCTGACCTGACCCCTCTGGCAATTAAATTTCTGATTTACACTTTGCTGCATAGCACATCATCCCTGGGACAACTTCGGGGGGTCAAGTGGTCATTCCTTAGAATCTATATGACCTGAAAATCAATTGATCCTGTTTCAGAATGCTCCCTGGCCCACTTTGCTCTGAAAGAGGTATTATCCAAAAGGAGATAGAGGCCTTCTTCGAGCACATGGGTCTTCAAGATAATCACTGTGGTTATGTAGTACACATGGTGCACGATTTGGTGACACCACTAACACTTCAATACCTCCTCAGGACTGCTCAATCAACTTGTGTTAGGAGTTGAATTGCCTGCTATAGGCCCGGAACCCAGCCTTCTAGCCAGGGACTGGAGAGCTGGGGATTGTGTCTCGATGTTTTGACGAGCTTCAACTCCAAAATCAGCGCTCCAACGAATACATTAAATAAGGTGCACTTTGTTCGAATCTAGCAATAAATTCATGGTAATGAAGGGTTAAAGTCTCATGCTGTTGTGAAGCCAAGTTTCATTGCAGCTCCAAAGCTGTGTTTTATTATAGTAAAGTTGCTCACTGTGGGAAATAAAAGGAAGCGTATTGCCAAGTTCTATGGGCATTTTGTGCTTGCTTGAACTTTTATTTAAATGGCAAAGTGAGTGAGGGTTAATGCTGCGCATAATGTGTGTCAGTTGTGTGACTGGAGACTATATTTTCTCTGTGAGATAAGCTGAGATGGTCTGTCGGCTGTGTCCCTAGGGCCAAGCCACGAAGCTTTGCAACGTAGCTGTGTGCAGGCCTCTCCTCAAACATCCAAAAAACACAGCCCTCACAACACTCCACCGATTGGGTCATTTTTCATTCTCAAAGCGCACCAGAGAAGGAAACGAGAAAGCATCCAAGTGGATAAGTCTTTAGTATCCAAGAAACAGTTGTGAGGAGCATTGAATATTTCTCCCAGCAGCATCTCCCACTTCTCAGCAGAATGCTGCATGGCCTCAGGGAAGGAATGTTGGGAGGAATGTCAAATCTTGCTTAATTGTATAATTGTATAGTTTCCATGTGGAAGAGCTGTTCTGCCCTGATGGATTTCAGACAGCATTGCTGAATGAAGTTTAATAAGGCAATAATGAAGGGTCACAGCTACTGGGGGTGAGGGGTAGCTACCCTGCTCTGGTACTGGACCGTGTGGAAAGAATGTGAAGGTGAGATGTTCATAATTAGCCATGACCTGCTCAATGTGCGCATGGTTAACCGGAGGGGCATGAGGATTACACGTGGTATACTGGGTTTCGGTTTTAAATAGCTGCATTCCTCAGGTATCCTTCAAATTGCACTGACCTTAGTAAAAACTTGGTTTGGGCGATCCTCTTGTCCATGCGACCTGTAAGGAATGAAGCTGCTTTCGCCCTTTGACAGTCCCCTGTCATTTACGACCCCGTTAAAGTGTAAAATCCGCGTCAGGTCACGAACCACTGCCAGGACAGCGGCGCTGATGCTGTGATATCACTGTGCCCAGTACCTGGAGAGTGTGGGAGGCGGGGCGGTGGGGGTGGGGTGGTGGGGGTGGTCGTGGGTGGGCGGAGTGGCGGGGCGGTGGGGGTGGGGTGGTGGGTGGGCGGGGTGGCGGGGGGGTGGGGGTTTGGTGGGGGGGTGGGGGAAGTGGCAGGTGGGTGGGGGTTGGCGGGGCGGTGGTGGATGGGGTGGGTGGGCGGAGTGGCGGGGGGGTGGGGGTTTGGTGGGGGGGTGGAGGGAGTGGCAGGTGGGTGGGGGGGGTGGCGAGGCAGTGGTGGTGTTGAGGGCGTGGCGGTGCAAACCAGGGTGGGGAGGAGGAGGCAAGAGAAAAGTGGGATTTGGATATTTCATTTTGCTGAGAAATGCCGAGATTATAGAAAGACGGAAAGTTAGTGGACAAATGTTCAGCAGAATTTATGCCGGGGTGGGTGGCATTTTTGGTTAGCGACTGAATGTGTCGAAATGTTTAATTTGTATTTGCTGACAGCACATTATATGTTGCTGTCTGTATCAACTAAACAGACTGCTTGTGGGATTGAGAGATAGTAGGAACTGCAGACGCTGGAGAATCTGAGATAACAAGGTGTAGAGCTGGATGAACACAGCAGGCCAAGCAGCATCAGAGGAGCAGGAAGGCTACTGTTTTGGGCCTAGACCCTTCTTCAGAAAAGGCCCAAAACATTAGCTTTCCTGCTCCTCTGATGCTGCTTGGCCTGCTGTGTTCATCCAGCTCTACACCTTGTTATCTTGCTTGTGGAACTTATAATTTTCCTTCAAAAATATGCTTTTCTCATAAAACTTGTAAAAGAATGTTCCATAACACCTCAAATTTGACCATACATGGAAGAGAACTTTAGTGCAGTACATGAGGAGTCTCACCAGTGCCTGACATTATAGGTTTTTGTTACAATGTACAATGATACTTCATGTCAAACATTCTCTGGTACATTCCATCCATTTGACTACAAGATGTAAGAGCAGGAGTAGGCCATTTGGCCCATCAAGTGTACTTCACCATTCAATAGGATTATGGCTGGTTTCTCTGATTTGATTTATTTATTTGGTGTCACGTGTATCTTGTTACAAACTACAGTAAAAAGTGTTGTATAGTGTTGCCACTCTCCTGTGTCCTCTTAAAACAGAAAAATAAACCAAGACATAGAATACTGTCAGAGATAATGGGAACTGCAGATGCTGGAGAATTCCAAGATAATAAAATCTGATGAAGGGTCTGGGCCCGAAACGTCAGCTTTTGTGCTCCTGAGATGCTGCTTGGCCTGCTGTGTTCATCCAGCCTCACATTTTATTATAATAAAATGTGAGGCTGGATGAACACAGCAGGCCAAGCAGCATCTCAGGAGCACAAAAGCTGACGTTTCGGGCCTAGACCCTTCATCAGAGAGGGGGATGGGGAGAGGGAACTGGAATAAATAGGGAGAGAGGGGGAGGCGGACCGAAGATGGGGAGTAAAGAAGATAGGTGGAGAGAGTATAGGTGGGGAGGTAGGGAGGGGATAGGTCAGTCCAGGGAAGACGCACAGGTCAAGGAGGTGGGATGAGGTTAGTAGGTAGATGGGGGTGCGGCTTGGGGTGGGAGGAAGGGATGGGTGAGAGGAAGAACCGGTTAGGGAGGCAGAGACAGGTTGGACTGGTTTTGGGATGCAGTGGGTGGGGGGGAAGAGCTGGGCTGGTTGTGTGGTGCAGTGGGGGGAGGGGACGAACTGGGCTGGTTTAGGGATGCAGTTGGGGAAGGGGAGATTTTGAAACTGGTGAAGTCCACATTGATACCATTAGGCTGCAGGGTTCCCAGGCGGAATATGAGTTGCTGTTCCTGCAACCTTCGGGTGGCATCATTGTGGCACTGCAGGAGGCCCATGATGGACATGTCATCTAAAGAATGGGAGGGGGAGTGGGAATGGTTTGCGACTGGGAGGTGCAGTTGTTTGTTGCGAACTGAGCGGAGGTGTTCTGCAAAGCGGACTCCAAGCCTCCGCTTGGTTTCCCCAATGTAGAGGAAGCCACATCGGGTACAGTGGATGCAGTATACCGCATGTGGTATACTGCATCCACTGTACCCGGTGTGGCTTCCTCTACATTGGGGAAACCAAGCGGAGGCTTGGAGACCGCTTTGCAGAACACCTCCGCTCAGTTCGCAACAAACAACTGCACCTCCCAGTCGCAAACCATTTCCACTCCCCCCTCCCATTCTTTAGATGACATGTCCATCATGGGCCTCCTGCAGTGCCACAATGATGCCACCCGAAGGTTGCAGGAACAGCAACTCATATTCCGCCTGGGAACCCTGCAGCCTAATGGTATCAATGTGGACTTCACCAGTTTCAAAATCTCCCCTTCCCCAACTGCATCCCTAAACCAGCCCAGTTCGTCCCCTCCCCCCACTGCACCACACAACCAGCCCAGCTCTTCCCCCCCACCCACTGCATCCCAAAACCAGTCCAACCTGTCTCTGCCTCCCTAACCGGTTCTTCCTCTCACCCATCCCTTCCTCCCACCCCAAGCCGCACCCCCATCTACCTACTAACCTCATCCCACCTCCTTGACCTGTCCGTCTTCCCTGGACTGACCTATCCCCTCCCTACCTCCCCACCTATACTCTCTCCACCTATCTTCTTTACTCCCCATCTTCGGTCCGCCTCCCCCTCTCTCCCTATTTATTCCAGTTCCCTCTCCCCATCCCCCTCTCTGATGAAGGGTCTAGGCCCGAAACGTCAGCTTTTGTGCTCCTGAGATGCTGCTTGGCCTGCTGTGTTCATCCAGCCTCACATTTTATTAACATAGAATACTGTGACCATTCCCCATTCCACTTTAGGGGCAGCTGCCCAAAGCTTCAGTGTGTCCGTCAGCGCGTAGTCCCTGGGATGGAATATTAAAGCAGCAAATCAATACATGAGTCCCATTCTCCATAGGCTGAATTCTCAATCTTAAGAGAGGTTTAGATGAGCCGCACTATAGGAGCATACAAGGCAAGGTGGGAGTATGTTTGGAAGTCACCATTTCAGTACGGTTACAGTGCTCAGTGTGTGGGATTTAATAGAAACATCGCATTGAAATAGGATAAATCAAAATGCTTGATAAAAGGAAAGTGATGGTTTTGAGTTGAGCAGGTTGCGGGTGTGGGCTGCCAGATGCCTAAATATAATTGGTTTGGATGTTATGTTGTGGTACACAGCTGGTATTCACTAACTCAACGGCTGGCATGAGGTAAACCTCCTTCTCCCTGTGCTGCCATTTCTTGGAAGTAGTGGGGGAAACGAAATGTGCGACCACCACCAAACATTCCAGATTCCTTCAGATCTGCTACAATCTCCCACTTTCATCAACCACCCTGCTTCATATCATCAATGCATCTGAAGACATACTCGGTGTTTTTAAAAGCAGGCTGCTCAGTAGCAGCTGAGGGTGGGTTATCACAAGAATCCCGATCCTCTGCAGTTGCTTCACCAAGGGCCACATTCCAACCTCAGGCTGGAAATTGCGCATTGCTGAGAAAAGACACACTTTGAAAAGCTTTCTGTCTTGCGCTCCTTTGGAATTCACAGTTAGGGTCAAACAGAGACCTCTTGCCATCCAAAATGTATTCTCTTCTCATTCGGCAGAAAATACTGTTCTCGGTCACATTACCATTTTTGCGGGTGCTTGTTGGGCACACAGTATCTGTTTTTCTCTGCAACTGTCAAATCCTGTATGAACAAGCAACTATAAAGATCAGAAGTGGAGATGTAAACTGGAGATTGCACAATGTTCATTATCATTTGCCACTCCTCCGACACCAACGCAGTCAATGTCTAAATGCAGCAAGACCTGGACAAGATCCAGGCTTGTGCTGATAAGTTGGCAGGTAACATTTGTTCCATCCAAGCGCCAGGCAATGACCCCCTCTAACAAAGGGAATCTAACCAGTTCCCCTTTACATTCAATGGCATATAAACCCAGCAGCTACACTGCAGTCAGTTTAACCTTGTTGGATGGACAAGCTTCTGGAAAAAGGTAATTTGAGACAAAACTAATAGTGAATTGAGCACGTGCAAGCAAACCCAGGTTAAACAAGGAAAAGAACATGAACTGTTGAGGGTAAATGTGCTAAACTAACATACTTGCAAGTTTTGATGAAGTAACAGAGAGGTCTGATGGAAGTAATGGAGTTGATTTTGTGTGTCTGGACTTCCAAAAGGTGTTTGATAAAGTGCCACACTCCAGACTTGTGAGCAAAAGTCACTGTAGGTGGCGTGGTGCCTCACAGCACTGGGGACCTGGGTTCAATCCCTGCCTCGGGTGACTCTAAATAAGAAGTTTGCACATTATCCCCGTGTCTGTGCAGGTTTCCTCTGGGTGCTCTGGTTTCCTTGGACAGCCCAAAGGTGTGCAGGCCGGGTGGATTAGTCGTGGGGATTGGGTGGGATACTCTCTGGAGAACGGTGCAGACTCAATGGGCTGAATGGCCTCTTTCAGCACTACTGGAACCTATGGTAGAAAAAGGGATAGTTGCCACATGGATTCAAAGTTGAGTGGTGTGAAACAGTAATGTATAATTATTGATTTTCTTACTAGAGCAGTGTTTATTGCAGAGCTCCCCAATGGGCTGTCTTTGTCCTTTCTGACCTGTTAATGCAACGTCAAAATTTGCAGATACTTCAAAGTTGGAAGTATTGACAATTATGAGGAAGACAGTGCAGAACTTCAAAGGGACATTGGGAGGTTGGTGGATCAGGCAGGCTCGTGCCAGATGAAATTCAATGGAGAGAAATGTGATTAGGCAATGCAAATGAGCAGAGTGACCTTAATGTATATGTGCATACATCACTAAAGGGGGCAGGACAGGTTGAGAATGTGGTTAATAAAGCGCACAGTGTCTTAGATTTTATCAGTCAGGACAGAAAATACAAGAAAAAAATTAAACCTGTCTAAAACTTTTGGATGGCTGCAACAGAGTTTGGCATTCAGCCCTGGGCACTCCACATGATGAAAAATATGAGGGCATTAGAGAAGGTTCAGCAAAGATTCATAAGAATGGTCTGAGGGATGATTAACTTTGAACGTGTAGATTGATTGAGAAATTGGGAGAGAGCTCCTTGGAGAAGGGTGAAATGAGATTCGATCAAGGATTTCAAAACCAGGAACAGTTCAGGAGAAATTATCCCCATTGGTGGAAGGAATGAAAACCAGAGACCAAAGTTAAGATCTTTGGAAAAAGAAGAAATAGCTACACGGGGGGAAATAAAAACATTCCATGCAGGAAATGGTTAGGATCATGGAATATGCTGCCTGAACTAGTGTGGTAACATTCCCCTTGGTGCTGCATACCATCCTGTCTTGGGTGAGTGTCGCTGGGTCAAAATCCTAGCAACACAATCGCCAAGGACTGCAGTAGCTAAGGAAAGCATCCACCTTCTCTAGGGTGATTAGGGATGGACTATAATACCAGCCAACAACACTGATATCACACAAAGTAATAAAAAGAAATCTGAAAGGCAAGAATGTGCAGGGCCATGGGGAGAAAGGTATGAGGAATGGCATTAAGTGGATTCCTAATTCAGTTAGCACAGGTATGTAGGGTTGAATGGCCTTCCTCTGTGCTGTAAACATGAATCGATTACCATCACTAAATCCCCACAATCAATATCCTGGGGGCTACCATTGACCAGAAACTGCATCTAAATTCAGCGGCTGCAAGAGCACATCAGAGATTGGGAATCCTGCAGGGAGTAACTCACATCTTGACTCCCCAAAGTCTGTCCACCATCTACAAGGCACAAGTCAGGAATATGATGGAATACTCCCCACTTGCCTGGATGTAAGCAGCTCCATCAACGCTCAAGATGCTAGACACCATCTAGGACAAAGCAGCCCCCACTTGATTGGCATCACATACACCATCTTCACAATTCACTCTCACCGCCACTGATGCACATCAGCAGCAGTGTATACCACCTACAAGATGTACTGCAGCGACTCACCAAAAACTCCTTCAACAGCAACTTCGAAGCTCACAACCACAATGTCGTTCAAGAAGGTAGCTCCCCACCACCTTCTGAAGGGCTATTAGGGATGAGCAATAACTATTGTCTCAGTCAGTAACAGTCACATTCCATTAAAGAATAAATTAAAAGATGTGGTGCTGCTAGTCTATAGAGAAACGGATGAGTGAAAACCTTTCTGAGGATGCACAGTGGCCAATGCAAATTGTTAAATTGTTAAATGATTTTATTTCTTTTTTGGGAGAGACAATGTGAAAAATCCAACAGCACTGAGCTAGGGTTGGGCTGAGTGGCCTCTATCCTGTGTTGACTTTGTCTTACTTACTTTGCCTTTTGGCTATTATAGAGTCAAAGGGCTGTACAACACAGAAATAAACCCTTCAGTCCAACTTTTCTATGCTGACCAGATATCCTAAATTAATCTAGTCCCATTTGCCAGTATTTGGCCCATATGTCTCTAAGTGCTTCCTATTCATATACCCGTCAAGATGCCTTTTAAACGTTACAATTATACCGGCCTCCACCATTTCTTCTGGCAGTTCATTCCATATGTGCACCACCCTCTGCATGAAAAAGTTGTCCCTTACATCCCTTTTGAATCTTTCCCCTCTAATTTAAACCTATGCCCCTCTAGTTTTGGACTCCCCCACCTGGGGAAAAGACCTTGTCTATTTAATCTATCTGTGTCCCTCACAATTTTATAAACCTCTCTCAGGTCAGCCCTCAGCCTCCGACACTCCAGGGAAAATAGCCCTAGCCTATTTAGCCTCTCCCTATAGCTGAAACCCCATAGTTTTCACTTGAATTCTTTCTGGCCTGCACAAGTCATCTGCTTTGAGCTAAAGTTCATTGTTTGGCCCATTCTACACACCCAGGCTTGTTTTTCTAGCTTCACTGAGTCCATCTTATTTGCAATGCATATTCCATGGCGCCTCTGCTTCAATCTCCACATTGGTAGGGCTATTGCTTGGGCAATGTGACAGACTCACATGCCAACTTTCTTACATCTGTTATTCATTTTCTCCCGTGTTTTAAATGTATTGACTTCCTGCTAAGCTTTTTGCATCAAATATTATTCATCCAGTCTGATTTCCTCCCTCCGGCTGCACTGTCCTGAGGTAATTGAAATGAGGTGACTTATTTGAGATCACAAAGATGAACACAGCAGGCCAAGCCGCGAAGGGTCCAAGCCCGTAACGTCAGCCTTCCTGCTCCTCTGATGCTGCTTGGCCTGCTGTGTTCCTCCAGTTCTGCACCTGGTTATCTCAGATTCTCCAGCATCGGGAGTTCTTACTATCTCTGAGGTGACCTTTTTGTTGTGTGATTTTCAGGTGAAGGATCTGACCTGTTCTTGTCAATTCCTACTCTCTTCCTGCCTGGCACTCACAGGGGAGCTGGGTAATGGATCTAAGCTGAAGTGGATAGCCTCGGAAAATGGGCACCAACAAAAAATGGACCATAAGTCTTGGCATACAAGTCAACTTGGCATATAAGACAACCCCATGTCAGCAGCCGTGAGCATCATGCTTTTGCATATACTTGGCCTACAGATAGTCTGCCCCTTTCCAGGCATGACCGGCTGCACATGCCTTAGCTCTCAGCTTCAATTTTACATCCCACAGATACAAGTTTAGTACTTCATTACTGGGTACAAAGGGTCTGGCACACAGTACAGACTGTGTTGTGGAGGTGAGTGTGGATTGAAGACACACCAACACAGTCTGAGCCCATGTGTGAATGGTAAAAAAAATGACAGCCACTCCATGCATACAGCATTGCACATGACTGATGCCACAATGATGCCTGGGCCAACACAGCATTTGGCACAGTTCACCCCCACTGCAGATGCCACTTTGGTGCGTAGGGACACTTGGAAAGCCCAAAGTGAGGGGTGCATCCTGGCAAGACCTCCAGAGCTGAGTAAATATATTCTCCCCTCTCGGTTCAAAGGTAACTCTTCGAAAAAGTTCTTCTCCACCCTCCCGTGATTTCCATTTGATTAAAGGGTGAGCAACGGGTTCTGAGGAAGGGTCACCGGACCTGAGACGTTAACTCTGTTTTTTTGCCTTCAGACCTGCTGAGCTTTTCCAGCAACTTCTGCTTTTATTCCTGAATTCATAGCGTCCGTGGTTCTTTCAGTTTTCATGAGCGACAAATGCTGGCTCCACCAGCCGTTGTCACATCCCGTGGACGAATAACAGAAAATGAAGATGCTGATGGAATTGATTTCAGAATTAAACAGAGAGCTTTTCTTCAGAAGGCAATCAGGAATGGGATGAGGCTTCTGAACTGAAGTTCTATTTGTGCTGGAGTGGTTCCAATGGCAGGCCTACCTGAAACAGACCAAACCAGTTTACAGGAAAACAACTTATTCTTCAACACATTTTCTGGCAGGTTTGAGCATGGTGCGCGTTGCACAGTAGGCGACAGATTAGCTGGAACCGGTTTTATTTGGCACCTTTGCCATTATAGTCGCTTTTCCAACTAACTGCATGTTCACATCAGCCCTGAGCTTGTCCTCCGTCTCCAAATGCTCAGGATTTTCAAAAGTCTGAACTGGGACACATTGAAAAAAGGCATGGAAAGGCAGGGCCGCCGAAGATGATTGGCATGTTGCACGACCAATGGCAGAAGTCCAAGGGGAAAGCCACTCGAATGTGGGTGGTCATGTGATGAGATCTCCACGGAGAGTTGGCAACACCATTCTGTCAATAGAGCTCTTGGCTTCAGAAAAGGCATGACAACTCTTTAGGGGAACTCAAGGGAGCAGTGTGCGAAGGGTTACAGAGTTTGCTGCATGCAGTGCAAAGCAATGTGAGGGGTACTTGCAAGAAGAAGAACAAAATTTCACGCAGATTTCCTCCCTCCCCCATCCTGTTTATATTTACCGGGAATGGAAAGGGTGAAAACTGGGATGTTTGAACGATTTTTGGGAAACTGTGGTGACTCTGGAGCTGATGGTTTGGGGAAGAATTGAAACTGACCCAGCAAAACCAGATCTCCGGTCATTTTACTCATGAACGAGTGGGTGCATTGAGGAGAATAACCACACAGGCTAGAGCTCACGTATGAGAATGTTTGAGTGAAGAATGAAATATTGTTAAAAATGGATTGGAATAGGTTTAGTTCAAGTTGTGACTTTATGCCACCTTTGGATCCTGAACCAGTGGAATACACAATATAAAGCTCAGGTAGCATAGTGTGCTATTTATGATCACTTTTGTTTCTTCTTAGTCTGTCTGGTTTGAATAGTAAGTTCCTGGAAGTTTGAAAGGATCTGTAATTAAGCATATTGCCAGGTCAATGATAAATCCTGATGCCCAGCAACAAGGCTTATTTGTGGCAACACTTGGCAAAATGTGATAATTAACGGGATCATTGATTTAAGTCACAGATTTAGAAACTATGGTGACATGAACGATCTTCAATTCCAGCAATTTTCCAACGTATGTACATCAGAGGTTATTGAGATGAATGTTCAAAATACTTTTTTATTATTTGAAAGTGTAGGTTCTGGATTGGACAAAACAATGTGTCGCTTTAAATTAAAATTATGTTCTTATTTTGTGTGTTAATTAAGCAAGGACATAGCTTTTAGTTTCATTTTAAATTTATTCTGACTGGTGCTTGGGTATCTCAAGATTTGATTTCTTTATATGCATTTAAATAAGGTCTTTATACTTGTGAGGTGAATACTTCAACACATTAGAGGAAAAGGGTACAACGGAGAAAATGTCTCTGTTACTGTCTACTAATGGAGTTCAGTAGCACAGCGTTAGAACAGTTCAGAAGAATTCATGCAGTCTGCATGTGCATTCAGAGAGGAGTCCCTAACAGCAGTGATGCTATAATTAACACTCCAAGCAGTCTGCAGCTATATACCTTATGGCACTTCAAGCACATAGCCAAATACCATTTAAATCTGATATCTTCCTGCAATTACACATTTCCCCTTGTCATTAACAATGTGGCTAATTTTTGCATTAAATACATGATACAAAATCACGCTGCATATATTTAAGTCGAAATCGATGAAAAATGAAACAAAAACCAAGGAATCTAGTCCTGAGCCCGATGTAACCCCCTTCCCTACTGAAAAAAACTCCCCACTTACAACAACAACACCATCGACCATGTCCCTTAGTTTCCTTCCTTTGAGCCAATTTTGGATTAAACTTGCCATCTTCCTTTGAATCCCATGGGCTTTGCTTTTATGGCCAGTCCTGTCTGGACTTGATGTGATGGAGCTTCTTAAATTGGAGCTACAATGATTAAAATCATTCAGGCTGTTTTGTAGCTGTGACATCTCTTTGCTTTGTTGTTGCTGGGGTGCACATCAGGGGGAAAGGGGGAACCGAAGGGCTGCACATTGGCATTGTTAGGCTTCAAGACTTAAGGATGGTCCACTTTTGGACAATGTCAGTCAAGGCTTCAGAGTGAATTTCCAGAGCGACATGCCTTAGTCTGAGCTTTACGAAGTTGGATGCAGATTAGCAAGAAGCTGTTGAGAAAGGAGTCAGACAGCAGAGAAAAGTAGCAGTGTGCCCTGTAATCTGTTGCCTGGTCCATACATGATGCCAGACTGTTTTGGTTGACACTTAACTTGCCCAACAAACATCCAGCTGTATCTGGTTCACCATCCAGCTGCTTTCCTCCTACTACCATACCTCTGTCTCATCAACTATTGCCCTAGAACATAACTCATGCCTATGTAATGTAATTATGATCACTATATTTCTGTCCCGGTGCAAATTACATTTAAAAATCAGGGTTTCCCATGTAAACTGTTCCAAACTTCTTTGGTCCCTAAAGTCCTGGAATACAGATGGTACAAAAACCAAAATAACTGCGGATTCTGTAAATCAGGAACAGAAACAAAGTTGCCAGAAAAGCTCAGCAGGCCTGGTAGCATCTATGAAGGAGAAAACAGAGTTAATGTTTTGGGTCCGGCGACCCTGAGGAAGGGTCACGGACAGTATATGTGGCCAGGTATCGAATTGAGGTACCAAACCATTCAACATCAGCACTTTTCAAAATCTATTCATGGGATGTTGGTGTTGCTAACTTGGCCAGCATTTATTGGCCATCCCTAATTACACCAGAGAGGCAGCAGTCAGCCTGGACCTCTGTAGTCATTGGGGTGTAGGTAAGTTTATGGATGAGTTCTAGAATCCTCAACTCACAACAATGAAGGAACAGCAATGTAGTTCCAAGTAAGGATGGCATGTGCCTTGAAGGGAACTTGCAGGTGGATGTGCATCCATGCATCTGCTAACCTGGTCTTTCTCAGCAGTAGGGGATTTGGAAATTACTGTCAGAGGAGCCTTGGTGTGTGACTGCAGTGCATCTCATAGATGGTACACACTGCTGCTACAGTGTGGCAGTGTTGAAAGCAGTAAATGCTGAAGGTGGTGAATGAAGTGACAATCGAGTGGCCCTGGACGGTGTTGAGTTTCCTAAATGTCATTAGAGCTGCACTCATCCAGGAAAATGAGGAGTATTCCATCTCAATCTTGACTTATGCCTTGCAGGTGATGTACACGCTATGGAGAGACAGTAGGTGAGTTATTCCCTACAGTATTCCTAGCCTCTGATCTGCCCTTGTAACCACAGTAATTATATGCTGAATCCAGTTCAATGTCATGCCTAGGATATTGATGGTATGGGACGTAAGTGATGACAATAATGCTATATGCCAAGGGATGATGGTGAGATTCTCTCATGTTGGAGATGCCCATTGCCTGGCACTTTTGTGATGCCCTGCTTAAATCTACATTTGATTGGCAGCTTGTTTTGTGTAAATGTTGACAGGTTTTTTTTGAGCTAAAAATCTACAATTTGCAAGTCTATTCAACGCCATCTCTGAACTGACCAGAGATTTCAGATTGTCAGAAACAAATCACAGTCTAAAGATTAATATTTAGTTGCATAAAGGATTATGCCATTTTCTACAGTTAAAAAGCCTAGAAGAAGGTTTGCATTTTGCAGCGGATGTCTATTCCTGCATGTAGCAGCATGGACAACATTAGGCCTTGGGCTGATAAATGGAAAAGACACAAGTACCATTTCCAACAAGAGATGGCCCCATTGGTAATCAATGGCATTGCCATTATAGAGTCCCCCATCATCAATACCATTGACCAGAAACAACTAATAGCTGCAAGCTCTAGACCAACAGAACTTAATATAGAAGCAAAGGCTATAAATCTCCACTTCAGACTTTGGTGCTGTTTCTGTGCCAAAATTAGGGCATTTGTTTTCTGATGGTCAGCAAAATGCATCACAAAGTGCTCTCCACACACATGTCAGCGTGGCCCTGGTGAGACCACAGGTCTTGCCTCTGGTTAGGTCCAGTGCCGCACACTTTGTGCCAGGCCTTGCTGGAGTACTAGTGGTGGTCACTGATCCTGGTGGCACTGCCAATATAAGAGAGTTCTGGCTGAGCATCAGCTCTCTGAGATGGGACCTTCCATTACTGTCGCTAAAGGTTATCTCAGGCTAGTTACTGGTGAGTTGGCTGTTCATTAGCTGAGGGGTATGGCTCTTCAAACAACTGGAGACTTAATCACTGTGATTTCACAGCTCTCCAAAGACGAGCTACTCGGCGATTTTGTGTGATCCATGTAGGGGATGCGGCTTGCCATCCCGGTAGGATTTGCTGGAATGACCGCACGTTTTCACAAACCCAAACAAAATCTCAGCTGTCTCAGCAAACCGAAAGCAGGTAGATTTGGAAAACAGATTTAACTTGCCCTCTACTGCCAACAGAAAATCCAGCCCAACGGTGTGATTACAAAGGAGAGCACAGAATTTCCTCCGGTGACCTGGTTGAAACTGATCCAAGAATCAACAATCCTAAAAGAAAAACTATCTGGCCATAGTCACATTGCTGTTGTGGGATCATGCTGTGCTTGAACTGACTCCTCTCCATTATCAATGACAGCAGTGACAACACATCAGAAAGCACCTCCCTGATTATACAGTGCCAAAGGTGCATCCTAAGGTAATGAAAGTCAAGCATTATGTAAATACAAAACTTTCTTGCCAACCTATGCCAACTTACTGAAATGTTTATGTCTGTTGAAAGTGAATATTATAATATTTATGCATTGTAAGTGAACCCAGAAGTGTTTCATGTATCTATTGCCGGGGGTTCTTGCCCTTCTGTTACGAACCCTGGCCCCAGCGTGGCTTTTTGTGTGATAGAGTGGGTGCAGAGTCAAGCAGAATGTTTGCTCAGATTGTCTCCAGACCTAACCCGGAATGTTTTCAGTGACACAGGTTCAATATTAGAGTTAAGAGCAGCCTCAGTCTGTATTTTAATACCATATTTACATTAATGACTCAAGCACTGAAGAAAGGGGAGCTACATGAGAGGTCTTCGTATTGTTCTACTGTTGGACTGTGCACGATATTGAGGTATTTACCAGACTTGGCACTCTGCTCTGTGCTCAGCGAGAGGACATGGTGGCTACTGTTGTTCAATGCTATCGATCTGTGTTTCCATCAACACAAATCACACATTACCTTTGCCCTAGATACCAATCCCAAATCAACAGTCTGCGGTTTTAGTTGGTAGCACATTAAGTCTGATTTCAAGATCTATCTACTCCTCGCTTGTTGAGATGGGTGAGCTTTCGATTGGATTTTAGAAATACACGGCCATGAAAAGTCACTCCAGAAAATTCTGCTCAGCTGCCATGCCTCACGCAGTGATGAGAACGTAATCCCCAGGTTTGCTCGGGAAATATTAACAGCATCAATGCTGCCGGTACAAATGACACAAGAACATCGCAAATGTCTGCTTGGCAGGCCACCTCTCCACGTCGCAGCTCAGTGCCCTGGGTGTAGGCAAACTCTGGCATCTCACTTGGTGCGCTTCCAGGAGCTAACTGCACCAAACCCACATCCTCTGAGGGAGGCTATCTGTGGGGCTTAACTCCATCTTCGGTCCGCCTCCCCCTCTCTCCCTATTTATTCCAGAACCCTCACCCCATCCCCCTCTCTGATGAAGGGTCTAGGCCCGAAACGTCAGCTCTTGTGCTCCTGAGATGCTGCTGGGCCTGCTGTGTTCATCCAGCCTCACATTTTATTATCTTGGATTCTCCAGCATCTGCAGTTCCCATTATCACCAGACATCAAAGGCCATTCCTTGCTGTGGCATTTTTCACTTTGGGCTCCTGTACAGCCATGAAATGACCCACAACAGACAACAATGTCAGTTACGCCTGGGACATACTGGAACTGCAAACGGTTCATCGCCATTCATATGAAAAAGAAATGGTAATAATGCAGTTGCAGCACGGGTGAGCACAGGTGCAACGTTTTAACAAGCGCCTACACACTCAGGACAGGGCTGGTTTAGCTTCGATGGCTGGCTTGTGATTCAATGTGGGGGTCAATTCCAACATAGCCTGCGGTTTTCACGAAGGACTCTCCTTCTCACTCTCTCCTCTCCCCAGAGGCGTGATGACCCTCAGGTTAAACCACCTCCAGTCGCCTCTCTGACTAATGAGAGATCTGGTATGACAGTGGCAACTGTATCTTTCATTCAGACCCTCAGACAACCTGGTAAACAATTGCGCATCATATGGGCTCTTCAAACTCAGTCCCAGGACGGTTAATGTGTGATTTAGCTCTTCTGGAGGACGATAAAAGAAGCAGTGTGAATGAACCCAACAATGAGGCCATTTTCAAATGTAGGCCCTTCACCATTTGCTCCGCCTTGGGTGTTTGAACCCTCGGGGTGTTGCAGACAAACAGCCTTCAGTCTCCTAACGACGACATGATAACAGCTTTTAGCTGTAGTGATGGTATTTCCTGTTGCAGCTCATTTTCCAAACGCAGTTTGTGGGCCTGGGAGCACTCCACTTCAGTGAAGCCACCCCTCCTGCAGGTTGGCTCACTTCAAAGGCAGCTTGAGCACAGCCTTTTACTCCAGGGTCCTGTCTGAAAAGCAGCTGCAAAGTTCACCGATGCTGCAAAGCAGCTGCTGATTTGCTGAAAGAAAGCATATGGATATATGAATGGGTAAGGTAACCCTCAAATTCCAGTTTGCAGTGAATGCTTTCTCTGTCAGATGTGTACACAGCTGTGAAACAGGAGAGTTGCAGCCAATGCACGTTTCATAGCATTTTCTATTAGCAGCAGAAACTTAGTGGATGTGCCAGGCTGGTAATTTAACACTGCAGAGAACATGCACTAATCCTAGCCAGTATCTAAGTGTGAATGCAAACTCAATGAACCCTATGTTTTGACTTTTTGGCAGAAAGGCATTTTGGCAGTTCAACTGCGCTCAGCGGCTCTCAGGCAGCTATCATACAGTAATCAGATTTACTGCTTCCCAACTTACTACCAAACTCAGTTATAGAATCCAAAAGGACATCGTCAGGGACGTGACTTGGTTGACTTATTAATAACTGAGGAAATGCAGTGATTCAGAATGACCAAGTCATTGTAAACAGGATAGCAAACAAAGCCGAGCAAAACCCCCACCCCTAGAATCACTTGATGAATGCAGCTCACTAAAGTTAACCATGGCCAGGCACTTCCTCAAAACTCAGCCTGCTCCCCCCCCACAACTGTTCTGCTGGAAGATGTCAAATCCACAGCATTAGGCAGCTTTGTACCACCGAAGCTGTTCAGACTGCAACTGAATGTTCCTCAGGAGCTAAACCAGAGAGAAAAAAAAATTACAACAAGGATGGATTGCATTTATATAACGACAGCTGTCCTCAAGATGCCTTACTGCCAATGATATTCCTTTACAGTGCAGCTGCTGTTGTAATGAAGGAAACGCAGCCACCCATTTTCACACAGCAATGACAATGTGATAGCAACAATATCTGTTTTCATGTTCTCAAGTGACAGATAAATACTGACTTTATGTGGTTCAGAGCATCCCTCAAGCCACCCGCTCCAGCGACGACTGGGAGTCCCGGTCTTTTGGCCGACACAAACAGAGCAGGTTTATTCAGGACAGAACCAAAACAAAAAAAAACAGAGAGGTGTCGTCAGGAGATGGAGTCGAGGCATTATGGGGGAGTGCACTGAACCTCTGACCAATCCTCCTATCCAGACTCTCCTGTTGTCTCAGAAGCCATCGCGCCAGAGTGGAGGCAGGTCATCCTTGACCCTGAGGGACTTCCTGGTCAGCACAGAGCTTTAGCTCTTCAGAATCCCACCAGTGTCACAGCAGCAGGCCATTGGGCCCACTGTGTCTGCACTAGCTCTTAACCAGAGCATCATTCATATGTCAGTCTCCTGCTCTTCTGTGGGGTGCTGGCCAATGGGATTGTCCATCCGAGAAGGCCTCAGTTGGATATCTTATCCGAAAGAAACACCTCAGCAGTATGGCATTCCCTCACCACAACACAGGAACATTGGCCTAAGTATGTCTGGTTACACAACTTTACAGATCTGTCTTTTTCCTCTCCTGGACCTGAGCAATTTCGGATTCTTGCACCTTTACTGGCAGCTATGTCGGTGCAGACTTGATGGGCCGATGGGCCTTTTCTGCACTGCATGAGTCCTTTGACCTCTGAACCCACAATAATTGTACCGAGGTACTCTGTGCCAAAGATGGTGTCATGTGAAGGTGAGATTGTTTTAGCGTAACTAATCTGTGACTGAAGAAACATTACCTGGGCATCTTTATATCTAAGGTGGTGCTGTAAGCGGCAACCAATAAATTTTTCACTGTCCGCATTTGAGTACATGTCACAATAAAGCTAGTTCAATTCAATTGCATTAATCTGCTTTGGAATCTAGAGTGTTACCAACTGCACTGCAGCTGATTAGGAGCTCAGTCAGTGTTCCTGGCTGCATATAACTGCAATGATTACAAAAGCACCTATTTCAAAAAATAAAGTGTCGCTGGACCAGAAGGCAAGGCTGGTTGGTGAATGCTTGAGTGGAGTATGAACGACAATTTGTTCTGGTTATAATCTGAGCAACAATAATTACGGATGAGTTTGAGTTTATGGAGGATGGAGAACAGAGACAATGTAGATGGTTTCAGCAACAGAAGAGCTGAAACAGGGATGAATGCAGCAGCATTACAGAGGTGGGGATACGTGAGTCAAAATGGTTTAACATCAGTTTACAATCTTCTCCGCATAACAATGGCTTTGTTTTTCTGTTTTTCATTTGACAGGCTGGGTCAGGATTGGGATTGCTATAACACGTTGCTGGAATCCTTTCACAAGATAATACAAACACCTTTAGTTGGGACAGACCTCTACACCTTTCATTTTATCAATGTAATGTTATGCACAACAGATTCAATGACATGTTTAATGCAAACTATGACAGTGTAGTTTATGTTTTACTAATAATCCTGAATCTGCTTACAGGAAGTTCCTTACTGTTTGACACTGAGTTTCTTCTGAATCAAGAGCTAGCTTTATACACATCATGTCCCAATATTAGTCTGTAGAGGGCCTCACAATATAGCCGATATTATGGAGTGTGGGATCGTTGGTGCATCTGTTAACTGGTAAAATGTTTTTCTTTCGGTCTAGTACTGCAGTGTGCCACTGTGTTGCGGCCATGGATAAGCAGTGACACCTTTTTGATTGTCCACCCTGACCTGAGGTGAGCTGACTTGCTGGTCTCACACAGCAAAGAAACAGGCTAAGACGAAATGAAAAATGGGGATGGTTGGTTGGTGCACTTAGACTAAAAAGAGTGAAGTGAACCATTATATGTCATTTGCTTCACAGTTCGTAGTTCTCTAACCTTATCATGGACCTGGGCATCATTGGGAAGGCCAGAGATAACAAGGCATAGGGCTGGATGAACACAGCAGGCCAAGCAGCATCAGAGGAGCAGGAAAGCTGACATTTCAGGTTTGGACCCTTCTTCAGCTTTTGTTGACCAACTGAGTACTTTGGAGGCAGTTTAGTGTCAACCACATTGCTGTAGGTCTGGAGTCACTTGTAGACCAGATTCACACATTTCTTTTCCTGTAGCACGTGACTGAACCAGATGAACTTTTAAAAACAAACAGCAAAATTTTCACGGTCACCATTATTATATGTAATTCATGTCAGTAGCAGCAGATGGCAACAGTGAGTGAATAAAAACCAAGTAGGGGAGCTGAAGCAGACATGGACCTTCTCTAGAGGATAAGGCTGACTTTCCTTTTTAGTCCATTTGTGGAATGTGGGCATCGCTGGCTGGGTCAGCATTTATTGCCCGTCCCTAGTTGCCTCGTGAGAAGGTGGGGGTAAGCTGTCTTCTTGAACTATTGCAGTCCACCTGCTGTAGGTCGACCCACAATGCCTTTAGGGAGGGAATTCCAGGATTTTGACTCAGTGATAGTGAAGCAATAGTGATATATTTCCAAGTCAGGATGGTGAGTGGCTTGGATGACAACTTGGAGATCGTGGTGTTCCCATATATCTGCTGCCTTTTGTCCTTCTGGATGGAGTGGTCATGGGTGTGGAAGGTTCTGTCTGAGGGTCTTTAGTGAATTTCTGCAGTGCATCTTGTAGACAGTACACACTGCTGCTACTGAGCGTTGGTGGTGGGGGGAGTGGATGCTTGTGGATGTTGTGCCAATCAAGCGGCTGCTTTATCCTGGATGGTGTTGAGCTTCTTGAGTGTTGTTGGGGCTGCACTCATCCAGGTAAGTGGGGAGTATTCCATCACACTCCTGACTTGTGCTGTGTAGATGGTGGACAGGCTTTGGGGAGTCAGGAGGTGAGTTACTCCCCACAGTATTCTCAGCTTCTGGCCTGCGCTTGTAGCCACTGTTTATGTGGTGAGTCCAGTTGAGTTTCTGGTCATTGATAACCCCCAGGATGTTGATAGTGGGGTATTCAGTGATGGTAACACCATTGAATGTCATGGGGTGGTGGTTAGATTGTCTCTTATTGGTGATGGTCATAGCCTGGCATTTGTGTGGCTTGAATGTCACTCGCCACTTGTCAGCTCAAGCCTGGATATTGTCCAGATCTTGTTGCATGTGAACACGGACTGCTTCAGTATCTAAAGAGTCTCAAATGATGCTGAACATTGTGCAGTCATTGGCGAACATCCCCAATTCTGACCTTATGATGAAGGGAAGGTCATTGATGAAGCAGCTGAAGATGGTTGGGCCTAGGACACCACCCTGAGGAACTCCTGCAGAGATGTCCTGGAGCTGGGATGATTGATCTCCCACAACCACGACCATCTTCCTATCTGTCAGGTATGACTTGAACCACTGGTGAGTTTGCCCCTGATACTCATTGATTCCAGTTTTGTCAGGGCCCCTTGATGCCACACTCTGGTCGAATGCAGCCTTGATATCGAGGACTGTCACTCTCACCTCACTTTTGGAATTTATGTCTTTTGCCCATGTTTGAACCAAGGCTGTAATGAGATCAGGAGGTGAGTGGCCCTGGCGCAACCCAAACTGGGCATCACTGAGCAGGCTATTTCTGAGCAGGTGCTGCTTGATAGCACAGTTACTGACACCTTCCATCACTTTACTGATGATTGAGAGGAGACTGATGGGGCAGTAATTGGCCGGGTTGGATTTGTCCTGTTTTTTGTGTGCAGAACATAACTTGGGCAATTTTCCACATTGTCAGGTAGATACCAGTGTTGTAACTGTATTGGAACAGCTTAGCTAAGGGAACCGCAAGTTCTGGAGCACAAGTCTTCAGTTCTATTGCCGCAATGTTGTCAGGGCCGGTAGCCTTTGCAGTATCCATTGTCTCCAACTGTTTCTTGATATCACATGGAGTGAATCGAATTGGCTAAAGACCAGTATCTGTAATGCTGGGGACCACTGGACGAGGCTGAGATGGATCGTCTACTCAGCACTTCTGGATGAAGTTTGCTGCGAATACTTCAGCCTTGTCTTTTTGTACTGATGTGCTGGGCTCTACCATTATTGAGGATGGGGATATTAGTGGAGCCGCTTCCTCTAATGAGTTGTTTAATTGCCCATCTCCATTCACGACTGGATGTGGCAGGACTGCAGAGCTTAGACCTGATCCGTTGGTTGTGGGATTGCTTAGCTCTGTCTATCACTTGCTGCTTTTACACACTTAGTCAGAAATAGATCTTGTGGGGGGTGGAGGGGGGGTGGTGGTAGAGAGAGAGAGAGAAAGAGAGAGAGAGAGAGAGAGAGTGAAAGGATTTCCTCAACTAAATGTGAATTGCAGGTTTAATTTCATGTAAATACTCTGTTTTCCTAATTTAGCCTTAATTCCCTTTCCTTACCTGATTCCCGTGGAATAAAGAATTCTTGACTTATGGTCTGTGGGTCACGGTATTGCTTTACAATTCCAGATTTATGAGTTGAACTTAAATTTCACCGTCTGCCACAGTGAGATTTGAACCCATGTCCTCAGGTCACTGTCCTGCCCATTGATATTATTACCACATTTTGCGCATATCTCTGAGTCAGAAACGCGTCTTCAAATCCCAGTCATAATATGTGCCCACATAATCCACTCTGGTTGTCGGGGAGTGCTGCATTGTTGGTGGAGCTGTATTCTCATTCTTTTAAAAAAACTCATTCACAACATGAGGATGTCGCTGGCTAGTCCAGCTTTTGTTGTCCACTCCTAACTGCCCAGAGGAGAGATAAGAGGTCTGGGTCTGGAGTCACATGTAGGTCAGACCAGGTAAGGATGGCAGTTTCCTTCCCTAGAAGAATTTTAACTCCAGATTTTTTTATTGAATTCAAATCTGCTGTGGCAGGATTCAAGCCCGGCTCTTCGGAACATTTGCAGGATTTTTGGATTAACGATCCAACGACAATACCGCTAGGCTGTAATTCTCCAAATGAAAATTTAAAAGGAAGCTCTGTCGGCCGTATAAGGTGGATGCCAATAATTCAGTGACGCTTACTTTGGAGAGTTTATCTCTCAATGAGTAATCACATAAACAGATTAGCTGGTAATTATCACATTGCTGTGTGTTGGAGGTTGCTTACAAAGGTTGCCTGCCTCAGTCCCAGCATTAGAAAAGTGAATAGACTCAAAACAGTACTTAAAACAAAAACAGAAGTTGGAAAGCTCAACAGGTCCGGCAGCATCTGTGAAGGAAAAAATCAGAGCTAACGTTTCGGTCCAGTGACCCTTCCTCAGAGCCCTGAAAAAGTATTTCAATGGCAGTAGAGAAAACACAGTGTGGAGTTGGATGAAAACAGCAGGCCAGGTAGCATCAGAGGAGCAGGAAAGTTGACGTTTCGGGTCGGGACCCTTCTTTGGAAATTTTACGCCAGCAGCGTACCTTTTTAAAAGTCAGCCAGATGTGTAACGGTTAATGCTCCTTCGATGTTTTGACCTGTGCAGGGTGTAGTTTCCCACCATGCTTCTCAAGATAAACTGCAGATTTGCAGGGTCCAGACCCGAAACGTCAGCTTTCCTGCTCCTGTGATGCTGCCTGGCCTGCTGTGTTCCTCCAGCTCCATACTCTGTTACCTCAGACTCCAGCATCGGCAGTTCCTACTATCTCAGATTTAGAATATCTCTCCTCAACGGTTGCTTTACTTCAAATAAAAATGTAGCTTTTTTTTAATGGAAATATCTGTGGTTGCCACTACTACTTGGCAAGATATGTTGGCTTGTTCATCGTGAGTCCCTCTCCTGCCTGCATTACCTGACAGGTGAGCTGAGCTTTATCGACCAAACCCAGGAACACAGTCGAAAGTGTCAGCCAGAGCTGTTATTCAAATTGTATTTGTTTCAGCAGAGGTAGATGTAGCTTCTGAACTACCATCCAGTATAGCAAGGTAACTTTCAATACAACAATTTGTATTGAGACAGCACCTTGAGCATAACATCATGTCCATGGTGTTTCATGTGTGCATTATTAATGCAAAATTTACCTCACAATCACATAAAGGGGTATGAGGACAGACAGGAGCCTACAAGTTCCTTTCCAAGCCACACAAACTGTATCATTGTTCCTTCACTGTCACTGGGTCATTACGCTGGGACTTCCCCTCAATGTGGGGCAATTATCCACCCGTACAGACTGAAGTGGATCAAGAATAAGATTTGCCACCATGTCTCCAAGGGCAGTGAGAAATGGGCATTAAATGCTCATTTTGCCAGCAACACTCAGGTTCAACTGATGTAGAAACAAAGAAACCTACAGCACAGGAACAGGCCCTTCGGCCCTCCAAGCCTGTGCCGATCAAGATCCTCTGTCTAAACCTGTCATCTATTTTCTAACGGTCTGCGTCCATTTGCTCCCTGCCCATCCATGTACCTGTCCAGATCTATCTTAAAAGACGCTAACGTGTCTGCATCTACCACCTCCGCTGGCAATGCGTTCCAGGCACCAAGAGTGAATCAACAAGGCTTGGTGAAAGATGTTTTCTGAGAAGCACCTAAGAAGAAGAGGGTGACACGGAGAGGAGAAGAGGCAAGAGAGCATTGCCATTGGAGGGTAGCTGAGGCAGGAAACCTCTCAACCTGTTAGAAAGTATGTGGATGAGCGCGTGACATTCACAGTCTAGGTGATTAGAGGAGCAACTACCGATGTTGGCCCAATTAAATGATGAACATGAACTCATGGTCAGTTGTTGGAAAAACCCAGCAGGTTCTTTAGGGAAGGAAAAAGCCATCCTTACCTGGTCTGATCTACATGTGACTCCAGACCCACTGCAATGTGGTTGACTCTTAACCGCCCTCTGGGCAATTAGGGATGGACAATAAATGCTGGCCTAGCCAGTGATGTTCACATCCTGTGAAAACAGCTTATAAGGACCACCTCACAACACTGGGGAAGAACCTCAGCGAAGCCTTTAGAAGATTCTCTCAATCCACAGGAAAGGGGGGTATTTCAATAGCATAATCTTCCCCAACTCAATTTGCACAGCATCGCAGAATCATACAGTACGGAAGAGGCAATTCAGCCCTTTGAAATTGTACATTAGTCCCACTTTCCTGCATTTGGCTCATACCTTTGAATGTTGTGACATTTTAAACACTCATTTTAAAGGTTGTAAGGTTACCCATCTCAACTACCCTTGCAGGCAATAAAATGTGAGGCTGGATGAACACAGCAGGCCAAGCAGCAGAGATGCTGCTTGGCCTGCTGTGTTCATCCAGCCTCACATTTTATTATCTTGGAATTCTCCAGCATCTGCAGTTCCCATTATCTCAGATACCCTTGCAGGCAGTGCATTTCAGACTTTCACAGCTTCTGGGTGAAAAAAATTTTTCTCAAATCCCCACTAAACTTCGTACCCTTCACTATAAAAGTGTGCCTCTTTGTTCTTGACTCTTTGAGTTGAGAAACAGCTGCTTTCTGTAAACCCTCCATGTTTCTCATAAATGGATACATCTCTGTCAGGGCCCCCCTCATCCTGCGCTGTTGTGGAGGAAGTGGTTCAGCTGCGCAGGGCAGACTCCTTGATTCAAGCACAGGGAATGCTGGAGAAACTCCGCAGGTCGGGCAGCATCTGTGGAGAGAGCGAGTCAGAGTTAATGAAAACTGGAAGAACTGCGGATGCTGCAAACCGAAAACAAAAATAGAAATTGCTGGAAAAGCTCAGCAGGCCTGGCAGTATCCATGGAGAGGAATCAGAATTAACATTTCGGGTCAAGTGATCCTTCCTCAGAACTCAGATGTAGACTCCCTACAGGGGGAAAACAGACTCCTCAGCCCAACAAGTCCACACCAACCCTCAGAGCATCCCCCTCATCTACATCCTCCCTGAATACTGTGGGCAATTTAGCACGGCCAATCCACCTAACCTACACATCTTTGGACTGTAGGAGGAAGCCAGAGCACCCAGAGGAAACTCCAGACAGACAGCCACCCGAGGGTGGAATTGAACCCCGGTCCCTGGTGCAGTGAAGCAGCAGGGTTAACCATTAGGTCACTGCGCCACTATTCCAGCAATTTCTGTTTTGGTTTCAGAGAAACAGACTTAACATTTTGCATCTAGTATGAGTCATCTTCCGATCTGAAAGATAGTGGAACTTCTAAAAAATACTTTGGATAGAGGTGGAGGTGAAGTAGGAGGTCAGATGGTGGAGAAGCTCAGTGCAAAAGACATAGTTAATGGTGGGGAAAAAGGAAAAGAGATGTGAAAAGGGTGTAAATTAAGGTTGAAAGGGGAGAGGTGGTTCTCTCTGCTAAAGCCAAACGAAACCAGACAAGGTTATTTGACAAGGAGGTGGTGTGTTAAGAGAATGAAAAAAAAAGTAGAAAACAGGCATAACTTAGTTAATTTCTGAAGTTACAGGATTCAGTGTTGAAAGTGTCTGAGTGGAAAATAATACAGTGCGGAGCTGAAGAAGGGCCGTGACCCGAAACGTCAGCTTTCCTGCTCCTCTGATGCTGCCTGGCCCTCTGTGTTCATCCAACCCCACACTGCGTTATCTCTGACTCCAGCATCGGCAGTTCTTACTATCCCTGAATGGAAAATGAGGTGTTGTAGAATCATGGAGTCATATAGCACAGAAACAGGCCCTTCGGTCCAACTTATCTATGCTGACCATGTTCCCAAACTAAACAAATCCCGCTTGCCTGTGTTTGGCCCATATCCCTCCTGTTCGTAGAACTTGCATTCTGCTTCATTGGAAACAGCTCTCCCAATTTTGGCAAGAATCCCGATTTTTTTTGCCAGGAGGCCTTTGCAGGGTTCATGGGGCTGTGTTTGCTGTTGTCATTTCCAGTGCCTTGGTTGATTCCACATGGTCCATCCAGTTTCATTTCTGTTTTCATAACAGCTGATACATATACCCCCGGAGCCATTTCAGAGGACAGCTGGAAGTCAGCCATATTGCTATGGATCTGGAGTCACGTGGAATCCAGACTGGGTAAGGCCAGCAGCTTCCTTCCCAAAAGGACATGAGTGAAACGGATGGGTTTTACAAAACTGGTTTTACAGTCATCACTAGAATTCAAAATTTTAATTGCATTCAAAATTTGCTATGGAGGGGATTCGAACCCAGGGTCCTAAGACATTACCGTGGCCTCTGGATTACCAGTCTAGAGAAAATTCCACTCGGTCATGGATTTCTTTACTGTAAGCTCGTTTCAGTCCTAAGGACACAGGGCAGTTGATACATCAATTGTTCAATTTTATAGTCATTGAATTGACGTAACAGTTTACAGGAACTGATGGGAAAGGATGGCTAGATATCTTCCAGGTTTTGTTATTTCTGAGACTGCAGCGACAAAGGAACAGCGAGGCCTTGTCTCTTCTGCAGTCTAGAAGCTCTCGTTGTTTATACGCAAGCCATCCACCTGCCCCTGAGCCAATCAGAGAGTTGTTGTCAAGCCGATGACTCTTGGCCTCTACAACTGGGCCAGATGGCCCAAACCAGTCAGCAGCTTGCCTCTGGGCAAAACTTGCTGAAAGCACACCCAGTCATGGTGCATCGGCCTCCCAACCATCTTCTCTCACTGCTTGAACAGAATAGCAGTGTAAATACAACTCACACTGAGTTCCAGTTGCCTCTTTTGTGTGGATGTGTAGCCAGTCCTCCCACGTTACTGGTTTAAAAAAAATCTTTTTCTCAATCGGTTCACATTCCAACGTGAAGTATTCTTTTAACACCCCAGCCATGCCTCCTGCCTTTGTGCAAATTCCCTTTCAGTGCCTTATTGGCACCGCTTCTCCTTTCAGCACCCATTTACCTGTGTGTCTGCCTGTAGGACCTTTTCAAATTGCCCTTTCAGTTAGCTGTCAAGTCTTTTCCCCTTAATCTGTCTTTGCTTCTCTGATATGTTATTTTCACCTTTCACCTGAACTTTCTTTATTCCCCTTGTTGTATTTCCTTCCTGACACCTGGCATGAGCACATCTTTTCGGCTTTACCTTAATTCCATCCCCTTTGTCATCCATGGCCCTCTGGATTCAGTTCTCTTACCATTTGCTTTTGAGGAAATATACTTCAATTGTTCTGTCTTTGAAGGTAGATCATTGTTCAGTTATTGTTGTTCCTGCCAACCTTTCACTCCAGTTTATCTGGCCCGGCTGCGTTTTGCCCCCTTGCAGTCAATTTGCCACCAATTTACCTTTGTTACTTTGCATTGGCTCGTCTGGATTATCGTTTACCACTATCATCCCAAACCTTACGATAAAATGGTCACCGTCTCTTTAGTGGCCCCCCCCACTGACATTTGATCCATTTGGGTCCACGTCGTTTCTAAGGACCAGTTATAAAAATGCATTTTTTGTTGCTGGACTGGACACGAACTGTTGTAGTGAAGTTTCCTGAACATAGCTTAGGAACATTTGCTTAGGAACGCTAGGAAGGTTTTGACGAAGGGACCAGAAGCATTAACTCTAATTTCTCTCCACAGATGCTACCAGACCTGCTGAGCTTTTCCAGCGACTTCAGTTTTTGCTTCGGAATACATGCCCTTTGCTGTGCCTGACGTTGCCAATATGTCTATCTATATATAGGTAATAAAACTGCCCCATTGTAATCACTCTATAATAAAGTCATCGAGTCATACAGTATAGAAACAGGCCCTTCTTGAACAAAGGAACTAAATTAGCTCTCCTCCAGTCATAATGTTGGCATCTTTCTGTAATTTCCCTGCAGATTGGCTCTTCTACATCCTTCCCACAAATTGGTGGTCTTTGGACTGCTCAGAGCAATGGAATTCCACTTTTTTTATTCCTTAGCTGTAGCCAATTGACTCTAACTTTGAACCCTCTGAGAAATATTCTTTTTCCAGTACTGCAATCATTACTCAAACCAATACTGCCAATTACTGGTTATAATCCAGAGATCAGTACCACAGATAGGTGGATTCTGTTGAGTCAGATATCTTGAAGCTTATTTACAACAACGAACTATTTATGAGGCTAAAATACTTACAAACACGCAGTCTGGGTTCAGTGCTTACTGTCGACTACAAACAACATGATTGGCTGATTAAAAACTGAAAGAACTGCGGATGCTGTAAATCAGGAACAAAAACAAAGTTGCTGGAAAAGCTCAGCAGGTCTGGCAGCATCTGTGAAGGAGAAAACAGAGTTAATGTTTCGGGTCCAGCGATCCTTCCTCAGAGCTGGGGGAAGGGTCACCGGACTTGAAACGTTAATTCCGTTTTTTCCTTCACAGATGCTGCCAGACCTGCTGAGCTTTTCCAGCAACTTCTGTTTTTGTGATTGACCGATTACACTGTCTCCTTTACACAGTGAGAGAGAGTAATGGCACAGGTATGTTTTATACTGGAACACTATCTGATGTGATGGCATAAAACTATCTTAAAAGTACTAATCTGCCATCAAAGTCTAAACACAACACTCCCATTTCACCTGACTCCCATGCACCCCGATTCCCGAACCCCTGCATGTACCACCCCCTCAGGAGAATTTCTTTCTCCCCTGTCTGACCTGAAGCTGGCCCAGTTGCTGGTGCTGATGTGTGGCGATAGTAACAAATAAAAAGCATGAAGTGGAACTGGAAAATACGAGCTTGCTTTGTCTTTCGAGGGCTCGGCGCACAAAAATAAACGTGAATTCGAAGCATGAATTGGAATCAGAAGTGTACGAATCAAGAGTGATGTGCCTGCTGACTGTGTTCCCAGTGGGTTTCGCAAATAAAGCTAGTCCCTTTGTGAGGCTGGTGGTGTAATCCATTCAGCTGGTCTAATTGAGGCTGAAATGCAGAATACCAGTGCAGGTTGAGCAGTATCCTACCACCTTTGTAAAAGGTCTTTAGCTAAGGTACTGGCCAACAACATTCTTATCTTATCTGTAGCCAGCAGCAATAAATAAATCATGAAGTAATTCCATTCTGCCAGAATAGAGCTATTAATACAGTACATCATTATCAGGTTATGTAATGGGTAGCTGCCGCGAGACCAGGAGAAATGCCGAGATGATCTGACAGATGCAGAGGCTGTTAAAGCAGAGTGAATGCGCCTTTTATTACTGTAAAGCCCTTGATTCCATATGGCAACACACATGGAAAAATACTTCACTCCTGTCCGTTGAATGCAAGCCACAGTGAGCAGGGATTAGACGATGTCTGATGCACATAAGGCACACAGACGAGCTACTCTGCACTGACTCGACAGTCAGCATACAACTTTCTATCAGGAGAGAATGAGCTCGTCGCAGTTTGAGGCCTGATGCTCTCTTCCCCTGCCCTTCTACAGCAAGCCAGAGTCCCATAGAGTTTGTGTGTGCTATAAGCAGCTTTCTGTGAGTATCCCAGCATCCCAGCGGGACGAACTGTTCACAATTACGTTTAAAAAACTGTAGGTGTTAATTCACATTCTGAAGTCACACTACTCCTGGTTATTGTCCAACGGGGAGGGGGGGTTTATTTAAAATCGCAAGCTTTTGGAGCGCTGCTTCTTCATCGGGTCACTTTACTTAGCGAAGGGGCAGTGCTTGTGGTTTCAAATAAACCTGTAGGACTGTAACGTGTGCCGTGTGACTTCTGACTTTGTCCCACCCCAGTCCAGTGGATAACTGCCCTATCTTCAATCCCCAAAGGAACTGTCCGCATCCAGTTAGTGAAGATGGGTACATGGCACACTGTGAAGGTTTGGCATTATCTCTGACAGCAATGCTCAGGTTTCTGTGCTGAACTGCACGTGTGTGGACACCAGATGTTGCTGTCAGTATTGCCCTGTATTAAGCATCAGGGCTGACAGCCTCACTACTGTTAGTACAGCACAATCTGGATCAATGTGCATTTATTGATTTTCAAAAGGCTTTTTGTCAGGTGCTGATCCGAGGCTTGTCAAGAAACTGTAGATGCAGGATTAAGCGAAGCAAGATCAGGAATTTGACAGAATATAGAGAGTATTGTTTGGAATCGAGAGTTTAAACAGTACTTCCAGTACTTCTGTCAAAGGGTTGTGAAACTATGGAACTCACCAGAGCAATGAAAGAAGAACAATGTACTCTACAGAACAGGAACATGCCCTTTGGCCCTCCTAACCTATGCTAACACATTTTGCCCTTCAGTATTAAAACTGTCTTCACTTACAGGATCTGTAACCCTCTATCCCCTTCTGATTCATGTATACATCCAGGTGCTTCTTGAATGCAAGACTCCATCCTAGAGTGCATTGGATGCCAGGGATCATTGAGTAAGTTTAAGGAGGCGTTAGATAGATTTTTAAGTAGTAATGGATTAAATGGTTATGGACAGCAGGCAGCAAAGTGGAGTTGAGGCTGAGATGAGATCAGCCACTATTGTAACAAATAGCAGCACAGGTTCAAGGGACCGCATGGCCTACTGCTGCTCCAATTTCTCACGTTCTTATATGCTATGCTCCAAAAATGTAAAGAATTGTAAGGGGTGGGGGGGGGGTGCGGGTGCGGTGCTGTATCAGTCAAGCCTGATGCCTTGGGGACATCTTCAAGTTCCACCACAGCTGCTATTGGAATTTACATTCAATTAATCAAATCTAGAATTAAAAGTTAATCTCAGCGATGGTGAATATTGGTCTTCAGGGCCAGAAATCTGCTGCCCTTATTCAGTACAGCCTACATGTGACTCTAATCCTATAGTAACATGGGCGACTTTTAGCCTCATTCTGAAAGGGCCCAGTCATAAGGTCACAGAGTCAAACAGCACAGACCCTTCAGCCCAACTAATCCATGCTGAACATAATCCCAAACTGTGAATTCAAAGGCAAATAGGGATGGGCAACAAATGTGGGCCGTGGCTCACATGGGAGAAAATGATCTCTTCGTGGGGATACAGTGCGTAATATTTTTAATAGAAGTATACATTTTACTGTGAAGTGATCTGTAACAGCCTTTAAAAGATATACATAAATAGATTGGGAAAATAGATCTCAGATCAAAAAGATTGCAGAGAACTGTCAATTCATATATTTGGGAAGCAGAAGAAGGAGGAGTTATATGCACTGAATAGTAAAACTCTCAATGATCTGGGGTAACAGAGAGACCCCGCAGGTCAGATAAGGAAATGCTTGACAGCAGGAGGAGATGTTAATGAAGTTGTCCAACATAAATGAGGATTACACGGAACAAACAGGGTAATTCCTCCGGGAAATGGCTACCATGTAAAACTGGCTTCCTTTGAATTTCACCAGTCTCGCACTGAAGATGCAGTGGGAATCTGAGGGAATACCGATGGAATTGCAGGGTCCCTGTGCAGACAAGGGAGTTCTCGTATTTATGTACTACATTTGACTCTATGACCCTATGTCACAAAGTACTTGGCAGACAGTGAAGCACTCTTGTAGTAGAACATAGAACGGTACAGCATAGAAACAGGCCCTTCGGCCCACCATGTCTGTACCAACCAAGACTCAATTCTAAACTGATCCCATTTACCTGCACATAGTCTGTATCACACTATTCCCTGGCTGTCCATGTGTCTATCTAAATCCCTCTTAAACATTGTTATCATATCTGCTTCTACCACCTCCCCTGGCAGTGTGTTCTGGGCACCTAATGCCCTCTACGTCAAAAACATCTCTTGCACATCTCCTTTAAACTTTCCCTGTCTCACCTAAAATCCATATCCCCTAGTAATTGATATTTCTAACCTGGGAAATAGATTCCGACTGCCCACCCTCTCCGAGCCTCTCATAGTTTTACTTCTATCAGGTGGCCCCCTCAGCTCTATGTAAACACTGCTGAAATGTAGGGAACATGGCAGCTAACCTGGGCACAGCAAGCCCCCATGGGCAGACATGGGAGGGGCAGGGGGAAATAAATATTTGCCAAGTCACTGGTACCACCCCCTTATTACTCTTCAAAGTAACGCCCACCTGTGAAGGCAGACGGATTGTTGGAGAGGTGCCCTTTGGCTTTGGGGGTTGCTGGGAGTGAAGGAAGAGTGAACCACAGGGAATGGTCCTTGCAGAAGACTGACAAGGGAAGGGAGGGGAATATATGTCCGGTGGTGGCATCTCACTGGAGGTGATGGAAATGGTGGCAAATGATTCTCTGGATGGGGATGCTGGTGGAATGGTAGGTGAGAACAAGGGAAATCCTATCACTGTTGCGGGAGGGAAAAGAAGAGGGTTAGGGTTCAAGTGCGGGAGATAGTTTGGACACTGTTGAGGGCCCTGTCAACAGCAGTGCTGGGGAACCCTCAGTTGAGGAAGAAGGTGGGTGTTTTGGAGGGTCTCCTGTCAAAGTTAGCATCTTCAGAACGGATGCGATGGAGACGGAGGGACTGGGGGAATGGAATGGAGTCTTTACAAGAAGCAGGGTCTGAGGATGGATGGTCCAGATAACCACGGGAGTTAAGAAAGATGTGAAGGTCCTGGGAATAGTAGCCTGGAGGGCCATGTTAATGATAGGTGACTCTTCACCTCCTAGACCTGGAGGATGGTGGATTGATGAAATGAGCTGGTGTTCATGTGGTGAGCACTGAATACCTTCACATGGGATCAGGACAATGTGGGGGTTATAGCAGACGAGAGGTGGGTATCAAGTGATATAAGTCACGGTCACTGTTTCAAGTGATCAGGGAATAACTTTCCAGATGTTCCTCTCACTGTGACACCAAGTGGTACAAAGAAACAGGGCTTGCTTTCAATGATTGAGGAGAGTTTATGGTGAGATACATCGGCAGTGCCTCAGATCCTGAGGTGATTTCTATTACAATGTGTTACGGTATTGTTAATGAGATCTGACCACAACAAACCAAACCCATCAACTGTTTGAGTGGGTTTAGCAGGCGAGATTTCTCATTAACAGTCAGAGGGGAATGGAAGCTGTCGCAGAATATGATCTCCTAAATAACAGTTTAAAAAAAAGCCTTCAAAATCCTCTAATTGCTCATAATAAAAAATGGAACTTGACTGACTCAACCTAACAGTGAACGGACAATGCCATGAAATTCAATCTCCAAATGAGCTGTAAAAAAAACTTGACTCCCATGTCAAAAAAATGGAATTTCACTTCCTCATTCGCGGTAACCAGTAACTGCAGTTCTTACAAGCATAATGTCTCCCTGAGTAATGTGAGACCACAACAATGCCTCACTCTTGCTGGTCACTTCCCTCTATACCACTCACTAGGCTGAAGAAAACATTTCCCAGGTTTCTGTGATTCTACCACTGGATGTGTGACCATTGTGAACATTGCTGGCTGGGTCAACATCCCAATCTGCCCATCCCTAATTACCCAGAGGGCAGTTAAGCGTCAAACACATTTCCTTCCTTCAGGCACATTAGTGAACCAGATGGGTTTTTATGACAATCAATTTTGAATCGTCATTAGGCTAACTTTTAATGCCATGAAGGTATTTGAACCCACAACTCCTCAACTATACCTTGGCACTTGGTAGAATTTCATAGAATCCCTACAGTGTGGAAACAGACCATTTGGCCCATCAAGTCCACACTGAGCACCCAAAGAGAATCCCACCTAGACCCATCCCCCAATGCTATCCTTGTATTTCCCATGGCCAATCCACCTAACCTGCACATCTTTGGACTGTGGGAGGAAGCCCACGCAGACATGGGGAAAATGTGCAAACTTCACACAGATAGTCACCCAAAGCTGGATATGAACCTGGGTCCCTGGCACTGTGAGGCAGCAGTGCTAACCGCTGAGCTGCCCAGTATTATGAGTCTAATGACATCGTTACTACACCACCACCTCCCCTCAGACCTGCCAGAGATCCGTCCTACTATCCTCAAAGTCAGAAGTCATAGGAAACCAGGTTGTAGTCCAACAGGTTTATTAGAAATCACAAGCTTTCAGAGTGTTGCTCTTTCATCATATGATCAGCCACTTCACCTGACAAAGGGGCAGTGCTCCAAAAGCTTGTGATTTCTAATAAACCTGTTGGACTACAACCTGATGTTGTGTGACTTCTGACTTTGTCCACCCCAGTCCAACACTGGCACCGCCACATCATGGCTATTTTTCTGAGACATTTTACACCGGTTGAATCTCTGAGCTGAAGAGTTTATTGCATGGGGAGTGAATGTGCAAATCTGCGTCCTACATCAGAACATTCTAGATGTCAATGTGCCGCATTGCTAACTGTTTTTGATACAGGGCCTATGAATAACTTCACTGATGCCGACTGTGGTAAGTGGGCATGTGGTAACATACTACCTGCTAGAAGGACAAGGGTAGCAGACACTTGGGAACAACGCCATCTCCAAGCCCCTCATCATCTTGACCCAGAAATACATCGCCATTCCTTCACTGTCGCTGGGTCAACATCCTGGAATTTCCTCCTTGTGGGCATTGTGGGTCAACCCACAGTGGGTGGACTGCAGTGGTTCAAGAAGGCAGCTCGCCACCACTTTCTCACGGGGCAACTAGGGACGGGCAATAAATACCAGCCAACCTCCCATGAATGAGTTGAAAAAGAAACAGAGCAAAGTGATTACTTAATGAAGTGTGGGCTTACACAATTATAAATCGTATGAATGTTTTGAATGACGCTTGTACGCGTCTACATTAAAATCTTGTGATGGGCAAGGGCTGATTCGATGATGCTGAAACAAAATACGTATGCTATTCCTGGGTGGCATGCCATGCTCATATTGTAATTTGCAATGCCAGGGAAGAGTAGGAGTTTTTCAAAAGCAAGCCTGTATTTCCAAACCAGAGGTCTTTGTGATCCCTGGCATGCCACTGGGATGGGGATAAAAGTTAGGGAAGGCCCAAGATAAGGGAATTAAAAATTGTGGGTTAACTCAAAATGGGACAGGTCCCTTCAGCAGACTACAATGACCAGATGAGGAAGGGTCAAGGCTCCCCTTCTTGGTCAGCTGTAACAGGTTTTTAATTTCTTTTAGTATGCACTTATCACACTCCAATTAATCTTGGTTAAAAATGAAGGAGAGCCAATTTCAAGGACTTCCGGAAAGATGGTGGAGTTTTATTACAGACCACCTACCAATGTTAAAAAACAATATCACACAAACACACACACACACACAAACACACACACACACACACTCACACACACACACACACACACAAACACACACACACACAAACACACACACAAACACACACACACACTCACACACACACACACACACACACACACACAAACACACACACACACACTCACACACACACACACACAAACACACACACACACACCCACACACACACACACACACACACACACACAGACACACACGTCACTCAGGGGGGTTGGGATGGGAAATGGTGTCTGGTACAGTCTGAAAGGCAAACACAGTCACAGATCTTTTTTGGGTTGTGAAATCAAAAGTGATCTGGGTCCAACGGATTGGCTTTTGTCCTGTGTCTTTAACAGGGGCAAAGTTCACAAGTCCTGAGTTCTTAGTGAATGGTGATCTTTTCCAAGGTGATTTTCACTGGCTCTGGTTTCTAAAACAGTGAGTGAGACAGAAAGAGAGAGGGAAAGAGAAGGAGAAGACCATCCAGCAGTGATAATGGGAATTGCAGATGCTGGAGAATCCAAGATAACAAAGTGTGAAGCTGGATGAACACAGCAGGCCAAGCAGCATCTCAGGAGCACAAAAGCTGACGTTTCGGGCCTAGACCCTTCATCAGAGCTTGGGGTCTAGGCCCGAAACATCAGCTTTTGTGCTCTTGAGATGCTGCTTGGCCTGCTGAGTTCATCCAGCTCCACACTTTATTATCGAAGATCATCCAGCATCCTGGTTGTCATCGGTCCATGTTACCATCTCTCTCTCTCTGTTTACTTGGTGGCAGCTGTTGATATTCTATTCCTTTGCAGATTCTGGTGTCTATGTCATTGTTTCGTTTTAATCTACATAGCTGTAGGCCACCTTTAACCTCACGTTGCTATCATGCAAGTGTGCAGGCAGTATGGTAGGTAGTGTTCAGGCTCATTGGCGCCCGTCTGTTCCAAGCCACTGGCATCTTTTACTCTACGCTCTTTTTGTCTGTTTTCTTTTCTTTACTTGTTAATTTTCAAAACCAAAGTGGTGTTGACAGAGTGGTGGCTGCAGCGTCAGCGGTGTGGAGTGGGACTCTGGGCAGTAGAGGTGGTATCTGAGGCCTGGGCTCCTGGCAGAATTAGGCCCAGAGCCTGGACTCCTGGCAGCATTAGGCCTGGAGACTGGTCTCTTGGCAGCATTAGGCCTGGAGCCTGGTCTCCAGGCAGAATTAGGCCCAGAGCCTGGAGTCCTGGCAGCATTAGGCCTGGAGCCTGGACTCCTGGCGGTGTTAGGCCCAGAGGGGTATCCTGGTGGCAGTAGGCCCAGAGCCTGGACTCTTTGCAATAGTGATGCCTGGAGTGAGGACTCCTGGAGGTGGTAGGACTGGAGCCTGGACTCTTGGCAGTGTCAGAAAGGCAGTAACAACAGCAGAGCCAGAGTCTCCTGGGACATCAGCATTGTTGTTGCTGTACCCAGAGAAGGACTCCATGAGGCCCGGGACACCTTGCAGAAGCCCTGAAGCCATGCTTGAGACACCAAATTGAGCGGAAGATGAACTCTTAGTTAAGTCATTTCTTTTTATCCTTGGTGTCCCTCAAAATGGCATCAGATTGTGGCAATAAAACACTTTTCACTTTATCGTCAAGATATATGTGACAATAACTCATTCATCCGTAAAACAAGAGAACCAAATTTACTGTTACCTCACTGAACTTGTGTTCCTTGGAGAGTAGAGAAATTCTGAGGCAGCTGGTTTTGTTCGTTCTTTGAAGGCTTCCTGAGCTTGCTGGGCAATCACAGCTGGTAGCTTGTGTCACCAACGTCCTGTTAAAAACAAAACAATTTTTGTCCATGAATGGTGTCAGGTATTACATCAGAAATGGAATATTGACAATCTATTTTCACTTTGATTGGTACAAAACCCAAATGGTCAGACACTGAACGTTGGCAAAAATCTAAGAGTGGGCTCTCCTGCCCGTCTTCTTTTGCTGGGAATTATGTACCAAATGTGGTCATAAAGGACAGTGAGTAATGTTTCTCTGGGCCAGTAGATCCAGGTTTGAGTCCCACTCCAGGACCTGATGGCTATAGAAAATGCTTCCAGAATGTGACCAAGTTATTGTCCAATAAATCCTTCCAAAATTTCTAATTGTGGAAGAGTTTCCTGATCAGACGTCCCGCAGAAGACACTGTCAAACCAATGCCATAACTTGCCAATGATAACCAGGTACCAACCCAATAGAGATAACAAGGTGTAGAACTGGATGAACACAGCAGGCCGAGCAGCATCATAGGAGCAGGAAAGCTGACGTTTCAGACCTCGACCCTTCTTCAGACTCTCCTTCACCCTTTTTTCTGAAGAAGGGTCGAGGCCCGAAACGTCAGCCTCCCTGCTCCTAAGATGCTGCTCGGCCTACTGTGTTCATCCAGTTCTACACCATGTTATCTTAGATTCTCCAGCATCGGCAGTTCCTATTAGCTCATCAACCCAACAGAGGTCTTCGATGCCAACACTCTTCTTGTGCCTGAGACCTGATGAAGCAGTGAAAATAACTTTGAGGGAGTCATATGATGAAAGAAAATACTCTCATTCACAAAAACTAAAACTATCATTTCCATACAAGCGTTACTCATTGTACCATTGAGACCATAACCTTTAACCCTTGCCAAATATGAAATGTACCTGCACCTGAAATTAGTTTGCATTAATCTAACTATAAATTTGCTTAAATTGACCAAACAGCAATCAAAATAGATAAAACACAAATTATATTAAAAAAATTCCGACATGCTAAGTGCTTCAGTCAATGTGGATCACTCTATAGAGGCCACGATCAGGAGTTTGAATAAGGATTAAATTGGTTTGCTTCTTGAAGACTTTTGCTCCACAGCTTCCCTTGGAGAAAAGTTTAAAAGGACACATTCTCAGGTCGGCCTGGGGTCAGGTTCGCTCCCTGTAAATCTGTGTCTTGGCCTGGGGTTTCAGTTTCAGCAGAGCCAGAGGGGAAAGCTGGACCCTTCCAACATTAATATATTTGTAGTGGACTTTGACATAATTCCTGAGATAGGATGGCCGAGTGCCAAATAGGAGATTTCAGATTGCAGGAATGAGATGCTGAATGATTTGGTGATTATTCAAGGGCAGAGTCTTCGGAGTTTTGGGTGTTGTCTGTGTTGATGGGCAAAGCAATGAGTGTCCCTCGAACTTGCTATGAGGTGGAAGGCTGGCTGGATCTATTGTTCCTGAGGCACTGAAGTGGGCACTGGCAGTGCCTCCTCCTCATGGATGGCCCTTCCACCCCACCCAACCCAGATACAACATCCTGCCCATTCTCCATATCAGGGACCCCCAGATACAACATCCAGCCCATCCTCCATATCAGGGATCCCCAGATACAACAACCTGACCATTCTCCATATCAGGGACCACCAGATACAACATCCTGCCCATCCTCCATATCATGGGCCCCCAGATACAACATCCTGACCATTCTCCATATCAGGGACCACCAGATACAACATCCTGCCCATCCTCCATATCATGGGCCCCCAGATACAACATCCTGACCATTCTCCATGTCAGGGACCCCAGATACAACATCCTGCCCATTCTCATTATCAGGGACCCCCAGATACAACATCCAGCCCATTCTCCATCTCAGGGGCCCCCTGATACAATATCCTGCCCAGTCTCCATATCAGGGACCCCAGATACAACATCCTGACCATTCTCCATACCAGGGACCCCCAGATACAATACCCTGCCCATTCACCATACCAGGGACCCCCAGATACAACATCCTACCCATTCTCCATACCAGGGATCCCCAGATACAACATGCTACCCATTCTCCATACCAGGGACCCCCAGATACAACATCCTGCCCATCCTCCATATCATGGACCCCCGGATACAACATCCTGCCCATTCTCCATACCAGGGACCCCCAGATACAATATCCTGCCCATTCTCCATATCAGGGACCCCCAGATACAACATCCTGCCCATTCTCCATACCAGGGACCCCCAGATACGACTCCAGCCCATCCTCCATATCATGGACCCCCGGATACAGCATCCTGCCCATTCTCCTTATCAGGGACCCCCAGTTACGACTCCAGCCCATCCTCCATACCAAGGAACCCCAGATACAGCATCCTGCCCATTCTCCTTATCAGGGACCCCCAGATACAACATCCAGACCATTCTCCATTTCATGGACTTCCAGATACAACATCCTGCCCATTCTCTGTACCAGGGACCCCCAGATACACATCCTGCCCATTCTCCATATCAGGTACCCCCAGATACAACATCCTGCCCATTCTCCATATCAGGGACCCCCAGATACAACATCCTGCCCATTCTCCAAACCAGGGACGCCCAGATACAACATCCTGCCCATTCTCCATATCAGGGACCCCCAGATACAACATCCTGCCCATTCTCCATATCGGGGACCCCCAGATACAACATCCTGCCCATTCTCCATATCGGGGACCCCCAGATACAACATCCTGCCCATTCGCCATATCGGGGACCCCCAGATACAACATCCTGCCCATAATCCATAGCAGGGACCCCCAGCTACAACATCCTGCCCATTCTCCAAACCAGGGACGCCTGGATACAACATTCTGCCCATTCCCCATACCAGGGACCCCCAGATACAACATCCTGCCCATCCTCCATAGCAGGGACCCCCAGCTACAACATCCTGCCCATTCTCCATACCAGGGATGCCCAGATACAACATCCTGCCCATTCTCCATGTCAGATCCCCAGATACAACATCCTGCCCATTCTCCATATCAGGGATCGCCAGATGCACCATCCTGTCCGTTGTCCATATCAGGGACCCCCAGATACAACATCCAGCCCATCCTCCATATCAGGGACCCCCAGATACAACATCCTGTCCATTGTCCATATCAGGGACCCCCAGATACAACATCCAGCCCATCCTCCACATCAGGGACCCCCAGATACAACATCCTGACCATTCTCCATATCAGGGACCCCCAGATACAACATCCAGCCCATCCTCCATATCATGGGCCCCCAGATACAACATCCTGCCCATCCTCCATATCAGGGACCGCCAGATACAACATCCTGCCCATCCTCCATATCAGGGACCCCCCAGATACGACATCCTGCCCATCCTCCATACCAAGGATCCCAGATACAACGTCCTGCCCATCCTCCATATCAGGGACTCCCAGATATAACATCCTGCCCATCCTCCATACCAAGGACCCCCAGATACAACATCCTGCCCATCCTCCATACCAATGACCCCCAGATACAATGCCCTGCCCATTCTCCATATCAGGGACCCCCAGATACAGTATCCTGCTCATTCTCCTTATCAGGGACCACCAGATACAACATCCTGCCATTTCTTTAAATCAGGGACCACCTCAGGCCACACTCCCCAATTTATTGGCATCCTGCTCCAGTTTGTCAGTCTGATAGGCTGCCCTGTCAGTGGTCCCATCTGGAGCTGTGAAAATTGCAGTCCAGCTAAGACGACGCATTGATTAATCAATCCTTAATTGGTTGTTAATTCACTCCAGGGCATGGTGGCTCACAGCGCCAGAGACCTGGGTTAGATTCCAACCTTGGGTGACTGTTGGCATGGAGTTTCCACATTCTCCATGTGTCTGTGTGGGTTTCTGTCAGGTTCCCTCCCTCCACAGTCCAAAGATGTGCAGGTTACGTGGATTGGCCATGGGAAATGCAGGGATAGGGCGGGGTTATGGGTCTGGGTGGGATGATCTCAGGAGGTTTGGTGTGGGCTGAATGGCCTGCATCCACACTATGTGGATTCTATGATTCTACTTAGGGGCTTCCATCACCCTTGACATTTTCCATCCGGAGCCTCGTTTTCTCAGAGGGGAGGGCGCATCAGATAGTGTTTCTCATCTCAGTTTCCAGGGCTCCCACCTCCCCTGGTCCTTCTGAAAATGCAACCCTATATCTGTATTTTCGCCTGCGTCTGGGGAACACAGGAGCAGGCGAGGCTCACTATAACACACGCTGAGAGATGGCAAGAACTCCCAATGCTGGAGTCTGAGATAACACAGTGTGGAGCTGGAGGAACACAACAGGCCAGGCAGCATCAGAGGAGCAGGGAAGTTGATGTTTCGGGTCGGGACCCTTCTTCAGAAGGGTCTTTCTGAAGAGGGGTCCGGACTCAACACGTCAACTTTCCTGCTCCTCTGACGCTGCCTGGCCTGCTGTGTTCGTCCAGCTCCACACTCTAATATACGCTGCTAATGTTGGAAACTACTTTTCATTCACACTCACTCCACGTACACACAGAGAAAGATGCCTGCTTTGATGAATTGGAAACTGGTGAACAGCACAGAATAAATCGATCATTCTGTCTTAGCTCACTTTTCTGTTATTTTTAATTTTACCCAGTGCCCTGGCCAACATTTATTCTTTGGCCTCCAAAGAGAAAAAAAAACCAGACAACTAGGAGATAGAGTGGACTGCAGATGCTGGGAGTCAGTCAATAAAATGTGGAGCTGGAGCAATACAGCAGGTCAGACAGCATTTAGGAGCAGGTCACTAAGGGCCCAGACCCGAAACGTTGACCTTTCTGCTCCTCAGGTACTGTCTGATCTGCTGTGTTCCTCCAGCTCCACATTTTATCCAAAAACCAGATGATCTGTTCATTTTCTTACCAGTGTTTGTGGGATCGTGCCGTGCACTGATTGGCTGCCACACTCGTGACTACATAAAAGAACAAAATACATTTAAGAACTGTTTCAACAAACACTGGAAATGCCACGGCAAACAGGATCATGCGCCAACTGCAGGGAAATGGGACAATAATAGCTGGATGTCTGATGAACAGTATGGGTGCGATGGGCCGAAGGAACTCCTTCCATGGTGTAAAGGTTGTATGACTTTCCAGGTAATTTATTGTCTCTAAAGCTCTGCAAGATGACTGGTGGTCACGAAAATGCAATAGAAATAAAGGTCTTTGTTTTCTGTTGTGTTGGCTCATCATTCCCATTTTATATTTCACTTCTATTCATTCATGCATAGGATGAGGGCATTGCTGGGTAGGCCAGTCTTTGTCTTGCACCCCTAACTGTGCAGCAGAGGGTGGTGTTGATGTGCCTTCTTGAAGTGCTGTAGTCCTCAGTGTAGAGACACTCACAGGGCTGTTAGGGAAGGAAAGACCCAGTTGAAATGCAGCGATATCATTGCAAATTAGAATGGTGTTTGACACAGAGATGGGATTTGGAGATGTTGCCATTCCTCTGCTTCCTTCATGAGTTGGTTATTAAAGAAGGATATAAACTTATGCTGATGAAGGGTCTAGGCCCGAAACGTCAGCCTTCCTGCTCCTCTGATGGTGCTTGGCCTGCTGTGTTCATCCAGCTCTGCACTTTGTTAGGCTGTAAACTTAAAACATTGACTTTTCTGCTCCTCTGATGCTGCCTGACCTGCTGTGCTGCTCCAGCTCCACACTGTATTGATTCTGACCCCAGTATCTGCAGTTCTTGCTACCTCCTGTTTATTAAAGAAGCCTCAGTGAATTCCTACAATGCCATCCTGTTCTGTTTGATTGCCCTGCTCACAAACATCTCACTTAAACTCAGAAAGCCACTCCCTTGTTTATCCATCAGGAATTTGGCTCGCTGTCATTAAGTTTTTGTAATCTACTGTGCATGGATAAATTTTCAGCATCTTGTGGAGTTTTAATCAGAGCTCATGTGCTTGGCTGGCTACGTTCCTTCGGGTGCAACGTGAAGAATTTTAACTCCCTGAAGAAAAAAGTGGATTTGGGGTCAACTGGGATGTTAACATTGAAAAATTGCAACTCTAATTCCAACCACCTCAGGCTGTCTCACTTATAGTTTGAACAGATGGAGTGGGGGAGTGGTGAAAGAGATGGGGGGAGCAGTCAACTAATTAATTCCCAGGACATTGCCTGTTCCCTTCAAACTTTTTAATAAGGTTGATGCCTGAGTTTTTCCTGCTTCTGGGATTGATAATGAGCTGTCGAAATTTCAGGGGCCTCAGGAATGATTGTAGCTAGAGAGGTGAAGACTGATGCTTGTGAGTGGTGAGTGTTTGTCTAGCACTGCTTGCAGGCCAAGGGGAGCAGGAATGGTTTGCCATTCTAAAGCTGCCTCTCCCACCGCCTGGCAATTGATCCCTGTCCCTGTGATCACTGAAACTCCTTGATCAAAGAGACCCTCCTACTGCCCAAAATGATCCTCAACTGTCTTCACTCCCATCTCTGTTCTGCTCATGCATTTAAGAACTGTTTCAACGAACTCTTGAAATGCCACGGCAAACAGGATCACGCACCAACTGCAGGGAAATGGGACAGCAGGATGTCTGATGAATAGCATGGGTGCGATGGGCCGAAGGACCTCCTTCCATGTTGTAAAAGTTGTATGACTTTCCAGATAATTTATTTTCTCTAAAGCTCTGTGAGATGACTGGTGGTCACGCTCATGTTCTGGGTTACATCAGGGAGCCGAGCCCTGTATCAGTCCAGTCTTCACCCAGGGGAACCTGGCTCAAGAAAACACCCAGGTTTGTGAGTCAAACTAGCACAGCTTTCCGGGAATAAAATTTCTGGCTCCTGGATCAGAAATCCACCCTTTGCTCGGAAATACTGCCTCTGTCAGTACCAACAGGTGTTCACACACCATCTGGATCAGTACTGTAATGAGTCAGGAGAGAGGTTTCACACACTGTCTGTTCAAAAATACTCGACACAAAGGAATTCCTTTGATCTCAGATGTCTCTTGAAGAGAGTCGTTGCCGAACCTTTTCATTCTGCATTCATCAGGACAAACACAAAAATGCCCAAATATCAAACAGTCACAACAATTTATACAACAGGAAAAGTGACTGCTCTATGACCATGGGACGTGGGAACAAATGCAGGTCATTCAGCCTGCTTGGCCATTTAATAAGACTCAGAAAGGCTGAGGCCATGTCTTCGGGAAACCAATGAGACTCCCGAGCTCTCATGTGATTCAAAATAGGAGCAAGGCTTGAATCTATTCCTTCTGCTTGTAAAAAAACGGCCCCTGCATACGAATAAATGAGTGTTGTTTCTAGTAAATGGGCCATGTTACGAGATTGACTGAAATTCTTAACCTGGCTGTTTCTGTTGCTATTTGAGCCTAAGGTTTGATCTGATGATGAAAAGCTTCAGCAACATGCCTGTCTTTTCAGCAGGGCCCATAGTTTGTAATTCTCCAGGCTGAATGAGTGGGGGAACTCTCCTTCCCTCACGTTCTCCCCCTCCCACAATGCCTTACAGCCATTTTACTCAAGGCTGACCTCGTCAGGAGCCTTTTTTCCTTGCATTTGTAGAATCATAGAAACCCTACTATGTGGAAGCAGGCCATTCGGCCCATCAAATCCACACCAACCCTCCAAAGAGCATCCCACCCAGACCCAACTCCCTACCCTGTAGACTAACCCCCCTAGTCTGCATACCCCTAGACACTACTGGAAATTCATCCTGACCAACCCACCTAAACTGCACATCTTTGGGCTGTGGGAGGAAACTGGAGCACTTGGAGGAAACCCATGCAGACACGGGGAGAGTGGGAAAACTCCACACAGACAGTCGAATAAGGGTGGAATTGAATCTGGGTCCCTGGCGCTGTGAGGCAGCAGTGCTAACCACCGAGCCACCAGTGAGGAGTAAATATCCAAGGCCATAGATTTAAGGTGAGAGGCGGAAGGCTAAGAGGGGAGTTTTTTAACCCACAGGCTGGTGAGTTCTGGAACTCAATACCTGAAAGCTTGGTCGAATCACAAACACAGAAAATATCGACGCAGTATCTTCATGTTCATGCATGATGTATTAGACTCCAGAACCACGGACCAAGAGCTGGAAAATTAGATTAGTGTAGTCAGGTGCATGGCTAGGATGAGCTGAATGGTCTCTAACTGTGCTGTCAATGTCTATGAGTCTATGCATTGTCTTCCTTTCTTTAGGCCTTTACTAACACTGTTTCTCACACACACACACACACACACACACACACACACACACACACACTGACACACACACACACACACACACACACTCTCTCTCACACACACAGACAGACAGACACACACACACACACACACACACGCACACACACTGACACACACACACACACACACACACTCTCTCTCTCACACACACAGACAGACAGACACACACACACACACACTGACACACACACACTCTCTCTCTCACACACACAGACAGACACACACACACACACACACACACACGCACAAAACACAATTCAGCAAATGTTTGCAATTTGGAAAGTAGATGGCACTTTAGAATTCTGTTCCTTGGAACGTGGGGGAAAGCAGAGGTTTTGAGGATTTTCAAGGCAGAGTTGGAGAGATTTTTGAAAGCAGGGTGACCAGTCCTCAGGGGTAACTGGAGCAATAGAGTAACCAGATCAGCCATGTTCTTATTGAAGAATAGTACGGGCTCAAGAGGCCAAGTGGCCTGTTCCTTCTCCTTAATTGAGTGTTGGTATGCAAGACTGTTTCCCAATGGATATAACTTTTTGGCCTCCTCATGCTTTCCAAACAAACACTTCTGTTAACGGATCATTTGTAAAAGTCATTCTGCCAGCGATGGATGAGCGGTGAAGTGCCTTTAACAATCAATTTTACAATAACTTTAATGTCAAAAATGTTGTAAGATGTTTCAGGTTGCTTTAAGATGGCTGAGCCTATGCTGCAGATCAATGTAGCATTACTCACATTGACAAGCACCCAGCAGATTAAACTGGCCCCTGCAGCCAATATTTACTGTGTATAGATAACACTGTGTGAAGCTGGATGAACACAGCAGGCCAAGCAGCATCAGAGGAGCAGGAAAGCTGATGTTTCGGGTTGGGACCCTTCCTCAGAAAATGAACTTTACTGTATACAGAGACAGTAAGAACTGCCGATGCTGGAGAATCTGAGATAACACGGTGTGGAGCTGGATGAACGCAGCAGGCCAAGCAGCATCAGAGGAGCAGGAAAGCTGACTTTTCAGTTCGAGACCTTTCTTCAGAAATCCTATTTCTGTTCCTGAAGAAGGGTCTTGAGCCAAAACGTCAGTGCTCCTGCTCGTCTGATGCTGCTTGACCTGCTGTGTTCATCCAGCTCCACACCGTGTTATCTTTTACTGTGTACTTTTCTGCTCGCCCTCCTATAGGAAGGGTATTGTTAAATTGGAGTGGGTTCTGAAAAGATTGACCAGGATGTTGCCAGGACTGGAGGGTTTGAATGATGGCGGAGCGGGGGGAAGGTTGGATAGGCTGGGACATTTTTCACTGGAGTCTAGAAGATGAAGGGGTGACCTTTTGGAGGCTTATAAAATCATGAGGGGCACAGATCATGTGAATAGCCAAGGTCTCCTCCCCAGGGCAGGGGAGTCAAAATCTAAAAGGCATAGGCTTAAAGTGAGGGAGGAAAGATTTAAAGGGATCTGTGGGGCAACTTTTTCGCACTGAGGGTGGTTTGTATTTGGAGTGAACTCAGCGTGTGTGGTAGGTGCAGGTCGATTTAAAAGGTGTCTGGGCAGGATTTTTTTATTCATTCATGGGACAAGGGCATCACTGACTGGATCAGCATTTATTGCCCATCCCTAATTGCCCAGGGGGAAGTTAAGTGTCAACCACATTGCTGTGGGTCTGGAGTCACATGTAGGCCAGACCAGGTAAGGGTGGCAGATTTCCTTCCCTAAAGGACATTAGTGAACCAGATGGGTTTGTTCCTGACAATCAGCAGTGGATTCATGGTCATCTTTAGACTCTTAACTACCGCTTTTATTGAGTTCAAATTCCACCAATTGCCCTGGAAGGAATCAAACCCAGGTCCCCATAACATTATCTGGGTCTCTAGATTAATAGTCTAGCACTAATAGCACTAGGCCATCATTTACTGTGATGGTACATGAATAAGAAAGGTTTAGAGGGACATGTGCCAAATGCAGGCAAATGGGATTAGATTAATATGGGAAACTTGGTCAGCATGGACAAGTTGGGCCAAAGGGTCTGTTTCTGTGCTGTATGAGTCAAACTCAATGGCAGAATCCTCATTCCACTCCTCCATGGCCAGTGTCAGTGTAATAAAGTGAGATCTACACTCTAGCAATAAAGCTATGGGCTTTATTAAACATAACATCATACAGGGAATGGTTAGCAAAGACACCTGACGTGTAACCCTGCACTCTCTAGTTCCTGTTCAATGAGCACATGCTGAAGTATTATACCCAGAGAAAAGATGCAATTTCTCTTCAACCTGCTTCCCCACTCCTACCGATACATGTTCCTTTACAATACCCCTTTTACACACCACTAATGTTTAACCATGAACAATTAACATTTCTACTCTACTTTCCCACCTCATACCCGCTTTGTCCCACAGGTCTCTTGGACAAATGTCCAACTGCATTCCTGATTCTTCCGGGAGATGCGTGTTTCCTTGGAGCCTAATACATTGGCAAGGGGCATGAGACCTTCTGGCAAAGCCTGGTCTTTGGGATGTGACCTATTGGAATGTGGCAGCAGTGAAGCTCAATCAAGGAATAGTTGATACACAGGGTGCCACTCCCTCTGGATAGCGCCATACCAACTGCTTGAAGCTGTTGGGTGGGGCTTGAAGTTTCTGCTCGGACATGCCAAGTTCACATTGACGATCTCTGTGCATCACTGCAAAGATATTCAGCCCATGGCTGGGTCTGCCTGTGTAACAGTGACACCATCAACTGTGACTGAAGCCTCAATGGTCTTAAATTCTCAGAGAATTGAAGATGCCTTATTAGGTTCACAATTCACAACATCCCAGAATCTGTGATCACTTTACAGGCTGCAGGAAATTCTGAAGTTTCATTATGTGTGGAACCAACACAAGGCTACTTTCTGGTTTCTGGCTGGCTGTCTACTCTGGCAGGAAATATTTCTGCTGCTGCATCTCCTGGGAGGGTTCTCTGAAATAGACAGGTTACCTATCCTCAGTGAGGAAGACAACTGGGTGTTCAGGAATGGTCTCCCTGAATCCAAGAATATGGGAAGATTCGAAATTTCGGAACTGAGTGAATGAATGGCCTGTGTGCTGGTTCCCTTCTCTGTGACTATAGTCTGAAAGAGCGAGCCACGATTTGGAATCTGGCAGATGGCTGGCTCTTTCTTTGGCATCTTAGAACATAGAACATAGAACATAGAACATTACAGCACAGTACAGGCCCTTTGGCCCTTGATGTTGTGCCGACCTGCCATCCCAATCTGAAGCCCATCTAGCCTACACTACTCCATGTACATCCATATGCTTGTCCAATGACGACTTAAATGTACTTAAAGTTGGTGAATCTACTACAGTTGCAGGCAAAACGTTCCATTCCCTTACTACTCTCTGAGTAAAGAAACTACCTCTGACATCTGTCCTATATCTTTCACCCCTCAATTTAAAGCTATGCCCCCTCATGCTGGCCATCACCTTACTAGGAAAAAGGCTCTCCCTATCCAACCTATCTAACCCTCTGATTATCTTATATGTCTCAATTATGTCACCTCTCAACCTTCTTCTCTCTAATGAAAATAGCCTCAAGTCCCTCAGCCTTTCCTCGTAAGACCTTCCCTCTGTACCAGGCAACATCCTAGTAAATCTCCTCTGCACCCTTTCCAAAGCTTCCACATCCTTCTTATAATGCGGTGACCAGAACTGTACGCAATACTCCAAGTGCGGCCGCACCAGAGTTTTGTACAGCTGCAGCATAACCTCTTGGTTCCGGAACTCGATCCCTCTATTACTATAAGTTAAAACACTGTATGCCTTCTTAACAGCCCTGACAACCTGGGTGACAACTTTCAAGGATCTGTGTACATGGACACCAAGATCTCTCTGGTCATCTACACTACTAAGAATCTTACCATTAGCCCAGTACTTTGCCTTACGGTTACTCCTACCAAAGTGCATCACCTCACACTTGTCCTCATTCATCTCCATTTGCCACCTCTCTGTGTGAAGAAGGTGGATGAAGGTGCACCTGTGGACCGCACCTTCTTCGTGAAGAGGGTCCTGTTGGACTGTTGTGGGTTTGCTGCTGTGGACATTTACTGCCTGTAGGATTTCCCCGGAGGAGGTTTTTACGATGTAACCTTCAGGAGTGCCAAGCTTTGCGAGCGCTTCCTGGAGGTTTTCAAGGTCTCTGTATTGACCGCTGTCCCGCTGTTCGTGATGCCAGCGCAGAGGAGCCGTATGGTGACTGTACACATGTACAACCCGCATGTGCCAGCAGTTGATGTCCTGACCTTCCTTGGAAGGTACATGAAGGTGGAAGGGGACCTAACCAACATCATGGACCCCTTCGGCATCTGGACCAGTAAGAGACAGGTCAAGGTGACGCTGAGGATGGGAGCGGACGGGAACATTGTACACCCACCGTCCAGCTTTGCGATCGGCGGGAGCAAGAGCTACCTGACCCAAGCAGGGCAACCTAAAGTCTACCATGCCTGCGGTAGGTCAGGTCACGTGGCGGCCGACTGCAAAGCCACCATCTGCAGGGAGGAGGGACACCTTGCAAAGGATTGCCCACAAGAAAAAAGCTGCAACCTTTGCGGGGAAGCGGGCCACCTCTATAGGGCATGCCTGCGGCGAGGGACCACCTACGCCCAGGTCGCTGGCAGGGGCAATCCAAATTCAGTTCTGGGGGAAATTAAAGGTCTGTTTCCGTTCCCCCTGACCAACTCCTCCCCCGCAACTCCCACAACTTGCAATGCTAGACCTGAAGTGTCTTTGGTATCTGCTAACCTTCAGGATGTCTAAGATTTGCAAGGAGCACCAATTAATAGATAGAATTAGAATTAGCCTTTATTACCACGTTCACTCTCGGCGCCATCTTAGGTACAGGATACTTAAGACTTGAGACAATCATAAATAAAAGCTCAGCATAAGAATAATGGATAAAGAAGCTTTCTGTTAAAAAGTACTCACACTTTAGTCTTTTAACCAAGTCCATAGCAGCTTTCAGACTGCTGGGCCAAATGTATAAGAGATGCTGGCCATCAATCGTGGAGGCCTCGTCTGCAGTCCCCAAGGGACTGACCTGGGCTTGTCGCTCCACCGCCCCCGCCCCAGGCCTAGCCTGGGCCCCGCCTCTGGGCCTCGCCTGGGCTTGTCGCCCCTTCTCAGGCCTGGCCTGGGCACCCCCTCCGGGCCTCACCTGGAAATGTCTTTCCCCTCTCAGGCCTGGCCTGGGCCTTGCCTCCAGGGCTAACCTGGACTTATCATCCCCATGCAGGCGTGTCCTGGGCCTCATCTCTGGGATAGGCCTGGACATGCTGCCACCATGATGGCCCCCTTCGGTCTCCATCATTAGCCTCCGGTAAGTAAAAGTTGAAAGCTTGAACAAAAAGGAGAGAAAATTAGGAAAAGATTGGGGGGAGCAGAGGAGCTCTGGCTGGAGTGTACCACTCTGAATCCATCTTGATCTGAATACTTATGCTTAAGAACTACACACAAGGTCCCCCCATTGCAGTGAATTGAGCCTCTCACTCTGATTCCTGTATATTCTGAGACCCAAAATTAAATGGAGGAAACTCTGAGGATTCCTGGCCTAAAACCACTTGCTATCTGAAAGGATCAATACACCTACTTGGATATCCTGTCCAAAACTAGTCTTTCTGCCATTTAGTTTAACCTCTGCATTCCAAAGTTCGTCCTGTGGATCTTGAAGGAGGTAAAAGTTCTTGCTGTGGGCCTGTCATAACCCTCAGGAATGGCTAATCCTGGCCCTCTATGACACAGGCCGATGGGATTCCTGTCGTTTGCTGTGATCTGTGTTTAATTTTCTGCGTTGCTGCACCAGCTGACCCAGGCTTTCTCTTCTCACTATCTACATAACTAGACAGGTTGTATTCCTGTCGCTGGAGTTCCTTCAGAGCTGGCAATCCTTGTCCTTTGCTCGTCTACATTTTCTGAATGCTCAACTCTTCCTCATTTCTGGAAACACCTTCATTTCTGTAAAACTTTACTTACTGTGGCTGATTGACTTCTTTGTCTGCTCTGGGCCTTCTCTTTCTTCCAAACACCCTCTCACCCTACCCCCAATATTCAACTATTTTTAATGTCAACTATTTAAATTGAAGGGGAAGAGCTGCTTTGGGGGATCCGGGCAGGAGCTGAGCACACAGGCCGTGTCCTGCAGCGGCAGTGGTGGGAGTGCAAGCTGGAGCGAGGTCAACGGATTAGACATAGGCTGCAGCGAGTCCTGGAGAGGCCGTGTACCCGGAGTGACGGAGGAACCTGTACCTGGAGTGACGGAGGGCCACGTACCCGGAGCGATGGAGGGTCGTGTACCCGGACCGAGGCAGGGATGTGTACCCGGAGTAATGTGTACCTGGAACGACGGAGGGACGTGTATCCGGAGTGACAGAGGGATGTGTTCCCGGAGTGACAGAGGGACGTGTACCCGGAGTGATGGAGGGACCTGTACCTGGAGTGATGGAGTGTCATGTACTCGGAGTGACATATACCCGGAGTGAGAGAGGGACGTGTACCCGGAGTGACGGAGGGTCGTGTCCAACCCATGTCCTGTGTGGGGTTTTATCTTCCATGGTTCAGTGCCTGGGTAAGCTAAGGAAGCTGGTCTCTAGCAAGTCCCTGCCAGTGCTGAGCATCACTTTGGGTCATTCTCCCACGTTTGGTTGGGTTTGGATTGCTGGTCTAGCGTTGTATTTTACTGTCTCTATCCTCACTTCAAGCTCCTACTGCCTAGGGTGTGGTCACCATTGCTACCATGAGATCAACGCTCTTGTCGGTGAACAGCAGCTGGATTTGTGACTACACAGAGAGGATGGTTAGAGAGGGCTTCTTTCCTGGAACTCTGCAAAACTCTGGCCCAGTTACAGATGATCTGATGTCACTCTGACACCGTTCCCTCTCCATAAGCCCCAGTTGCTATACTTGGAGTTAAGGTCCAATTCCCTTTAGCCTCTGGGCCATAGGTCCTCTCTGTGCCAACCCGACAGCCAGCATCTGGGAGAGAAGGTGAGAGGTCATTGAGAGTGAGGGGGATTTCAATGGAGCAGCGCGGGTAGTCACTGATCAGAGGGGATGGGAAGAAGGGAAATCAGTGGGGGTGGTGCGCGAGCAAAACAACCCTATGACCCCCACATTGCTGTTTGTGGGAGCTTGCTGTGCCACATTCCATACGTTGCGACAGCGAGTACAGTTCAACAATGCAACGTTGGCCATGGAGCGCTCTGGGACATCCTGAGATGGTAAAAATGCATGTACTGTTTCCCCTGTCTGTGCTGGCCAAATTCTGCGAATCCCTTACTGAGAGTGTGAGATTCTCTCAGTCCTGTCACGTCCTGGTGGAATACCCAGAATTGTAGATCATTGACTGCACCGGCCGTGTGGGCTCTCTGACTAAGTGTTTGGCAGGTTTCCACAAGCAATCCCTGAAGCTCTTCAAAACGTGACACCAGGTTTTAAACAGAAAGTTACAGAAATGAAAGGGGAAGACTGGGTTCAGTCTAAAGGCAGTATTCCTGTTGGCATAGCGCTGTAAGGTGTAACCATAGTGTTGGTTGGTTACACATCCCACGTTACAGAATGGGGGACCAGGGCCCAGAGCCTTCTAAAGCAAAGGCTAGGAGAGTATTACCAATTGGAGCTGGATTTAATCACTGTAGGCCCTGGTGATCTGAACTGGAGTAGGCCTCAACTATCAACTCAATGCCTTGAAGGTACCTGCACTTTGCTGCTCTTTGGTGACCCCTGCTGGAAAATATCTCTTTGTGAAGGTTGGAAGGTGACAATCAATCTCTGGTGCAATCAAGGCCTCTGTGGCGATGCAGCGCCGGGGCTCATGATTCCTTGAGTACAATACAGGGTCCATTGTAACCCTCGAGGCACAGTTCCAATGTTGTTTTCAGGAGAGAGTGAAGGAATGAAAAATTAATCAACAATTATGCAAATAGAGCTGAAATGTCATTAAATGGAGATTGTAGGAGGCTGTTTTAATCGCATGGGTCAACCCCACTGAGCAATAAATACAGAATTCACAGGACGTGCAGTAGATGCATTATAACTTATGTCATTACTTTAAGGGCCCTGCGATAAAGTGTATGATTCCTTCAGGGCTAATTCTCAAATGGAAAAGTCTCGGTGTGAAAGTGAAAGGTTTAAAAATTATAAATCAGTGGCAAATTTACTTCCAAACTGACCATCACTTTCCTGGGCTTGTATTGATCTAAACTGAGGAACACCACCACTTCAGCCTCTCCTCCGAGTCTTACCTCCCCATCCTGCCGTGGAAGTGTATCACTGTCCCTTCAGTGTTGCCGGGTCATAATCGTCAAGCTCCCTTCCTGTCAGGACTGTGGGTGTCCCTCTGCTGCATGGGACTGTAGCGGTTCATGCATTACTGCCAGCATCTTGGGGGAATTCGGAATGGGCAATAAATACTGGCTTTCCCAGTGATTCCCATGTCCCATAAACAAACAAGGAAAAAAGATGCTCCTCCATTCACACCATTTAACACAGGGTTGTGTTTACGCTGAAGGCCTTCAGTTCTTGAGCATGCAGGCTCCTCTGCTGGTTAGTGTCCATTGGTTGAGCAGGATTTCTGACATCTCCCTCAGAGATGGCAATCCACGGATGGCAGTGGTCACGATGCACCGAAAGAAGTAGAATCTTGGCAAAACGTGGGCGTGTACCGAATGCAGCATGTCAGGAATTTCTATCAGTACCTGTCCCTGTTTTTCAGTCAATGCTGAGATTCCTACCTCATACTCTTGGGAGAGGGGGCTTGGTGGCCTCCTGACTGAGCAGGAAACCTGTATTGTCGGGTGATGTGAGAATGGAGGTGGCGTAGCCATTATGCAGCAGGAGTGTGCAAGCCTCATTCATTTCTCAAAGCTGATGTTTTGGGTGGAATGAAAGAAATGAAGAAGGGTCCCGACCCGAAATGTCAGCTTTCCTGCTCCTCTGTTGCTGCCTGGCCTGCTGTGTTCCTCCAACTCCCACACTGTGTTATCTCTGACTCCAGCATCGGGAGTTCTTACAATCTCTCATTCATTTCTCCAAATGTGTTAGCACAGTAGCAGTCCCACAACGGGCTAATTTGTCATTGCACTGACTGTGGGCTAGCTCAGTTGGATTGGTGTGCAATGCAGCTCGGTGCCAACAACGTGGCATTCCCACACTTCCCATGGCCACAATAGAGATTCTGCCTTCTCAACCTTTCTCTTACATGAAGCATGGTAATGCGAGAGCAGCCCTTTGGCACGATGGCTGCTTTATCTTCATTGTAACCTCTAAAACATTGGTGCCGCAAGAGTGGTGTACAGTCACAGGTGATACGCAAGGGCTCTCCAGTTTGTAAAAAATGTGAGTTATTGGCACGTAACACCACAACTGAGCAACACCATACAGGCGAATGTCACAGGACATTTTACAGCTGGCCCCTGTGTGCACCACACAAGTTAGCAATGCAGGAGGAGCAACATAAACAAGGCTTACAATGTACGCCTGCAAAAGGAGATTGTCAATGCATGCAGGGCTGGAACCAAGGAGGAGAAACTGGCCGAATGTAGTGCCCAACATGGGACTGAACCCCTTCAGCTTGGCACTAGACATCAGTTCATTGGTTTCACTTAGAAAGCAGTGTCATCCCCCCCAATTAATTCTGACAGGTTCCCTTTGGTACAAAGTGAAAGTGGGTGGGCTCAGTCAGTAGGTGCTCGATACGGTACCTTTCACATGAGTCGCCTGTGGATAAAGCAGTTAGAGAGCCTCTGCTCAAAAGTCACTTCTCTCTGTCTCTGTCCCAACTTGAGAGGATCTCAATTCTTCCTACAACATAAGTGTCTGGATCTTCCTGTCTCCAGATTTTTGGAGACTTGACCTACCCGTGGGGCAGCACGGTGCCTCAGTGGTTAGCATTACTGCCTCACAACACCAGGGGCCTGGGTTCGATTCCACGCTCAGGTAACTGTCCATGTGGAGTTTGCACGTTCTCCCTGTGCTTGTTTCCTCTGGGTGCTCCAGTTTGCTCTCATGGTCCTAAGATGTGCAGGCTAGGTGGACTGTCTGTGCTAAATGTGGATTTATGGGGATAGGGTAGAGGGTTGCATTTGGGTGGGACGTTCTTCAGGCCCAATCTGAGGAAGGGTCGCTGGACCCACAATGTTGACCCTGATTTCTCTCAACTGTTGCTGCCAGACCTGCTGAGGTCTTCCAACAATTTCCGTTTTTGCCTCCAGCATCCGCAGTTCTTTCAGTTTTTATGCTCTTCAGAAGATTCAAGCAGACTGGATGGGCCAAACGGCCTCTTTCAATGCTGTAGTGATCCTATGATGCTAAGAAAAAGAGGACACCTTGGAGCTATTGATGCACTGATCACATGGTAAGTGTCCAAGAAGTTGAAACAGCTGATAGAACTTTCCGTGAAGACGCGGCAATGTTTATGTTATTCCGTGTAGCATAAGAAACAGGTGTGGGTAACATGGTATTGAAGGATCCAACAAACCTTTATTATATTGCACTAATATATACCGTATTACACTTACGGGAGCATCCTGAAAGGTAACAGTACAAATGGATAATGTTGTAAAGGAGGCATATGGAAAGCGCTCCTTCATTAGCAGAGGGATAGAATACAAAAATAGAGATACAATGATGATAAAATTGGATAAAACCCTTGAGAGGTCGCAATTGGAGTATTGTGTGTAGCCCTGGACACCATGTTACAGGAAGAATGTAATTGCTTTGGACAGAGAGTCCTGACTGAAAACGTTAGCTTTCCTGCTCCTCTGATGCTGCCTGGTCTGCTGCGTTCCTCCAGCTCCCACACTGTGTTATCTCAGAGTCCAGCATCGGCAGTTCTTACTTTCTCAGATTGACTAGAATGTTGCCAGGTCTGGAGAATTGTAGCTATGAGGAGAGGTTGGAGAGGTCAGGGCTGTTTTCTTTGGAACAGAGAGGCTGAGGGGTGATATGATTGAGATGTACAAAATAGTGAGGGGTAGAGATAGAGTAGGCAGGAGGTATCAGTTTCTCTTGGCAGAGAGTTCTTAGACTCAAGCGAACTGGCTGAAGGATTAGAGGGGAGTATGGGGAAAAATGTTTTTACACAGAGACTGGCGGGTGTCTGGAATTCACTGCCTGAGTTGGTGGTGGAGGCAGAAGACTCTAAACTGTTTTAAAAAGTACTTGGATCTGCACCTTAAGTGCTATAAGCTGCAGGGTTAGGGCCGTGTGCAGGAAGATGGGATTAGAAAGGGCATCTGGGTGTGTTTGGATCAGTATTGACAAGATAGGCTGAATGGTGCCATTCTGTACTGTATCATTTCTGTGGTTCCATAGTTTAATCAGTTTCTGGGCTGATATTAAATTAATCAGTTACAAACAGGGGCACACTTCCTTCAGCATCTCATGCTTCAAGTGAGTTCTGTTAAGATGGAGTCTGAAACTATTATACTTATAGGCTACATGCTGTGATACAGTGATGATGCTATGATTATGTCTCTCCGAGGTATACTGACATACTGTGAGACATAACAACACAATAGACTGACCCCCTCTACCATGGTACCTGACCAAGCCCGTACCCTGAATGTTTGACCTGGCTCCCCACCCCTCTCAGATATTTGAAAGCCCCCACCCTAACACCTGGCCCCCTTTGACTTCCCCACTTGTCATCTGCTGTCCCTCACCCACCTGGACATAACCCCACCACCCACAAGGCACCTACCCCTCACAACCAAACTGCTGCTGTAATCCCTCCACCCAGCCTGAACCCAACCCCTCATCCACTGGTACCCTAACCCGTCACCCAACTGCACCCCAATCGCTCACCCTCCTGAACCCAAGCCCCTAACACACCCTGCACCCTAACCCCTCACCTACCTGGACCCTAACCCCTCACAAACTCTGCACCCAAACCCTTCACCTACCTGGACCCTAACTCCTCACCCACCCTGTACCCCCTCACCCACCCTGTACCCTAACCCCTCACCCATCCTGTACCCTAACTCCTCACCCACCTGTACCCCCTCACCCACCCTGTACCTTAACCTCTCGCCACCTGTACCCTTCCTCACCCACCCTGCACCTTAAACACTCACCCACCTGAACCTTAACCCCTCACCCACCCTGCACCCTAAACACTCACCCACCTGCACCTTAACCCCTCACCCACCCTGCACCCTAAACACTCACCCACCTGCACCTTAACCCCTCACCCACCCTGCACCCTAAACACTCACCATCTGAATCCCCTCACCCACCTGCACCCCTCATCTACCTGCACACTAACCTCTCACCCACCTGTACCCGCTCACCCACCTGGGCTTCATCCTCTGATGCACCTGGACCCCCTCACCAACCTGCACTCTAACTGCTCACCCACCTGGACACCCTCACCCACCTGCACTCTAACCCCTCACCCACCTGGGCCCTCTCACCCACCCTGCATCCTATCACCTGTCTGCCCCAGGCACCTCCTAACCCATCTGGCCCCTCGTGACTCCTGACCAAACTGCCACCTTATACCCTCACCCATCTAGCCCCAATGTGCCATCTACCCCCACCACTCTAACTTAACTCACCCAGCCACCTTCTCTCAGTTGCCCATCAAAATTGCTTCAGGGTCTTTAAACCATGGAATATGGCGGCTCACGCTGTAAAAACGGCTTCCTCACTGGTCCATTCGCCTGCCTTGTACATGGGGATCTTGCTGGACTAGTTCTGCAGTGAGTATTGAGTTGTCCCATCTCAATAAACTCTCCTGGAAAGGTAAGTGGGAATCTGTTGTCTGCTCTGAGTCGGAAATGGGGATCCTGACACAAAGCGGAAATTTCAGATGAATCTCGTGGTGGGTTGGGATCTCGCTGATTACTTGTTTTTTTTTGAATTGTATATCTTTTATTGTCACTCTCATTCAAAATAGAAGCTGTGAAAAGCGTGCACCATCGATCGGACATTAGCCAATGACAGAATAAAATAAAGAAAGATAATTTAAAGTGGCTCCAACTAACCTTTGCTGCTTTCCCACTGCCAGATTCCCACTCCAGGCTTTCCAGCCAAGGCTATGCTGTTAAGAGTGATCTGGTCCGAGATAAACCATATCGCTGCTGGGGATCTACCCAATGTGCAATACAGGAATCCTGCGTCAGGCCTCACAGGCCAAACAGCTGCCTCAGCACCCACCTCTGAAACCAGGGCCCATCGGAGCCCCCAGTCACCGAAAACACCGTCACCGAGGCCCATTGGAGCCGTCTCCGAAAACACCGTCACCAGAGCACATCAGAGCCCCCGGTCTTCGAAAGCACCGTCACCAGGGTCCATCGGAGCTCCCCTGTCTCCGAAACCACCGTCACCAGGGCCCATCGGAGCCCCCCGTCTCCGAAAACACCGTCACCAGGGCCCAGCGGAGCCCCCGCCGGTCTCTGAAAACACAGTCACCAGGGCCCATTGGAGCCCCCCGTCTCTGAAAACACCGTCACCAGGGCCCAGCGGAGCCCCCGCCGGTCTCTGAAAACACAGTCACCAGGGCCCATTGGAGCCCCCCGTCTCTGAAAACACCGTCACCAGGGCCCAGCGGAGCCCCTGCCGGTCTCTGAAAACACAGTCACCAGGGCCCATTGGAGCCCAATGTCTCCGAAACCACCATCACCAGGGCCCATCGGAGCCCCCCATCTCCAAAAAACACCATCACCAGGGCCCAGCGGAGCCCCCCCCCATCTCCGAAAACACAGTCATAGGGCTCATCGGAGCCCACCCCGTCTCCGAAACCACCGTCACCAGGGCCCATCGGAGCTGTCTCCGAAAAGACCGTCACCAGGACCCATCGGAGCCCCCCGTCTCCGAAAACACCGTCACCAGGGTCTATCGGAGCCCCCCTGTCACCGAAACCACCATCAGCAGGCCCATTGGAGCCCAACGTCTCCAAAAACACTGTCACCAGGGCCCAGCGGAGCCCCATCCGTCTCTGAAAACACCGTCACCGGGGCCCATCGGAGACCCCGTCACCGAAAACACCATCACCAGGGCCCATTGGAGCCCCCCGTCTCCGAAAACTCCATCACCAGGGCCCGTCGGAGCCCCCCGTCTCCGAAAACACCGTCACCCGGGCCCATCGGAGACCCCGTCACCGAAAACACCATCACCAGGGCCCATCGGGGCCACCTCCCACTGAACAGTTCTCTCTGCTGCCCGGTCCCCTGGCACTCAACCCCCAAGATGTCCAGTTACACAGCCCCTCTGTCACTCCGGGAACACATCCCTCCACCACTCCAGGTACACGCCCCTCCGTCACTCCGGGTACAGGTCCCTCTGTCGCTTCGGGTACACACCCCTCCGTCACCCTGGGTACACGACCCTTCGTCACTCCAGGAACACGTCCCTCCATCACTCCAGGTACACACCCCTCCGTCACTCTGGGTACAGGTCCCTCTGTCGCTTCGGGTACACGACCCTTCGTCACTCCAGGAACACGTCCCTCCATCACTCCAGGTACACACCCCTCCGTCACTCTGGGTACAGGTCCCTCTGTTGCTTCGGGTACATGACCCTCCGTCACTCCGGGTACACGTCGCTCCGTCACTCCGGGTACAGGTCCCTCCATCACTCCGGGTACACGTCCCTCTGTCACTCCTTTCCTTCATGTTAAATAGTCGAAGTTAGAAATAGATAAAGATTGGTGGGGATTGGGTTTTTGGCGGTGAGGCAAATACTGCAAAGGGGAGAGGGAGAGGGAGAGGGAAAGCAAAAAAGAGAAGTAGAGGAAAAGTGAAAAGGAACTGGCGAGCAGAGGAGCCGTAACGACAGTGTCTTTACCCTGCTGCCAGGTTATGGACTCTGTAGTTTGGCCAATGATTCAGACGTTGTATAGTGTCTTGCACAATGGAAAGGGTAGCAAGGTGTGGATATCAGTCTCTAAAACATAAAACAATCATTTTATGGCAGTAATATCTGATGAATGAGATTGTAGTATTTGTCGTACGATGACAAAAATACTTGAAAAGCTTTCTGAATATAATCTATAACCATCGAAGCCTAGTACCAAACATTAACAGATTGTAACATTTCTGAACTGCAACTGATCATCATGGGTTGAGAGAGTAAGACACTTTATTGGTGATTGTCTTTAGAAACCTACCTTTGAGTTTGATAACTCTCGCTCGTTGTGGAAATATTGCTCTATCACAGACAGAATGGAATAAGTGTGACCTATCATTGTGTCTATGGGTATGAATGGTTCTCCATGGCTCACACAAAGTTTGAAGGGGATTTGACAGGGATGTCCAAAACCATGAGGAGACTGTTCCCACCCACGAAAAGTTAAGAATCAGGTGACACAGATTTAAGGTGCTGGGAAAATAGCCAAAGGTGACATGGGGGAAAGTGTGTTTTTCATGCAGCAAGAGGTAGTGATCTGGAATGCAGAGGTAGAAGTGCTGGTCTAATCCTGACTTTCAGATTGGTACATGAGGAGAAATAAATCTCAAGGCTACAGGGATAGAATACTAGCTTCATTGCAATGAAGTGTACAAGATGATCAGAGGTATAGATAGCATGGGCAGGCAGAGGCTTTTTCCTAGGGTGGAAGTAGCTATTGCGAGGGGGCATAGTTTTAAAGTGAGTGGAGGTAGATATAGGGGAGACGTCAGAGGTAGGTCCTTTACTCAGAGGGTGGTTGGGGCACAAATGCATTCCCAGAGAGGGTAGTGGCGTCCGCCTCGTTAGGGGCATTTAAGTGGCTATTAGATAGGCATATGTATAGTAGTATAAGGAGATTAGACCTTAGGTTTAGGGTAAAAGTTCAGCACAACATCATGGGCTGAAGGGCCTGTACTGTGCTGTACTGTTCTATGTTCAATGTTCTATGTTCTAATAGCTTGCAGGAAGCTAGCACAGACTAGATGGGGCAAAGGTCCTCTTTCTGTTACATACTTTCATGGCAATGCTCAGTGATTGTTACAGAACACAGCATCATGACAAAGGAGAGGTTCAAAGAATGTGCTTATTTTTTATTTAACAGTCTGCAGTCAGGGTTTTGATCATTGCACGTGGACTGGGGGGCAATGTTTGCTGTTCTTTTAAGAAGGTTAGTATTCCAGAGTTGGTGGCTTCCTTTGGGGGAAAACTGCCCCACAGGCTTTGTAAAAATGCCAGTGTTTGGATTTCTGCTTCTTTGAAATTGTTGCACGAGCCATTGACCATCAGTTTCAAAAAGCTGAAGAAAATACTGCTTTTTCTCTCTCTCTCGGCTTCCTTCCTGCTAGAATGTTGTTTGAATAATATAGACAGAATCTGCTGAGGTAAGGAAAGCTCTAACTAACATGGGAATACATTTTACCATGAGGTTGTGCAAGACAGAACACAGTCATGTGAAATTGCATCACTTCCTGCGATGACGTGCACATATGACTAGCATATTACACTGTCGGGATTAACCCTTTCTCCTACACCTTCTGCCCCCTCTACTTTCTGGAGTATGCCACCGTGCTACATCAATATTAATCTTAAAAGCGGAGTTTGCAATCTGTCAATACTGCAATGGGTGGCACAACAGACTGCTAGGTTGCTAGAGCAATGCACATAATATGTTCATTATCTTAGTCTCATCACAACTAAGATGCTGCTTGGCCTGCTGTGTTCATCCAGCTCCACACTTTGTTATCTCGGATTCTGCAGCATCTGCAGTTCCCATTATCTCTGACGGGCAATAAATGCTGGCTTTGTCAGCAACACCCACTTGCTATGAATGACTTTCTAGAAAGTTATTTCCTGTCATTTAAATCTAGAAATAAGGAGCAAGAGTGGACAATTTGAGTCTTTGGGCCTGCTCTATCATTTTAATATAGTCATGGCTGATCCTCTATCTTAATGCCATGTTCCCACTATTACCCCAGGCCCTCTTGCTTCTAAAATTAAAAAAAACTATCTTTATCTTTCTTGAATGTATTCAATGACCCAGCCTCTGTAATTATCTGTGATAGGGAATTCCACAAGTTCATTATCTTCTGAGTGAAGAAATGAAAACCCACTGCACCCTCTCAAGATCAGCTAGGGATCGGCAATAATCATGACAATCCCTACTGTGTGGAAGCAGGTCATTTGGCCCATCAGCTCTATGCTGACCCCTTAAAGAGCATCCCATCACTGTAACCTGGAATTTACAGCTCATTCACTGAGCACAAACATCCCTGGACACTCTAGCATAGCCAAACCATTTAATCTACCCATCTTTGGACTGTGGGAAGAACCAGAGCACCCAGAGGAAACCCAAGCAGACACAGGGAGAATGTACAAACTCCACACAGTCAGTCACCCCAGGGTGGAATTGAACCCGGGTTCCTGACACTGTGAGGGAAGCAGGGCTAACCACTGAACCACCAAGGCCCAGTCCATGACACCCACGTTCCATGAGTGAATATAAAATTCTTCTAAGCTCAAGTGCCTACAGGCCCAGTCAAACCAATCTATCCTCATAGGACAGTCCTGCCATTCCTACTAACTGGCCTTGTACAAGAAACTATCTGGGTTTTCCCCTACTGCTCCTTGCGGTGTCACACAACCAGACCACCCTGGTAAGCTTTGTGTGAACTGACCCGAGTGTCAGCAGGAATAACACGGTGCTCAATTTCACCAGACACCATCTGAGTGTTAATTTTGGCACATTTCATGCTGTTTTCCCAAATCTACCTCATGACCTCCAGACCACGCCCCTGTGATGCCTCAACTCATTGCGTTCAGCCACTGGCCACAGGTGGAAGCGCTGCCCACTGCCCGAACTTCCCGGGACCCCTGGCACCAATTCCATCTATAAAGGCCAGCCATGCACCCAGAAAAGTCTGGAGCTGCCCCGTCCGGTTCTTGGTCGGTTGTCTCAGACACGTCAGCCTGAGAGAGGTTGGCCCCCCTGGTTTTAGCAGCAGGAATGTGGAGGTTCGTGGCGAGTAGTGTGGTCAGGCCCAGACAATTTGGAACCTGGAGCCCGAACGGAGGGCTGGAGGAGCACGCTGTAATCTGGAGTCACCAGGTTATTGCTCTGACCTGCATGTAGGGGTCTGACACTATAATGGGCATGCCATTCACTATTCAGCTTATTACCAGCAAGATCTAACTTACTGAGACAGAAATCGCTGGAGAAACTCAGCAGGTCTGGCAGCATCTCTGGAGAGAAAGCAGAGCTAATGTTTCAGGACCAGTGGCCTTTTATCAGAACTGGGTTTCGAGTATCCACAGTCCTTCAGGTTTTTATTTCCCAAATGCCGTTCAATTAATACAGATGTAAGACACATGTTTGTTTCTGAGAAGCAGAACATTGTGAGTTTATAACACGTCTTGCCATGTTTCAATTGAACATATTAGATCAGATTAGATTAGATTAGATTAGATTCCCTACAGTGTGGAAACAGGCCCTTCAGCCCAACAAGTCCACACCGCCCCTTGCAGCATCCCACCCAAACCCATCCCCCTATAATCCACACACCCCTGAACACTATGGGCAATTTAGCATGGCCAATCCACGCAGCCTGCACATCTCTGGACTGTGGGAGGAAACCAGAGCACCCGGAGGAAACCCACGCAGACCCGGGGAGAATGTGCAAACTCCACACAGACAGTCGCCCGAGGCTGGATCAAACCTGGGTCCCTGGAGCCGCGAGGCTGCAGTGCTAGCCACTGAGTCACCGTGAACATATTCTCTTGTAGTTGTCATGTTTATAAAACGATAAAGTCCACATAGATTTTTCAGGCATGGATTAATAACCTTCTGATGATAATGAGATCTTAAAAAGCCACACGAATGAGTGATGAAACAGCAGGAACATATTTACTGTCCTTGAACTCTCATTAATTCCGATGACTGTTTTTATGGTGGGACCAGAAGGTGTTTAGTTTGCCTTCCTCCCCAACAAAGAGCGTTGTCAACCATTAGCATGGAGTTCGATGCCAGTGAAGTGCCAAGGGAATGGTAAAATCAAATGTGGCCCAAATAAATTGACTGAAACTGCAGTCTAATTTCTTTCAATAACTCTTTGCACTGCAGTCTTAAAAGAAAAACAAAGTAGCAAATCAGCATTTAGTTCAAGATTTGGAGGTCAGTTAAGCTTAGATGGTTTGATATGCAGTGCAGCGGGATGCCATCAGCGTGGGTTCAATTCTCACGTTCGCTGAGGTCACCATGAAGGACGCTCCTTCTCAACCTCGTCCCGCTCCTGAGGCGTGGTGACCCTCAGGTTAAACCACCACCAGTGGTCTGTCTGTAATGACAGAGTAGGACTATGCTAACTTTACCTTTACATCAAGGGTGTAAAATGGAAAAAAAAGGGGTGGTGAGATAAATGATTCGAATTGGCAATAAGAAGTTGGCAGATACTTCAAACAAATAAGTATTGTCTGTTTTTAGAGGAGAAGTTTCAAAAGCGTAATGGAGAATCTAAGAATCTAATGAAAATGAGGAACCTAAAGTAATTATTAGCTCTGCAAAGTTCGTGGAGGATTTAATGGGACAGATAGCAGACAGCTTCACTCAGCTCGATTGCCAACAATAAGCTTTTTTGCCAAATAGTTTTTTTTTGCCAAGTAGTTTTGGTTTGACCTTCCTAAATTCCTTCAATTCTCCAGTTCCAATGAGTTAGAAGGTAGCAACTGCAACAGTGTTTTTCCAGAGAAGGGAAGAGAGAAAACTGTGAAGCAAGGCCAGTCAGACTTGACACAATTAATGAAGACAATCCTTGGTTGAAGATGTTTAGAAAATCAGTGTATGATTGGGCAGAGTGGGCATGATATTTCTCAAAGAGAAATTGATTAGAATGATTTCAGGTTGTAGCTAATGGGGACAACCCATGATCTTGTATATTTGGATTTCCAAAAGGCATTTAATAAGCTGCCCATGTGAAAGGTGGTGTGATTGGGTGGTAAAGCATCAGCAAGAATAGAGGATTAGTTACCAGGCAGAGTGGGAATAAATGGATCATGCTTATCTTGTTTGGCTCCAAACTACATTTATGAGGTGGCTAAAGAGAATGATATACAGGTTATTAATCATACAAATTTAGATTGGATTAGGAGTTATGAGGAGGGTGTGAAGAGCCTATAAAGGGATATCAAAAGGTTAAGAGAGTAGGGAAGAAGCCAGCAGGTGGAATATAGGGTGGGAAAGTTTTTTTTTCCTGCAGCAAATGGTAATTATCGGGAAACCACTGCCCATGAGAGTGAGTGGGAGCATTGATGGTTTTAAAGGGGAAACTGGGCAGGTAATGAAGTAAATAAGCTGGCAGGGCCATGGATATTGAATGGGGGAGTGGGACTGATGGTTATAAATCTTTCCTCTCTCGCCATAAACCTATGCCCTCTAGTTTTGAGCTCCCCTATCCTGGGAAAAAAGACCTTGCCTATCTATCTATACCCCTCGCGATGTTATAAACATCTACACGGTCTCAGCCTCTGATGCTCCAGGGGATTCTCAGCCATTAAGTTTTAAATATCTAGATGCTTGCACTCCCAGGGAATCGAGAGAGATTGGGAGGGAATGTGGAGTTGAGGTCAAAGGTTAGTCACGCCTTATGGAATGGAAGAACAGGCCCCTGGCACTGCCCTGCTCCTACTTCCCTACTTCTTAAATTTGGTCTTAAACACTGATGTCAAAGCTGACAAGCACCATATCGAGTTTGTTTTCTAAATCTGGGCGATGGTGGCTCAGTTGGGTCAGCTGCAGGAAAATGCAGCTTTGAGCTGAAGATGGGAAGGCAGGGGGCACAGAATGAATGTAAGCAAAAACAACTTGTTCTTTCTTACACAACGTTTCGCATTTACAAACCCGAAGAGAGGAGCCAGCATTTAAAACTCACCTGGCGACTCCTACCTCAGAGTAAGGCAGTTACTGCCCTACCTCATTCCAAAGCGTCATCACTGACTCCTCCCAGACTGAACCATACTCAAACCCTGCCCACCAATTGAAACTGGCCATGCTGCGGAATATTCTACAGGGTAAAGGAAGTTCTACCTCTGATTTGAGGACACTGTCAGCGCACAAATTGCACAATATTTTCACATTCAACACACAAATAGTTTTGGGGGGCGTTTGCAGTACCTGAAAGCTTGCTTGTGTTGACAGCTCAAAAACTTTTCTCATGCAAATTGGCTAATTTCTATCAAAGATAATACTCCTCATGGACTTCAATCAGAAGGGAGAATCCCCGATCATACAATGGTGCTTGTGTGTTCACAGCTCGCTCAGGGAATGTAGGTTGCTGTGGCAATAAGCACTTTTTAACATGTCTTTTCCTGTCTGGAGCTTTAGTAGTCTCCAATTCCTCTCCCCCCACTTACCTGCTGCTTCTGGCATGTTGTAGAAGGGTATACACGTTGATATGATGCCAATCATATAGTTTTAAGTCCTGCTTTGGGACTGGAACCTGGAGTATTAGGCTGTGAGGCAGGGAGTAGGGGCCTAATGCAGTGCAGAACATTTCAATATACCTCTGCAAGGGCAACTGGGGACAGGCAATAAATGCTGGAGATGCCCATGTCCCACCAGTGATTACATAAAAAACACAGCAGAGGAGGAATACAATGAGTTACAAAGGACCATATCTACCAGAGAGGAAAGAAAACAGCAGGGAGGCTTTAGATTGAGAATGAGGTAAAGTGATAACATCGTAAAAATGCTTGGGAAACTATTTTTGGTCACTGAACCATGGGTAATTAAGATTTCCTGGCTTTCAAATGGCATAAATAACTTGACAAATTTTAATACTTTTCAGTGTGAGTGTGTGTTTCAAAGATTAGAAGAGTTGTAGTTCAGAACTGGGTGATTTCTTCTACTTTGGCCAATGAAGGCCCCATATAGAATCCTTCTGAGTATCAGAGGCAGGAAGTCTTCAAGTTTTTGCTGGCGTAGCTGTTTCTGTAGGCGATGGTGGCTCAGTTAGCACTCAGTGCCCTTGGGTCAGCTGCAGGAACATGCAGCTTTGAGCTGAAGGTGGGGAGGCAGGTGGGGGTACACAGAACTGAGACAAACAAAAACAACTCGTTCTTTCTCACACAATGTTTTACAGCTACAGAGAGGGAAGGGCATTGCAGTCTGGAAGGTGTACCTGTCGATGTTGACTTGGGGGTGGTCAGGAAGTCCACTTGTCATCCACCGTAAGCCATAGAAGCAAAATTAGCCCATTCGGCCCATCCAGCATGCTCAGGCATTCGATCATGACTGATATGTCTCTCAACCCCAATCTCCTGCCTTCTCCCAGTAACCCTTACTCTCCCTTTGGGATGTACATCTGAGGGACAGATGCTTGGCCAAAGGCCAAAAAATCTTTATGTCCACAGCTTCAGTAGTGAAGGTAGAAAGAAAGCGCGAGCATTGGAAGCAACTATGGGAAAACATTTATTTTAATAAAGCACCAAAAAGTGAGGGAATGCCTGTTGCACAGCCCAATAACAGCAACCTGTATTTATATTGCACCTGTGAAAGAGCGAAGTGCGAAGCAGATCTTCAAGGAAGAAAGAAGTAAAGAAGCAATGGGTTTAGTTAGTGAGTCCCACCATTTAAGGGCCAGGCTGCTTATATTTAAATCTTAAGGATCTTAAACACACATTCAATAATTATTCAATTTGCAGCAGTTTTATCTAGTTAGGCGGGGCCAGATCACCAGGTAATGTTAACAATTTATAAGGTATGAACTCTAGGATTTAAAAAAACCTGTTTGCATGCTACCACCAGATGGCACTCTTTAATTGCCTTGCTTGTCACAACGCAGTTGCTGATAATTGACTTCTGCCATGAATTATTAACAGATCAGACCATTCCTCTGACTTGTATCCAACAGCTTCTCACAACAATCAGCATTTCTGTAACACCTTCAAAACTAATGTGTTATCAAACCATAGTGCTGCTCCCTCATTACAGAGAGAAACATACACACCTGAGGGTTACCAAGCCTCAGGCAAAGGGGAGAGATTGAGAGGGAGCATCCTTGATGGTAACCTTGGTTAGTGTGGGAATTGATCTCATGCTCTTGGTATCACTCAGAATTGCAGACTAACCATCCAGCTAACTGAGCTAACCAACCCCTTATGTTTGAAGCTTCAAAAGGCGTGGCAGATCTTCTGACTATAGAGTGTGCAGTGTCTCCTCCACAGGTGGCAAATGGTATTATTGCTGGGCTGTTACTCCAGAGATCCTGGGACCCGGGTTGGAATTCCTCCATGATGAATGCTGGAATGTGAATTCAATAAAAATCTGGAATTAAGAGTCTGATGATGACCATGAATGAATTTTTGGAAAAATTGTTGGTTCATTCATGTTCTTGAGGGAAGGAAACTGCCATCCTTCCCTGGCCTGGCCACAGCAATATGTTGACACTTACCTGTGTCTGGGCAGTTAGGGATGGACAATAAATGCTGGTCTAGCCAACACTATCCTCATCACATGAATGAATAAAAAAGCTGTTTGTGCAGAATTCATGCATTGTCCTGGATCCTTTTAAAATTAGAACCTCTGCATGAATGCCAGTGAAAAGGGGAACATGCTGAGGAAGGTCACCGGACTCGAAATGTTAACTTGTTTCTCCCCACAGATGCTGCCAGACCTGTTGAGTTCCTCCAGCAATAACTGTTTCTGTAACAGTTCATGTTGAATGTGAGAGTGATGACAAGTGCAAGGCATAAAACCTTTAACAACGCGTTTCTTTTTGCTTGAGCTCTGCACTGTCAGGTTACTGTTGAAAAGTATTTAATAAATTTTGTGAAGTGCCTTAGGAGTTTGTTCAGTGCATCAAATGCAGTTGAGTCCAATCCTGCGAGCATTGAATCAGAGGCAAAGTCTGGCTCCTTCATCCAAGTCGGGAACTTGTCCGCTTTCTGCTTCCTTTCAGGAAATGCGACAGGAAATTGCTTTTGACTTGTTCTGAAACAAAGTAGCTGAATATAAAAAAAACCCAAAATGATCTCCTTCTGGTATCAAGGGATTTGGGGAGGTGCATATTTGGGCTTGTTAGTAGCAGTGAACTAGGGATCAAATCCAGTCCCCCTTGCCTTTGGAAGAGCTGTATGATTTGACTTTCTTTTATTTTTAGGAGTGTGCTTTTCTTCGGGTACTACAAGCTGAAGCTGATCCATCTTTCCGCGTTCTAGTTTCCAGTTAATTCAGATGGAGAAAGCAGCAGCTGCGAGACACTGAGATGGGGGTCAGGGTTTGAATGTGTGTCCCCAGTACACAGTGCCCTTAAAAGATAGCATTTTGCTATGTAGAGAGTTGCCGGTCTGCCCCTGCGTGTGTGCGGGACTGACAATACTCCACTCAGGCACTGACAGAAAATAAAGAACTGCAGATGCTGGAAATCTGAAACGATAACAGAAAGTGTTAGAGAAACTCAGCAGGTCTGGCAGTACCTTCCGAGAGAGAAGCAGAGTTGGTGTGGTGGGTCCAGCCGGGGTTTGATCAGACATTCCAGAAGGTTCTGTGGGATCCTCCCTCTTTACATATTTTGAAACCAAACAATTGAATACTGTGGGTGAACAGAGTGCTTTCTGATTGGTCGCGCGACTGCACTGACTATGGGGTGATCCAATATGTATGATTTCCCCAGCCCAGAGCCCCCTCCTGCAACCTCACCCCCATCCCCTCCCTTCCCCCTACCTGGCACTGGGTGCTTCCCTGTTCCCCAAGCAGCACCCCCTCCCCCCACCACCAGTAACACCACTAACTTTGCGGAGCCAACTCCTGGCCCCTCATTGCATTCTTATTTTTATTTACTTGTGGGACACGGGCGTCGCTGGCTGGCCAGCATTTTTGCCCGTCCCTAGTCGCCCCTCGAGGAGGTGGTGAGGAGCTGCCTTCTTGAATGCGCTGCAGCCCACATAATGCCCTTAGGGAGGGAATCCAGGATCTCCCGGTGGTGAGGAAGGAACGGCGATATATGGTGAGTGGCTCAGAGAGGAACTTGCAGGGGGTGGTATCCCATGTATCTGCTGCCTTTGTCTTTCCAGGTGATAGCAGGTTTGGAAGATGCTTTCTGAGGGTCTTTGGCAAATTTCTGCAGTGCATCTTGTACGTGATACACACTGCTGCTACTGAACGTAAGTGATGGGAGAGGGGGTGGACGCTTGTGGATGCATTGCCAGTCAATCATTCCAACAGAACGCTGGAATTCTGCACATGCAGCGTCCCATCCAGTGGTCACTGTCGGCCTCTGAATGGACGGCCTTCGATTCAGTTGTGTGTGAAGACATTCGCAAAGCAAAATTGCAGCCCCAGATGGAATTTGATGGGAAAATATCCCCACATGCTTAATGTATTAAACACCCCCCTTCCACTAACCAAACCCTCGCACTGGGAACGGTGCTGGGGTGAGAAAGTGTAGCTGTGGGCAGATTGCAAAACCCAACCCTTTCACATTCTCTTCATGTTTCAACACACCCTAACAACAATAGATTTTGTTGATATACTCTTGTAGTTCAGCAGGCCAGCATTGGCACACTTCCCCTTCTGGTAGATAGGGTCCTTTGTAATTCATTGTCTATCTGCTGGATGGTGCTGTAGAGTTTGCTGTAAGAGTACATTTCTGTAATTCCCTTGTGGACAGTTGGGATTGGTGGCTAGGCCACTGTTTATTTCCTGTGCCTAATTGCCCCATGAGAAAGTGGTGGTGAGCTGCCTCTTAAACTGCTGCAGTCCATGTGCTGCAGTTCGACCCACAAAGCCCTCAAGGATTTTGACCCAGGGACAGTGAAGGACGGAGCTATATTTCCACGACCGGCTGGTGAGTGGCTTGGAAAGGGCTGTGCTGATGGTGGTGTTCCCATGTATCTCTTCCAAACGATGGATACTTCCACAGTACCGCACTGGGGCGTCAGCGCAGGATACATCCTCAGCTGTTCCAATCCCAGCTCTAATCCAACAATTTCCGACTCTGTGGTAACTGGGCCATCAAGGAGCCAAGTCAACAATTGCATCTCACATGTGAACACTGATTTCCCTAAATGTTTTCTTTTCCTCTTTATTTGTTTACAGGGCATCACTGGCTCGGCAGTATTTATTGCCCATCCCTAATTGCCCGGGGAGCAGCTAAGAGTCTGTGGATCTGGAGTCACATGTAGGCCAGACCAAGTAAGGATGGCAGTTCCCTTCCCTAAAGGACATTAATGAACCAGACGGGTTTTCCCCCGAAAATTGACAATGGATTCACGGTCATCATAATATTCTTAATTCTGGATTTTTAAAAATTGAATTGAAATTCCATCATCTGCCACGGTGGGATTCAAACCTGGGTCCCAGAATATTGCCTGGGCCTGTGAATTAATAGTCCAACAATAATACCATCAGGCCATCACCTCCCCATTGTTACAGTGGGCATGGAAAGAGGCCTCTGCTTTGTGGGTATTGAGGTTGAAGTGGTGGCTGGCCTTTGGGTGTGAAACATGGGAAAATATTCCTCAGGAACAGAAAGGAAAGATCGACTGGCGCCCACATTGCATCTTGTGTGCCTTAGGGACCTCCCAAAATGCTACATTGTACACGGCAACCTCCCACAAAGAATAACATGATGACCAGGTAATCTGATCTTATGGAGAAGTCACTTGCCTCTCTCACAAACAATGGGCTGAGAACCCCCTCAGGTTTCCAAGATTGACTATCCCAGTGCCTGTGGGCGTCAATGCTGTTAAAGACATTCTGTTACCTGGCTAGGGTTTTGTTAAGGAGTGCTTGGCCAAGAAAGTGAGCCAAGAGCAAGCTTTTGGAAATTATGCTATTTGTTGGCTGTTGTTGCTTTTTGAAATGCATTGCACTTGAGAAACTAGCCACAGGCTTTCTGTGCTTTAACAGTGTTCTGTGTGTTGCAAGGGGCCCAGTGTTGCCAGGAGTGCAGGATTGATCTGGAATTGCCAGGAATTAAAGATCTAACTCTAGGAAATGCTCAGAGCAACCTGGGAGAAAAAAATATAGAAAACAAAACTGTGTGCAGAGAGAAAAAGAAATTCTTATGAGTCTTTAGCCAGCTGACTATAACAACATTGGGGTTATTGAAGCATTCAGGCTGTCTGATAGACAGTCAGGGGTTATCCGAACAGGAAACCATAGAGCTACCTACTTTTCACTTGGGTGCAGGGATGGGTTGGCTGGCCAATGGCAGGAATGAGTATGGTAATGGAATGGGATTGGAGGCAGAATATCATGTGATGGTGCCATCAGAACTAGGTGAGTCAACATAGGGTATGGTACTGTTGATATGTAAAGAAGGCACAGCAGAACAGGGGTAGAAGCCAAGCGGCACCAAGATAAGGTGCTCCAAGTTATTCACTCACTCTGCTCCTGCCATTGACAACAATTCTCACTTGGTGCTTCTCATAAAGTTACCCGACCACTGGGCTGCTCTCTCTTTTGAGAGAGAAGACTGTTGGTGCTTTAACTTGAGGGTCACCATGTCACAGGTGAGAGGAGGGTCCTTCATTGTAACCTCAGACGGTGGAGGAATTTAACCTACACTCTGCTAAAACCAGCTGACCTCCTCTGGTTAGGCTGACAATCAAAGCCACAATCATATGATCCCTACAGCATGGGAACATGCCCTTCAGCCTGGCTAACCCTCAGAAGAGCATCCCATTCATACCCCGCTGTCCCCCGCCAGCTCTGTAGCCCCACATTTCCCACAGCTAATTCACCTAGCCTGCACATCCTTGGACTGTGGGAGGAAACCCACGCAGACACAGGGAGAATGTGCAAACTCCACACAGACAGTCGCCCGAGAGTGGGATTGAACCCGGGTCCCCAGCACTGTGAGGCTGCAGCGCTAACTACTGAGCCACCATACTGTCCTTTAAAGGGCCTCCTTTAAATACAGTTGATATGCGTCAATGGGCCCAGGCTTCAATTTTAACCTGGTCTGGGCAAAAAAGCCACTGACATTTTCCGGCCAGAGGATGGTCAATAAGTATTTCTTGGGGCCATGGAAAGGTGGTGGGAAGAAGAAATTCCAAACAGTAAATGATGCCATTTGGGCTATGGAGGAGAAGATCGACTCTTCTGCAACTTGCAATAACAGGGAGGCAATAGCCTAGTGGTATTATCACTGGGCTGTTAATCTCAAGACCCTGGTAATGTTCTGGGGATCTGGGTTCAAATCCAACCAAGGCAGGTGGTGGAATTTGATCTCAGTTAAAAAAAAAGTCTGGAATTAAGAATCTAATGTTGACCACGGCTAATTGTCAGGAAAAACCATCTGGTTCACTAATGCCCTTTAGGGAAGGAAACTGCCACCCTTACCTGGTCTGGCCTACATGTGACCTAACTGCTCTCTGGGCAATTAGGGATGGGCAATAAATGCTGCCTGGCCAGTGATGCCCTCATCCTGTTAATGGACAAAGTTCTGGACCCCACCACCCATTCTTAGCACTGATCTGAGTACAACCACACCTGCTACTTGCTACAAGACCCCTGGCACACCCTCAATCTCACTTCCCTGACTATTTTCAGTTGCCTGAGAGCCTGACAGCTCTCTGGAGATTGGCAGACAGTAAATTTTGAACGTACTCCTCTCCTTGCCTGCCCAGAGGTATGCCAGCAGTTTAGACTGGGAGGGGCCTCTCTGTTATCATTGTTGCTGACACACTGTTTGTGGGAGGATTGAACTGATGACATGACCGTCCTCCAATCTTCATATATTGCCCTAATGTCCACTAAACGCTCCACCATCATCACCAATCTTTAAGGGAAATTCTAAATAATAATTGCCAACTTTGTTTGAAGTGGCACCTCATGAACGCTTGATAAACTGGCAAAAAATTATATTCCTCAATATCGTGAATTTTACTGTATTATTCTATCCTGTTATTAGCAATTTTTAACTTTCTTTACCTCAACATAAATAGTTAAATGAATGGCCATACAAAATGTCAACAGTTGATTCAAGCCCAAGTCAATTTCTCCTCAAACATCGTAATCTCCATGATGCCTGAGTCATCAGTTGAGGGCGTGGTTGAGAAGGATCTCTGCTGGCAAGTTTGATTTAAGGCAAAGTTGCATTATAATTGAAGTGATTTACGCTGCACATAAGGTATAACAGTGATTGTATTATGTTGCATTATGTTTCTGTTACTTACTGTGTGCTTCACATAGATTATGTAGATGTCTTGATTATCTGGAATATTTGATCAACTGGCACATTCCTGAGCCCACGGGTGCCAGTTAATATAAAGTCTGCTGTATCGCATAAGAATGTGTGATCTCTCCTTCCATTAGTGCTCTCTACGCCAGCATCTTTTGCAGGTGTTGTGGGAACTGTGTGTAGGTGATATTCTGTAGCTGATGGAGTGCGGCTCAGGTAGAAACCATGCCTGATTGTTTTTTCTTTCTCCAGGTTGATAAATTTCTGACTCTACTTTCACACCTCCCACCTCTGACAAGGGATTAAAATTAACCACAGAGAGAGAGAGCAGCAGAATCATCCTGTTGTCTCTTACAGACGCAATCTTATTATTACAGTTAAATATTTTGTTGAGAAGGTTACAAGATGTGTGATATCTGTAGCCACAGAGCTTCCTTGGAATGGAACCAGGTTTATTGTCACACATGACACTTGACATTGTGTAGCATTGATGGGTGTGGGCAGGTGAGAATTTCATAAAAGTAGCTCACTACTGATGAGGTTTTTGCCATCAACATGCTTTTTTAGCTGCTGTGATAATGCTTATGCTAATCTTCATCACTTAAGAAACTGGGCCTGGATAACATGGTATTGAAGAATCCAATGAATGTTTAGTTCAGCTCACTGTTATCTTAGTATACCATGAATGCCTATCTCCTGTGAGACCATCAGTTAGCTCATTTGGTTAGATGGCTTGTTTGCAATGCAGGATGATGCTACCAGCGTGGCTTCAGGTCCCAAATTCAGCCGATGTTACTGGGAAGGACAGTTCTACTTAACCTTTCATCCTTGCTTGAGATATGGTGACCCTCAGCTTCCTTTATTCATTCATGGAATGAGGACGTTGCTGGCTAGGCCAGCATTTATTGCCCATCCCTAATTGCCCAGAGGGCAGTTAAGAGTCAACTCCATTGCTGTGGGTCTGGAGTCACATAGGCCAGCGCAGGTAAGGATGGCAGCTTCCTTCCCTGAAGGACATTAGTGAACCAGATGGGTTTTTCCCAACAATCGACAACGGATTCACAGTTGTCATTAGATTGTTAATTCCAGATATTTATTGAATTCAAATTCCACCATCTGCTGTGGCAGGACTCGAACCCAGGCCCCAGAACATTATCTGGGTCTCTGCATTAACAGTCCAGCGGTAATACCACTAGGCCATCGCCTCCCGCCACCACTAGCCATCTCTCTCTTTAATGAGAACCGACGATGGTGGTCCTACTTTATCACAAACAATTATTAGGTTATGGTTGAGCAGCATGCTCCCACCAGCATGCTATGCTTCAAGTGATCTGAACTAAGATGGAGTCTGAGATCTTTACACCTATCGGCCGTATTCTGTGATGTAGTGGTGGTATCATGAAAATATCTCTGAAAGCTATATTGACGTACTCACCTAGGAGCACATCCATTTTGGACTGGGAAACCAGAGCAGAGTACTTTCTCCAGAGAAGAGAAGAGACTTGGGGCTTCAGGTGCATAGATCTTTAAAAGGTCACAAACAGGTGCAGAAAATAATCAAGAAAGCTAATGGAATGCTGGCTTTTATATCTAGAGAATGCAGAAATTATACAGCAGTTACAGAAGCCTGGTTATGCTGTGAGTGGATCTGGGCCCCACACCTTAGGAGGGATATATTGGTCTTGAAGGGAGTACAAGGTTGGCTCACAAGATTGATACCTGTACATCGGGGGTTAGGCTATGAGGAAAGATTGTACAAATTTGGCCTTCTTTCTCTAGGATTTAGAAAGTTAAGGGGTCATCTGATCAAAGTCTTTAAGACATAATCAGGGAAAGACAGGATAGCTAAAGATAAACCATTTCCACTGGTTGGGGATTCTAGAACCAGGGGTCATCGCCTGAGAATTAGAGGTCAAATCACTCCTGAGGGATACTGGGAGGCTCCCCTACACACAAAGGTGGGGTAGATGTTTGGAACTCTCTTCCACAAGTGGGTGTTGGATTAGTTGCAAATTTTAAATCTGAGGTTAGTTTTTTTTTGTTCAGCAAAGTATTAAAGAATATGTGCCAAAAGCAGGTAAGTGGAGTAAGGCCACAGCTCAGCCATGATCTCATTGAATGGCAGAATGGGCTCAAAGGGTGGAATGGCCTACTCCTGTTCCTAAATTCGTGAATAATGGCACAACATACTGGAGTATGGACTCAGGTTCTCTAATACTGAGCTGCAGGGGAAAGAGGAGAAGGGAATTCTACTACTCCACGGAGCAAAACTCTTAGAATGGGATTCAGGGAGAGCTTGCTAACTGAACACAGAATTAGCTCGATGGTAGGAAACACAGGGTGGTGGTGAAGGGTTGGGTTTTGGACTGGAGGCCTGCGTCCAGCGAAGTACCACAGGTGCGGGGTCCTCTTTTGTCTGTAATTTATATAAACGATATGGAAGAGAATACAGAAACCATGGTTAATAAGTTTGTGGGTGACATCAAAATCGGTGGCTTAATTGACAGTGAAGAAGGTTATCAAAGATTAGAAAGGGATCTTAATCAGTTGGGTCAAAAGACTGAGGAGTGGCAGATGGAGTTTAATTTGTATGGCATTTTGGTAAAACAAAGGCAGGAATTTTATAGTTAGTGGTATGACCCTGGTTGGTGTGTCGAAAAGAGAGACCAAGGGTTCAGGTACATGTTTCTTTGAAAATTGGGTCACGGGTAGACAGGGGGCAAAGATGGCATTTAGCACACCTGCCTTCATTGGTCAGACCAGTGAGTGTAGGAGTAGAAACATCATGTTGAGGTTGTATACAATGTTAGCGAGATTAGTTTTGGAGTACTGTTTGCAGCTCTGGTTGCCCTGCTATAGGAAGGATATTATTAAATTGGAGAGGGTTCAGAAAAGACTTACTAGGGTGTGGCCAGGACTGGACGGTTTGATTTGTAAGAAGAGGCTGGATAGGCTGAGACTTTTTCCATTGGAGTACAAAAAGTTGAGGGGTGACTTTATAGAGATTTATAAAATCAAGAAGGGCATAGAGGTGAACAGCAATGGAATCTTTTCCCCCTAGGGTAGGTGAGTTCAAAACTAGGAGGCATGTTTTTAAGGTGAGAAGAGAAAGATTTAAAAGGGACCTTGAGGGGCAGCTTTTTCACACAAGGGTGTTCGTGTGTGGAATAAACTTCCAGAGGAAGTGGTTGATGCAGGTATAGTTACAACATTTGGGCAGGTACATGAATAGGAAAGGATTAGAGAGATGATGACCAAAAGCAGGCAAGTGGGACTACTTCAGGTTGGGAAACTTGGTCAGCATGGACGAGTTGGAGCGAAGGGTCTGTTTCCATGCTGTATGACTGTATGACTCTGTAAGGCAATAGTAGCAGGTAATGAACATAGAACATAGAACATAGAACAGTACAGCACAGAACAGGCCCTTCAGCCCACAATGTTGTGCCGACCATTGATCCTCATGTATGCACCCTCAAATTTCTGTGACCATATACATGTCCAGCAGTCTCTTAAATGACCCCAATGACCTTGCTTCCACAACTGCTGCTGGCAACGCATTCCATGCTCTCACAACTCTCTGCGTAAAGAACCTGCCTCTGACATCCCCTCTATACTTTCCACCAACCAGCTTAAAACTATGACCCCTCGTGCTAGCCATTTCTGCCCTGGGAAATAGTCTCTGGCTATCAACTCTATCTATGCCTCTCATTATCTTGTATACCTCAATTAGGTCCCCTCTCCTCCTCCTTTTCTCCAATGAAAAGAGACCGAGCTCAGTCAACCTCTCTTCATAAGATAAGCCCTCCAGTCCAGGCAGCATCCTGGTAAACCTCCTCTGAACCCTCTCCAAAGCATCCACATCTTTCCTATAATAGGGTGACCAGAACTGGATGCAGTATTCCAAGTGCGGTCTAACCAAAGTTTCATAGAGCTGCAACAAGATCTCACGACTCTTAAACTCCATCCCCCTGTTAATGAAAGCCAAAACACCATATGCTTTCTTAACAACCCTGTCTACTTGGGTGGCCATTTTAAGGGATCTATGTATCTGCACACCAAGATCCCTCTGTTCCTCCATGCTGCCAAGAATCCTATCCTTAATCCTGTACTCAGCTTTCAAATTCGACCTTCCAAAATGCATCACCTCGCATTTATCCAGGTTGAACTCCATCTGCCACCTCTCAGCCCATCTCTGCATCCTGTCAATGTCCTGCTGCAGCCTACAACAGCCCTCTACACTGTCAACGACACCTCCGACCTTTGTGTCGTCTGCAAACTTGCTGACCCATCCTTCAATCCCCTCATCCAAGTCATTAATAAAAATTACAAACAGTAGAGGCCCAAGGACAGAGCCTTGTGGAACCCCACTGACTTCCTAATGACTTCCTATGAATGATCAAGATGAGTAAATGCATGTTCAAATGCTGTATCCCATTAATCACTGCACCACTAACCTCACACACTGCTCAAATTGTCACACCTTCATCGTTTGCCTTCCAGCAATCTCCATCAAACATGACTCACAATTCACACGCACTGCTTCATCCCTTCTTCACATGCTGCACCTAGTCTCATGTGCACATCTCTCATTGGGAACACGTTGTCTGCTATTCAGTCAGGACGGGCCCATCACGCAAGCACAGTGTGTCACACCTTGTAAGGAAAGGAGGAACTCAAGCAGATACAGACCCAGCACCTAACTAACAGGGCCAGGTACAGCTGCCTGGCTCAGTGTGATGAAGCAGACAGTGAATACCATTCCACTGAAAGACTTTAGCCACTACTATTTCACTAAGATTATCTTTGAGCATTTACTTCAGTAAAGATGATCTCATTCTGCTTTCTTTCCTCGTCTTGCATGATCCTACCTGCCTGAAACAGCCAGAAGTCACATGTCACCGGGTTTTAACCCAGCAGTTTCATTCGAAATCTCCCCACCGCTCCCCCCTGCTCCCCCCCCCACGCACACACAGATGCAGACACACCCACACACATGTATACACACTCACACACACACACACACACACACACACACAGACACCCAAACACACACCCCCACCCACACACACACATAGGTACTCTCACAAGCGACACTTCCTGTCCCATTGGTGGATACACCAACTTACCCACTGATAGAGTCACAATCTATGGATACTTGGTAGGTTACTTGGGACCGAGGTGATGAGAAATTTCTTCACTCAAACAGTGATGGGCCGTGGAACTCACATCCATAGAAAGCAGATGAGGCCAAAGCATTGACTATTTTCAAGAGGGGTTAGATATAGTTCTTGGGACTAAAGGGATTCAAAGGGAATGGGGAGAAAGCCGGAACAGGGTATTCGGTTGGATGATTAGTGGACCATATTGAATTATGGAGCAGGCTTGAGGGACTGATTGGCCTACTCTACCTCTATTTTCTGGGTGGCAATAACAAAAAAATGAGGGTTGCAACATTACGTAAATTAAAGGAATCTTTGCACTGCAGGTACTGCGAGCAGGTTTGACCATCCAGTTCTACTCTTTCTCTGAATCTTAAATCTATGCTGTTGTGGGCCAGGCCAAACCCTCTCAAAATAGCATAGCTCCTAAGTTTTTGTCATTTTAAAGGTAAGTGTAAGGCATTGTGTTCCAGATGCTATTCAATTAGTCAACCTACCAGGCTTGAAACAAAACATACTTGTACACTATAATCAAAATACAGACAAAATAAAAATAAAAGAATTGGCTTAACTGTGATTGTATTGAAATGCTTAACAAAATAATATATAGTAACCATTTCTAATTAACTGTTCTAATAGAGTAACATTCCACAAACACGCCCTTGGCAAAGGCAAATCCAGTAAAATAGATTGTGTCATATGTAATTCTAGCAGCAAGAAGAGAACTTCAGCTTTTCCCTGTAACAGAGAGAGGAATAAGAGCATCCACATCCAGCTTCAAGACTCTAGCAACTGCAGAAAGCTAAAACTAAAAACTAGTCTTGATTGTGTGGGAGTTTGACCCCACCCACTCAAGCTGCTTCTATTGTTCCAGCATTTAAAAAAAGTCCCAAAGCCTCACAAGCAGTTTACTTTATTGACTTTGGAGCAGACACCCCTGTCTCAACCTCCCATTCTAAAGAAAAACCCAGGACAAAATACACTCCTTAAAGCTATAGCATTGCAACAATGCCATGACAATGTGATATCGTTGGCGCCATTTGCTGAACAGTGGCCAACTTGGCATTGGAAACACTCATGTTCTGATTATTAATATCTTTTAATGTAACTGACATTTTAGTACAGTGTGAAGGGTTCCTGTCCCACAGAGATAGTGTCCCTATCTCTTAGCCTGAAGGCTTTTGTTCAAGTCCTGCCTGCCCTTCATGCATGTCATGATGTTCCTCGGCTAATTGGTTAAAAATGTCTGTGGTTATTAGGTTACATCTTCTTTGATGTTGGTGTGCTAATTTTTTGTTAAACTGCAAATCTTATGGGTTTTACCATTCATTCTGTAAATCCTCGGGTTTTCAAATTCTAACTTAAAACCCTCTAAACATGCTACTGTTCTCCACTGGGATCATAACAATCTCTCATCAGATTTTTCTCAGTGCTGCCCTTATTATTGGGTTTATTTCTGCTAATGGCAGTGCTAGGCCTCTGCGATCAAACCATATGACATGACAGGGAATTCTGACATAAATAAAATTGGAAAACAGCAGGTTGGACAAGATCAGTGACAAAAGGAAGACAGGCTCAATTGTAAACTCACTCACCTGGACAGAGTTAAAAATCAGACCTGGAGACGTTTTGTCATTGTTAGCCCTCTTTCTCTTGGTCTAATTGTTTCCAATATTTTCTTTTTTTAAACATGTTTAATATGCAGCATCTGTGGCATGCATCTTGCCTGTGAGTTTTAGATATGGGAGAAATTATGAGCAGATTCTATTTTGCTGCATACGATTATTAAAACAGCATTCAGCCACAGGTAAATTTACTAGGGCTGGAATTAAAGGAAAAGACTGGTGTTAAACCTATGGAATCATGTTGGTTTCCTGTTATAATCCTCATTCAGTTTCAATTCCACCATGTGGTAGTCAATATTCTAAAAAACAACCTTTTCAGTTCATTTGCTTACGTGGGTTTGCTGTCAATAGAGCTCATCTATATTTTGCTCTTAGCATCTACCATTAACACCTATTTTTCATGTATATCTCTCCTCCATTAGCATTGGCACTCCCTCTGACACTTGCTCTGAGCACTCTCACCATTAGTTCTTCTTCCCTTTTTGTCAACAAAATGGAACCAATGGTTTTCTTTGCCTCTTCCTGTTCCGAACATTCAAAACATTAAATATGCCTCCCTTCACAGAAGCTGCCTTATTCCCTAAGTCTCTCTAGGACTTTCTGTTTGTACCTCCGAATTTGTAGATTCCCTACAGTGTGGGAAACAGGCCATTTGGCCCATCTGAAGAGCATGCCAACCAGACCCACCCCCAGCTCCATAACCCTGCATTTCCCATAGCTAATCTGCTTAATCTTTGGACTGTGGGAGGAAACCACAGCACCCAGAGGAAACCCACGCAGACACGTGGAGAATGTGCAAACTCCACACAGACAGTCGCTCAAGGGTGGAATCGAACCTGGGTCCCTAGCGCTGTGAGGCAGCAGTGCCACTCTGAAAGACTTACTTGAAGATTTACTGAAAAATAAATTCCTAGCCCAAAGGATGTAATGGAAAGGGCTGCATGACATATAAGTCAAGCTGGAATGGCAAATTCACATGCAGGTTAGGACCTTAGCAAGTTAATGGGATACTGACCTCGCTGGAGTTATTTCAGCTATCACCACTTAACTTTGTGGGAATGGAGAAAGGATGGGGTTAAATTAGGGCAATCGCGACGCAACACTGAATTTGGGGGAAATGGCTAATGAGTGCGTTTGGGTTGGGCAAAGTCTGTTTCCTGACTCAAATCTGCCTCCGAGGGCCCATTTTACCTGTAATTATGGCAGGATAGCAAACTGGAGGACAATCTGTTTGAAAGAATTATGTCTTATGTCTCTCTGTATCAAATTTGAATCCAATTCAACCTTACTTCCTTCTTAAATAGTAAAACAAACAGGAATTGCTAGAGAAACGCAGCATGCTTAGCAGCATCTATAGAGAGAGGGAGACAGAGTTAATGTTTCATGTCTAATCTGACACTTCCTCAGGACTGAAGAGGGCTGGAAAATGGTGTGTTTTTTTAAATATTGTTTGGCAAAGGAGAAGGAGGAGTAAATGGAACATATGGGTATTTTAAAAACAACAAGGCTGCAAATCACATTGTCATTCAGTTTTTCACTTTAACTGTTGTTGCCTTGGTTTTCTGGACCTCAGGAAACTGGATCGAGTGTGGAGTGGGGAGGGGGGCATGGGTTGAGGTTTTCAGGAGCTCAGTGTCTGCACACGCACTCTCTTAGACACAGATACCTGCCCGAGGAGCCTCTGCAATTGGTCATTGCCTCCACTCAGTAACACAACCTCCTCCACCACCCCCATCCATTGCGTCCATGATCCTGTCAATCAGGTCCCCCACCCCCAAGAGATGACACAACCCAGTTCCACCTTTTCTACAAAGCGCTCTCCTGTCTGTGAGGTTTGAGATCTCTAACGCCACCTCCTTCCTGAGGCCTCTACCCTCCCACCCAAGATCAGCAGCCCACCTAATTGATCACTCTCTCTCCTCCTTCCCACTTTTCACCCACTCCCCAACCACCCCTGATCAATGAACTGTAGCTGCCCTCCACCCTTTCACAGTTGGTTTCACCTCTGATTGATGCCTTCTCCAAACTGCCTCTTCTCTAATTGACATCTCTCTATGATTGACCATTTGCCCATTACCTGCCCATCACTTGGTATTAGCAGTGCCCCCTTCAACTGAATGCCCTCAATTGGATTGGATGAGACTGATGCTCCGTTTCAAGTTGACCTCTCTCTAATTGACTACAGCTGCCCTCTAATCAATGTCCGTATTCGTCCCTGTTTCTCCAATGGAAACCTAGTTGCTGTTGACCTCCCGCAATCAGACTTCCACTGATCAACAATTTCTCCTTTCTGCCCCCACTTCCCCTCACAGAAATCCTTCTTTGATCTGCTCACGCCCCACCCCCCCAAAATCCCTTTAACCCCACCCCAGTGGGCTCTTAGCCTGTTCTTCACCATGTTGCTCATGTGGCCTAGTGGCAGTTAAGCCTGGCCTCCACCTGAGGTATCTGACTCACCAAGGAGATCATCCTCCACAGTGCATGAGGGTGCAGGACACTCTCAGGTTCCAGGTTCCCCGTGACTTTCTGTATCACCACGATTCACGCAAGTCACATGCTTCTGTAGAACAGTCAGAGACGAAATGTTAACTCTCTCTCTGCAGATGCTGCCTGACCTGATGAGTTTCTGTTTTCATTTCAAGGTTCCTCATCTCCGTAATGTGTAACTCAAGACTGCCACTTTAAATTTACTGCCTTTGAAATGAGCCTAGCACCACAACCCCATCCCAAACCTCCATCTCCTTCGAAATTGCTGCTTAGCAGACGGCTCAGTCTAAATCTAAAAATGGTGAGGTCCGGCCTGTCTACATGTTCAGGTTTCTATGCATTTGTATTTTAATTTACCCTCCTCTGTTCTGATGCCAAGCAAAGCCGTCGAAAGATTAGTGTCTTGAAACTGCTCATCTTTCCACTATTCTCCATTTAAACTACAGGCTCGTTTAATTGCCATAATTCACCAGTGAGATCTTTAAATGACTACAAGTGGCATTTGAAACCCAGACTAAATCACAGCTTTATACTCTCCTCATTTAAAGGGATTTATTATGCATGTTAAATTCTCAAGAAAGTGGAAACCAGCCTGAAACTGAAAGGAATCTGATTGAAGACTGTGACAGGGTCTCTGCTTGCTGCTAATGTCTCATGATTGACAAGAGGCGTATAATCAGAGAATTATTTCCACAACTCCACAGGGGAGCAGCAGGGGAGCAAAGTGCCTCACAGATCCTATGAAGGCACTTATGGTTTGAAATGATGTGCTTTCAGGAAAGATTGACTGCTCTCTGTTTTCCACGACGATCTCCTACTGACCAAATATTCAGATTGAGATTTCTGTTTGGGGGATTTGTTGCTTTGCGTGAGTACAAGTACAGTCAGTGTAATAAAAAAAAAATCTATGTTTATTGACAGTGTGAGTAATGGAATCTGTTCTGAACTTACAAAGACCTGGCAGTTATGGAAGAGATTGTGGAACCAGATCAGGAACACTCATGCAATGGGAGTTAGGGAACTGCTTTCCTGTTGCATGTGAAGGATACTGTTAGTGACCTGTAATGGGTTCCACAATGTTAGACCACAGAACTCTGTTTTTATACATCAATGCTTGTGTTGTAAACAGTTTCACTGCCGTCTTGGATCTGGCAGATAAAAGTTGATTTGATTTGTTGGAGTGTTTTGAACATTTTGAAAGCCTCATCGTTGCATGTCCTTCCTGATTTTGTTCAGAAAATGAAAGATTTATACTTTTTCCAATTTCGAAACCTCTCTAACCACCACTGGAGTACTTTTGAAATGTTGGCACTGTTGTAATGCAGGAGACAGTAGCCACTAATTGCTCCCACAAGCAAAAATGTGATGGTGGCTTAGATCAGCTGTTTCCTTGTAAAGTTGATAGAGGGATTCCTTTTGGCTAAGATGCCAGAGGGATCTCCCCTACTCTCCTTTGAAAAGGTGCCTTAAGATCCTTTACATCCCCTGTGAGCAACAGATGGGATCTCACTTTAATGTTACATTACCAAATTGAAAGACAGTCTCATTGACAGTGCAGCACTCCCTCAGTACTGCACTGGGATATTTAGTCTTACCTTTTACATTCAAGCAGGTCTTGAACCCAGATCCTTAAGCCATGGCATCAAGACAGCTCCAGACCAAGCCACAGCGGACACATTTCTAGGGGCATCAGATGATGGTTATTTTTGCATGGTTAAACATCTGAGCCCTAAGAATGAATGGCCATCTACTGAGCTGGACTGTAATATCTGCTACTGACGGTGCTGCTCCCTGAACGTGGGCCATTTGTTACTGTACATTAACATTCAGTTCGATCAAAGTATCTCTCTGACTGACCAAAAGAGTTTGGGCTGACTGATTCACCACCTCTACCGGTTTGCTGCAGTCAAACACATCTTCCCTTCCCCTCACTCATCAGTATCCCGCAGGCTCCATTCCTTCCAAAACACCCTGGAGCACTCATCTATCACTTCTTCACTTTCCCATGCAATCACAGAAGGTCAGAGGTCATTCAGCACGAGGTTATAGTCCAACAGGCTTATTTGAAATCAGCAGCTTTTGAAGCACTGCCCTGTATTTTGATGGCACCCCTCTTCCTTCAATTGTCTCACTTGATAGGGTTTGCACTCAGCAGAGCTGGCCTCTTTCTATTTCCTGCTATTTACCACCTACCATTAACACCTACTTTTCATTTATATCACTCCTCTACTATAATGGCGCTCTCTTTACCTTTTGTCTGGGTACCCTCGCCATGTGTTCCACTCACTCTTCCTTCCCCTTTGTGAACAGCATAAAAATCCATCACTTTACAGAATGCTTTAGTTCCAAAGAGGAATTCCTTTGGACTCTGAAACAATAACTCTGCTTCTTTCTCCACAGTTGCTGCCAGACCATAAGACCATAAGACATAGGAGTGGCAGTAAGGCCATTCGGCCCCATCAAGTCCACTCTGCCATTTAATCTTGGCTGATGGGCATTTCAGCTCCACTTCCCTGCACTCTCCCCTTAACCCTTGATTCCTTGTGAGATCAAGAATTTATCGATCTCTGCCTTGAAGGCATCCAACGTCCCGGTCTCCACTGCACTCTGCGGCAATGAATTCCACAAGCCCACCACTCTCTGGCTGAAGAAATGTCTCCTCATTTCCATTTTAAATTTACCCCCCTCTAATTCTAAGGCTGTGCCCATGGGTCCTAGTCTCCCTGCCTAACGGAAACAACTTCCTAGCGTCCACCCCTTCTAAGCCATACATTATCTTGTAAGTTTCTATTAGATCTCCCCTCAACCTTCTAAACTCCAATGAATACAATCCCAGGATCATTAGCCGTTCATCATACGTTAAACCTACCATTCCAGGGATCATCCGTGTGAATCTCCGCTGGACATGCTCCAGGGCTAGTATGTCCTTCCTGAGGTGTGGGGCCCAAAATTGGACACAGTATTCTACATGGGGCCTAACTAGAGCTTCATAAAGTTTCAGAAGCACATCACTGCTTTTATATTCCAACCCTCTTGAGATAAACGACAACGTTACATTCACTTTCCTAATCACGGACTCTACCTGCAAGTTAACTTTTAGAGAATCCTGGACCAACACTCCCAGATCCCTTTGTACTTCTGCTTTACGAATTTTCTCACCGTTTAGAAAATAGTCCATGCCTGTATTCTTTTTTCCAGAGTGCAAAACCTCACTCTCAGATCTGCTGAGTATCTCCAGAAGTTTCTGTTTTGTTTATATTTCAGATCACTAATACTTTGCTTCTGTTTGGGCTAAAAGATCAGTCTTTTGCCCCGTTTGTTTTCAGATTGCTAGCAATAATTTTGTTTTAACTTCACCTTAAACATCTCCCTTGATATCACAGGTCAGTAACAGTTCAAAATCTGTAAGGGATTTAGTGGGATCAACATCTATGCTACAGTTGAATAATTCACTTTTTACTGTAGAGACTTTAATTAAATGATAACAAATAAGGAGCTACATGGATGTTCTGAAACCAATTTTACATAAAATGGAACAAGTTCATTATAACCAGGAAGCAAAAGTTTGCAATTAATTTCAGGCCGTTTTTGGACATTGAATGAGCATTGTACATGGGTTACAAACGTGATCAGATGGATTAAACTCAGGTCCCAGTTGGAAGATAGAATGGGTCTAGCTCACTTAATGGGATATATCATTGGAGTTTGCTGGTGGCACCATTTAAAGACAGCCTCTCCCTCTTAAAGAGGAAGTTCATTTTCCATATGGTTCCTGTAGTTCTCACACAACGAAAGTGAAAACAGAAAGAGGTCTCCCAATTTCTGACCCTCTAATTTGCAGTTTTGATGGAGGTTTGGAGATTCTTGTCAACAGCAGTGAGAAAAGTCAGGAAGACACAGAATCATAGAATCCCTACAGTGAGGAAGCGGACCAATAGGCCCTTTGGGCCCACACTGACCTTCTGTAGATCATCCCACCCAGACCCACAAGCCTGCATCTCCCATAGCTATCCCACTTAGCTTGCACACCTGTGGTCGCTATGGGCATGTTTGGATGCTATTTCTGTCCCAGAGGTTTTCCACTATCTCATTCCTTCACTCTCCCAGGCCTGTATTGGATTTCTGAACTCGAATAGAGAAAACAAAGGCTTTGTAATTTGAGATGAAGTGCCTTCTGAAAGTAGCAGGAATCTAGCATGTGCATGGTCTGTGAGGGTGAAACTTGAGTGGAGCGGGAACTACAACGGCAGCCTGTATTTGTGTGGCACCTTTAATGTGGTAAACCATCTCAAACAACTTCACAGGAGCAGCCAACAAAATACATTGTCACACTTCACTGGAGCAGTGCTCCAGAAATCGAGCCCCACTGTTCCTGGCGTTGTCGCAAATCTGAAAAGACTTAGTCAAGCTATCAAAAACTCCGAATTTGCCTGGCCAATGAGCTCAGGCTAAAAGAAAGCACTGACCAGATTAGCATGCTTAATATGAAAGTATCTGTTTATTGCCGTGGTGACTGGAACCAGGTGAATCTCATTGACCTTAAAATCATGTCCCCCTCATAATAGTCATTTTCGCCCTTGGAAAATGTCTCTGACTATCCACTCTATCTAAGCCTCTCATCATCTTGTACACCTCTATCAAGTCACCTTTCATCCTTCTTTGCTCCAATGAGAAAAGCCCTAGCTCCCTCAACCTTTCCTCATAAGACCGGCCCTCCAGTCCAGGCAGCATCCTGGTAAATCTCCTCTGCACCCTCTCTAAAGCTTCCACATCTTTCCTATAATGGGGCGACCAGAACTGAACACAATATTCCAAGTGTGGTCTAACCAGAGTTTTATAGAGCTGCAGCTTAACCTCGCGGCTCTTAAACTCAATTCCCCTGCCAATGAAAACCAAATCTTGAGTGACCGCCTACGTAGGAGAGAGAGAGAAGACGAAGATGGTTGGGGTGATGGATTTGAAAGCCAGGATGAGAATTTCAAGATTGAGGTATTGTTAATCTGGCAGCCAAAGGCAGTCAGTGAGCATAGAGGTAATAAAGTGTGAAGCTGGATGAACACAGCAGGCCGAGCAGCATCTCAGGAGCACAAAAGCTGACGTTTCGGGCCTAGACCCTTCATCAGAGAGGGGGATGGGGTGAGGGTTCTGGAATAAATAGGGAGAGAGGGGGAGGCGGACCGAAGATGGAGAGAAAAGAAGATAGGTGGAGAGGAGAGTATAGGTGGGGAGGTAGGGAGGGGATAGGTCAGTCCAGGGAAGACGGACAGGTCAAGAAGGTGGGATGGAGATTAGTAGGTAGGAAATGGAGGTGCGGCTTGGGGTGGGAGGATGGGATGGGTGAGAAGAAGAACAGGTTAGGGAGGCAGAGGCAGGCTGGGCTGGTTTTGGGATGCAGTGGGGGGAGAGGAAGAGCTGGGCTGGTTGTGTGGTGCAGTGGGGGGAGGGGACGAATTGGGCTGGTTTTGGGATGCGGTGGGGGAAGGGGAGATTTTGAAGCTGGTGAGGTCCACATTGATACCATTGGGCTGCAGGGTTCCCAAGCGGAATATGAGTTGCTGTTCCTGCAACCTTCGGGTGACATCATTGTGGTACTGCAGGAGGCCCATGATGGACATGTTGTCTGAGGAATGGGAGGGGGAGTTGAAATGGTTCGCGACTGGGAGGTGCAGTTGTTTATTGCGAACCGAGCGGAGGTGTTCTGCAAAGTGGTCCCCAAGCCTCCGCTTGGTTTCCCCAATGTAGAGGAAGCCACACCGGGTACAATGGATACAGTATACCACATTGGCAGATGTGCAGGTGAACCTCTGCTTAATATGGAAAGTCATCTTGGGGCCTGGGATAGGGGTGAGGGAGGAGGTGTGGAAGCAAGAGTAGCACTTCCTGCGGTTGCAGGGGAAGGTGCCGGGTGTGGTGGGGTTGGAGGGCAGTGTGGAGCGAACAAGGGAGTCACGGAGAGAGTGGTCTCTCCGGAAAGCAGACAAGGGTAGGGATGGAAAAATGTCTTGGGTGGTAGGGTCGGATTGTAGATGGCGGAAGTGTCGGAGGATGATGCGTTGTATCCTATTCCTCCGCCTCTGCCGCATCTGCTCCCAGGATGAGGCATTCCACTCCCGCACATCCCAGATGTCCAAGTTCTTCAAGGACCGCAACTTTCCCCCCACAGTGGTCGAGAACGCCCTTGACCGCATCTCCCACATTTCCCCCTCGTTCTCACACACCACCCCACCAACCTCCAGGTACAACGCATCATCCTCCGACACTTCCGCCATCTACAATCCGACCCCACCAACCAAGACATTTTTCCATCCCCACCCTTGTCTGCTTTCCGGAGAGACCACTCTCTCCGTGACTCCCTTGTTCGCTCCACACTGCCCACCACACCCGGCACCTTTCCCTGCAACCGCAGGAAGTGCTACACTTGTCCCCACACCACCTCCCTCACCCCCATCCCAGGCCCCAAGATGACTTTCCATATTAAGCAGAGGTTCACCTGCACATCTGCCAGTGTGGTATACTGTATCCATTGTACCCGGTGTGGCTTCCTCTACATTGGGGAAACCAAGCGGAGGCTTGGGGACCGCTTTGCAGAACACCTCCGCTCGGTTCGCAATAAACAACTGCACCTCCCAGTCGCAAACCATTTCCACTCCCCCTCCCATTCTCTAGATGACATGTCCATCATGGGCCTCCTGCAGTGCCATAATGATGCCACCCATTGCAGGTTGCAGGAACAGCAACTCATATTCCGCTCGGGAACCCTGCAGCCCAATGGTATCAATGTGGACTTCACCAGCTTCAAAATCTCCCCTTCCCCCACTGTATCCCAAAACCAGCCCAGTTCGTCCCCTCCTCCCACTGCATCCCAAAACCAGCCCAGTCTGTCTCCGCCTCCCTAACCTGTTTTTCCTCTCACCCATCCCTTCCTCCCACCTCAAGCCGCATCTCCACTTCCCACCTACTAACCTCCATCCCACCTCCTTGACCCGTCCGTCTTCCCTGGACTGACTTATCCCCTCCCTACCTCCCCACCTATACTCTCCTCTCCACCTATCTTCTTTTCTCTCCATCTTCGGTCCGCCTCCCCCTCTCTCCCTATTTATTCCAGAACCCTCACCCCATCCCCCTCTCTGATGAAGGGTCTAGGCCTGAAATGTCAGCTTTTGTGCTCCTGAGATGCTGCTGGGCCAGCTGTGTTCATCCAGCTCCACACTTTATTATCTTGGATTCTCCAGCATCTGCAGTTCCCATTATCACTTAACATGTGAGCAGCTGGGTTTAGGATGAATTCAAGACAATGGGAGACGACCCAGGAAAATGCTGCAATAGCTAAGAAAGCGGGTAAGGTTAGGACATAGCTCTGCAAGATGTGCCTTTCAGCCTCCTTACATTTCCCCTCCTGCCCATGATATCTTTTACCAGTTCCTCAGTGGGGACGCAATTGTACTGATGCCTGTGTTGATTGCTGGCAGGATCACCTAACAGGAGCCGCAACTATATACAGCACTGAGCACAAATCAAACACTGGATGCTTTCTGGTGAAACTGAACCCCATTCTGTCAATTCCAGATCTTTGAAATAGGAAAATGGAAAACAAATGTATGCAACCCCCTCCCCATCCCTTCACTCCAATTCCACAAAGTGGGAGCATTGTTGAAGTTACTGGTGCTAGTCAACACGTGGCTTGGGATTTGGGGGGAATTGTGTAAAACACACAAATGACGGTAAATTTGACTTTGTACAGAGGAAAATACTTCACTCCTCTAGAGATAAATGTTCTGTTGCAATAGTGGTAAATATAGAGCATTGAATTTAAACTTCTACTATCTAATTGTTATACATATCATGATGTATTTTAAAAAAGAACAAAAACAATGAATTAAAATGACCTTGAAAGCAGAGAGACCGGTAGACAGGATAGTGATGAAGGCACATGGTACACATCTTTACTGGTCATTGCACTGAGTATAGGAGTCAGGAGGTCATGTTGTGGCTATATAGGACATTGGTTAGGCCACTTTTGATACTGTGGTCAGTGCTCGTCTCTCTGCTATAGGAAAGATATTATGAAACCTGAAAGGGTGCAGAAAAGATTTACAAGGACGTTGCCAGGGTTGGAGGGTTTGAGCTATAGGGAGAGGCTGGGGCTATTTTCCCTGGAATATTGGAGGGTAAAAGTGACCTTACAGAAGTTTATAAAACCATGAGGGGCATAGATAGGGTGAATAGACAAGGTCTTTTCCCCAGGATAGGGGAGTCCGAAACTACAGGATAGAGGTTTAAGGTGAGAGGGGAAAAACATAAAAAATTTTCACACGGAAGGTGGTGTTTGTATGGAATGAGCTGCCAGAGGAAGTGGTGGAGGCTGGTACAATTACAACATCTAAAAAGCAGCTAGATAGACACATGTAAAGGAAGGGTTTAGAGGGATATGGGCCAAGAGTTGGAAAATGGGACCAAATTCATTTTAGGTACCTTGTTGGCCTGGATGAGTTGGACCGAAGGGTCTGTTTCCATGCCGTACATTTCCGTGACTCTGTGACCAAAGACTGAGGCATATTTCATGAAACCCATCTGGGATAACAAAATCGTCTGCACTGAAAAAAATGCGAGGGTCCTGAAATCTGACAATTGAGTTAATGTCAGGAAATTCACATCTTCTGTTTTAATTCACATTTCTAAGAAAATTTCTTATAATGGGAAATGGAAGGCGTTTCTGACAGGTAACCAGCTTGGAAAGACAATGGAATCAGACTCAGGAATACGCACCAACTATATTTCAATAGGTGCTGTGGAGCAATAGAAAACATAACATCAAGTCTGCCCTTGTCTGTTTCTCTCATCACCTCAGAAAACAGTCCCCAAGTGAAAAAGCAAACCAGGAACAACTATTCACCAAAATCTCAAAAATTTTGCCAGCTCTCAGTATATCAGTTGACAACTGCAGTCTGAAGTTTAAACATCTAATACCCAAAGAACTCGAAGAAGTTTACAATTGCATAGCCTTTACCTTTTTGTATGTACCAGGCACTCCTTTCTAAACTTGTAACCTGTGTTTGTGCATCATTGGCATGGCATTTTTGGTGACTTTTAGTGGCTTTTTCTTTAATCAGAGATAGCATTGTAACTGGGGCTCCTTCACATTTTCCTTGTTAGTTGCATTTTTAAAACTGATGTGTGATATCACTGTGCATTCAAATGTTATTTGTTGTGATGGGCAGAGAGGTGTTTGAAAAGGAGAAGCCTGATTCTACTTCAGCTCCAACGCAATATATAGACCTCTGTCAGCTGAGACATCGATATCATTTTCAGAGGATCAGCTGTTACATGTAAAGTCTGCCTAGTGGCTAGTTACAAATCAAAATGGATTAAATATTTATCGTGCTTCTGCAGATAAACGGCAGGTTTAAACATGGCTCTTTCATTGAAGACAAGACATCAGTTTTGACTGAGTGGTGAGAGATTTAAGATAGTAATTCTCAACCAATCTGAGCCCCTCTTGAATCTGAATCCAGGCTACCATTCTCTTGCTGTGTACACTATCCCTAAAGATCACTTAGACTTGGCATTGAGAGATTTCGAAGGATGTCAGAAGTAGCCTTTCCCACTCTCTAGCTGCTGTTTGGTAAGGTATGGGACATCAAGAACAAGGTGGTCATTCTGTTGATCTGTTCCCCGAGAATCACTGACTCCTGCGCTACAAAAGGAGGCCATTCAGTCCACTGTACCTGTCCATATGGAAGAGCTGTTTAGTGCCATGCCAATGCTGCTCTAAGCTGTGCAGCCAAGGCAGTAACACCATAATACCCAACACAAGCCATGGCCATCCCTCTTACAGCATTTACCTGCCCACAAACTCCAAAAGAACTGGAGGATATGTTTGTCACGCACCCCTGCTTCTCCCCCATAATGCTGTAATTCCAATGATTTTTTGAAACTTGCTGTGGAGCCTGACATCCCCCTCTATATTCATGTGGAACATTTTCAATCCATGACATTACATGACCAATTCACCTGCCGGGGAAGTAGCTTCTGTCCGAACTGTTCTGTCAAAAGCCCTCCACCATCACAAATTACTCATCCTTATTGTTCAACATTTCTATTAGGTCTCCCTTCTCCGCTCAAGAGAGAAAAAAACTCAGGGTAGATTCCAGATGTGCTGTGCCCAGAGGAGGATCAGGGCTTGGGGGACTTGGGATCCACCTCTGCTTTGGTGTCAGGAATCTGGTGCCCATGTGATTCACCTGAATATTTAAAGGGCATGGCTGCCACTGGGAGGTCCCACCGTCAATGTGGGCAAGAGTGAACTGAGGTTGTTAGCTGTCACTGGTAGTGACACCAGTCCAAGGGGGTAGTGTTGTGAGTTCTGGTAGGTATGGGGTGGGGTGCGGGTATTGGGGGGGGCGCAGGCAGGGGTGATGGGTGTCATGGGCTGAAGATTACAGGTGAAAGTGTGAGCAGCAAGGGCCCAGGGTACAATTCTCAGAACCACCACCCCTCCCAATGCCAGACTGCTCAACCAGGGACTGAGTACCTTTCCATGAGGGACCCCTGGGAGTCTGCAAATAACGCTGACAAGGCTAAGCTGTTGTGCCTCCCATATGGTGAGCAGCGCCCATCAAACCAGTGATGCCAAGATGTGGCTCTTAAATGGTCATAAATTGCCAATGCTGAAACCTCAGTTGGTGGCAGGTCAGAGAGGGTGTCTCAGGGCCTTCCTACTGTGAGCTAGTTGTCTGAGTACAACTGGACAAGGTGCTAGTGAGACCACATCTGAGGCAATGTGGGAAGTTTTGGTCCCCTTATTTATGGAAAGAGATCATTTTATTGGAGGGAGTTGAGAGAAAGTTCACTAGGATGATCCCTGATATGGAGGGATGGGGGTTAGAAGAATGAGAGATGGTCTCATTGAAGCATATGGATTCTTAAGGGGTTTAACAGGGTCAATGCTGAGGTGATGTTTCCTCTTATGGGAGAGTGTAGGACCAGAGGGTACAGTCTCAGAATAAAGGGCCAATTTAAGACTGAGATGAGGAGGAATTTCTTCTCTCAGAGGATTGTGATTCTTTGGGACTCCTTGCCACAGAGAGCTGTGGGGGAAGAGTCCTTGTGTACACTTAAAGCTGAGATGACCACATTCTTGATCAGTTGGGGAACTAAGGGTTACGGGGAAAGGGCAGGAAGGTGGACTTGAGGAATTTCAGATCAATAAAAATTTTATTGAATGGTGGAGCAGGCTCAAAGGGCTGAACGGCCCGTTCCTGTTCCTAGTTCTTATGATCTTATGGACTCAGTCAGGCCACCTTCCTGCCTGATTAAGTGCCTCCTCTCCTTCCATCAACCTCATCAAGGGAGAGGGGCACAGGACCCCAAGCAATACCTCCACAACTGTATGAGTTTGCTCACATTGGAAAGCTGGTTCGGAGGTCTTCAAAGTGTTAAGAAAAACCTTAATAGAAGGGAGAGAGGAAGATGCGGGACCAAAATGGGACTGAGGAAGGATCAGAAGGAGCAGGGGAAGCACGGACAGGAATCGCAAGCCTGCGGAAGGCTGAGCACCAATGTGAAATGATGATGGTTGGGAACAAAGTGCCGAGGAGTGAAAGCTGTAATTCAGAATGAGCAGCAAGTGTTACTTAATTCCTAGTTAGTGCTATCTGCAGGTGTGGGATGGTGATCTTTGTACAGCTGTCATTGTGGGCTCAATGTTTGAGTCAACACCCTCACTAAGTAGTAAAGGATTTACATTTTAAAAGGTTAGCATAGAGTGAGTTAAAATCGCGGAGACGATTTAAAGTGAGGGTAATGATTTCAACTTTCTGAAAAGGATGTTCAGGAAAGCAGTTGTATCCTGACAAAATGGGGATTACTGGTATTTAGAATTTTGACTGAGTCACTCAATATTCTTTAAATGAATTATAATTTGTGTACAGTGTAGTGGGTCGTAAGGATATTTGGAAAATTGAGGTCAAAGGCAACAAAAGAAATAGATTAGGATCCCACCAGAAGTTAAAATCCGCTTGGTAGCTGCTAAATTTAAATAGAATTTATAGTAGTTATAACTGAGTCAGTCAGGTGGATGTCCTGGAATATTAACTCCCTGATTGGGGCTGTTAATATGATCCAATCAGGGAGCCCTGGCTGACAGATAAGAACAGGAGTGCCAGAGCTTCTTTTCACTCTGAGAGCTGGCCCTGAAGGAGCTGGATGAGTGTCAAGAACGCTTCCTGTGTAAAGAAAGGGTGACCTGGTGCCAGTATACTGGTCTCCATGGAGTTATTTCATAATTAATGGAATAAATCTGGAAAATAAGAGGTAGAATCAGTAATTACAACAATGAAGCTAGCAGAATGTGGTAAAAACACAGCTGTCCTTTAGGGAGAGAAATCTGCCATCTTTACCTGGTCTAATCTGCATGTGACTGCAGACCCACAGGTAACTCCTAACAGCAAGGGTCGAATGAGCCACTCAGTTGTCTTCAAGGGTGTAGTTGCCCAAAGTTTGTCCGGAGGTAAATGGGAATAAGCAATGAACTCTGGCCAACAATGGTTACATCTTGTGAGCAAGTACTAGGAAGAGTTATCAACATGCCTCTCTTTGAAAATCATGAAGATGTAAGTCAAGGGCTTTCGGTGAGACTTCCTGAGCTCACTAGACCTGGCTCTTGGGTGTCACAATAGTACAAAGACTTACACTCACTGAGGCTGAGACTGATTTCTGCAACCAGCTTGTTGTGTACTCCTGTTCACTTCAAGCTTTAAATCTTCGAGGTACATCTCGGCTTGTTTCATGGATTAGAAACTGGCTTTCTGTAAGAAGGCAGAGAACGGTGGTTGATGGAAAATGTTCAGCCTGGAGTCCGGTTACTAGTGGTGTGCCTCAAGGATCTGTTTTGGGACCACTGCCGTTTGTCATTTTTATAAATGACTTGGACGCAGGCATAGATGAATGGGTTAGTAAGTTTGCAGATGGCATTAAAGTCGGTGGAGTAATGGACAGTGTGGAAGAATGTTGCAGATTGCAGGGAGACTTGGATAAACTGCAGAACTGGGCTGGAAGGTGGCAAATGGAGTTCAATGTGGATAAATGTCAGGTGGTTCACTTTGGGAAGAATAATAGGAAGGCAAATTACTGGGTCAATGGAAAGATTCTTGGTAGTGCAGAGGGATCTTGGTGTCCATGTACATAGATCCCTGAAAGTTGCCAGCCAGGTTGACAGTGCTGTTAAAAAGGCTTACAGTGTGTTAGGTTTTATTGGTAGAGGGATTGAGTTCCGGAGTCATGATGTCATGCTGTAACTGTACAAAACACTAGTGCAGCCTCACTTGGAATATTGTGTGTAGTTCTGGTAACCCCATTACAGGAAGGATGTGGAAGCATTGGGAAAGGTGCAGAGGAGATTTACCAGGATGTTGCCTGGTCTGGAGCAAAGGCCTTATGAAAGGCTGAGGGACTTGGGTCTGTTCTCACAGGAGGGAAGAAGGCTAAGAGGGGATTTAGTAGAGACATTCAAGATGACCAGAGAATTAGATAGGTTTGACAGTGAGAGTCTTTTTCCTAGGATGATGACATCAGCTTGTACGAGGGGGCATAGCTACAAATTGAGGGGTGATAGATTTAAGACAGATGTCAGAGGCAGATTCTTTACTCAGAGTGGTAAGGGCATGGAACGCCCTGCTTGCTGATGTAGTGAACTCAGCCACATTAGGGGCATTTAAACAGTCCTTGGATAAGCGTATGGATGATGATGAGATAGTGTAGGGGGGGTGGCTTCGATTAGTTTACAGGCCGGCGCAACATCGAGGGCCGAAGGGCCTGTTCTGCGCTGTATTGTTCTATGTTCTATGAATCAGTAAGGAAGTGAAAGTGGATCACCAGGCCATTGTCCACACATGCAAACCTGAGAATACACTCTCCCAGTGACCAAATCTTGCTGTTTACTAGAAACTGCACAAACAAGTGTTGATTTCTTGGTTCAGAAGTAAAGCAGGACAGTGTGCAATTCCACTATTGAAGGGTTGACCTTCAGCATTTTTGGTGGAATTGGAATGAATGTGGTTAGTGGTTATGCTTAATGTAGGACATTTTAATGATGAGACATTTTATATGTGTATTCAAAAATATCCTATAAGCAGGTTTATTATGGCCCAGGCTTCAACTAAGTATTGAGCCACAAATTTTCTCCATAAACACAAATATATCACAGTAATACACACCATCAGTGAAATTCAGTAACATTGCACAAATCATAATTACAGAGGATTTCCTGGGCATGACAGGGGCGATTATAACCAAACTCATGGGATCAGATAGATTGATGAACCTCGTTCATTATTACTCATTGAAATTAAATGGAGAGTAAAATTGCGGAACAGTGCTATGGGTGCACAGAAGCCATGGTCAAATAAAACAGCTCACCACTACTTTCTAAAGGGCAATTAGGGATGGGTATTAAATGTTGGTGTATCCAGTGACATCCACATCCCACAAGTGAATAAAAGATAATGCATGGTTGGGTCTCCAGTCATCATTGTAGCCAGTTATGACAATATTAAACACAGTTACTTAAATAATAACTTCACTCTATTCAAGAATTGTTTTGACTTGCCTGATGGATGGTATGACACATTATATGTATAAACCAGTGATTAAGACAGCAACTTGTGACATACTGAATATTGCTTTATAGAGAAGATTAGAAATGGCAAACATTTAATGAAGTAATTCCTAACTCCGAATTGTCAATATCTGGACATTCCCTTGAGGAGCAAGGACTGCACAAAAAACATGTTTCAACTACAGATAACCCAGAGAAGACAGCTAGATATTATTGGACTAAAGCAGAAGAGCCTTAATATTACCAAAAACAAAGGAAACCAGAGGATTGGACAAGTTTTTGACACAAACAAAATATGCTCAACAAATCATAAAAGAGCAGGGCAAGTGAAGTGAGGGTCAGTTTACCAAACAGGTGGTTAAGAATTTTTATGAATGCGTAATAAATAAGGAAATAGAGAATGTAAACAAATCATACAGAGGCTAAGGTAAGAGAAAATTATCTTGTGGAATAAGGAAATGGAAAACAGGTTAAACAAATAACTGGTGTCTTGTCTTCACAGTGGAAGGCCCAAGAAACACAACAGAAATAGTGCGGAACTAGGGGGCCTCATGAGAGCAAGAAACTTGAAACAGTAATTGTGATATTAGTAAAGAAAATGGACGGGAGAAATTGATGGAAGCAAAACTCAGCAAATTCCGTGGGCTGAATGGCTAACGGGCAACATTCACTCTGAGCAGAGCATGCAGCTACGTGGAGGCCCCATGCATGTCACTCAACAGTTAATACATTGGCTTCCGTGTGTTGAAGTCACAGCTGCACACATACATTGGTAGTCTGCACAGCAGAAACAGGATCAGTGTGCACATAGCATACAGGAAGCTGGTTAGCTCAGTCAGCCAGCTGGCCAATGCATGTTTCAGTATGATGCCTACTGTACAGATTCAATTTCAGTTTTAGCTGAGAAAACCTTGGGAGCTGCCTCATCGTTCTGCCCTTGAGACTGGAGGACATTGGGCAGGACATTAGTTGCCAATGAAAATGGCTCAGGAAACAACATCTGCAGCAGACAACGAGTCAGAAACCAGCCCTCGGGGAGAGAGTTAATGGAATCTCAGGGTTTGGAAGAGATGACTTCAGGGATGGTGGATGCATAGGCTTTAGTCTCTCAGAATTCACTTGACAGTAGAACAGTCTGTGTGGGTTAGCAGGTAGCAGGTGTTACATAAATAGGAAGACAGGGTGGTAGCAGGTTTGAATGCTGTGGCTTGGTCTACGAGGTTGATTGTGTATTGTTGGCTCCTCTAGTGCGTCAGCAGACCCCTATTTGCACATCTGCGCTGATCCGATCGGGCTAGTTCCCTTTCAGGTAGAGTTGGTTACCCAGTTAGAGCTGTAAGTAAGATCAGTGAATAGATACAGAGACAGTAGGAACGGCCGATGCTGGAGAATCTGAGATAACAAGGTGTAGAGCTGGATGAACACAGCAGGCCAAGCAGCATCAGAGGAGCAGGAAGGCTGACATCGGCTTTGCTGCTCCTCTGATGCTGCTTGGCCTGCTGCGTTCATCCAGCTCTCCACCTTGTTATTTCAGTGAATATATAGTTTCCTTGGTAAACACTTTCTGATGGGAGGCATATACACAGCTTTCGGAAGAACCACGCAGATCCGGATGTAACATTCATGGCTGTCATAGCCATACAACATGGAATAGAATAGTATAGCACAGTAACAGGCCATTCAGCCCACCATGCCTGCGCTGGCCAAGATGCTATTCTCAACTAATCCCAAATGTCTGCACATGGTCCATATTGCTCTATTCCCTCCTTGTTCATGTGCCTTTCTAAAAACAGCTTAAGCTTTGCTAATGTTTATACTACTACCATCTCCCCTGGCAACATGTTTTACACCTTTTGTTTAAAAAGCATGCCTTGCATATCTCACCTTAAACCTATCACCACCCCCTTAGTATTTGGCATTTCCACCCTGGGAAAAAGACTTTGATTGAGCCTCTTGTTATTTTATATATACGGGGAGGGGGGGGGGGGGGTTGATGGGTGTGGGGTGAAACTGTGCTGTTAGCATCACTCTGAATTGCAGACCAACCATCTACCCAACCTCCTCCAACCATGGCAGCACATTCTAGTATCTTGATTTAGGCAGTAAGACTGCATTGTGGGATGGTCACCATTGTTGGATCCCTACAGTACAGGAAGCAGCCATCCGGTGCCCATGTGGCGTGCACCAGACCTCCAAAGAGCGTTCCACTCAGAGCCAGCCCCCTATTCTATTGCTGTGATCCCTCATTTAGCACGGCCAACCCACCTAACCTGCATATCTCTTTTTTAGATTAGATTCTCTACAGTGTGGAAACAGGCCCTTTGGCCCAACAAGTCCACACCGCCCATTGCAGCATCCCACCCAGACCCATCCCCCTATAACCCACACACCCCTGAACACTACGGGCAATTTAGCATGGCCAATCCACCTAGCCTGCACATCTTTGGACTGTGGGAGGAAACCGGAGCACCCGGAGGAAACCCACGCAGACACGGGGAGAATGTGCAAACTCCGCACAGTCACCTGAGGCTGGAATTGAACCTGGGTCCCTGGTGCTGTGAGGCTGCAGTGCTAACCACTGAGCCACTGTGCTGCCTTCATTGACAAGTCACTGGTGGCTCTAATGCCTGGTGTATGGGCTGAGCGCTATAAACTCATCCTTGCTACATTACATGCAACATTCACAACAAGTCTCAATACACATGCCAGCTTCACTTTTAGCACATCAGGGAGATGGTCGCAGGCTCTGAATTTATCTGTTAACCAGGTGCTGTTAATGTTTTGGTTTCCTGCAGAACTTGGAGGTTTGATGAGGGGTTGCTATTTACAAAACAGCCACAAGGTGGCAAAAGTAGTCCAGCAACTGGCCTGGAATGAGGCTTTTGGCTGGTTTTAGTTTTGTGCACGATGATGTTTCCACAAGAGGATCCGTAGGGCTGCCACCCCTCGACCACTGTGTGAATAATCCTCTTGGTTAATGATGAAGTGCAATCTCCAAAGTTGCAGTACTACTTTGTATCAATCATGGTGGTGTGGACGTAGAAAGATGACAATGTTAAATGACCCCGGTTCAGAATAAATCATCAGCGATGTATGGATATAAATTACCTTTAACATAATAAATGTATCAAGGTGTTTCAAAGGGGAAGTGCAAAATACAATTTGATACTGAGGTGCGCAAGAAGATATTAGGTCAGGTAATGAAAAGCCTGACCTTAGCACGGGGATGAAGTCGGGATAGTGTTAGTTGACAATGTAAGAGATCAGGCAATCCCCTTGCCTACTGGGTCATTTTGAATTTAGCCTATTATAAAGAAAGAGGGGCACCTTGTGACCCACGAGAAGCTCGAACAGTTCATCCACTTCACCAACACCTTCCATCCCAACCTCAGGTTCACCTGGACCATCTCTAACACCTCTCTCACTTTCCTGGACCTCTCCGTCTCCATCTCCGGCAACCACCTGGAAACCGATATCCATTTCAAGCCCACCGACTCCCACAGCTACCTAGAATACACCTCCTCCCACCCACATTCCTGCAAAAATGCTATCCCCTATTCCCAATTCCTTCGTCTCCGTCGCATCTGCTCCCAGGATGAAGCATTATACTCCCGTACATCTCAGATGTCCTCAATTTTCAAGGACCTCCAACGTCGCTCCTTGACCATGTCTCCCACATGTCCCGCAACTCGCTCCTCACACCCCCCACCCACAATAAAAACCAAAACAGCATCCCTCTCATCCTCATGTACCACCCCACCAACCTCCGAGTCCAACACATCATCCTCCGACACTTCCGCCATTTACAGTCTGACACCACCACCAAAGACATTTTTCCATCCCCACCCTTGTCTGCTTTCCAGAGGAACCACTCTCTCCGTGACTCCCTTGTCTGCTCCACACACCCCTCCAGCCCCACCACCCCTGGCACTTTCTCCTGTAACCACAAAAAGTGCTACACCTCCTCCCACACCTCCCCCCGCCTCATCCTCATCCCAGGCCCCAAGATGACTTTCCACATCAAGCAGAGGTTCACCTGCACATCTGCCAATGTGGTATACTGTATCCACTATACCCGGTGTGGCTTCCTCTACATTGGGGAAGACAAGTGGAGGCTTGGGGACCGCTTTGCAGAACACCTACTCTCGATTCGCAATAAACAACTGTAACTCCCAGGTGCGAACCATTTCCACTCCCCCTCCCATTCCTCAGACAACATGTCCATCCTGGGCCTCCTGCAGTGCCACAATGATGCCACCTGAAGGTTGCAGGAACAGCAACTCATATTCTGCTTGGGAACCCTGCAGCCCAATGGTATCAATGTGGACTTCACAAGCTTCAAAATCTCCCCTCCCCCCGACTGCATCCCAAAATCAGCCCGGCTCATACCCGCCTCCCTAACCTGCCGTTCCTTCCACCTATCCCCTCCTCCCACCTCAAGATCCATCCCCATTTCCCACCTACTAGCCTCATCTCGCCCCCTTTACCTGTCCGTCCTCCCTGGACTGACCTATTTCCTCCCTACCTCCCCACCTACACTCACCTTTACTGGCTCCATCCTCACCTCTTTGACTTGTCTGTCTCCTCTCCACCTACCTTCTCCTCCATCCATCTTCTATCCGCCTCCCCCCCTCTCCCTATTTATTTCAGAGCCCCCTTCCCCTTCCCCATTTCTGAAGAAGTGTCTAGGCCCGAAACGCCAGCTTTCCTGCTCCTCTGATGCTGCTCAGCCCGCTGTGTTCATCCAACTCTACACCTTGTTATCTCAGACTCTACAGCACCTGCAGTTCCTACTATCTCTGGGGCACCTTGTGAGCTCATTACAGCCAATCGGGAGTTATAATCGAAAGAAGCAAATAACAATAAAGTCAGACCATTCCTTCCTGTACCTGCTGTTGGTTGACTGATAGAGTTTGGCCTAGACAATCATCCTGATCCTTCACATCCATTTGAAATGGCAGGCAGGGCCTGCTTGTAGTAGCTCCTTTGAAAGAAGGTGCGTCTGACAGCCCGGCTCTCCCTCAGTACTGCGCCAAGGTGACAGCCTTGATGTGAACACTCAGATTGTGTGAGAGAGTCATGAACCCATGACTGTTTGATGCAGGGACGTGAATATTATCACTGAATCCAGGTGGACGCTGCCACGAGGAGCGGGGTGACAATTCACAAAACGCCTCACTGGCTGCAAAGCACTCCAGAATGTCCTCACCTCATTAAAGGCACTACAGAAATGCAAGTCCTCCCGTCTGTGTTTGGAATGCTATCCTGTTCATTTGAGCAACAGTGTTGCATAACTAGAACCAGGGGTCACAGGCTCAGGAGACAGGTTTTGAGACTGAGATGAGGAGCGGTTTCTTCGCCTGGACAGTGCTGAGCCTGTGGCATTCTCTGGCAGAGAAAGTGGATGAAGCCAAAGCATTGAACATTTCTAAGAAGGTGATAGATATAGTCTTAGGGCTAAAGGGATCAAAGAGTAGGGAACGAAAGCAGGAAGAGGGCACTGAATTGGGTGAACGGATGTGATTATAGTGAATGGAGAGGCAGGTTTGAAGGGCTGAATGCCTACACTGCTCCTATTTTCTATGTAACTATGACAAAGCAAATCAAGCACAGCACTAGTGTTCTCATCCATCTTTCTGTCTAACCCTGACCAGTGGCCCTCAATCGGAGCAGGAGTAGACCTCATCGCTCAGCATAATCATGGCTGGTCACTGACTTCAACTCCACTGTTTCACCCACCCTGTATATCCCTTAACCCTCTTCGTCATCTCCATCAGCACACCACCTCCACCTCCCCCCATTATCATGTTTACTTCGCCCCACCAGAACGGTTACAGGGACATTAGAAAGGTGATGGCTGTTCTGAAAAATTCTAATCGTCAACTGAGCCTGCTCATTTGAAAATGAACAAGCTGTTGTGTCAATAACAAAGGGGTTATGTGTGGGAAAGGTTTGAGTATTAGGACGAAAGTAATAAAAGAATAAAACAATTAAATTCAACACTTTTGAAGCTTTACTGCTATTTACAAAATTCATGATGGTGCATGATGCATCTGTAGGGAATGTCAACAATGGAAATTGCACTGTTAACATTTTACATTAACAGTGGTCCTTTGTTATACTGTTAGCTCAACCAGCAGATACTGTCTCACTTGCATCTGGCTTGTCATCTCCAGAAAGCTTTTCTCCTTGGTGAAATATACCTTGCCATTCCAGGTGGTTGGGGGCTGTAGAATCGGGAGACGCTGTTGTAGAAAAATTGGTAAGTTCCTGCAGTAAATGAGAATGTCCCACAGCCATAGCACATTGACTGTAAATGTGGAGGATAGAGAGTGAAGCGCCAACACCACACTTTTTTGAGGTTTAATGGAGTCCATTTTCCCAAAAATCGAGCTGTACTGATCAGTGAAATGGCAAGCTTACTTCATCACCCTTCTGACTTGTGTCTTGTAGATGGTGTGAAAGCGTGTTACTTGCTGCAGAATCCCCAGCTACGGATCTGCTCTTGTAGCCACATTATTAATGTGTCTGATCCTGTTCAGTTTCTCGATATTGCTGGTGGAGAACTTACAGTCATAGAGTCAAAGATATGCAGCGTGGAAACAGGCCCTTCAGCCCAACTCGTCCATTCTGACCACATTTCCTAAACAGAGCTAGTCCCATTTGCCTCAGTGAAAATAGGAACTGCAGTTGCTGGAGAATCCGAGATAACAAAGTGTGGAGCTGGATGAACACAGCAGGCCCAGCAGCATGTCAGGAGCAGGAAAGCTTGAGTGCTCCTGAGATGCTGCTTGGCCTGCTGTGTTCATCCAGCCCCACACTGTGTTATCCTAGTCCAATTTGCCTTCTTGCTGTTGAAACTTCATGGCCTAGGGTGGGGGCTGTTCAAAACTAGGGGCACTTTTTTTTAAGGTGTGAGGAAAAAGATTTAAAAAGACACGAGGGGAAACTTTTTTACACAGAGGGTGGTTCATGTTTGGAATGAACTGCCAGAAGAAGTGGTAGATACAGGTCCAATTGCAACATTTAGAACACATTAGAATAGGGAAGGGTTTAGATGATATAGGCCAAACACAGGCAAATGGGACTAGTTTCATTGGGGAACATGATATGTTAGAGCTAGTTGGATTGAAGGGTCTGTTTCTGTGTTCTATCACTCTATGAGACCAGATTCAATGTTGCGGATTGTTACAGCTACTTCCCCTCGCTTATACTGTTGTCCCCCACATCTCTGCCTGAGTCTGTTTTGCCAATGTAACAGGGCATACCCAGTGTGGTGCCTCACATGCTAACATAACCCTCCTAGGCCTATTACAGTGTGCTAATGAAGCAAACTGGAGGAACCACGCCTCATTTCCCATTTACACACTGTGCAGCCTCTATGGCTCAATATTGAGTTCCACACTTCAGATGATGACCTCTGACCAACATTTTTCTTACACCCCCTTCACTCTCCCTTGGCCGTTTCTCCTTTGTGTCTTGGTTTTGCTGTCAGCAGAATGGGCCCATTTTCTACTTTTCACACATTTTTATCTTGGAGGCAGATGCTAAAGTCAGAGACAACACAGCGTGGAGCTGGAGGAACCTGGAGCAGGCCAGGCATTTTCTGCAGACATTTTCTGAAGAAGGCTCCTGACCCGGAACATCGGCTCTCTTGCTCCTCTGATGCTGTCTGGCCTGCTGTGTTCCTCCAGCTCCACACTGTGTTGTCCCCAACATTTGTACCTGTTTTGCATCTCTATATCTCTCCTTTATCACTACCATTACCACTTTAGTCACCATCACAATTCCCTGCCGTCTATTGCATAAAAACACAATTCGTCAGCCCCTTTCAGTTCTGAAGAAGTCATCCCAGATTTGAAGCATTAACTCTGCTCCTTTCTCCACAGATGCTGCTAAGCCCATTGACTTTTTTCAACATTTCCTGAAGAACAGTATTTCCTGGATGATATTTCCATGACAATGCCTGAACTAACCTGCCAACCAATCAGCACCCTTTCCTTGCGCGGTATAAATTGGCGTTCCCTTTGAAATTTGTTTTTCTTGCTTCTGCCCTGATCAATGCAAAAGGTAAGGTTTTGACAGTAAACTTTTACAGCTGTACACATATGCTGTACTAACAAGAAACTGCAAGACCGGATTTAAAATGCTAAAAGTGACACAATGGAATGTGAATTGTCATTCTCATGATAATTAATCCATGCCCTGGATGATAAAAACAGTAGCAAATTCATGACAATATCGGGTTCTAGTTGTACAAAAATAAATCTATTTACATCTCTTCAATCTTGGTCAGAGATGCAGTTAACGACCTGAGCAGTAGGCAGGACAACTGCAAATGACTGAGGAATATAAATATTCCCCACCCCTTTCAGCACAAAGACTTTTCCAGACAGTGTGGTGCTGGAGGAACACAGCAGGCCAGGCAGCATATGGGGAGCAGGAAAGTTGACATTTCAGGTTGGCACCCTTCTTCAGAAAAATACTCCTGACCCAGAAACGTCAGCTTTCCTGCTCCTCTGATGCTGCCTGGCCTGTTGTGTTCCTCCAGCTCCACACTGCGTTACCTCTGTCTCCAGCACCAGCAGTTCTTGCTTTCTCTGAGACTTTTCAAGATGTTTTGTTTCTGTTCACAGAGTCATGGAATCATGCCATGTGGAAACGGACCCTTCGGTCCAACCAGTCCATGCTGACCATGTTCCCAAACTAAACTAGACCCAAGATGTCACCCTAAAATGGTGGGGGATTCAGTGATGGGAAAGACACATTGAACATCAAGAGGCAATGGTTACATTGACCCTTGCCAGAGGTAGTCAGTGTTTGGCACTTCTGTGGCACTAATATTACTTGCCTGAATAGAGGTAGAGAGTCATAGAGTCATGCAGTATGGAAACAGACCCTTTGGTCCAACCAGTCCATGCTGACCATAATCCCAGACTAAACCAATCCCACCTGGGTGCTTGGTCCATATCCTTCCAAACCTTTCCTTATTCATGTACTTATCCAAATGTCTTTTAAACGTTGTAACTGTACCCACATCCATCACTTCCTCAGGAAATTCATTCCAAACACGAACCACCCTCTGTGTAAAACAGTGGCCCCTCATGTTCTTTTTTAAGTCTTTCTCCTCTCACCTTAAAAAATGTCCCCTAGCTTTGAACTCCCCCTCCCAAGGGAAAAGACCCTTGTCATTCCCTCATCTATTCTCCTCGTGATTTTATAAACCCATGTAAGGTCACCCCTTAACCTCCTACACTCCAGTTAAAAAAGTCCCAGCCTTTAGTCTATTCTTTTTATATCTCAGACCCTCCATTCTCGCAACATCCTGGTAAATCTTTTCTGAACCCTCTCCAGTTTAATAATATGGTCAAAGCAAATATAATTATCAATGATAATCACGTTAACACTGAGGAACATCCACATGTTGCCTTAGAAACAAGCCTTACTTAAACGGCATGGGCAATTCTTTCAGGTACTAAATACAAAAATGTTGCAATGATTTGTCTCCACTACGTTTTAAATAGAAACATAATCTTGTCACTCATCAAATAAAGATTTTCATAAAAGACCAAAGAATATTAGAAAGCAGTATTTAAATATTTCGGTGGAAGAATAATGTCTCACATCCATATTCGCACCATTATTACATTGTAGCTGCTGTGTCAGTGACTAATTAATTGTGAAGCAGATGTTCTTCAGATTAATGGCCAAAGTTGAAAAAAAGATTTGATAAAGCTGAGAGCTTGGGAAAGAATCAATAATTACCTGACTATATGAACTGAAAATAAAGAATCCTACAGTGAAGAGTCGAGCATGTGGCTTTTTAAAATGTGAACATTTTGCAATGCTAAAAATAATATTGCTAATTCACGGGTCCATCTCCCATCCTATTGTACACGCAGAGTTCAGACCAAAGGCTGTGCCCTGGTGTAGTGGATGAAAGTTTGAGGAATATCTGGGCCAGGGTATTTAGATGTAGTTGAGTTCCTGTTTTTTTAAAAATTTTAGATGGGATTTAAATGTTCTGGCTAACCCAACACATACTGACCATCTTTGGATAGACTCAATGCAGGGACGATGAACCAGGGTTGGGGAGTACAAAACAAGGGGTGACAGTTTCAGGATACACGATGGGCCGTTTTGAACTGTGATGGAGAGAAATTTCTTCACTCAGTGTGGTGAACCTGTTGGAATTCTCTCCCACAATAATAAGCTTAAGAAAGGTATAAATAGATTTCTGGGGGATAAAGATGGTAAAAGTTATAGGGAGAGAGTTTGAGATGATGTTGAGATAGACAATCAGTCATAATCATGATATATTAAAGCAGCTACAATGGGCTGAATGGCCCACTCCAGCTCCGAAGTTTCCATGCTTCTAACTGCCCTTGAGGAGGTTTTGGTGAGCTGCCTTCTTGAATTGCTGCAGTCCGTGTTGTGTAGGTGTATCCACAATGCTGTTAGGGCAGAGGTTTCTGGCATTTGACCCAGCGACAGTGAAAGAACCCTGATGTTGTTCCAAGTCCAGGTGGTGTGTGGCTTGGAAGGAATTTGCAGGGTATTATTTTCCATCCTCGTCCATCAAGCTGGCAGAGGTCCTAGGTTTGGAAGGTCTCGTTGTAGGAGCCACGGTGAGTTACTGCAGTGTACCTTGTAGATGGCACACAGTGCAGACTATGCACATCAGTAAATGTCAAAGATGGTGCACAGGGGGCCAATCAAACTGGATAGTGCTGGGCTTCCTGAGTGCTGCTGGAGTGAAGTGATTTGTTCAGGGCACGCACTCTATTCTTACATGGGTTAATTTCTGCTTAATCTGTCGTTAGATTACAAACCTACAGAGGTTTGAGGAGCAGCAAACGAGAGCACTGCGGAACAAAAGGAGTTTCTCCACAATGTGAATGGAAAAGTTGGGGGCTGTTAAAACTGAGGTTTGCTACCGCCACCACTGGTGGAAGAAGAGAACTACAGCACAATGCGTGCAGATTCTCCAAGTATGGAAACAGAGTAACTGTAGGAAACTGTTGAGTTCCTCATGGACCAGTGTCCGGTCCACCATTCCATTGGATCAACACTGATTTATATCCTATCTGTATTGAGTCTCCATTGTTTCCTAGACCTTGATACTCATCCCTGACAAAATTTTATTCATCCCGATTTTGAAAATTTTCACCCACCACACTCCCAGCCTCCTGAAAGGGCAGAGTTCCAGATTTCTACTAATTCTCCATGTATGGAGAAAAGCTTCCTATTATCACTCCTGGTCTACATGGTCACCATATTGAAGCAGCAATATAACAGTATGCACAGAAGATATAGAGTGATTGCAAAACTGCCTGGATATATATGTCAGGAGAGGATTGCCAGGCTGGGTGCCTTCCCTCCTGAAAAAAAAAGGTTCAGAGGTGATCTAATAAGTGCCTTTTAGGTTTTTGCAAGTTTAGAATGGATACAAAGAGGGTGTTTCTTCTGGTAGGGGAGAGAACAACCAGAGGCTATCAAAACGAGAGAGCCACCAAGAAACCCAACAGAGATTGAGAAGGGGAGTGAGAAAAGAACTTGCTGGAAAAGATCAGCTCTGGCAGCATCTGTGAAGAGAAATCAGAGTTCCTCAGAAGGGTCACTGGACCTGAAATGTTGTCTCGGATTCCTCTCCAAGACCTGCCGAGCTTTTCCAGCAATTCTTTTTTCGTTTGTGTTTCTGATTTACAGCATCTGCAGTTCTTTCAGTTTATACTGAGGAATGTTGGGAATGGGAACTCGCTACCACGGAGGGAAGTAGAGTGAAAAAGTATGCACTCATTTCGGGAGATCTAGACAAGAAGATGAGGAGAAGCGAGTAAAAGGTTGTGATGGTAGATTTAAGTGAGGAAGTACAGGAAGAGGATTGGGTGGAGCATTAGTACTAGGAAGGACTAGTTGGTCTAAATGATGTGTTTCTGTGCTGTATGTCCTTATACAATTTTGTGTAATATAGAAAAAGCTAAGCATTAGTTTGTCTGAAGTCGATCACTGTGGAGATTTGATAACATATTTTAGAATGTTACCCATCAATGTATTCTCCTGTGATGTTAATGTTTACAGGGGGTCTAGATTTATGAATGTCCAATTTACAAATCTGATCCCACGCAGGGGTGCATTAAGATTTATTTTAAAGATCCAACATACAGATGTCTCTTCCTACTTATGAATGGCTATTTTATATCGGTCTGCATTGTGTTCCGACTCGCATATGAAATCGACTTGTAATATGTGTCCACCTTTATTTCTGACACGAATTGATAATGCATGGATACTGAACCAAATGAAGCATGTAAATGTCTTGCATTTAATAGTGAAAAAGCAGCAAAATATTTATACATTCTGGAAGTGTATGTACAAACATTCTTCGTATGAATTCTGATGAGATTCTTTGCTACAGTGAAACTGCATGGTGGGGCTTGAGAGGGTGAGGCATAGGTGGTCCATGCATTCTTTTGTCCCACTTATGAGTGGCCTGCATTTCAAGAACTTTTGAGAGTCACTGGTTATTGAAAGCAATTCATTTCTAAATTAAAGAGTCACGATCTACCTATGTTACCAACTTGGGCTTGTTGCAGTTGATGGGGAAGTACTTCTGGATGTCACTGAACATATCCAAAGACTGTCCAACTGTGAAGCATAGGAACAATGTGAGGTTGGGGAATCTCTTTGCTAAGCAAGGCAGAATTGGAAATGAACTCAATTGAGGAGCATGTCCTCTACAGCAGCAAGAAGGAAGGTAGTGGCCTTGTGGTATTATCACTAGACTGTCAACCCAGAGGTCCAGATAACATGCTGGGAAGAGATAATAGGAACTGCAGATGCTGGAGAATCCGAGATGACAAGGTGCGGAGCTAGATGAACACAGCAGGCCAAGCAGCATCTTAGGAGCAGGCAAGCTGACGTTTTGGGCCGAGACCCTTCATCAGAAATGGCGGAGGGGAAGAGGCTTCTGAAATAAATAGGGAGAGGGGGAGGCGGATCAAAGATGGATAGAGGAGGAGATAAGTGGAGAGGAAACAGACAAGTTAAAGGGGCGGGGATGGAGCCAGTAAAGGTGAGTGTAGGTGGGGAGGTAGGGAGGAGATAGGTCAGTCCAGGGAGCACAGACAGGTCAAGGGGATGGGATGAGGTTAGTAGGTAGGAAATGGAGGTGCGGCTTGAGGTGGGAGGAGGGGATAGCTGGGAAGAAGGACAGGTTAGGGAGGCGGGAATGAGCTAGGCTGGTTTTGGGATGCAGTAGGGGGAGGGGAGATTTTGAAGCTTGTGAAATCCACATTGATACCATTGGGCTACAGGGTTCCCAAGCGAAAGATGAGTTGCTGTTCCTGCAACCTTCAGGTGGCATCATTGTGGCACTGCAGGAGGCCCAGGATGGACATGTTGTCTGAGGAATGGGAGGGGGAGTTAAAATGGTTCGCACCTAGGAGGTGCAGTTGTTTATTGTGAACCGAGCGTAGGCGTTCTGCAAAGCGGTCCCCAAGCCTCCGCTTGGTTTCCCCAATGTAGAGGAAGCCACACCGGGTACAGCGGATGCAGTATGCCACATTGGCAGGTGTGCAGGTGAACATCTGCTTGATGTGGAAAGCCATCTTGGGGCCTGGGATGAGGATGAGGGGGGAGGCATACGGGCAGGTGTAGCACTTGCTGCGGTTGCAGGGGAAAGTGTCAGGTGTGGTGGGGCTGGAGGGGAGTGTGGAGCGGACAAGGGACCCGGGTTCAAATCCCGCCATGGCAGACGTTGGAATTTGAATTCAATAAATATTTGGAATTAAGAATCTAATGATGACAGTGATTCCATTGTCGGGGAAAAATCCATCTCCTTCACCAGTGTCCTTTAGGGAAGGAAACTGCCAAACTTACCTAGTCTGGCCTACATGTGACTCCAGGCCTACAGCAATGTGCTTGAGTCTAAACTGCCCTGTGGCAATTGGGGATGGACAATAAATGCTTCCTAGTCAGCAATGCCCTCATTCCGTGAGTGAACAAAGGGAAAAAAAAGAGTCAAGGGGAGCACAAATTAAAGCCTGTGCTGGGGATTAATTCCATTTTTCCCTTTTTTTAATTAACAGCTGATTACTTACAGACATTTGCTTTCTGGAATTGGGACATATTTGAACACATGCCTATTCTATGTTTTGAGCTGACAGCACATGCTTAGACTACAAAAATAGTCCAAATGATTTCCAAATCTTCCGTGACCCTTGAGGCTTGAACTTTTTGTGACCCCCTGAGAATTTAAGACCGTAAGATGTGGGTGCAGAAGTGGGCCATTTGGCCCATTGAGACTGCTCCATAGTTCAATGAAGCCATGGCTGATCTGATCATCCTCAACTCCACTTTTCTGTCTCATTCCCACAACCCTTGAAAATTCTTAGTTACTCACACAGTTCTGCATCAAATAATTCCACAGATTCACTGCCCTCTGAGACGAGACATTCCTCCTCATCTGTGTCCTAATTGGGCAGCCCCTTATTCTGAGATTAGGGAGTTTGGTTCTAGATTCTCCCACAAGGGGAAACAGTGTCTCCATGTCTACCCTGTCAGGTTGTCTAGAAATCTTGCATGTTTCAATAAGGTCGCCTCTCATTCTTGGAAACTTCAATACTCTGGGACTTTTGGATTCTTGGAAGATTACTACCAGTACATTCATTATCTGCTAGCTGCTGTCTTTAGTATCCCAGGTTGCATCCTGTCAGGTCCAGGGGGTTTTATTCCACCTCAAGAGTTTCCCTAGCATTTTCTCTCTGGTGATAATTACTATATTTATTACTTGCCACCTTTTGCCTTTTATTTCAGTATTTTTGGAATGCCATTAATATCTGCAACTATGAAGACTGATGTTAAGTATTTATTCAGTTCCTGTGTCATTTCTGTCCCCATTGTTATTACTCCAGTCCAATTCACCAACAGTCCTACGTTTACTTTGGCTTCTCTTTTCCTTTTGATACATTTAATGAAACTCTTGCTGTCCATTTTTATATTGGTTGATACTTTATTCTCACAGCTTCTTTGTACCCTCTTTATTGGTTTTTGATCACTTTTTGTTGGCTTTTGAAACTTTTCCAATCCTTTAGTTTACCACTAAACTTGGCTACATCCCACGTTAGCAAAGTGTGGAGCTGGATGAACACAACAGGCCAAGCAGTATCTTAGGAGCACAAAAGGTGACGTTTCAGGCCTAGACCCTTCATCAGACTGTCTGATCAAGGGTCTAGGCCCGAAAGGTCAGCTTTTGTGCTCCTCTGATGCTGCTTGGCCTGCTGTGTTCATCCAGCTCCACACTTTGTTATCCCGGATTCTCCAGCAACTGCCGTTCCCATCATCTCTGATCACATCCCACATGGTTTTGTTTTCAATTTTTAAAAATTTCCCTCATTGGTTTATGCCCTTGTTAGAATCCTTCCTCCTCACCGGAATCATGTACCATCTACTTTAACATCTGTCATTATTCACTTGCTGTATTTTCTGCGAAATGCCTTTCCCAATCCATTCCAGCCAACTCTGTCCTGTACTGCTGTAAAGATTTGGCGGGAAATCCAACTTGGCTTTGGCTGCTCGGAGGCTGTGACCCCAAAAGTTCAGCTCATGACCTTCAGGGTTTGATACTTTGGGAAGTCCTGCAATAAGTTTTGTCTATTCTCAGATTCTGTCTCTTAACGCAACTCAATGTCATACCAACTGGTTGGGCCTGCTAATCTGGAAGACCATGTTCAGGGTGAATATATACGTTCAAAGGGAGGAATGGATTTAGATTTTCATATTTCATCGACACTTGTTCAAGAATAAGTGTTTCAAACTTCAGTGTTCTCCCAAGGTTTTGTTATCGTCTGATGCAATGACAAGATTTTCCCACAGGAATGGGACAGCACACTCACTGTGCCAGAGCAGAGATTCCTCGTGTGTTTTCCCACCAGGACCACATTTCAAGGCTGGAAAATTGACGAGACGTTGCAGTGAGGATTGTAATAGCATAAGGGTGCTGGAGAATGCAGGGGAGAGCACACTTTTCGGAGCTGGAGGGGAGGTGGTTGGGGAGGGTGGTGTGGAAGAGTGGGGAGACCTTTAAGACCACAGGGTGTGAATCAGAGAGGATTTTGAGGAGATTTCATGCACTTTTTAAAAACGCATGTGTAAGTTCAACCATTATTTCTGCTGCCAGGAGACACCTAGGCCCCAAGAGCAGGTTAGGGGCCAATGCAGGCCTCTTCCTGTGCAGTGACATTTCTGTAATTTGGTCCTTTCGGGCTGAAGATTTCAAGCTTTCTCACAGCAGCTCACTGAGTCGGAGCTCTGTTACAGCCATTGCAGCTTGGAGCTCCTGGAGCCAACAGTTTGGCTCCAGGTTTGGGAAGATTTGGAACAGAGGCTGGAATATCACATCCGAGGACAGCATATGCCAGAAATGCACTGGGGCCTTGAAATGCGGCACTGGCTTGGTACCATTAGTGAGAAATTGACTAAAACAGACAAAAGAAAAAATCAGGTCGTGACCCAGATTAATGCTATTTCCTGGCCAGAATTAGCCAGAATTTGGCAGCTGGAAAGAGTTGAATCTTGAGAACTAAAACAGTCCAGGCACCATTTCTGGAGCAGGGAGCAGGTTCTGACCTCACTTCACTACCCATTCACCTAATGTTTGCTTGGATTTCAGCTCAAGGCAGCAAATTTATAACCCACATGAATGTCAGTTAACTCGAGACTGACTGCGTTTCAGTGCAAGGTCTGTTCCCATTACATTGCAATGTAACTGTTCTGTTTGCGCAGTGGGTGAACTCAGGCTGATACATAATTCAGCATGTAAACCTGAACAAGCCCTGAACAATTCCTCCGTTCTGAGGAAGGGTCACCAGACCCGAAACGTTGACTCTGTTTTCTCCTCCACAGATGCTGCCAGACCTGCTGAGCTTTTCCAGCAACTTTGTGTTTGTTCCTGATTTACAGCATTCGCAGTTCTTTCGGTTTTTCATCCCTATTTTAATCCTGTTAGACCAGTCTGCACCAACTTGATGAAGAGCATCCCACCGAGACCCATCTCATCCCCATAACCGTACGTGGGGTTTTTTTAACCATTGCTAATCCACCTAACCTGCACATCCCTGTACACTATGGGACCAATCTAGCATGGCCTGCCCACTGGACCTGCACATATTTGGCCTGTGGGAGGAAACCCTCACAGTCATGGGGAGAATGTGCAAATTCCACATGGACAGTCACTCAAAGTTGGTATCAGACCCAAGTCCCTGGCGCTGTGAGGGAGCAATGCTAACCTCGAAGCCACTGGGCTGCCCTGTATTTTCCAGGGATAGATTAGGTTAGATTCCCTACAGTGTGGAAACAGGCCCTTCGGCCCAACTTGCCCACACTGCACCTTGGAGCATCCCACCCTGACCCATCCCCCATAACCCACACACCCCTGAACACTGCGGGCAATTTAACATGGCTGATCCACTTAGCCGGCACATCTTTGGACTGTGGGAGGAAACCGGAACATCCCGAGGAAACTCACGCAGACACGGGGACAATGTGCAAACTCCACACAGACAGTTACCCGAGGCTGGGATCGAACCCGGGTCCCTGGCGCTATGAGGCTGCAGTGCTAACCACTGAGCCACCGTGCCGTCCACTAATGAGGGTCCTGCTTGGAAGGGACAATAATCCTTGGCTTGGCGCTCCCATGGGCAAATATCCGACTGATCAAGGAGCCAAGACTCACCCGAGAAGAGTAACCATGAAGATTGGAGACCAGAAGGTATACCGACACCCATGGAATTGTACCCAAGCCAAAGGAGAAAGCTGAGAAAAATGTGTCATTTCACATGCACCAGATGGAGGAGAGCGACTCATCAAGGGTTTGGAGGTGCCAAGCTAGACTCCTGCCTGTACTAATGTCATCACTGGTCTCAGCTTTGGTCCTTCTAGATTGAAGCCTGGTGGTTCCTAGAGAAGCCATTTAAAAATCATACAGTCCACATGCGGAGATCCATGTTCATTGTCTGGTACCACTTTTAATATCCTCTGTGATACTGAGCCCTTCGAATTAAAACTTTCAACTTCATTGCCACTCTGTGCCAGGACACATGCTGTGTGTCCTGGATGGCTGTGGTTCATTTACAACAACAACTTACATTTGTGTAGCACATTTGCCATTGGAAAATGTCACAAGCCACTTCGCAGAAGGCCAATCAAACAAGAGCAGACATCGAGCCACAGAAAGGGGGTATTACAAGTGATGATTAAAAACTTGGAAGAAGACATAGGTTGCATGCAGGGTTTCAAAATGTAGAGAGGTGAAGAGCTGGAGAAGTTTAGGGAGGGCATTGTAGAAGCTGGGGCGTTGATGGCTGAAGGCATAGCTACACACAATGGGGCTAAGAGAACAGGAGTTGAGCTAGAGGTTATAGTTGGAGGAATTCCTTCCCTCAGAGCATTGTGGGTCAATTTACAGCATGTGGACTACAGCAGTTCAAGTAGGCAGCTCACCAATACCTTCCCAAGAGGATCTGGGGTTGGGCAATAAATGCTGGTCCAAACTGCAACACCCATGTCCCACAAGTGAATAAAAATAATGAACATATAAAATTCCTGACAACAAGGTGTGGAGCTGGATGAACACAGCAGGCCAAGCAACGCTAGACCCTTCATCAGAAAGGGTCTAGACCAGAAACATCAGCTGTGAAGGGTAAAGACCCGAAACATCAGCTTTCCTGCTCCTAAGCAGCAGCTTAGGAGCAGGAAAGCTGATGTTTCGGGTCTTTACCCTTCACAGCTGATGTTTCTGGTCTAGACCCTTTCTGATGAAGGGTCTAGCGTTGCTTGGCCTGCTGTGTTCATCCAGTCCACACCTTGTCATCTCGGATTCCCCAGCGTCTGCAGTTCCTATTATCTCTGTAGAATTTCTGGATTGTCTGTAACTCGTTAGAGAGTAGGGAGGGCTGAGGCTGTACAGAGTTTCAAACCTGAGGGTGATCATGTTGATTTAACAATGTTGGTGTCCCGGAAGACAAGGTTGGTAGTCAGGACACACAGGTCTGTGAGGTGAGTAGGATTGGTTTCTTTATTTACAGAGCTACAAGATTTTTCATCAATACTGGAAACTGATACAATCTCATCAGAGCAGCACTAAAATATGAACAAAAAACAAAAAAGTGCAAAAAATTTTGGGTTCAAGCCATGTTCAATTAAAGGAATGTAAGGAGCTCTTATGAGTACTTCAAAGTTGCACTTATGATCATAGTATTTGAGAAGTTGACTGTGGAAAGTCTGTTTAGTTTACAGCACTCAGAACGCTTCCATACTCTGATAAACAACTGAGGCAAATGTTGTAGGATAGCAGATTTCCATTTAAATTGGTGGATTTTGACAGCCAATAACTTGGAGAATTTCCAGCCAGCTGGGATTGTCTAGGAAGCCATTCACAGAGGACTTTTGGAAAAGGAAGCTGGGTCATTGAGAGTTTAGCAGGAATGGGATTGAGGGAACGGGATGAGATAAGTGTGGAGAAGATAAAGAGAAATTAGAATCTAAAGGCATGGATTAGGTCTAGTGCCTTTTGAACTCCTGCACATCATTCAACATCTTTGCAATACCTATAAAACACAAGATTAAAGAAGCCTCAGCTTGACAAAACCTAAGTTTGATTCGGTATTCAAGAAGACGCAAAATCAAAACATCATTAACTGTTGAGAGAGTCTTCTTCACTTATTCGTGAAATGTGAGCTAAATCAGTATTTATCAGTTATCCAATAACTGCTCTTGTGTGGTGCTAGTTGACCTGTAGGGCACGGATTTTGACCTAGCAGCAATTAAGGAATGGCGATAGATTTCCTGGCCAGTGTCAACATGCTCTGCCAGCTACACAGCTGTGTGGCCAAGCAGCTGCAAATTGACCGTCATGCCTCTCTATGACCTCCAGATGGCTCTGCCACACATGGGCCTCCGAGATCTGCGCAGCAGAAGCAAAGACAAGAGGGGTATTTTGCTGAGGTGGTCTGCGGCTTGCGGGCAGCAGTGTTCCCACACATCTGCTGGCCTTGTCCTTCTAGCTGGTACAGGATGCCAACTTGGAAGGTGCTGTCAAAGGAAACTTGGTGAGTTGCTGCAGTGCATCCATGTAGATGGTATACACTGCTGTTCCTGCGCGCCAGTCGAAGGGAGAGTGAAGGTTCAAGGTGGTGGATGGGATGCAAACTAAATGGGCTGCTTGATTGGAAGGTGGAAAAGCCATAAGGAGAGCACAGCTGAAAGTATAATAACACACAGAAAACACAGTTACGAAAGCTCTGAAGATAAACACAGAGCTAAGTAAAACTACAAACAGCAGTTGCCACTGGGTCATAAATTAAACATAATTATTTTCTTCCTGACCTGTTCCAAACACCTTGTATTTCCCTTAAATGTAGCTCTCTCCTCTTACACCTCCTCTGGCTTCAATCTGTTAATGAGTTTTATTTAGTGCTTGCGTTGGATGGGAGACTCAATGGGGTGAAAGCAGCAGGTGGCTACATCAGTCCAGAAAGGGAACGGAGGATGGCAAAGCCTGTTACATGCAAAAGGGGGACAAGTAAAGGGAGAGGAAACCATGGAACCTCTGACCATGTGTGAAGGTGAGAGGTCAAAGCAAAGGGAGCAAGATCAAGGGAAAGAATTGATAACAGATGGAAACTCGCAGAGGCACAGGAAGGGAAAGAATGTGCAGATAGCAAAGACAAAAATAGTTAATATTCAAATGCGATTTAGTCGTGGAATCTGCACACATGCAAATAATTTTTGGGCAGCAGGTCCTATAGCAGGTTTCACTTATGGCAAATTTGGAAACAGCAAATATATCAGCAAGACAAGGAGCTTGGTGAACAGACGTATGGAGATCCAGACACTCACTGATGAACAGAAATTCATAGGAATAAAGAGAGTCTGAATAATGGTTAATCTTGGTCAGTTAAATAAAGACTTTGTGAGTATAATGCAATATTTCCTGCTTCTACTTACATTAATTTTTTTGATGATATTGGGAAATAGTGAAAAATATCATGACAATGGATAAATATCTCCCTTGAAAATTAACATGTCCACTGGGACAGAGCAGAGCTGCTGTTCACCTGTTCAAATTTTCCTTTAGTCTTTAATGGGACTTGGGTGTTGCTGGCAAGGCCAGTTTGACTGTTAATGAGTTGATGATCATTTCAGGAACTAAGGGCAGTTAGGGATCAGCCACACTGGCGTGGGTCTGGAGTCACAAGTGGGCCAGGTCAGGTAAAGAAAGCAGATTTCCTCCCTCAGCAGGCATTAGTCAATTGGATAGTTTTTGCAATTTGTGATGATAATTTCAATATAATTGGGGTTATTGCTTAAAGGGAGGCAATGACTTGGTGTTATTGTTAATAGACTATTAATCCAGAGATCCAGACAATGTCCTGGGGACTCAGGTTCAAATCCTGCCATGGCAAATGGTGGAATTTGAATTCAATAAAAGTCTGGAATTAAGAGTTTCATGACGACCATGAATTCATTGTCAGTCATTTAGATCATGTGTGCACTGATGTTTTTTAGGGAAAGACCTTTACCCAGTCTGGCCTACATGTGACTCCAGAAAAGGATAAAACTGACCAAAAGTTGAAGTTCTAAATTGAAGTAAGGCCAATTTTGACAGTATTAGACAGGAACTGTCAAAAGTTGATTGGAAGAGGCTATTCACAAGTTGAGGGATGGTTGGGAAATGGGAGGCCTTTAAGAATGAGATAACAAGAGTTCAGGGATGGTATGTTCCTGTTAGTGTGAAGGGCAAAGTTGGTAGGTGTGAGGAATAGTGGATGACTAGAAAAATTGAGGCTCTGATCAACAGAAAGAAGGAGGCATATATCGGGTATAGATAGCTATAATTGAGTGAATCCCTGGAAGAGGTGAAGGGCAGTAGGTCACAATGGGTCAGGCAGCATCAAAGGAGAGAAAGCAAACTAATGTTTCGAGTCTAGATCCAATCTAATCTCCAAAACTTCTTGTTTTCTATACAGATTCCAGCATCTGCAGTAATTTGCTCCTATAAAAGCAGTAGGAGTATACTCGAGAGAAGGGCGAAAAGGAACATGAGATAGATTTGGCAAATAGAGTTAAGGAGAATCCAGAGAGAACAATAAGTACATTAAAGGCAAAAGAGTAACAAGGAAGAGAACAGGTCCCCTCAAAGACCAACATGGCCAACAGTGTGGAACCACAGTAGATGGGCGAGATACTAAATGAATAATTTGCTGTGATAATGGCATGGAAGCTAGGAAACCTGGGGACTAAATAGTGATGTCTTGAAAAGTGTTCATATTATAGAAGAGTTGCCAGAGGAGGTGAGGAGGCGGATACAATTACAACAATTAAAAGGCATCCAGATGGGTACATGCATAGGAAGGATTTAGAGGGAAATGGGCGAAATGCTGACAAATGGGACTAGATCCATTTAGGATACCTGGTCAGCACAGGTGAATTGTTCCAAAGGGTGTGTGACTCTATGACCCACAGTTGTCTTCTGAGCAATAAATGCTGGTCCAGCTTGAGAATGAATAATGAAGGAGAAGAAAAACCAGGGCTAGATTTATATTCCAGATTTAATTGGAATCAAATTTCGCCAATTCCCATCATTGGATTCAAAACTTTGCATCCAGAGCATTTGCCATAGGCCTTTGGATTACTAATCATTGCCATGATGCCACAGCCAGCCCTTGCAAATCCTTTTCCAAATTGGACTGTGGAGTCATGCTCTGCTGGAGTTAGTGAGACTTACAGATGACAACCAAGGCATCCAGAGCTGAAGCTGTTTCTCAGAAGGATGACGTCTGATGCACTTACAGCAGCAACCAAAGATTGAGCTAATGGCTCCAGGGCCCATTTCTTGTCAGGATATTATAGACTACTCCCACACAAAGATCTGCACCCCTGCTCCATTAAACCTTCAACAGCAGACACTTGACTAACGTGGGCTGTTCCAATGTGCATTACACCAGCGCATATCGGGAAAGTGTATTTTCAACTGTTACCTCATTGTCAAACATTAGCTCTACAGTATCTCTTGTTATGAAGCCTGTGAGAAATCACAGATTTGTATGTTAGCAACAGAATTAACACCCTTCACTGGTGAGTCATACCATCACACATCATTGTAAACACAGCCCACAGCTCCAAACCTCTAGTCCACACTATATCCAGGTATTTGACATTTCTTAAAGGTGAACGCTTGTAAGAAATTTCAAAGTTATCTGCATCATGCCAATTGCTATAAACATACCAATGCTGTCAACTTATTTGGAAATGGAGGTGCTTACTGTCATTGTGATTGTAATGTTTATTATGCATTCAGGAGAGATGATGACCTAGTGGTACTGTCATAGGACTGTTAATCCAGAAACCCAGCTAATGTTCATGGAATCATAGAATCCCTACGGTGTGGGAACAGGCCCTTCGGCCCAACAAGTCCACACCGACCATCAGAGCATCCCACCCAGACTCATCCCCCTATAATGCACCTCGTCTACACAGCTGGTTGGAGGAAAGTATAGAGGCAATGTCAGAGGCGGGTTCTTTACACAGAGAGTTGTGAGAGCATGGAATGCATTGCCAGCAGCAGTTGTGGAAGCAAGGTCATTGGGGACATTTAAGAGACTGCTGGACATGCATATGGTCACAGAAATTTGAGGGTGCATACATGAGGATCAATGGTCGGCACAACATCGTGGGCTGAGGGCCTGTTCTGTGCTGTACTGTTCTATGTTCTATGTATCCCTATGGGCAGCAATTTAGCATGGCCAATTCACCTAGCCTGCACGTCCTTGGAACTGTGGGAGGAAACCCATGCAGATGCGGGGAGAATGTGCAAACTCCACACAGACAGTCGCCCAAGGGTGGAATCAAACACAGGTCCCTGGCGCTGTGAGGCAGCAGTGCTAACCGCTGAGCCAGCATGCCACCCATTCTGGGGATTCAGGTTTGTATCCCGCGAGGGCAGATGTTGGAAATGGTTCAATAAAAATCTAGAATTAAGGCTCTAATGAAGATTGTCAGGAAAACACCCATCTGGCTCACTAATGTCCTTGAGGGAAGAAAATCTGCCATTCTTGCCTGGTCTAGCCTACATGTGACTACAGATCCACAGCAATGTAGCTGACTTGTATCTGCTCTCTGGACAATTAGGGATGGGTAATGACTGTTGGTCTAGCCAGGATTCTGTGAATGACTTAAAAAAAGGTGTACATTTGGGGTCAGGGATTATCGATTCCAAGCAATGAAGAGTAGAGGGAAATCTCAATCAGGTAATGATGTATCAGAAAGTCTCACTGGTTTCACTCACAACCCCACCCAACACCAGGAAGGATCACACTTGAAAGCGTCAACCCCACAATCCTCCTCCTGCAACCAGCACCATTTTCACAAATCCATGCAGCAGGTTTAATTAACCCAGGTGAGTGTTGATGTTGTCTAAATTCCATGGAGCACTGAATCCTCTCTGAAATTTTCCAAAGATTCTGATTTTGCATCATGTAGAATGCTGACCTCAATCAGTGCAAACACACAGGCATTTGGCTGCATTCCAGAAGTATGCTGAATTAATTTGGTTCAAAGAAAATCATAGTAAGAATTCTTGTGGGGTGAAGTTGAGATTATTGCAAACATTAGTATTTAGAAGCTGAAAGTTGAAACCGAATATATATCTCCTCGGAGGAATGGAAAGACATAGGATCTCTATGCCCAGCTGTGTTTCAGTTCTACAGCATCCCATCGACAATTACAGTTGTATCATTACACATGATGATCATTTTATGCTCACTTCTACTGAGGCTAGAATAGGAAGAAAGCTAAAGGTTTTAAAATGTGGATTGGCAAAGATAAACTCACCATGACAATCTTTCCTGTTCAATGTCTCCTCCAGAATGTGTTACCCTGGAAATACTTGATACCTCTGTAAGAGAACAGAATTTATTGAAGATATAGTCCTGCTGACTTTTCAATCTACACACTGACCTGGCATTTTTCTATATTCTTTAATATGAGTGTCACTAACATTGTGTTGCCCATCCTTAATTTCGCTACGGCTGAACGGTTTACTAGGCCATTTCTCAGAAGCATGGAACTATTAGGTGCAGGAGGAGATCATTTGGCCCATTATGTCTGAACTGGCTCGTTGAATGAACGTTATGAGTTAGTGCCATTCTCTCCTTTTCCCCACAACTCTAAAGTTGTTTCTCGTTAAACAATCATCCAGTGCTCTCTTCAACACCTCAGTTTAACCTGCCTCCTCTACACTTCCAGGCTGTGTGTTTCAGACCTCATGACTCACTGTGCGAAAAGGTTTTTTTCTGACATCAAATTTGCTAATTTTGCAAATTACCTTGTAACTGTACCCTGCTTTCAGGAATGTGAATAATTCCTACCTATCCAGTCTGCCCAGGCTGCTCATGATTTTTCAAACTTCTATCAATTCTCTTCAGCCTTCTTGTCTCCAAGGAAAACTGTCATTACCTCCCCAGTCTATCTCCATAACTGAAGTATCTCATCCTTGGGATCCATTCTTGTAAACCTCTTCTGCAATCTCCCCAATGTGTCCATATCCTTCCTAAAAGTGTGACTCTGAGAACTGTAGACAGTACTCCACCTGAGGTCTAACTAATGTCTTATACAAGTTCAGCATAACCTCTTTGCTGCTGTTCTCTATGTCTCTATTAATAAATTGTAAGATACTTTATACTTTATTAATTGTTCACTCCATTGGTCCTGCCATTTTTAGTGATTTTTATGTCCAGCTCTAACCACTCCTCCACACCCTTTGGGGTAGTCTCCTTCATTTATATTAAATCTCCATGCTCTTTCTACCAAAATGTATCACTCTCACACTTCTCCACTTTAAACTTCATTTGCCACCTATCTGCCCACTCCATCAACTTGTCCTTTTACACTGCCATCTTCACAGTTTACAATGCTTCCAAGCTTTCTATCATCTGAAAACCTGAAATTAATTCCCTGCCCACCAAGGTCTAGATTATTAACATATATCACAAAAAGTAGGGGACCCAAAGCCAAACTGTGACGAACTTCACCTTAATCCTTCCTCCAGCCTGAAAAATATCCATTAATCATTAATCTGTTCTCCCTATCCTTAAACCAACTTTGCATCCATCCTGTTTCAGTCCCGTTTATTCCACAAGCTATAACATTTCTCGTACTGTCTGTCTTGTGGCACTGTAACAAAAGCCTTCTGGAAATCCACATGCACCAAATCAGCAGCATTACCCTTATTAACTTTCTTTGTTATCTCTTCAAAAGCCTCCAGCAAGTTAGTTAAACATGATTTTCCCTGAAGAAATCCATGCAGCATTTTCCTGATTAACCCACGTTTTTGTTTCCATGCGGCTGTTAATTTGATCCCAAACAATCATTTCAAGAAGTTTTCCCACAATTGATAAGACCAAACAGCTTGGATTCTCATGGAGTGCAGATGTATATTTACATGATCTTAGCAACAATGTCTAACAAATGAAAGCTTTTTCCCCAGAGTGGGGAACTCAATTACTAGGGGTCATGAGTTCAAAGTGAGAGGAGGAATGTTTAAGGGAGATATGCGTGGAAAGTTCCTTACGCAGAGGGTCGTGAGTGCCTGGAACACGTTGCCAGCGGAGGTGGTAGATGCAGACACGTTAGTGTCTTTTAAGATATATTTGGACAAGTACATGGATGGGCAGGGAGAAAATGGACGCAGACCATTAGAAAATAGATGACAGGTTAGACAGAGGATCTTGATCAGCGCAGGCTTGGAGGGCCGAAGGGCCTGTTCCTGTGCTGTAGGTTTCTTTGTTTCTTTGTACCAAGTTGCTACCTTGTGATAACCTACACCTTGTTAAGATAAGAGCTTCTTCTTGTTAACACTTAGCAATGGTTGCTTCTCTACCACAACAAATCAAAAGACCCTTAGCTCCATGGGCAAAGGAACAGTGGCAACATCCTTTTGCCCAGAAATGCCACATTCTGTATAGAAGGAGCTTCAGTAGCTCCAGTTCTCAGGGAGGGCCACCAGACCCGAATGGTTAACTGATTTCTCTTCACACATGCTGCCAGACCTGCTGGGCTTCTTCTGTCTTTTTTTTAGGTTTTCACCACTCTGCCACCATAACTGGTCACTCATGGGAAGCTTTCTAAGTATATAAGGCTTCATTATTTCACATTTGGAGGCGCAGATCCATTTTTTTCTGGAAGTGTATGTTTCACTCAGCCTCAAACGAAGATACAAGGTTTGGCGGAGCTTGCCTTCTCTTGAGGCAGCAAGGCAGTGTGATTTCTTTACCAAGGGAATGAATGGTGGGTCTATTTTTAAAACAGAATCACGAGTCTCAGGGACAGGATGAGCTAAATTTAATGGCCAGACAATTACTCAAGGGAAATTTGGATATTCACACTCCTGTAGAGTGTTCCAAGTTCTTCACCACCTAGACACTTGAATTGCTGTGTAACTCTGTTGGTAGATGGCCCACTTTGACATATCCATTAACTCAAAACTGAGAAGAAAATCCAAAAAAGGGCTCATTCAATGATGTCATTGTGACCTGGGCCACTTCTTTTTCCCTATTCCTCAAAAGCAATGCCATGTTAGCCTTTATAGAATCATACAGCACAGAAGAGCCCTTTAGCCCATCGAATCTGTACTGGTAGAAATGCACTAACCCTACACTGGTCCAGCACTAGGCCCACAGCCTTGAATGTTATGACATTTCATATGTTTATGCAAGTACTTTTTATAGATGGTGAGGTTATCTGTGTCAACTACCCTCCCAAACTCTGCATTTCTGACCCCCACCAGTCCCTGGATGAAAAAATATTTTATTGCAAGTGTTTGCAGTAGAAGAATTGAGAAGGCTTGTTACAATTGAATGGGGCTTTAGTGAGAAAAATACTGGAATACCTTGTGCAGAGTTGGTTTTTAAGTTTATGGAAGGATATACATGTAGTGGACCACAGTGTAGCAAAGGTTCACTAGATTGGTCCCCAGGATCAGAAGATTGTCCTATGATGGGAGGCTAAGTAGACAGGATCTATATTCTGAGATAATAGGAACTGCAGATCCTGTTCCTGAAATGCTGCTTGGCCTGCTATCTTCATCCAACTCTGCACCTTGTTTTCTTGGGTCCATATTCTCTAGAATTTAGAATAGTGAGATATGATCTCATTGAAAGAGTCACAATTATGAAGGGACTTGACATGGGACAAACCAAGACATCGTTTAGCTTGGCTGTGGATCCTCGAACAAGGGAGACACAGTTTCAGGTTAAGTGCAATCTTGCAGGACAGAGATGAGGGGAAATTATTTCACTCAAAGGATCGTGAATCTTGGAAATTCTCTCCCCACCAGAGGGTTGTGAGTGTTCCATCATTGAACATATGTCGGGCTGGGGTGGATAGATTTTTGGTCTCTCAAGGAATGAAGGGATATGGTGAATGGGAGGGAAAATGCAGATGAAGCAAAAGATCAGCCATCAATGTACTGAATGGCAGAACAGGTTCAACTGACTGTTTGGCCCTCTACCCTATTTCTATGTGCTTCATGTTAAATTCGCTTTAGTGAACTACTCTGATGGAACAAAGCAACCCAAAGGCATTTAGTCCCTAAAGTGTACAAATATTTTTAGGCTAGAGATTAAGAAGTGTTTGGGCTAACAATGCTGTTTCCCAAAGATAGTAATTTTGCCTAACCACAATCACAATTGCTTTTCAGTCTCTTGTTTCTATAAACAAATGTAGTTGCCTTTTAACCCCAACAATTCATTCTGCAATTTCTACCACCACCTAACAGGCATCTCAATGGTGATTAATCTGCTGGTTTAATGCCTCCAACAAAAAAAAATCAGTTTGGACTAACTAATTACCATCCAACTTTTGAGAATTATTGAGCTGGTTACATGCGACAACATCAGAAAGCCCAGCAGTACCTTTCATGCAGATGACGATAATACCCAGCTCTGTCTTATTGCAATCCTTCTTGACTGCCTCTCTGACCTTGTTCCTTATCTAGACCTATTGGGGCAGAAATTCATCCCACCTCAATACTGAGAAATCCAAAGCCAGTATCTTTGGTAATCAACACAATCTTTGTTTCCAAACCAGCAACTCCATTTTTCTGCTGGGTAACTATCTGAGGTTGGAAACTGACTGTTTGCAACCTTGGTGCTACATTTGATGAGCTTCCAAGCATGTATCCATGCCGACAATAAGACAGCCGATATCAGCTTCCACCATTTCACCAGAAAATACCCCTTGCTCATCTTGTCTGCGACTGCAACCTTTTTATGAATCCCACCATGACCAATCACCGCTTTCAAGTTCTCCTTCAACAACACTCCAATTTTGGTCGCTTGCACATTTCTGATTTTAATTTCTCTGACATTAACGTCCTCACCATTCAGCTCTAAACCCTAATATTCTCTTCCCAAACCTCTCCAACCTCAAGATCTTTCCTCTTTTATAACACTCCTTAAAACCTGCCTCTTTTGGCCAAGTTTTAGGTCTAATATCTCCTTGAGTGGTGTTGAATTTTTGTTTGGTGATGCTCTTGTGAAATGCCTTGGAACATGCTGCTATTTAAAGGCACAATGTAAGTGAAGTTTTTTTTGTCGTTGCTTTATCCCTCAGGATCACACACAGGCTCTTCAGATAAAATGTCACTGATCTGAAACATTAACTCTACTCTTTCCACCTCTGCCTGATCTGCTCGGTTTTGTACTTAATTCAGATTTCCAGCATCTGCTGTGTTTTTATACAAGCTCCCTGACTGAGGAACTCCATGTTCAAATGGTTATACAACTGTGAGGCGATACAAGAGAAAAATATATAGTTAGTGGCTAAACACTTAGAAGCATTGATATACAGAGGGATCTTGGAGTCCAAGTACATAGCTCCCTGAAAGTAGCAGTACAAGTTAATAGGGAGATAAAGAAGCTTATGCCATGCTTGCCTTCATTGATCAGGACATTGAGTGCAAATGTTAGCAGGTCATGTTGCAGTTGTATAAGACTAGTTCTATCTAGGCCACATTTGGAGCACTGGGTGCAGTTCTGGTCGCCACGCTATAGGAAGGATGCGAAAGAGGTTTGCCAGGATGGTGCCTGGTTAGGGATGTAGTAGCTAAAAGGGGAGGTTGGGCAAACTTCACTTGTTTTTGCTACAACATTGAGGCTGAGGGGTGACGAGATAAGAATATATAAAATTATGAGAGACGTGAATAGGGTGGATAGTCAGAGCCTTTATCCCAGTGTGGAAATGTCAAATACAAGCTGGCACAGGTTTAAGGTGAGAGAGGAAAAGTTGAAAGGAGGTGTGTGAGGCAAGTTTTTTTTACACAGCAGGCGGTAGGTACCTGGAATGTTCTGCCTGGGAAGGGGGTAGAAGCAGATACAATAGCAACATTTAAACGGTTGTTAGACAGATGCATTAACAGGTAGGGATAGAGGGAAATGGACCACATGCAGGTAGCTGGGATTAGTTTGGAATGGCCATATGGTGAGCACAGACATAGTGGGACAAAGGCCCTGTTCCTGTGCTGGGCTGCTCTATGTTCTATATTGGCAGGAGCGTTGGTCCTAACTCCTTGAGGTATCTCATTTAGAGGCTTTTCCAGGCCTGGAAAGCTTTCATTTATTTTTGGCTGCATTACTTCCTGTTTGTAAGGAAGGCAGAGCCATCGATTGTTTACAGACCAGCTTTCCGAATGTTTCCCACAAAGTGAAGCAGAGCTCAAGAAACTGGAGTAGCACTTACATTTAGATAGAGGTGACATCTTTACCATTGGTCTTAATCAACAGGAAACGGTGTGATATATTTAGATGCCAAGGAAAGTTTCTAAATTAGTGGCCTACGCTGCATGAGGAACTCCAAGAAATTTGTTATAACAGCAGGAATGTGTGGTTTCCTGAGCTAACAAATTCTCTTTTCGTCTAAAATGAACTCACTTCTGTAATGTTTCAAATCTGTTGCACAGTAGCAAATAGCGAGCATAAAATATTTAATGCTGTAAGAAGCTACATTTTAAAAAAATCACATTACTTGGTTATAATGGCCTGTGTGAAGTGTTTGAAGTGAACAAGCACGTAAATTTAAATCTCAAAGGTGATTCTGGTTGTTTGAAATATTCTTACCTGCTCTTACATTGACCTTTAATGGAGGAAGGCCTTATACTGGACCATAATGTGATTAAAATTGACACTGAATCAAAGGAAAAAGTATTAGGTCAGGTGACTAAACCTTCAGTCAAGAAGCTTAGTCCCAAGGAGATTCTTACAGGATGGGACATGAGGCAAAAGGATGCAGGAAGGGAATTTCAGAATGTCAGTTGGAGACGTCAATGCCAACAGCAAGGTGAAGGGAGTAGGGAATATCCAACTGTTCAGCGTTTAAGGAATGCAGAGTCCTTGGAGAGTTATGGGTGTTGAAGAGCTTGTAGAAATGGGGGAGCTGCAGAAACCCTCTTGAGAAATGGAGGTGAAGATGGCAGAAGGGGAAGATAAACAGGTGCCTTGGCTTTGGGAGATACCCATTGTGTTCGACAGGACTTCAACTTCACTGATAACTAATATTCTTAAGTGGTCAATTTGTGCATTTGTGAGGCCCTCTTGATGCTGCCATCATGATTAACTCCATTCCCAGGAGTAGGGATCCCTAGTCACCTCCCTGTTTGGTGAATTGGGACAGCCTGTATGTCAAATCATTGGGAGTGATGGAAGGTTTGTGAGGATAGTCGCTGAATGTCAACACCCTGACAATGCATCCATACCCCCAGACCTCCCCAATCTCCCTAAAGCCCTCGCCCACAATCCCAACACTTACCCCAAGCCCAAACGTTACTGTGCCCGCTGCCCTTGGACTTGCACATTCCTCTCATGCCAGTGGCCTTGGTCACTGAAGTCCCCAACGTCGCAAATCCCCATGTCTGCCAGCCTCTGAGTGATTCAGGATGAGGTATTGCTGTCCCAAGAAGAGATCCTGGTAAAAAAAATCAACCAGGCAATCACTCAAGTACCCGAAAGGCTAATGATCCAGTGGGTGATAACAAAGTGTGGTGCTGGATGAACACAGCAGGCCAAGCATCATCTCAGGAGCACAATTGCTCAGCCGGCTGTGTTCATCCAGCTCCACACTTTGTTGTCTCGGATTCTGCAGCATCTGCAGTTCCTATTATCTCTGATCCAGTGGGTGATCCTGTTTGCTGAGCTGCTGGTGGGGAGTGTCCATTTTTACACTCCCACCACACTCAGAAGGAAAATAAGAAGATTCCACCCAGGGAAAGGTGAGGCCTTTGGATGGACTTGAGGTCAAGGATGAGAGTTTTAATGTTGAGGCAGTGGTAGAAAGATAACCTCGTGAGCACAGAGGCAATGGGGATACAGTATAGGTTAGACTATGGTTTGCCAAGATGGGAGGCCCAGACATGGGAGCAATAGAGAAGCTACATAAGCCTGCAGCATGTAAGTGGAGTCATGGGCGAGTCAGTGATGTTATAGGCATGCAGGTAAGCGGCCAGATAGTCATAGAATCATACAGCACGGAAGCAGACCATTCAGTCCAACTCACGCTGACCAATTTTCCCAAACTAAACTAATCCCGTTTGCCTGTGCTTGGCCCCTATCCCTCTAAACCTTTCCTATTCTTGTACCTGTCCAAATGTCCTTTAAATGTTAAAACTGTCCCTGTATCTACCACTTCCTCTGGCAGTTCATTCCACATGCGAACACCTCTCCACGTGAAAAATTTGCCCCTCAGTTCCCTTTCTCCTCTCACCTAAAAAATATGCCCTTTAGTTTTGAGCTCCCCTACCCTAGGGAAACAATCTTTGCTATTCACCTTATCTATGCCCTTCAAGGTTTTATAAACCTCTACAAGGTCAACCCTCAGCCTCCTACACTCCAGTGAAAAAAAGTCCCAGCTAATCGAGCCTCTCCTTCCAGCTCAACCCCTCCAGACCCAGTAACATCCTGGTAAATCTTTTCTGTACCCTCTTCAATCTAATAATATCCTTCCTATAGCCTTCACGATGGAGATGATACGAAATTGATGGCTTAACCCAGATTAAGTAAGACCAAGATTTGCAAACTGCATGCTTCAACCAGAGATGATAACCTGGGAGAGGGGTGAGATCGCAGTGCAAGGAATGGCCAGGGAATAGAACAATGGTTTAGGCCCTTTTAGTGTTTATTTGCAGGAAACTTTAGCTCATACAGGACCAGAAGTGCGATGCAACAGTCTGTTAACATAGAAGCAATGCTGTCTTTGAATCAGTGTGAAATGTTATAGTTTTACCTGATGTTGAGAGTGACCTAAAGTTTCAAAGAATCGTGTTGTTGCATCCGGTGAAAGAAATCTTGCAATGAATCGAGAGGCTTGTCAACATGCTCTTGTGTTAAGCACACTAATATTTAGATTGCTACATTGTTTCTTCACAATTTGGTGCAGACAGAATGGAAAGAAAAAAATAACTTTACACTAATTGATGTAACCATGGTAGTATTAATATTCTGCCTTTTGATAAATGTTACGTACCATATGAATCGACTTCAAAGTACAACTGCTGTGATACATAGTCAGAGGGAACGCTGCCAGCTCTGACAGGGTGAAGTTTGGCAGTACTGAAGCTGAGAAGCATCACATTTGTCTAAAACTGTCAAAAACAGAGCACACCTTCAGTTGCAGTCAGCTCACATTAGTCGAAGGTGGACTGGAATGCACTTGTAAAATTTTCAACTCCTGTTTCCAATGGGCATCAGTTCATGGCTGCCTGTGATTCTGCTAATGAAGACAAGACAGGCGAATAAAGTACAAAGTACAGATTAGGGGAGGCATCAGGAAGAAAAGAAATAGAATGGAACAAAGGAGGTGCCTACCTTGCTTGCATTAAATGCTGGGTGGCCTGCTTTGCTGGAAGGAGTGCTGAAACATGACTAAGATAATGAACATCATGAGCAGGGTGCATGAGTGTGCACCAACAGTAGAGGATGACACATAAACTAGCAGTCAAAAAGAAATGAGTCTGGTGTGATCTGGTATCAGCTGTTCTTTTCTGGTTATGTCTTACACCTGTCATCTTAGCACTGACATGGCACATTCAAGGCTTCATCCATAATCCCATGAGGTGTAGCCACATCGTTACAGGGATGTCTCATTCACTGTTTAGTACAGCTGCAGTTAAATTCCCTTCTCACAAAAAAAATTATTTCCTAGTGTACTACTTTCAGCAATCTTTCCAGTCTCCTGCGTATACCTTTCCCCAATTGTCAGGCTCTCTTTGCGGCCTCACCGTGACAATATGGATAGGGTCACAGCTCTACTGTGTACAAATCTCATACCGACCAGTTCATCGCACAGCATGTTTTAGCAGTTTTTCGTATTGCTCACTTTGTTCTCATGTTTAGCTGTAAACCAGACACGATGAATGTGACTTACAGGGAACGTCATCTGCTGTTGTTATGGTTGAACCCATTCCAAAGAACTTGGATAAATGATGCCCTATTAAAATTAAAAGTAGTTTGGTTAATGCAGTTGATCCAAACTCAAATGTCACAGTTACAGGAATCATTTCCAGGACTGGCTTTAATTTTAAGTGGTTTTACTAATTTCAAAGTGCCTAAACCCATGCGTTCTGAAATTCTCTTGATAAACCTTTCTGCTGTTGTTACCTCTCTGTCCACCTTTAAGATGTTCCTTAATATTCAGCTCTTTGGCCAATGTTTAGGTCATCAGTTTTGATTTAGCTTCCATACCTCAGAGACATTTTTTTAAAATTGAAAATGCCCTTATTTAATGCTTTCAGACATACTTCTCCATTAAAACTGCTATTTGGATGCAAGTTCTTGTTTGACTTGGGAGCTATTTTCAGAGATAGATGTCTTGATTTGAACTTCATGACTGAGTATATAATTCCTGTCGATCACAAGGGACATTATGACTCCATGTTGAATGGTTGAACTAAGTTCACCCTGGTCTATGAACAGAGCAAACAAGCGTATGCCTGTTCATTGGGTTATTTGAAAGGAAAGTAACATTTTGCTGACACTCTGTGCTCTGGAATAAAGCTTGCACAAATATGAATTCAATGGCCACACTCTTAACTCCACAGAATCCCTCTGCTTTTAAATTGTCTTTCCTACTAATCGTTTTAAGAGGGATCAGTTTTATTAAGAGTGCTTTTGATGATAAATTTGTTTATTTGCAGCCCAAAACAGCACACAAAGGAAGCATGAATTGGAGATAGAAGGCAAGAATAGCAAAGTTCCAGTTCTCTCCACACATCTCAGTGTCACTCATTGTCTCTTGATTCAATTAGATTTCCTTTCAGAATCACCAAGTTTTGCCATGGGTTTTCACAAAGTCATGACCCATGGATCTTTGAACATATGAGGCTGAGCATCCCATGAGGGAATGAAATCCAGGGAGAAGAACTTTGTTTCTTTTTTCTCATTCTCTGCCGCTGCTTTGCCTCATCGTCAATATGTTTGGATTCAGAGCATGATGCTGGATGCCATTTTGAACGATGGGTCAAGAACGTCTTCCAGTAATCAGCATCAAAGCGTTGTGCTTGAAGGAGAGGTTCAGAGTGATTTTGTAGCATTTTCTTTCTCCACCCTTGGAGAATTGAGAAGATTAGACCTGGTGGGGGAGACGCATTTTAGTCATCCACACACACTGTGCAGTCTGTTGTTAGTGGTTTCACAGTTGTGACCAACTCAATGTCAGTGAGATCTCCAAGGTAACAAACCAAGGAACTTCTTTCATTCATAGAAAGTGGGCTTTGCTGGATGAGTCAGCATTTATTGCCCATTCAGAATTCTATTTGAGAAGGTGCTGCTGAGCTGCCCTCTTGGGCTGCAGTAAATTTGGTACATGTTGACCCTCAGCGTCATTTTAGGGAAGGTCTTCTGGTCTTTTGATCCAGTGACAGTGAAGGAACGGTGACATATTTCCAAGTCAGGTTGGTGAATGGCTTGGAGGGAGTATGCACGTGGAGGTGTTCCCATGTAAGTGCTGTCTTTGTTCTCTAGACATTAGTGGTCATGGATTGGGAAGTTCCTATCTAAGGAGTTTTGGTTTATTGTTACAGTCATTCTTGTAAATAGTATGCACTGCGGCTGCTGAGTGTTGATGGTGGACGGATTGGATGTTTGTTAATGTGGGCTGCTTTGTTCTGGATGGTGTCAAAGTTCTTGTGTATTTTTGGAACTGCACTCATCCAGGCAATTGGGGAGTATTCCATCACACACTTTGTGCCTTAATAGATGGTGGACAAGCTTTGGGGAGTCAAGAAATGATTCATTTGCTGCAGTATTCCTAGCCTCAGATGTACTCTTGTAGCCACAATATTTATATGGCTAATCCAGTGGAGTTTCTGGTCAATGGTAACTCCCAGAATATTGATAGCAGGGGTATCAGTGATGGCAATGCCAATGAATATCAAAGGGTTGTGATTTGATTATCTCTTATTGTAGATAGTCATTGCCTGGCATTTCAGTGGCCTGAATGTTACTTGACACTTTTCTTTCCAAAGATGGATATTGCCCAGTTGTTGCTGCATTTGGACATGGACTGCTTCAGTATCTGAGGAGTTGCGAATGGTGCTGAACATTATGTGAACGTCAGCAAAACTATCCAATTCTGACCTTATGATGGAGGAAAACTCACCAATGAAGCAGCTGAAGATGGTTGGGCCTAGGACACTGCCCTGAGGAAGTCCTGCAGAGATGTCCTCGAGCTGAGATGACTGACCTCCAACAATGACAACCAATTTCCTATCTGTCACGTGGGACTCCAACCAGCAGACAGTTTTCCCATAATGCCCACTGAATCCAGTTTTGCTCAGTATCACTTGATTCCTGATTAGGAAGTGTAACTGATGACTTGAGCAGCTCTTGTGAAGAACGTGTAAGTTCATAAAGTGAACAACTCTTTGTTTAAGCAGGATCATTGAATCACAGTGCCTGCTCCACTGTTCCACTGGGGGGTAAATTCTGTGGTACTCCTGGAAAACTGGTGAATTTTAGCTTGTTAGAGTCACGTGACAACAATACTAACATAACATAATATTTGAACAAGATTGTTTTGGGTCCTTTCCAGTCAGTGAGCCATTTGCTGTTGTCCCAGCAGTGGTCACCGCCTCATACCTGGTAGCCACAGAGTCATAGACTTATACAGCACAGAAACAGAGCCTCTGGTCCAACTCATCCCCGCTGACCAGACATCGCCAGCGTTTGACCTTTCTGATTCATATACCCGTCCAGACACTTCTTAAATGTTGTAATTGTACCAGCCTCCACCGCTTCCTCTGGCAGCTCACTCCATACACACACCACCCTCTGTGTGAAAAGATCACCCCTCAGGTCCATTTTAAATCTTTCCCCTCTCACCTTAAACCTATGCCCTCGAGTTTTGGGCTCCCCCCACCCTGGGGAAAGAGACCTTTGTCTATTCACCCTATTCCCTTACAGAGTATAACAATACTCAGGGTAAAAGGAGGGATTTCTGACGGGTGTCATTCAACCCCAGTCAGGGGTGGAAAACCGACTGGTTGTCCTTGCTTTATTCCAGTCCAGTACTATACTGGTTCTGGAATTATCCCAGGTTACAGACAGCAATATTAACATGTACTGAGCATCAACAATGGGATTACCTTATCTGTCTGTTGTAGTAAGCAGGGCAGTTACTGACAACATCACCATGAGGAGCTGGATTCAGAGACTAAAATAATGCAAAGAACTGTGGATGCTGGAGGTCAGAAACAGAACGTGCCGGACAAACTCAAAGAAAAAGAGAGTGAATGTTTCGAGGATTCTGAAAATGGGTCACTGGACTCGAAATGCTAACAGATGCTGTCAGACCTGCTGAGTTTCTGCAGCAATTTCTGTTTGAGCTTGTTTTTGGAATCAGGGAGTCAGTTTTGCAACATGAGTCATTGTCATCTGCTTGGTAGTTACTGAGGATCTAAAGCTTGACAGCATTCTCCCAGTGCATTATTAACAAGAGGCCCCTGTGGAATTGCTCCATTTCTTGATGCCCATCTGTCTGCACCTTGCACCTCCACACCACAAAGTCCCAGCTGTGGCACAGAGCTGGTGGCGTTTTGCTAGAAACAGGTCAGCAGATGGAAAGAACTCCGACAGTAATTCGAGTTGAAGGGCGGTTTTCCTTATTGGATTGGCTATGCTTTTGACGGAATTTCCTTGGCATGTCTTTCAGTGCCATTGACATCCTCTGCCTGAGGTTTGATGTTCTGAATGATTGCCTAGTCAGTGAGGATCATGTAATCCTCCTGTCTCAGTCAGGCACATGTTTCTCTAAGACTCATTTCTGGGAGACCCATAAATAGTTGCTCACTGCCCTGAGGCTAACCAACAGGATGGGGGGTGATGGCTTTAGCCCTATCCTGCTGAGGACGTTGGAAACCTCTTGAACAACTCTCCTGCTTTCCAGACTTTTTGGTTGATTGAAAACAGATGGCTTCCTAGCAACCTTGAGATGGAAGCTTGCTTTGCATCCTCTCCGTTCCTGTGCTTTGCCATGCATTCAGGTTATTGCATATGACCTCATTGCACTAAAATATCATGCAGCTGGCTGTAAAACCATTCATCAGCTCAGAACTCAACAGGGTTCCTTGTGGTTTCTATCTGCAAATGTGGATAATGATATGTAGCCATGTGCACTCTCCTGATAGCTTGTCATTATTTTTATATTTCCCTGAAAGTTCAAAATAGAAGTTAATGAGAAGGTGAAGTGGTAAGTAACAAAGGATGCATTCTACTTTCAGAGGATTTACATACTTTAAAATGGCCCTGAACACCTCTGGAGCAGGTGGGACCTGAATCCAAACACTTTCTGGGACAGAGGTGGTGCCACTAACCAAGTGCCACAAGATCACAACTTTTGACAAAGTTGTAATCTAAAGAGAAATTAGCTTCAGGAATTTGACATTTGGATATTAAATTAATGTACCATTAATAAATCACCCGTATTAGAGTCAGAGAGATCTGCAGCACAGAAAAATGTCCTTTGGCCCATCATGTCTGTGTCAGTCATAAACAAATCTCTAACTATTCTAATCCCATTTTTCAGCACTTGGCCCCTAGCCTAGTATGCTTTGGAATTGCAAGTGCACATCTAAATACTTCTTAAATGTTACGAACATTTATGCCTCAATCACATTTACAGGCAGTGAGTTCCAGATGCCTACCACTCTCTGGGTGAAAAAGATTTTCCTTGCATCACCTCTAAACCTTTATCCCCTTGTCTTAATCTATGCCGCTGGTCATTGATCCCTCCATCAAGGGGAAAGGTTTCTGTCTACCTAACCTATATCCTTTGTAATCTTCAATATTTCAATCAGGTCCTCTCTCAGTCTCCTCTGCCCTAAGGAAAACAACTCCAGTCTGTTCAATCTCTCTTCATAGCACAAACTCTCCAGGTCAGGCAACATCCTGGTAAATCTCCTCCACAAAGTCCCTAGTGCTGTCACATCCCTCCTATAGTGTGGACTCAAGAACTACACACAATACTCTAGTTATGTCCTAACCAACATTTTATACAATTCCAACATACCCTCCCTGCTCTTAAATTCCATGTCTTGACATGCAAGAAATGTTATCTTTGCCTGTGACACTCACCTTCAATGAAAGAATGAAACTGGGTCCTCAGTTTTGTAAGCTGGGGCCAGCTCCCCAGTTTGCAATGTAGCTGGTCCCAAATGGAAAGGACCAGTTTCTAAAAGACAGGGTTGATGCAGAATGGATGTTCCTGATGGCCAGAGAGTCCGGAAACACCAGTCACTGTCTAAGGATAAGGGTAAACCATTTAGAACTGAGATATGGGGGAATTTCTTCACCTGGAAAGCAGTCGAGGCCAAAACATTGTATGATTTCAAGAAGGAGTTGGATACGGGGCTTGGGGCTAAAGGGATCAAAGGCTATGGGAAGAAAGTGGGAACAGCAGCGTGAGTTAGATGATTAGGCATGATCAGAATGAATTGTGAAGCAGGTTTTAAGGGCTGAATGGCCTATGCCTCCTCATATTTTTCCAAGTTTCCATGATTATCAATGAAATTTAATGCCAGGCTTTTCCTGTCAGTGACAGATACATAAAACTAGGAACCTGAGTAAGCTACTGAGCCTGTCGAGCCCACTCTATCGTTCAACACAATCATGGTTGATACTCTATCTCAATGACATACTCAGCTTGATACCTGCAGCCTTGACCCATTTATTTCTTAAATATATTCATTGACTTAATGTCCATAGCCTTCTGAGGTGGAGAACTCCACTGGTTCGTCGCCCTCAGAAGGAAGAAATTTCGCTGCATTTCAGGTCCAAAGTAGCTCACTGCATATTCTGAGGGTATGACCCTTCATTCTTGACACCCTTCCCTCTCCCCATGTCCTGGTCTGGGGAATCTTCATCTCTGTACCATGCCTGTCCAGTCCTATTAGTGTTTAAATGTTTCAGTGTGATCCCCACTCATTCTTCTGGAGCACGGTGAATCCAGGCCAAGTTGAGCCAATCTGTCCTCATATGACAAAGCTGCCATCCCAGGAATCAGTCCAGTGAACGTCCATCGCTCTCCCTCTCTGGCAAGTGTATCTTTTCTTGGGTAAGGAAACCAAAGCTCCACACAATACTCTAGGCCTAGTCTCACCGAGGCCTTGTACAGCTGCTGGAAGATGCTCTTGCTCCTGTACTCAAACCCTCTTGCAATGAAGACCAAAGGGGGAGGCAGAACTTGTAACCCAGAATCCAAGGCTAGTGTTTGAATTCCATGATGGCAGCTAGTGGAGTTTTCCTTTCCAGGAAGGGAATCTGCCGTCCTTACCTGGTCTGGCCTACACATGACTCCAGACCCATTACAATGTCATAGAACCAGAACCTGCTCTAAAGGCAATTAAAAATCGGCAATTAATGCTTCCCTATGCAGCAATGTGTTTGACTTGTGAAAGAATAAGAAAAATATATACCATTTGTCTTCCTAACTGCTTGTTGTATCTGAGTGCTTGCTTTCAACGACCAGTGTACAAGGACACACAGACCCCATTGTACATCAATCTTTCCCAATATTTCAGCATTTAAATAATACTCTACCACTCTGAATTCCTTAACAGCATGGGTAACTTCACTTTAATCCACGTTATATTGCCGTGTATTTGCCCAATCACTCAACTTGTCTAAATTGCCCTGAAGCTCTTTTATGTTTTCCTCACCATACACAATCCTCCCTAGTTTTGTGTGTGTGTCATCAGTAACTTTGGAAATATTATCACAACTTTCATAACTGGCTCCAGCATTTTCCCTACCGCTGATGTTAAGCTAAGCAGTCTGTAATTTCTGAGGTTTTTCTTTCCCTCCACCTTTAAATAGTAGGATCACATTTGGCACTCTCCAATCTTCAAGGATTGCTCCAGAATGTATGGACTTTTGTGAAGGTGACAGCCAACACATCCATTACTTTCACGACCCACATCCTTTAATACCCTGGATCTGGATTACCACAGTTTGCAAATTTATCAGCTTTCATTCCCATTAATTATTCCCAAATTTTGTTTTACTGATATTAATTTCCTTCAATTCCTTCCTCCTGATAATCCCTGCCTTCTCTAATATTTTCAGGCAATCATTTGTCGTTGTTCTGTCAAGACAGAATTAAAGCAGATGTTTAATTATTCTGCCATTTCCTTGTTCCCCATTATTAATTCTCTTATTCTGGGCCTTAAAGGGCCCACATTTATCTGAGTCGCTCATTTTCTTGTTGCATACTTAAAGAAACTCTTAAAATCTGCTGTCACGTTCCATGCAAGTTTACACTCTTAATCAACCTTTGGCCCTCCTCTGCTGAATTCTAAATTGCTCTCAGTCCTCAGCTGGCTACTTTACCTGGCAACATTATATGACTTCTCTCAATATATCATATCACCAAGCACTGGAAAAAAATGTTGAACATTAATTTGTTATTTTCTCCCACAAAAAGAGGTTACGACTTGAAACAAAAATATGTCCTGCTTTAAACAGTGTTGATGGCTTTGAATGTTTACTCGTCACTTCCAAGAATAAGGTTTGTGTAGCATGCAATAATTATCTTTAAACGCTGTCAGTTGTTGTCATTGGAAAAGCGAGAGTGACTGCCCGATTACTTCTGTGTTTCTATTTATAACATAACTGTATCCAATTTGACTTCACTTTAGGACTGGACTGGAAACATTATGGCCAGAATTTTTGTTCACAATGTAACCAGATTCTGGTCAGCACTGATAAATATTCATATTTGTCATCACATCCTATCAGCTGTAACTGCCTTCCTTTTGACTTTGGTGTTTTAGCAGAAAGCTAATTTGAACTTGAATGTGTGGTTGAAGATCCTACTGCAGCTCAATGTCATGACAGGACTTTGATCTAACAGTTTGTACTTACCTTGTACTTTATGAGTCAGCCTTATGCTTTCTTCAGATGAGTCATTGCTGTTGCATCAAATCCTCAGAGCAGTTGTCCAGCTGAGTGCAATGTTAATGATGCAAATGCTGAAAGGGAGAAAGTCACTTTGAACATATTATTCATGATGAGCCTGAAACTTTTAGGGAGGGTTGCCAGGTCGAACACCATAATTAGTAAGCGTGACACTCATCAAATCAATGCATAACAATTTATAACCGAGAGGAAGTCATTTACCCACTTGAGGCCATCTACAATTCAATGAGATCATGAGTACTTTGCAAGTTAATGCCTCATATCTCACTTTTGCCCCACATCTCTTACCATATTTTGAGGTCAACTTTACAGCCCCCTCACTCCCCCACCCACGCCAGAGGCAACATGGTGTGGTGGGGGTGGAACAGGGTACCAGGGCACCGGTACTGCACCAGTCAACTACTTTATGCCCCCTAACTTGGCTATTTTACCCGTGGTAAGTGAAGTGGCCAACTTATGCATGTGCCAGAGATAATGGGAACTGCAGATGCTGGAGAATTCCAAGATAATAAAATGTGAGGCTGGATGAACACAGCAGGCCAAGCAGCATCTCAGGAGCACAAAAGCTGACATTTCGGGCCTAGACCCTCCATCAGAGAGGGGGATGGAGAGAGGGAGCTGGAATAAATAGGGAGAGAGGGGGAGGCGGACCGAAGATGGAGAGTAAAGAAGATAGGTGGAGAGAGTATAGGTGGGGAGGTAGGGAGGGGATACGTCAGTCCAGGGAAGACGGACAGGTCAAGGAGGTGGGATGAGGTTAGTAGGTAGATGGGGGTGCGGCTTGGGGTGGGAGGAAGGAATGGGTGAGAGGAAGAACAGGTTAGGGAGGCAGAGACAGGTTGGACTGGTTTTGGGATGCAGTGGGTGGAGGGGAAGAGCTGGGCTGGTTGTGTGGTGCAGTGGGGGGAGGGGACGAACTGGGCTGGTTTAGGGATGCAATTGGGGAAGGGGAGATTTTGAAACTGGTGAAGTCCACATTGATACCATTAGGCTGCAGGGTTCCCAGGCGGAATATGAGTTGCTGTTCCTGCAACCTTTGGGTGGCATCATTGTGGCAGTGCAGGAGGCCAATGATGGACATGTCATCTAAAGAATGGGAGGGGGAGTGGAAATGGTTTGCGACTGGGAGGTGCAGTTGTTTGTTGCGAACTGAGCAGAGGTGTTCTGCAAAGCGGTCTCCAAGCCTCCGCTTGGTTTCCCCAATGTAGAGGAAGCCACACCGGGTACAGTGGATGCAGTATACCACATTGGCAGATGTGCAGGTGAACCTCTGCTTAATGTGGAATGTCATCTTGGGGCCTGGGATAGGGGTGAGGGAGGAGGTGTGGGGGCAAGTGTAGCATTTCCTGCGTTTGCGGGGGAAGCAGACGGGGTGGGGATGGAAAAATGTCTTGGGTGGTGGGGTCGGATTGTAAATGGCGGAAGTGTCGGAGGATGATGCGTTGTATCCGGAGGTTGGTAGGGTGGTGTGTGAGAACGAGGGGGATCCTCTTTGGGCGGTTGTGGCGGGGGCGGGGTGTGAGGGATGTGTTGCGGGAAATACGGGAGACGCGGTCAAGGGCGTTCCCGATCACTGTGGGGGGAAAGTTGCGGTTCTTGAAGAACTTGGACATCTGGGATGTGCGGGAGTGGAATGTCTTATCGTGGGAGCAGATGCGGCGGAGGCGGAGGAATTGGGAATAGGGGATGGAATCTTCTCTTTTGACTCCTCCCACTTCCTACAGACTAAGGGGGTGGCCATGGGCACCGGCATGGGCCCCAGCTATGCCTGCCTCTTTGCAGGTTACGTGGAACAGTCCCTCTTCCGCACCTACACAGGCCCCAAACCCCATCTCTTCCTCCGGTACATTGATGACTGTATCGGCGCCGCCTCTTGCTCCCCAGAGGAGCTCGAACAGTTCATCTACTTCACCAACACCTTCCACCCCAACCTTCAGTTCACCTGGGCCATCTCCAGCACATCCCTCACCTTCCTGGACCTCTCAGTCTCCATCTCAGGCAACCAGCTTGTAACTGATGTCCATTTCAAGCCCACCGACTCCCACAGCTACCTAGAATACACCTCCTCCCACCCACCCTCCTGCAAAAATTCCATCCCCTATTCCCAATTCCTCCGCCTCCGCCGCATCTGCTCCCACGATAAGACATTCCACTCCCGCACATCCCAGATGTCCAAGTTCTTCAAGAACCGCAACTTTCCCCCCACAGTGATCGAGAACGCCCTTGACCGCGTCTCCCATATTTCCCGCAACACATCCCTCACACCCCGCCCCTGCCACAACCGCCCAAAGAGGATCCCCCTCGTTCTCACACACCACCCTACCAACCTCCGGATACAACGCATCATCCTCCGACACTTCCGCCATCTACAATCCGACCCCACCACCCAAGACATTTTTCCATCCCCGCCCCTGTCTGCTTTCCGGAGAGACCACTCTCTCCGTGACTCCCTTATTCGCTCCACACTGCCCTCCAACCCCACCACACCCGGCACCTTCCCCTGCAACCGCAGGAAATGCTACACTTGCCCCCACACCTCCTCCCTCACCCCTATCCCAGGCCCCAAGATGACATTCCACATTAAGCAGAGGTTCACCTGCACATCTGCCAATGTGGTATACTGCATCCACTGTACCCGGTGTGGCTTCCTCTACATTGGGGAAACCAAGTGGAGGCTTGGAGACCGCTTTGCAGAACACCTCCGCTCAGTTTGCAACAAACAACTGCACCTCCCAGTCGCAAACCATTTCCACTCCCCCTCCCATTCTTTAGATGACATGTCCATCATGGGCCTCCTGCAGTGCCACAATGATGCCACCCGAAGGTTGCAGGAACAGCAACACATATTCCGCCTGGGAACCCTGCAGCCTAATGGTATCAATGTGGACTTCACCAGTTTCAAAATCTCCCCTTCCCCAACTGCATCCCTAAACCAGCCCAGTTCGTCCCCTCCCCCCACTGCACTACACAACCAGCCCAGCTCTTCCCCCCCACCCACTGCATCCCAAAACCAGTCCAACCTGTCTCTGCCTCCCTAACCGGTTCTTCCTCTCACCCATCCCTTCCTCCCACCCCAAGCCGCACTCCCATCTACCTACTAACCTCATCCCACCTCCTTGACCAGTCCGTCTTCCCTGGACTGACGTATCCCCTCCCTACCTCCCCACCTATACTCTCTCCACCTATCTTCTTTACTCTCCATCTTCGGTCCGCCTCCCCCTCTCTCCCTATTTATTCCAGTTCCCTCACCCCATCCCCCTCTCTGATGAAGGGTCTAGGCCCGAAATGTCAGCTTTTGTGCTCCTGAGATGCTGCTTGGCCTGCTGTGTTCATCCAGCCTCACATTTTATTATTATGCATGTGCCAGTTGAGATTCTCAGATGATCAATTAATGCCTTCACTAGGAGTAAACTCCCAGTGGGAGAGGCCACAGAGTAAAATCTGGTGACTGGAGCAGGAAGAGTTGATGTGAAGGGTGCCCCCTGTAGGGGTACCCAAACAGTTGCCCACCAAACTCCACCTCCCCACCTCTATACATTTTCTCCTGCCCCGTCCATCAGTAATAAAAGTCCATCAATTTCCCAATTTATCTGGCATTCACTGTCTGCAGAATTGAGTTCAAAGGCCTCTCATAATTTGAATGTAGAAATATTTGTAGTTTCACTCCTCCTTGCCCAATCTGAATTTCTGAACCATGCCACTAATTATAGACTTTCTAACATCAACAGAAACAATTATGCCCTCTGTTCCGCTTAATATCTTGAAAACTTTGATCAAAATGTCTCTTAACTCTCTCAATTCTGGAGAACACAGCCCCGAATTCTATAATTTCTCCGCATAATTTCATTCCTTGAGGCCAGATCTCAATCTGGTGAATCACCACTGTGTATCCTTTAATGCCAATCTATCCTTCCTCAGCTGTGGTCCAACCAGGGCTTTGTGCAGCTTGATCATGGCATCAGCCCCCTTGTATCCTAGTCCTCTAGAAACAAAGGCCAGCATCATGACATTCATCTTTTTGAATACATTTTGAACTTGCCAATGATATTTTAATGCTGCATTCACCCAAGCCCCCAAAGTCCTTTTGAAACCCAACCGTTTCAACATTTCCCCAGAAGATCGCAAAACATAGGAGCAGAAGTAGGCCATTCAGCCCATCAAGTCAATAGCTGTGCCATTCAATGAGATCATGGGCGATCTGATAATCCTCAACTCCATGGCAGAGATAAAGCTGTGGGGGTACTGTGGAGAAAGCAATGCAGAAATTAATCGCGACATCTACAGGCAAAGCAACAGCATCTATTGAAGAATGAGAAGCATCAGGAGCTCTCATACCAAAGGATAGCTCTTGCATGAAACAGGATCTACAGTGATAAGTACAGTTACCTGCAAATGAGTGGAAACGAGTATAGGAGATGCCTCTGAATGCCCTGAATCATCATCTCATGCTAGCTGCTTGCAAACTGGAGAAGAGTCTGAAGGGGTGCCAATGGAAATACAAACTTTGTTTCACTCTCCATGGACGCTGGCAGACTGTTGACTTCCTCCTGCACTTTCTGCTTTTAAATCAGATGTCCAGCACCCTGCTGTGTTTGTCTTTAAGCCTGATCATGCTGGTCAGCACTAGGTAGGATTGCAATGACTAGTACATCTTAGTGCCAGCCCCTTTCAAAGGCTCTTGGGTCCTCCATGGATGGGTGCTGGGGAACGAGGGGTAACCCTGCCACAACATGATTGATGCCATTCCAATGAATTCCTCAGTTGGCAGCTGAGCAGTGACACAATGCGGCTGGCATTGCGGCCTGCTTCAACCAGGGTCAGTTTGGAAGACAGCTGAGGTCCCCCAAAGATTAAGTTTCTGGACTATTCAGGCAGTGAAACCCTATCACAGGCAGTGAGCAGTGTGCTATATCCTCCTTCTCATTCACCAAGAAAGCTGGATGTTGTTGTCTGGGCAGGCTGTGGGAGTGAGAGGGATCCCCTGAGCAGGAGGATGAAGGTGGACCATGACTATCTAAAAGGAAGTTTTGGCAACAATCAATGGAGCCAGGGAGACCAGAGACAACTTTATAGCTGCAGCCTCCAGGATGATGGAGTTGGTTGAGTTTTTTTATGTTGTTAATATTTCATTTGCACAGTGTGGCTGTCAGCCTTCTTACTGTGTGTCACACTCCTAAAGGATTGAGTAGTTTTTCTATTTGATTTATCAATGCAATAAAATATTGACTTTATCTCTTAAATGTGCTACTGAGCACTCAGAGGCATGGGTATTCAATCACTGGATATAATCTGCACTTCTACAAATAGAACTCTTCCACTTGCACTCTTCCAGGGTTTGTGGTCATCTCATTGACGCAATATGAGAAGCTTCTCCAAAGTGAAAGGTGTGGACCATCTTGAACCATAGAAAGGGTAGGCTGCATTTCTACCACGTACTTTGGGAACTGTTCTCATCATCGGCAAAGTGGGTGAATCGAGAGACCAGGCACTCAAACACCGATAAAACAGGGATTGCAGTCAAGGCACTTGAGATGATTCGGGGTTCACTTTAAGGCTCGGAGGAGGTGGGGTGAGGTGCAGTGCGGTTGTGAAGTCAGGGTTTGGGATGTTTAATTGCTGAACCCCTCTCTTGGTGGGAGTGGTGATAAAATTTGTCACATCTCTCCAGGCTCCAGGGAGCAAAGTTTCAAATACATGCCTGAGGAGTGGACAGAGATGATGGGAACGGCAGATGCTGGGAACAGCAGATGCTGGAGAATCCAAGATAAAAAGGTGGGTGATGAATGCTGATGAAGGGTCTAGGCCCGAAACATCAGCTTTTGTGCTCCTAAGATGCTGCTGGGCCTGCTGTGTTCATCCAGCTCCACACTTTGTCACCCGAGGAGTGGATGCTGGGTGGGTCTCAAAGTGGCATAATGACATTGAGGTCTGTGAGATGGATGGTGGCCAAATTGCATGTTAACTTACTGTAACTGCGCAGTGATCCATCCCCACTCATAGCCCAGAGGAGTCAATGGGGACGATTAGGCCTCGTAAGGATTCAGTGAGGGCTGATCACATTCTGCAGCACCACAGGGAGATTGAGGGTTTAGGCTACAGAATGAGTGGTCTCAGGATGTGGGACAACTCGGTAATATTCACCAGGGAGTGGGCTCCCTGGTGGGCCTCTCATGTTGCTGGCACAGGGATTGTTTCAGTGCAGATTTACAGGATGACAGGATGGTGATGGAATTGCTCACTGTATCCCAGCTGCTTTAGTGCTAGCACTGGGCCAGGGCGAGGAGTATGGGTGCACTGGGCCTTATACAAAGCTGAGGCTGTCTTTCTCCACCAGCTCTGGGAATGTATCAGTGATGTGTGCACCAGATTGTACCAATCCAGCTTGAGTACCTACAAAGGTCTCTACCTCTGAGCTGGTGGAGGCCCTCTAAGGCTTGTTCCTCAGAGTCGGCGCTGGCACACAGGGTATGCCCTCTTTCTCTGTATCTGGTGTTGGCTGGCACTTGTGGAAGAGAAGGAATTACTCAGTGAGGATGGAGAGACGTTTATGCAACACAAAGTGCTTGCCCTGGTGCTCATCTGAGGAGAACACAGTGTAGAGTTATTTACTGTTTGTGTCTGCACACCACAAAGAGAAGTCTCTAGATCTCACTGACCAGATCGATGGCCCTGTCCTGCACTGGGGGTGAGGGTCTTTATGCTCATCACCTCCCCTGCACGCGCCTGGCTCTTTTCCCATGGTTGGGTGCTTCTCCTGCAATGAGGTAAAAAGAAGGATGCGATGGGTGCTGGAGTGTACCCTCCCTGGGGGTGAACCAACCCCAGTCAGTGACTGGGATACACAATGCCCTGAGGAAGGGTCAGTAGCTTGAGACGGTGATGTAGCTGTGTGCTTTTGAGTGCCCATTATTTTTGGGCTCTTAGGCCATGCCTGGTTATGAGATAGATACCTGTGCAGTGGACATCAGGATGCCCGTGTGTGTGCGCTGGCAGAGGGAGGATGGTGCCAGTTATTTCTGTAGAGCAGAGGAGATCATTAATTCTCTCGCAGCATTGCTTGCGATGCCAATCACATGGGCTAGTGGCACTCACCCAAACTGGGTCCCAGGCAGGACAGGGTCTGATGGGATGGTCTCTTGGTACCATCTTCCAGGAATAGGATCAACCTTTGCTCGGTGACAACATCATTCAGTATTAACAAGGCAGCACCAGTAAACCCGAGGAACCATTCAGATTTCTTGGTAGGCATCACTGGATCCCTGGGGGGGCAGCCACCACATGTTAATGGGATGTTCCTGGCTTTCAGCAGATGAACTGGTGTCCAGCCAGCCTTTAAATATGGCGCCAGAAACTTTGTCAGGCATGAGAATGGACAGCCTGCTCCCCATACGTGGGAGACCGACCTTGCTGGCTTAGATAATGAGATGAGAAGCACAGGATGGCATGACAGAACTCGTCTCTGGCACTGGTGGGTATAATGCCGGCAAACACATGCTTGGCATTAACATCACCAAACGGGAAATCTCACCCCAGGATCTGTAGCGATGCATGAAAATTATTTGTTTATTGTCACATACATCTAGGGAATTCCAGGCCATTCTGACGTACAAGGAGAATAAAAGAAAGTACTTAACTAGAATTCATCTTCATCAGCTGGGGTTTCAGACATGGCTCCAGGACTTCTGCAAGGTCCCTGGTCCAGACCTAGCGCAGCCAGGAGCCCCTGCTCCGAGCCCAGCGCAGCCGGGAGCCCCTGCTACGGACCCGGAGCACCCAGGAGCCCCTGCTCCAGGCCCAGCGCAGCTGGGATCCCTGATTCTGCCATTGCAGCAGCCCACACCCTGCCGCCATTCCAGGACCCCACGCATCAGGCCTACGAAACCGAGAGTCCCCGCCAACACCACTCCAGCCTCCCTGAGCCGTCGGGATGGTGAAAGAAAAGTGAAGAAAAAGTAAAAAAGGTGAAAAGGAGAGTGAAAGAAAACAATTGTGGCTGTCCTGGAGCGAATAGGCTCAGCACAACACTACCTGTTCCTCGCGTGGCGATAGACCCTGTCCTGGGGTGGAACGAGCTAATCCTTCCGCTGCTGCTAGAGGCTTCCTCCTTCACCCACCACCCTCCAACCTTTAAAGAAAATGAAAGAAATAAAAAAGAAGGAAAAAAAACCTCACAGAAGTAAAAAGAAGAGAAGAAAAATGTGAAAGAAAGCAGATGGGAGTAGATGGGCCTCTTCTGGTCTGCTGTCTTGAAAATTTATCTCTGTAGGCCGATTGTACACCAGATTTACAAATCAGTGTAAAACAACTTGTACAAGACAAAAACTAGCCCACAATTAGAGCGCTCATTGTACTTATGGATACACTCTTCTACTAAGAAGGCTAAAACCATGGAGAGCATAGAACAAACTAGGACAAGAGACTGATAAGGGATAGCCAACATGGCTTTGTGAGTGGGACCATCATGTCTCACTAATTTGACTGAATGTTTGAAGAAGTAACAAGGAGGATTGATGAGGTCAAAGCAGTGAATGTGACCTACATGGACTTCAGTAAGGCCTTCGACAAGGTTCCTCTTGATACTCTGGCTAGCAAGGTTAGATCATACAGAGTACAGGGAGAACTAACCATTTGGATACAGGACTTGCTCGAATGCAGAAGACAGAGGGTGGTGAGTGGGGGTTGTTTTTCAGACTGGAAGCTCATGACCAGTAGTGCTCCACAAGGATTGGTGCTGGGTCTACTGCCTTTCATCATTTATATAAATGACTTGGTTGTGAACATAGGAGGTACGGTTAGTAAGTTTGCAGGTGACACTAAAATTGACAGTGTAGTGGACAGCAAAGAAGGTTACCTCTGAGTACAATGGATCTTGATCAAATGGGCCGAGGAGAGGCAGATGGAGTATAATTTAGATGAATGTGAGATGCTGCATTTTGGAAATGCAAATCAGGGCAGGGTTTATACACTTAATGATAAGGTCCTAGGGAGTTCTGCTGAACAAAGAGACCTTGGAGTGCATAGTTCCTTGAAAGTGGAGTGACAGGTAGATAGGATGGTGAAGAAGGTGTTTGGTATGCTTGCCTTTATTGGTCAGTGCATTGAGTACTGGAGTTGAGAAGTCATGTTGTGAATACCCTTAATATGTCATAATAGTATCAGCCTCTACCACTTCCACTGGCAGCTCATTCCTTACATGCACCACCCTCTGCATGAAAAGCTCTTAGGTCCCTTTTAGATCTTACCCCTCTCACTTTAAACCTATGCCCTCTAGTTTTGAACATGCCTACCTAGAATAAAGACCTTGGCTATTCACTCTATCCACACCCCTCATGATTTTATAAACCCTATAAGGTCACCCCTCAGCCTCTGACCCTCCGAGGAAAATAGCTCCAGCCTATTCAGCCTCTCCCTATAGCTTAACATCCTCTTTAATCTTTTCTGAACCCTTTCAAATGTTTGCAACATCTTTCCTAGAGCAGGGAGACCAGAATCAAATGCAGTATTCCAAAAGTGGCCGAACCAATGTTGTGCAGAAGGAGGATGTAGTTTCAGAGCAGCCAAAACTCAAATGACTACACGTACAGAGTTGAGAATGTGATAGAGCCAGCAGCATTGGAAAAGATACCCAATACACTCTCAAGGGAAATTGATGATTCAACCAACTTAAGTTTCATGGAAATTCATGAGATTAAAGGTCCCTCAGAAGATGTTCCAGGGCTACCACTTGAGTTTCTTTTTAAAAGGAAGTCACCCTTGCTAACTCGGGTAGCTGCCCCAGAATATTGTCTGAGCGACCCTTCATCTCATGAGCCTGGTAGTTCCTGCTTTTAGACTGCGTCCATGTATCAGTGGATGTTAATCCACAGGTTGGTGAATCTGTGCAACTCTTTGCCTCAGACGGCTGTGGAGGATATATCATTGAGCATATTTAAGGCAAAGATAGACAGGTTGTTGATTGGTTAGGGGGATCAAGGGTTACAGAGAGATGGTGGGAGAATAGGGTTGAGTAACATATCAGCCACATTTGAATTGTGGAGCAGACCTGATGAGCTGAATGGCCTAATTCTGCTCCTATGTCTTATGATGTTTGTCTGTTTTCCACGCAGCTCACCTTCATTTTGTGCAGTCAAATATTTATTCTCTCTCTGCGGATCAATCTTTGTCGAAGTGCGTTTACACACTTTTCAAAAGGTTGGGCGTCCATATTCCCCTTCGAAGGTGCAGCAGGCATTTTCCCAGCTTCACTCATAGTACTGGATAATTGCTGCATGTTTAGCATTACCTCTGTCACTGGTATTATTAATTTTGCTTTTGAAGACAAAGAATTGAAATGTTTCTCAGCCTTGTACTATCTTACCACCTGACATTAGATTCGATTCTGCTGTAACAATTTGCTCTGCAGATGGTTTTGCTGAATAACTTCATGTCAAGATTCTTGAATAAATGGGTTGTACTGGTCATCTTTGCTGTCAGTATTGATGTCCGCTTTGTCAATTTCTGTCAACGGAATGCCTTTCAATGATGATAGGACTGGAAAACATTTCCACCAGTCCTGTATAGTCATAGATTTCCTTCCTGTTGATAGTATGTGCCTTCTTTTTGGGTCCCACCACATGTCCAGGAAGCCCAGTGAAATCTTTTACTAGTTATAGAGTCATGGAGTCACAGACCCATACAGCACAGAAACATGCCCTTCATTGCAACACATCCACGCTGATCAGATATCCTTAACTGATCTACTCCCATTTGCCAGCATTTGCTCCATACCGCTCTAAACCCGCATTCATGTGCCCTTCCAGATGCCTTTTAAATGTTTTAATTGTACAGCCTCCCCCCAACCCCAATTCCTCTGGAAGTGCATTCTACATATACACCACCCTCTATGTGAAAAAGTTGCCCCTTCAGTCCCTTTTAAATTTCTCAAAATTTCACCTTAAACTTATGCCCCTTTTGTTCTAGGCTCCCCCACACTGGGAAAAAAGGATTTTGGCTATTCAACCTAACCATGCCCCTCATGATTTTATAAAATTCTTTAAGATCATCCCTCAGCCTCAATAGTCCATGGAAAAAAAACGTGGCGGTCTATTCAGCCTCTCCCTATAACTCAAACCCTCCAACCCTGGCAACGTCCTTGTAATTATTTTCTGAATCCTTTCAATTTTAACACTATCTTTCCTGCCGCAGGGAGACCAGAGCTGAACACAGTATTCAGTATAAAAGTTGCTTAAACAATGTCCTGCACAGCCGCAATATGGCCTCCAATTCCTATACTCAATGCACTGACCAATAAAGCCAAGCGTAGCAAACACCTTCTTCACTATCCTATTTACCTGAGGCCTCCCTTTCAAGGAAATATGAACCTGCACTCCAAGGTCTCTTTGTTCAGCCACACTCCCCAGGACCTTACCATTAAGTGTATAAGTTTCTGCCCTGATGTGCCTTACCAGAATGCAACACCTCATTGTTAGAAGATTGCAATTTTCTCTTGGATTAATTGTTCGCAGGCTGGTTTCTTCTCATATGTTGCAGGACATACGTACAGGCTGAATTTGAGAACTGCTCATTGTAAATTGCATAAACCATTCCCAGCTCTGTTGTGTTCTTTGTGCTGCAAAGTTGCTAGTAGCTTAAGAGTTATACCACTTGGACCATATGGTTTCATCTCTGATGGCTCTAACTTTTGTTTCTTCAACAATGGCATTTGATTTCAGAAGATATCCATTTTCTCATGCATCAAACAGATTCTGAACACGAACATGCTCTGAGTTGGTTGAATCACTATTTCCCTTAGTAATAAGTTGCTAGAGAATGTTGCTGAGCAAAGAGACCTTGGAATGCGGGTTCATAGTTCCTTGAAGGTGGAGTTGCAGGTAGACAGGATAGTGAAGAAGGTGTTTGGTATGCTTGCCTTTATTGGTCGGTGCATTGCGTAAAGGAGTTGGGAGGTTAAGTTGCAGGTGTCCAGGCCATTGGTTAGGCCACTATTGGAATACTGCATGCAATTTTGGTGTTCCTTCTATTGGAAGGATGTTGTGAAACTAGAAAGGGTTCAGAAAAGATTTACAAGGATGTGTTGTCAAGGTTGCATGGTTTGAGCTACAGGGAGAGGCTGAACAGGCTGGAGCTATTTTCCCTTGAGCACCAGAGGCTGGGATGTTCATAAAATCATGAGGAGCATGAATAGGGCAAATAGACAAGGTCTTTACCCTGGTGTGGAGGATCCAAAACTAGAGGGCATAGGAATAAAGTGAGAGGGGGAAGATATAAAAGGGTCTTAGGGCAACTTTTCACACAACAAGTAGTACATATATGAAACGAGCTGCCAGAGGAAATGGAGGAGGCTGGCGTAATTATAACATTTAAAAGGCATCTGCTTGGTTATATGAATATGAAAGCTTTACAGGGATATGGACCCAATGCTGACAAATGGGACTAGATTTATTAAAGATATCTGGTCAGCATGGATGTGTTGAACTGAAGAGGATGTTTCCATGCTGTACATCCCTCTGACTCTATGAAGGTACTGGGCATCTTTTCCAGTACTGCTGGCTGTATCACATTATCAACTTTATATATGTAGGCATTTGACTTTTGGCCAATCTGAAGCTGTATCATAATCCTGCACATCTTCAGGATGTGAGCTATAGTTTTACAGATGCAGCTCACTTTGTCATAGTTGGGCACTGCTAATAACCGTGAGGCCTTTTTGAATCATAGCACTTATACTGACTCTTGATATCTGCTGTTTGTCTGAATCTCTCAATTGGATTAACTTATGTCTTTAGACTTTAAATCTTACAATGTGGATGAATTCTGATACTGTCCTGTGATAAGATTGACCCTCACCTCTGAGGATTTGACTCCAATTATTTCTAGTTTCTGGTTCCAGCACAATTTATATACCTTTCTCTGAAATCAGATCTTCTTTGGGAAACTGTAATAAATGACAGAGACTCATCAACAACTCTGGCTCTTCTGAGTTACAATTATAAATCTCTATGGGCAGTTTTCTGCTATTTGCACAGACCATTAATGGAAGCATCGTAGATTCTCTTGAATGCTTAACACTTCTGCTATATCTTTTCTTTCAAGAATTTTAATTGTCAAAAGTTTATAGAACATTTTCCAAAAAAATATATTTCATATTTTGGTAATTTGCAACATATTCACCTGTGGATGCCACTAAATTTAATAGTGAATTTACTTGTTCAGTTTGTGATTTAATGTTTATATTTGAAGGAAGTGTTTGAAGGGAATGTTTTCTCCAAGATGTCCAACAATTTGGTCCAGTTGTTCAATCTCTGATGTTAAATCTTGGAGGCCAGATGTTTTCTCCGGCCATAACTTCCTAAAGTGATTACTTATTCTTCCCTAAGCTCTTATATTCTGCAATATTTTAATACTGTCATAATTTTGTTCCCTTAAAGATTTTTATTTCAATTAATTATAATGCTTTATTCATTTCCTTCTCTTAAGGCTCCTAATTCTATTAAATTGTCATGCTGTACGTTTGCTGGTGGGTTCCTTGCATTCTTGTGGTTAAAGTGGAGATATCCTACCCTCTGCATGCAAGATGGAGGATTCCTGATTTCTCCTGGGTCAAATGGACGATTTCCCACCCTTTATAACCTAATCAATGATGTGCATCACTCACCCTGACTTTATAAACAAAGTCTTGTGGCTGTGTTAATAAATTCTTCATGTTTGAATTTGGGTTTAAATGATGAATTTCACCCTCTTATCCATGGCATCAAAAATCTTCTGACCATCTTCTCCTGTTAGATGCTGCCAGTTTTAGCTTTCAAAGTGTTCCTTTTCTAACATTAATTCTGATTTATGACAATCTCAGTACTGCCACCTCATTATTGTGAACTGAAGTACCTTTGTTTTAATAACTTCCTGACTTCTCAACTTTGTAAAAAAAAGTTCAACTTAAGCAATTTCTTCTTGCCCAATGGGTATTTTTAGTTCAATACATTCAATTCCTTGTCAAAGCAAATGCTCTGACAGACACTTGCTTCTTAATGGAATCTCTAAGTATTAGATAGAACTGGTCTTTAAGCTCTCCATCGTCCAAACTGCTTTCATCTGTGCTTCCTTAGCAAGTCTGAAGGAAAAATTTTATCTTCAAATGTTGTTTCTTTCTGCTGGTTTTTTCATGAATTCCTGATGACTGCTTGCGTGTTCAAGTGCTCACAATTTTTAAATTCAATCATGAGATGTGGATGTCGCTGACTCAGCCTGCATTTATTGCGCATCCTTAGATAACCTTGAGAAGGTAATGTTCAGCTGCCGACTTAAAATACTGTAATCCTTGGGACATAGGCCACCTACAGCGTTACAAGGGAGTTCCAAAATTTTGACTCAGCAACAGTGAAGGAACAGTGATGTATATCTAAGTCAGGATGTGTGTGGCTTGGATAGGAACTTGCAGATGGCAATGTTCTCCTGTACCTGTTGCCCTGCCCTTGTAGGTGGTAGACCTTGTGGGTTTGGAAAGTGCTGTCTAAGGAGCCTTGGTGAGTTGCTGCTGTTTGTCTTGTGGATGGCACACACTGCTGCTACCCAGAGGAAAGAGTGAACATTGAAGGTGGTGGATGTGATGCCAATCAAGCAAAATGCATTGTCCTGGATGGTGCCAAGTTTCTTGAACGTTGTAAGGGCAGCACCTGCCCAGGCAGGAAGGAAGTATTCCTGATTTGTGCCTTGGCAATGTTGGATGGGCTTTGGGGAGACAGGAGGCAGGTTACTCACTGAATACTACCTCACCTCGGACATGCTCTTGTAGCCATAGTATTGTTATGGTAAGTGCAGTTCTGTTGCTGGTCAAGGGTAAACCCTAAGATGGTGGAGATTTGGTGATAGGAATGACATTGAACGTTATGGGATGGTGGTTAGATTGGCTCTTGCTGGAGATGGTCATTACCTGGCACTTGTATGGCACCAATACTGTTTAACTGAATGTTGTCCAGGTGTTGGATTGCTTCAGTATCTGAGGAAGGTCACAGAAAAGTACTACTGGAATATCTTTGAATCCAAGTAATCACTTTTCAATTTGTGGAAGTATATTGGGAGTTACAGATTTCTCAAAATGTACATTATCCAATATATAGTCATTAGGGGAAGCAATGGCCTAGTGGAATTATCAGTGGACCGTTAATCCATGCATCCAGGGGGCTAGGTTCACATCCTGCCATGGCAGATGGTGGAATTTGAATTCAATTTTAAAAAAAATCTGGAATTAAGTATCCAATGATGACCATGAATTCATTATCAATCGTCAGGAAAAACCTATCTGGCTCACCACTGTCCTTTGGGGAAGGAAACAGCTATCATTTCCTGGTCTGGCCTACATGTGACTCTAGAAATGTGGTTGACTCTTAACTGCCCTCTGGGAAATACATAATGGGCAATAAGTGCTGGCCTGGCCAGTGATGCCCTAATCTTGTAAATGCATTAAAAAAAACAATGCTTTGATGTAGTTTTTGTAATGAGTAGGGATTCCTGCGATGGGAAAAGGCACATACCACTGATGAAATAATGTTTAATGTCCAAGGCCAGTAAATGGACATTGTTGGTCAGATTGCCTGAAAGGCTACTAATGTTGTCTTGTGATCAGAGTCTCTTTTATTATGTGATGTTGACCTTTAACTTGGAGTGTTAAGCAAGGCGATTCAAGCCAAGTTAAAGAACTGCTTGGCTAATGAGTCAGTAGCGACCCTGTCGAACACAGTTTCAAAATGAACTAATAAGGTACTTATTTGAACAAATGGATAACAACATGTAAAAAGCAGCAAGGGAAAGGACAGGAAAAGATCTGGGCGTACATTTTAAATTGGGGCTTCCTGTAGAGCAGGTATTAACTGGTACTGTCTCAATGAAAGACCTTTAGTTAGAAACTTCACTGGGTACAGTGGCATGTGTATACTGCTGATTCAGGATGGTGCTAACACAGGGTGACTCTGTGAGCTCTCTACAGCAGATCTTAATCTCATATTTCTTACAATTGTTCTGCACATTTAAACCTCAATTCTAAGTCTGTAAAAATTACTGACAATATTACACCCTCTTTTGCTGCCATTACCTTGTATACCTCGCTCTGTTCAATTGCCCTACGATCTTTGTATCTTTCTAAGTAATGGTCTGACCGCACAGCACGCAAAACAAAACTTTTCACTGTACTTAAGTACATGTGACAATAATAAATCAAATCAACACAACAGAAGTGAGACCACTGGTACTGCAACACAGTAATAGGACCCGTCTATAGTTTCATTGTTTGAGGTCTTGGAAATGTGACAATGGGTAGGGGGAGGTCATGGTTCTGGGGTTGGGGGGGGGGGGGCAGTCTTTAAAGGCTATTTCCTTGTTTATCTGATTGCAGAACCCCTTCCCCTTCACCCCACCCCGATGTGGCCTGAAAGAAGCAATAGTGAGATACAGTAGCACCTCCACTATTTAACCTCAGCAGTAACATTACCCAAAGGATCCTAAGCACCACCAAAAAGCAGTGGCATCTGGGGTCCAGGGACAATGCGTTGGATGCTGCAAATCTGATACAGCGACAGAAAATGCTGAAAACACCCAGCGGCACGGGCAGCCTCTGTGGGAAGAGAATGGCCACATTCTCTCTGGGTTTTAAGGGGGAAACGTTCGCTGTTTCTGCTCTTGGGAACGCCAATAACTCGAGGATTGTGAGTAATAGCACAGACCGACCGTGCGCCCTTTCCTTCTCGCCAGATTTGTGAGGCGTGGCCACGATACTCTTTGCTCTTCTGAGTCGGAGTTGTTAACCACAGAACTGGGAATGCAAAAAAAAAGTTGCTCGCATTCCTTGCAAAGGCGAGCTGGCTTCTGGTAAGCTTTACAGAGCTGGTGCACTCAGGCGCCCTTAACTAGTGCTCTGTCTCCAGGCTGCTAGTCCTTCTCTCTCACCAGGTAAATGCTCTTTTTCATCTTTCACCTCGCTAATTGGGGCAATTTATTGCATTGAAGTTAGACGTTGTAACGAGGTTGTTAATTTTAATTTTTTTAAATCAATGCAGTGTTGACGTGAGGACATTGTCACTTGCAAGCTGGATGTTCCTGCTTTTAAAGTTACATTAATCGTTCCATGTCTGTAATGCATGCGAATTCTTCCCTATCACTCCTCAAACTGGAGGCTGTGGTCATTTCTCCATTAAATTCCGTGTTGGCCAAATAACATGATAGCATTTGAAACGTGAACAGTGCAAGTGCACTATGGTTATCCCACTGGTATTTCTGTAAATGTGCAATAAAACAGGAGCTGCAAGATTTTTTTGTGTTTTTAATTGGAGACAGTTTTATTTCCTTCTTCAATAAATGTAGCTAAATGTAACTAACGATTTGGTGGGGCTAGTTCCATCAAATAGTTGGGTTTGTTAGTTTGTGTTTCTGATTTTGACATTTTCATTGTAGTGCCTTCATTTATCTTCGTAACAATTCACCAACTTCGTTTCCATTTCCAAAGCTTGCGTTAGTTTTAATCAATTTCAGTCTTACTGACCCTGGAAAAAAATGTAACGGAAAGTTTGATCTCTCTCACAGACACAACGTTTGGAAAAGAAACTTCGAAATGTTTTGTGCATTTTTTTTCTCTCCTCTCTGACAGTGTTACAATTGTTTCTGACTGATTCAGTCCCGCAGAAAAGATTTTTCTGAATGCTTTGATGTTAGAGGTCATTCAAAACACATGTCTCCATCTGAGGAGTTTAGCGTGAGCTAAAACCAACAACAGCCTCATGCTTCCAAAACAATTTCTTCATGCCTTTGTGAGATTTCAGAAATGCAAGTGTCACCAGGAATTTTCCGTCTATTTCGATTTTAACTGCAGACACTTGAAAGCAACAGGTTAATTGCAAAAGCTTTGACGCAATCCGCTGATGTAGAAGGCGCTATATGAATGCAAGATATTTATTTTCAAGTACAATAACTTCTTTACACATAAACTTAGATTTTTTTAGAACACTGGCTTTGATTTGGACACATTAACACTCTTAAATTTCAGAACCAAGTGTAAAATGATAGTCTTGAACGCATCTGCCGTTAAGTATCTCCTTTTTGTGTAACTTTTGAAAAAAAATACGTAGAGACTCTGTTTGTTTAAATATGCCCATCAGTTGCAGACTGTTAGTAATTTCCTTTAGACAAACCCCTGGTGATCTGAGAATCCTGCTTTTTCTTTAACTGTTGGCAAGCTCTCCAATGACTGATCTTGTTAACTTTCTCTATCCCTGGAGGAATGCAGTAGCAGATGAAATAGTAAATCTCACCTCGGTCACTCTGTCACACTGGATTGGTATCGTTCCAATCAGAATGTGCTATCACCTATCACAAGGAGTAGCTGTGGTAGCCATCACGAGAACACAAGGTGAAGCTATCTTAACATATGATAGTAGAGGAGGAAGTGGAGGGGTATATTGCCGTTTTGAGACAAAGGTGGGTGGAGACACGTAAGAAATATCATGACAATGGACCTACTGGGCTGAATGGCGTGTTCTGAGATTTATAGACTTGATAGGAATCTATAAAATTATGAGATGCATAGATAGGGTTGACAGTCAGAATGTTTTTCGCAGAGTTGAAATGTCTAATACTAGGGGTCATGCGTCTAAGGTGAGAGAGGGAAAGTTCAAAGGAGACGTGAGGCAGAAATATTTTACACAGAGAGTGGCAGGAGTCTGGAACGCACTGCCAGGGATGGTAGTCGAGGCAGATATGGTAGGAGCATTTAAGGGATTTGTAGATAAGTGCATGAATATGCAAAGAATTGAGATATATGGACTATTGGCAGGCAGAATGGATTAGTTTCATTTGATGTCATGTTTGGCACAACATTGTGGGCCGAAGGGCCTGTTCTTGTGCTGTGCTGTTCTGTTCTGTGTTCCAGGAGTTGTGAGAATAATGCAGGAGTGGGCTTCACATCTCTTCATCAGTGGTTTAAAAAGTCTCACTTAAATGATATCTCAAAAGGACTGTCTGAAGCATTCACATTTGCACATGATGTATCTAAAACCTCCTTTAATGATCATGAAAACATCAAAGGTTTAATAAATAAATATATCTTAATATCGTGTCAAGTTAACTATCATCAAAATTTCTTTTTGGAAAGAACCCTCAAAGTAAGCTAACTCAAGGAAGTCCATAGAAGGTATAGATCATGTTACTGTACATGGTTTGATGCCAGCCTCAGTAAATTTGAAACCTTTGTAAAGATTGCTAGTAACACTAACAACAATAATCACAAATTTTTCCAAACCTCCATGTGCCCTCCGATTTCTCCATCTAACCTTCCCTTCTTCAACAGTTTATGTTGAGATGTAGATCATTGGATGATGCTGTTCCTTACCCAGTGGACAAGCTACAGATTTGAGGTTGACATGTGACTGTCAGTGTTAGCATTTGAACATAAGATCATGCACCAGTGTCCCGCATAGATGGGCTTACCTTCATGAATGCAAACTCAGGAAACTGGTTGGTTGATTAAGAGTTGACAAGAGTTAAGCTTCAATACTCTGGAAGAGAGGCACTGTACTGATGAAAAGGAATGGCACCTGAACTCACTGACCCAACCTCTTCTTTATGGGCACTATCTGACCTGTGGAGCACTTCCAACCATTTTCTGTTTTGCTTTCAACTTGCAGTATTTGTGCTACTGCTTTACAGTGTGAGTGCATTGGCAGCCACTCAAATGAATCAAATAATGTGATGGCCTAGTGGTATTATTGCTGGACCGTTAATCCAGACACCCAGGTAATGTTCTTGATGCCCAGGTTTGAATCCTGCTGTGACAAATGGTGGAATTTGAATTCAAAAATAATGTGGAATTAAGAGTCTAATGATAGCCATGAATTGGGGAAAACCCATCTGGTTCACTCATGTCTTTTAGGGCAACAAAACTGCCATCCTTACATGGCCTGGCCTATGTGTGACTTCAGACCTACTGCAATGTGGTTGACTCTTAACTGCCCTCTGGGCAATTAGGGATGGCCCTAATGCTGGCCCACTCAGCAATGCCCTCATTCATCCCATGAATGATTAACCTAAAAAAAAGTTGTGAAAGGGTTAAACTTTACAACAGAGAAGGGTTACGTATGTATTTGCTGGCAGTCTGCATGTCTGGCTGTAAGGTTATCTGTTTTGCTTTTTCCATCCAGCTGTTGAATGCTCATTCTTTGTAAGCTTCCTTCATTACTCTGACTCAACCTGTCTCATTTTGTTCTAGCACGTTTTCTGTTTCGAAATGTCTGAACCCACCTCTGGCGGCTCAAGCAGCAGGAGACCATTAGCTTCCTATGTTGGTCGGAGAATCACCCCTTCCAATAACTCCAATGCTGAGGAGAATGAGGTACTTGATTTTGAGTACTTCGGACTCAGTCCTAGAGGACCACCCAACCTGGAAGGTACTTGACAAACAACTTTCAAAGATTTCTGATTTACCATACAGCTGTGGGTATTACCAAAATGATTAATTCTTCTAACAGTTGGCAAAAAGCGATGAACGTTTATTAAGGGTTGGACTTTTTTGTGCAAGTTACGCGCATTTCCAAAATTCCTTATAGCGATGAAAAAGCAGAGGGAACCTATTGACATTGTGAAATGTCATTATATCAGGGCAGTCATTGATTAAATGGTCACCTCTTTGATATAATTAAGATAACAACAAGTTCATGTTCAGTTACAGTTATAGTGCAAATTGAAACTGTAGGTCTCCATATTTATGATTGATGGGTTTAGCAATTTGAAGAATCTCTTCTGCATCCAGCTATGAGCTGACCTGAAATCAATTTCAAACCTCTCATTGCAGATGTCATTCTGTTCACTCGAGATTTGCTATTTCCTGCTGCTGTGGAACTTAAGTCAGCACTTCAGAAAAAAAAACAAGGTTATTTATTCAATTCTCTGAAAGGCATTATCATCTTCACTTGTCTCTAGATTAAACAAGAAAAGATCAACAGCCTGGTTAACAATGAGTAAAATAATTCTGTTCAGTCATGAGTTGAGGGAGCATGCCATTTATGTCATTACTCTTAGCCTTGACATACTGCTGCAGGCTAAGTGGGTGTCATTATATTCCAAATGCTATGCAATCCTGATATTGTTCTTCCTTATAGATGTAATCAGTGAAGGATACAAAATATTAAAGAGTCCTTTTAGACTTATTCTGGGGTCATTAAGACCTGCTGTTCAACTGGGAGTTGCTAATGTACTATGCTTCAGCTGTGAAGTTAAGAAAAGTTGCATAAACAATCTTCCAGTGGTAGCTTGGTGATCTAATTAATCAAAAGATAGCATCACAGATGTTAATTTCGAGTGTGTTTTTCTTTGGAATTCAGTGCAATTAAAGGAGACAAAAGAAAGTCTATTCACCACTGGTGTTAAGGGCACACAAGTATGTTTTCCAGCTCTGGCTTCATGCCAGCTGTGGTCTGCAGACACTGCCATAATTCCATTCATCATGATGCCAAACAAATGAGAGACTACAAGAAGGATAGAGAATATCCCACATGTGAAGTCATCAAGCAATAGTAGATGTAATCCACATGAAGTAGTGGATATGTCAATAGCTCACACCGAAGAGGCTGAAATTTCTGCTCTTACAGGGACGTCTTGGCTGAGATGGGGAATGGGAGGGTATGAAATTGGGCCCAGTTTCCACATGCTTTCCCAACACCTAGCCCTCCCACTTTTGTCCTGTTGTAATTTTGAATGCATTGGGTTGAGGTGAGTACCAAGCATGAAGTCTCTTAGATTTCACTTTCTCGAGCTGCTGGTGGGCAAGGGGTTTGGGGTGGGTTGCATATCTCCTTCATAACCTCTCAAGATGAAATCCTGCCCAGACCTGGCCACATGTCCTGTTAACACTCCTCACCTGTATGTCATTGATACCTTCCCCACTATCCTGTTGTCAGGCTCTGTCAGTTGTCATTGGGGACTGGATGCAGTCCTTGCCATGACCACTGCTGAGGCTGGAATGCTGCTGACTGTTTGATTGGCTGGTTGCTCTTGGAGGCCGGATATCCTTCCCGATTCACTCCTAACCATAAGGAATTTGGTGCAGCATAGAATTCCACCCAGGCAATAACCCATTACAGAGATAATGGGAACTGCAGATGCTGGAGAATCCAAGATAACAAAGTGTGAAGCTGGATGAACACAGCAGGCCAAGCAGCATCTCAGGAGCACAAAAGCTGACGTTTCGGGCCTAGACCTTTCATCAGAACCCTCTGATGTCTAGGCCCGAAACGTCAGCTTTTGTGCTCCTGAGATGCTGCTTGGCCTGCTGTGTTCGTCCAGCTTCACACTTTATTATCTTGAATAACCCATTTCAGTTGTGTTCTGCTCTATTGTGAATTAAATGATGGAAACCATTCTTTTTCTTTGCATATAATTCTTATCTGTTAATAATTTGATATTACAAGCAATGACAGTGAGTTAGTTTGTACAGAAATAAGGTAAATTGTACATATCAGGTTTTAAGGTAGCCAACATTGTGACACATCGTGCAGTGAACACTTTAAGTTGGAACCTGGTTTTTGTCTGTTCTCTAAAACATTCTTGACTCACATTCACAATGTAGTATGGCCGTTAGATTTCCATGAGTTTAATTTCCTGAAATGCTCAATAAAAACTGCAGGAAATGCGGGTACTGTAAATCAGGAACAAAAACAAAGTTGCTGGAAAAGATCTGGCAGCATCTGTGATGGAAAAACAGAGTTAAAAATGTTTTGGGTCTGGTGACCCTTCCTAAAATGTTTGCCTGTGACAATCTGTTGCTTCCAGATAAGACTAATAATTTGATTTAGGTTGACACTCTTATACAGCTCAGAGGGATTGCTGCACTCTCGCGGTGCTGTCTTTCAGATGAGATGTTGAATGAAAATGCTGTTTACTCTCTGTTATATGAATGCTGTTTTGAAGAAGACCAAGTGAATTATCCCTGGATTCCTGCCCATTACTCACCTTTCAGTGAACCTCACGGAACACATTTGTAGTCACTGTTGCATTGCTGTTTGTGAGCGTTTGCTGTGTATTCAGTGGCTGTTGACTGCACTTATTCTAAAACATGCAAATAGTAGAATCATAGAATCTCCACAGTGTGGAAACAAGCCATTTGGCCCATCATGTCCAATCTGATCCTCCAAAGAGCATCCCACCTGGACCCATCCCCATAGCCACACCCTCTCCCTGTACCCCCGCATTTCCCATGACTAATTCATTTGCTTGCACAGCTGTAGACACGATGGGCATTTTAGCATCACCAATCCACCTAACCTGCACATAGAGTCATAGAGATGTATGGCACGGAAACAGATCCTTCAGCCCAACTCATCCATCCTGACCAGATATTCTAAATTAATCTATTCCCATTCGCCAGCATTTGGCCCATATCTGTCTAAACCCTTCCTACTCATCCACCCATCCAGAAGGCTTCTAAATATTGTAATTGTACCAAACTCCACCACTTCCTCTGGCAGCTCATTCCATACATACACCACCCTCTGTGTGAAAAAGTTGCCCCTTAGGTCCCTTTTAAATCTTTCCCCTCTCAACTTAAACCTACGCACCACTAGTTTTATACTCCTCCACCCTAGGAAAAAGATTTTGACTAATCACCCTATCCATACCCCTCATAGAATCCTTAAACTGTGGAAGCAGGCCATTTGGCCCATCAAATCCACACCAATCCTCTGAAGAGCATCCCACCCACCTATCCTATCCTTGTAACTCTGCATTTCCAATGGGCTATTTAGCCTGGCCAATCCACCTAACCTGCACATCTTTGAACTGTGAGAGGAAACCTGCACAGACACAGGGAGAGTGTAAAAACTCCACACTAACAGTCACCCAGGGGTAGGATCAAACTCAGGTCCCTGGTATTGTGAGGCAACATTGCTAGCCACTGAGCCATCCTGCTGCTAATCGTAAGGTAATTTGACACTCTCTTGAGTCTGTCTGATGCTTCACAAGATTATAAACTGCAAAGTCACTATATAGACTGTCTTTAGAGAGAAATGACTGGTAGGAGTTAAACCTGAGAGTCACCACATCTCAGGCAAGGGGGAAGGTTGAGAAGTAGGGCCCTTCATGGTAACCTCAGGAGTGTGGGAATTGAGCTCATACTGTGGGTGTTACTTTCCATTAGCAAACCAGCTAACCCGCCAACTGAGCTAACCCCCAATTCACAAGTTTATATTGGAAATCTGCAAATTGTTCACAATGAACCTATGTGTCACTTGCAGTTTGTCTCGGAGCAGAATTAAGTTACACTAGGCAGCTACAGGGCATTGTTTGAAATGGTGGAAGATATAAATAAATATTGCATTAATACGTCTTGCTCCTGCAAGCTTGCTTTGCCCATTTAGTTGCTATAAATGTGGATTTAAGCAGCTTCCATTACAATTTCTGTCAACTAGTACGCAGTGATAAACACCCTCCTTATCAGTAAAAGTATTCTATGGACAAGTATTCAAACTGTGATCTGTCAGCATGGGCAATTTGCATTATTATATGTATGTGGAAATTGACAATAGAGTCCCATGAAAGAGGCCAATCAGCCCATACCAACCCTCCAGGAGGCATCCCATCTGACCCTATCCCTGCATTTCCCATGGCTAACCGACCTAGCATTACATCACAGCCAATCTACTCATGTTTGGACAGCAGGAGAGAACCAGAGCACCTGGAGGAAACCTTCACAGAGGCAGGGAGAATGTGCAAACTACATATAGACAATTGCCTAAGATTGGAATTGAACCTGGGTCCCTGGTGCTGTGAGGCAGAAGTGCTAACCACTGTGCCACCAGCTTAGAATGGAAATATGAAGGATAGACAAATGCCTGACTGGTTTAATTATATCTGTGGAAACTAGTCTAATTATCACTGCAACTCTGCTTCACCTGAAAATTATTTGATTTTGCCTTCTTGTGAACACACAACAGGAGGTGCATTTCCATTATACAACTGGCACAAAAGTGGGAAAAAAACTGTGGATATTGGAAATTTAAAATACTGTAAATATTCAGCAAGTCTGGCAGCACCTTGTGGAGAGAGAACAAAGTTAGCCTTCCAGGTTTGTGACCTTTCATCAGAGCTGGGTTGAGCAGGTATAACAGAGCCCCATTCTAAAGGCAGCCTTTCGGATGAAAGGTCACAGACCTGCAACATTGGCTTTTACCAATTCGATAGAGGGTTTGACATCAGTGGGAGAAGCGAGCAGCCAGAGGCATGTGAAAGATAATGGGAACTGCAGATGCTGGAGATTCCAAGATAATAAAATGTGAGGCTGGATGAACACAGCAGGCCAAGCAGCATCTCAGGAGCACAAAAGCTGACGTTTCGGGCCTAGACCCTTCATCAGAGAGGGGGATGGGGGGAGGGAACTGGAATCTTCCCCCCCACCCACTGCATCCCAAACCAGTCCAACCTGTCTCTGCCTCCCTAACCGGTTCTTCCTCTCACCCATCCCTTCCTCCCACCCCAAGCCGCACCCCCAGCTACCTACTAACCTCATCCCACCTCCTTGACATGTCCGTCTTCCCTGGACTGACCTATCCCCTCCCTACCTCCCCACCTACACTCTCTCCACCTATCTTCTTTACTCTCCATCTTCGGTCCGCCTCCCCCTCTCTCCCTATTTATTCCAGTTCCCTCCCTCCATCCCCCTCTCTGATGAAGGGTCTAGGCCCGAAACGTCAGTTTTTGTGCTCCTGAGATGCTGCTTGGCCTGCTGTGTTCATCCAGCCTCACATTTTATTATCAGAGGCATGTGAGGTTTGGTTTGCTGAGTCTTTCATTCACTTTAAAGGCTCACATCCATGCATAGAGCCTGCAGGTCCCCCCGCCCCCACCACTTCCCGCCCCCAGGAATAATGGTAGCTCCAGGGGCAGGTTAGCTACATACTGCATTCTGCACGTCGACCTCAAAAGACGATTTAAAGAATCACCAACCAAGTGATTGTAGAGAAAAAAAAACCTTCTGAGGAAAACACTAGGGCCGTGGGAGCTGCCTTCCCTGCACACAGCCCTCCCTGTGGCTTCTGAAACCCTCTCTCCCACACTACAAGCCTTCAATGGTAACCTCTGCCTGCTGAATGACTGGTAAAATAGCCCAGTCATTCCATCCACAGTTTCAATGTGAAATTACTCTCCTCAATTTTATCCCTCCCCCCCTCCAATGCTGCCTTATGGTGGTCAGTATAATCCTGTCTGTTTAATTCTGTTTGTGTCCCCAGATGCTGCCAGACCTGCTGAATATTTGTAACATTTCCTCATTTTATGTTTATATAAAAGGTAAATCAGTCAGTGGTGTCTAGAATATGACACTGTTAGGTTTGCAACAGCACGTCAATTTACACTCCTCTGCTGTGTGATGTTATCTGCAGGAGCATATCTTTCAGGGGCTGCCTTACAGCAGCTTCCTGTTGTTCGTTTAATATTCATTCCACTTTTGAGCACATTTACGCAGCGCAGCTACTTTGGGAAATGAAGATGCTTTGACCAAATAAACTGTCAACCAAGCCACCCAGCAGAAATAAATAAGTCAGAATTACTTTGCTCTGATGCTGTCGTTGCGACTGGCCAAACCCAGTTTGTGGGAGGTAAAATGTTTAATCCTAATCGGAAAACTTCTCTTAGAATTTTGGCTCGTTGTGTTCTTCAGTTGCTAAAACTGCATTAATTACCCCATGTAGAAAAAAGCTTGAGAAGTAAAATTGAAACAAATGACCACTCGGACATCAGCCTTGCTGTCCTCCTGCCCTTAGCTTAAACTTGGGAAAAATAGTGAGTGGAGCTATGGGCTATCTGACTGAAAATGATACACAAGATGTACTTTGGGATGAAAGCTAGCCACCATCTGCTTAAGGGAGATTAGGGATGGAAAATAAATGCTAACCCCTGCCAGTAAAGCCTACAAATGTAAAAAGAAATGCAAAATGGCAGTTGCACTTCGCTGTCTCTCTCTCTCCCTCCCCAACCCCTCCCAAAAAATCTTGGTGATCGTGTTATATCAACTTTAATCTGACCTGATCAGTAATTTTGATGCAGGTCATGAATTCTCTTGGAGCCACTCCTGCTCTGTGACTGAAACTTTGTCGAAACGTATAAAAGAGATTCCCACTGCACCTCTGGAAAATTTATGCCCGGCATTCCTTTCTGTAACTGTGTTTAACTCTGAGCGATCCTCCTGTTTTGTTGTAAATCTTTTCTATTTTATATTCCATCTATATCGCTCATTCTAGTCCCCTTCAGATACTGAGAACAGAGTATTTCCACCGAATCTGTCCTACCTCTTTGTAACTTAATACACTCCCATCCTACAGTCCGTCAATCTCCCCAGACTATTGCAAAGCAACTCAATAAATGTCATTCTATAAATTGCCCACTGAAATTAAATGCTCAAAATATTCTGAAAGGATGCAATCTGGCAGGAAATAAGGTGCAATTAGTGTTGAAATCCTCTCTGAATAAGTAATGAAATAGTTTCAGGTAAAAATGGAATATTTTGTCACGATGAAAGAAATGCATCAGAGCAGAAAGAATGTGCTTAAGGCCAATGCCAACATTAGCTGGAGCAGGGTGTCTGCATGCGTGGAATTTGAGTGTTTCGTTAGAATGCAAGACTGGACCGCACTAGCCAGGGAACTAAGTGGACTGTGCCAATTGAATTGTCCCATTATGAGTCCAGTCACATCCCAGTCGGTGGGCAGCAGTATTCAGCCTCCTGGTTTCAGAGTTCAGAGCTCACATTGAGTTAGAAACCAGAAGCACAACTGCAGCCTGAATACTAGGAGGAGAAACTGAACCTTCTGGAACCTGTGACTAGACTGCAGCTGTAATAAAGAGTATCAGAGATAATGGGAACTGCAGATGCTGGAGAATCCAAGACAACAAAATGTGAGGCTGGATGAACACAGCAGGCCAAGCAGCATCTCAGGAGCACAAAAGCTGACGTTTCAGGCCTAGACCCTTCATCAGTGAAGTCAGCTTTTGTGCTCCTGAGATGCTGCTTGGCCTGCTGTGTTCATCCAGCCTCACATTTTGTTGCAGCTGTAATAATGTTGCAGGGGCACCTGGCAATTCCACACAGGGGCAAACTGCTCCTGCCGGCCATCTTTATGAGCAGACTCCCCGTTAAACCAAACCCAAATTGGCATATTTTTGTAACTGTAAAATGTCCCTTGAATCATGTCACACAGCAAGGGGCCTAACAGGAGCATAAAAGCATGTCTTAATAATTGCATAAAGAAGTAGAATCAGGACTGGACCATTCAGCTGTCATGCTCATCATTTGAGAAGCTGGTTGATCGATTCTGGACTTAACTTCACTATCCTGGCTGCACCTAAACTGTTGACTCCCTCATTAGTCAACAGCCTATTGCATATATTCGAATATATTCAGCCGCGATGATCTCTGAAGAAGAGAAATTCAAAGCATGATTACCTGCTGAGAGAAGAAATTCACCCCCTCGTCTCTGTCTTCACTGGGAGACTCCTTAGCCATAAACCACTAGCTCTCAACTCCCTGATGAAAGGAAACAGTCTCTCGATGTCGGCCCTGTGAACCCTGCTTCAGAATCATATACGTTTGATTGTCAATTCAAATCAAAGGGATCAAAAACAGAACTTGCTGGAACCATCTGTGGAGAGAAAGCAGAGTTAACGTTTCAGGCTCAATGAATCTTCCTCAGATAGCGGGTGTTGTGGATGCTTCGCGGAGTATTCTGACAACTGGATAAGTGTTTGGTGACTTTTGCGGGGAAAGGTAAAGCTGAGAAGAATTCTCTCTAGATGGTAGCTCGTGGTGGTTTTGAGAGAGCAATGAAAGGTCTGCCTGACATGCCCCCACCCCCAAGGTAATCCCCTGTAATGGCTCAAAACTGAGGGGATAAAGTTTGGAAAAGAATCTGGCTTTGCCACTAAGTTGAAATGGGCTCATTGCAAACCATCTCGAAGTACACGCTGTCAGCAGTAGATTGCCGATTAGTCTTGAGTCCGTACTCTATCACTGATGAGGACCAATTTCATCAGTGAGTTGAGGCTTTGTTTCTTAGATTGGGAGAAGGTGTGTTTGCTCTCTTCAAAGAGGAGAAGGTTGAGAGATGATTAGATGGTTCAATACTGGACGTATCTGGACAGAGAGAGAGAGAGAGAGAGAGAGAGAGTGAGAGACCACTCCGTTTGGTGTAAGGATCAAGGACAAGAAGATGCCCAATTTATGATCATTGGTGAAAATACCAAAAGGGGGATGAAGTAAATCTTGTTTAAACAGCACCTGGTTAGAGTCTGGCATGTCGGGGGCGGTCGGGAAGATTCAACCATGGCTTACAGAAGGGAATTCGATAAGCAGTTGAAAGGAAGCAACTAGCTAAGCTGTGGGGAAGGGGCATGGGATTGGGGACATGTTAAATTGCTCTTTCAAAGAGTTAGCAGGGTCTCGGGGGCAGAACAGTCTCCCTCCTGTAACCATCCTATGATGCTAGAAATTGAATGCAGCAATTGCTCGTTAGCTTCTTAGATAGTTAAACTATGTGAGTGCCTCTCACTTGTCACATATGGTAAAGAGCAGAAGAAAAGATTTGACCACGGGGAACTGACATTAGCTGAAAGACTGCAATTTGGCTGAAATTCACACGAGATCTAGACGCATACTTGCAGCTGGTGGAATTGGAGTTAGAATATCATCTGTGCTTTGAATATTGTGCCAATTCCATTTTATATCTGTGGCAATGCAAACTGTCGGAATTTTCCCGTGCATGTGTGTTAATGTACGTTTAATCTCAAACCAGTAGTGGACAGGACAGTCACCATATCCTAAAGCCGTGAGCACTAGCCTGATAAAGTTATCTCTGCAGCTTTTTAAATGATTGTGAAAAAATGCAGACACGTGCATGCAAATGTGGCAGTGCACATTCAGGGAGCACAGGGATGTCTTCTCTAGAGGCTGTGCCCTTTAGTCAAATAGTGTGGATCCTTTTGTATGAGTAATGCCAGACTTCAGGAAGCAAATACAGTTCTATCGCTGCCAGCCATTCCAGATGTTCCAGCATGTTCTGTGGTTAGTCACAAAGGTGCTGTAGATTGTCACATTCTTTACAGGACAGTGAATGTATAAACCGTTTTTGTACATACACAGCTGTAAGCAATAGGTACTACCTTCGATTGATTTGATTACTGAATGCTAAACTGTTGGCCGCGCATACGATTCCGAGACTGGTCGGTGCAGGCTTTTCTGAATTAGTAAAAGCGACTAAATGTTTGTGGATGTGAGAATCAAATAAAATAAGCACTAAGGAAGCAGATGGCAAGTGACTTGGGATTCCTTTCATCTTCTGGTTCATGAAAGATGCATTTCTACACAGTTAAAACCTTCAGTGGCCTCAGCGTTCCTCTCCCTTACAGTAGTCTGTTGGATCACTTTTGTTTTAAGTCACTGTGGTACTTGCTGACAAAATGCCGCACAAATGAAAGGAAAAGGAATTCAGCTCATTTTAAAACAGGCATTACCTATTTTTACAAAGGAATGTCCTATAATAATCTAAGGGCTCTGTTCAGGCTTGAATGCTTTGCATATCTCTTCGCGCAGTGGAGATGTTTTTTCAAGAGACATGAAGAGAAATGATAAAGTAGGATTTAATAAAATGTCTAACCGTAAAGACAACAGGCTGGATTCTTCTACTGGCTTCAGGCTAAAAAGCCTGAACTGTGTGAGCAAACAGCCCCTTGATGTGATTTTTCCCCAATGAAACAATTTAATGGTCGATGTTGAATTCACCATCCAGCCAAGTGGGCTGGCATAGCTGAAGGGCCAAATGATCTCTCAGCAGCAGGATGTTAGGGCAGGAAAGTGAGGGAGGAGGGTGAGGGTGCTTTGAAACAGACATGACCTAACTCTCTCCCTTTGTCTCTCTCTCCCTGCTCCCCCTCCCCAACCTTTCTACATTTGAAGTAAAAGAGATGTCCTTGGCAGTTTGCCCCCCCACCCCATTTTTAAAGGACGCAGAGTATCTGCATAGAGTGACCTCCTCTAAACCTGAAGCACTTTCAGGCAGCTAAACCTTTCCCCCCACCGCTGACTGTCCGGAATCTGGAGACCACCTGGGAAATCCCAGTCGGCCTCCATTAACAGGCCTTTAGTAGGCTTACTGGGGCTTCCAGATGAGTAGGCCTGATCTAACCTCCTCCTCTCCTATTCCACACCCCAAGATAGTGACCTGGGGAGCGGGATAACAGATTAAATTCATTGTACCAGGCAGAGGGAATGGCCTAGTGGTAATGTCACAGGGATGGTAATCCACAACACCCTGGATAATGCTTGAGAGGGGAGGGCATGGGCTCAAGATCCCACTGTGGTGGATGATGACATTTCTGTTCACTAAATGAAAAAGCTCGCCTGAAGGGGACTGCTATTAAATGTCATAAAGCCCTTACGAATTTAGAAGGGGAAATTTGCCATCCTGACCTACATGTGACTCCAAACCCAGAGCAACTCAGTTGACTCTTAACTGTTGGCTCAGCCAGTGACACCCGTATAATAGGATTTCTAAAAATAGCTGAGGGCAACTGATGAGTAAAGACGCCACAATCTGCAAATTTGCCTTCAAGCCCCCACACCATAATGACTTTGGACTTTATTACTGTTCCTTCAGTTGCTTGGTCAAAAGCCCTGAAGCTTGCTCCCTTACAAGAGGTTGTTTACAGTGGGACAAGAAGGCTATTGAACATACCTTCCAGGTCAATTGGGAATAAACAATGACGCCCAGCCTCCCCAATGAAAGCCATGTCCTAAGAGCGAATCAAAAAAGTTGTAAAAAATATCCATTTGCTCACCCTTAAAATTACTTTTATTTGCTAATTGAGGACTGATTTTGCCCAAAATTCTTTAAATGGACCTTAATGAATCTCAAAAGACACAGTCACATAGCTGATTCTGAGTAAGCTAAAGGTTCAGCCCACTGCAGTCAGCACATGGGCTCAAGAAGGTAATATGGAGTGGTACAGTAGTTAGCATCGCTGTCTCACAGTACCAGGGACCTGGGTTTGGTCCTAGCCTTGGGTGACTGTCTGTGTGGGTTTCCTCTGGGTGTTCCATTTCCCTCCCACAATCTAAAGATGTGTGGGCTAGGTGGATTGGCCATGGGAAATTGTCAATAGTGTCTAGCATGGGATCCTGTTTGGAGGGTTAGTATGGACTGAATGGCCTGCTCCCATGTTGTAGAAATTCTAATTTTGAAAAATTTGATTCTATTAAGTCCAGCTGTGCTCCAAAAGGACTGATTTTCCACAAAGTGCTTTTAATGAATGTCAAAAGACACAGTCACATAGCTGATTACTAGTAAGCTAAAGCTTCAGTCTGCTAATATCAGCCCATGGACTCAGGCAGGCAATATGCTGAGAGGAGACACAGGAGTTTAAGACTAGCTCATATAGAGCAGTCCCCATGTGGCACCTAGCAAACAGATATAACTAACACCAAAGCCAACAGCATCTGTGGAGAGAGAAACAGAGTTAACGTTTCAGGTCTGAAATCACTTCTCTTTGGAACTCCAGAATTCCAAAGAGCAATACCAGACTCGAAATGTTAAGTCCGTTTTTTCACACTCCACAGTGCTGCCAGATCTGTTGAGTTTCACAAGCAATTTGTTTTTATTTCAAATCTCCAGCATCCACAGTATTTGCTTTTGTTATTCCTAGCTTTCTGTCTCCCTCCCTCACTTGGACTTGTCAAAGAAATTTTTTTTTTGGAATTTCGGAGATGACTTTCAATATTGACTGCTGTAGAGACAAAAAAGAAGAAGATGACGAATGTTACTGGGTTCTTTATTATTTAATTGGTATGCAATGAGCACAGAATTGTGGGCATCCAGAGTTTACTACACGAGTGCTAATCATAGAATTTCTGTTAGACAAATCCTCAGTGACAAAATTAATTATAATTAAATAATAATTTGCATGTACACCACTGTACATCACTTCCTTTTGCTTATCAGGAGCTTCTCGAATGTCATGTGACTGCCGTTTCTCCAGGCACAATGGTCTGAATATTTGTCGGCAATTTGCAAATAAACTGTACTCCATCTGGTTTGATCGCACGCATGGTTTGGAATAAACTCCTCTCTGCTTTCTGTTACTTAGCTCTTGTTCAGGGATGGGCGTATGCTGCAGTGACATCTTTTGAGATGCTCTTCCAAGCGGAATTTGCTCAATTAACCAGTGTTTTCATTTAACAAATTAATTGTCTCAATGTTGCCAGTTTCAGTCTTGACTGAGGCTGTGACTCGAATGACTAACTGCATTTTGCCGGATGATATTATACATGCGTGACTGAAAAGTACACTTATCACGGTAAATTAGGTCCGTCATAAATATTGATTAGGTAGACAGACACATCAGTTGTCTGTCTGTGGTGCTGTGTGCCCATACTTGCACAAGTAGCCAGGTGAGACAGATTTATAAGTCGAAAGGTATTAATTGCAGCTGATTTTTAAAAATCGTAGCACTGGAGTCTGTTACACCTACAGCAGCATAGCACTTGTTGAAAAAAAAGAGATATTTCAAAATGCCAAGCAGTGTAAGCAACAAGATAACAAAGTGTGGAGCTGGATGAACACAGCAGGCCAAGCAGCATCTTAGGAGCACAAAAGCTGACGTTTCGGGCCCAGAGATGAAGGGTCTAGGCCCGAAATGTCAGCTTTTGTGCTCCTAAGATGTTGCTTGGCCTGCTGTGTTCATCCAGCTCCACACTTTGTCATCTCGGATTCTCCAGCATCTGCAGTTCCCATTATCTCTGATCACAAGCTCATTTTTGTTTTGATGCACAAACAGGTTTTAGCATTACCAATCTTGGGTATGCCATGAAGTTTACACACCATTGTTGCATTTAGGTTAAAGAGGCTTTTAAATAGCCAAAGTGGTGAGCAGGTCTAAAGGTGTTGTAGATGTAGCAGGAATGAAATAGACATGAAGGAAGGGAATTGGCTGGAGAGGGAGAACATTGTTGGTTGGGTCTTCTGGTCCTGAAAGAACTGCCCCAGAAACCTGATGACCTTGGTATCTCCGCTGCAGTTGGGTTCTGGATGAAAAGACTCATGCTTGACCTTGTCACTGCCAATTGAAGCCCTTATGTGTTAATTTATGGACTACTTAGGGAGCTTTTCTTACCTGGGCTGCAATGATCTCAGCTCCAGGTAGGCCAAAGGAAAAGGGTTTGCCCAGCTGAATGATAAAACAGTGTGTAGAGTCAGTCAGTTCGTTTGGAACCTCTCAGCTTGCATTAATTTGTACATGATCAGGGGCTGGGCTGATAGATGGAGTTTCTTTTTATTTAAGAACAGAAATTGCTGGCGAAACTTGGCATGTCTGGCAGAATCTGTGGAGAGAAAACAGAGTTAACAGAGATTAGCCAACATTTGCTTCTTTAGGAAAGGAAGCTGTAATCTGAGAAACTTGGACAAGTTCCTGGTGTGAACATTGAGAGCCACACCTGAGACATAGCAGCTCTTATATGAAGAGTCAGCAGGAGTTATACACACTTCCTGATCAAGCAGAAAAGATACCCAGGGTAAACAGGGGCATTTATTCTACACCAACACTGATCAGGAAGACAAAGACCATTGCAGAAGATTCACACTGGTGTGTTATTGAGGATTTCCTCTGAATCAGAGAATCCCTACAGTGTGGAAGCAGGTCATTTGGGCCATCAAGTCCATACTAACCCTCTGGAGAGTATCATACCCAGATCCACGGCCATACTCCATCCCTGTAATCATGTATTTCCCATGGCTAATCCACCTTGCCTAGGCATCCTTGGAGTGAGAGAGGAAACCCCAGCAACCCTAGGCAGACACAGGGAGAACATGCAAACTCCACACAGGCAGTTGCCTGAAGCTGGAATCGAACTTGGGTTCCTGGCGCTGTGAGACAGCAGTGCCAGCCACTGAGCCACAGTGGCCCCCTCTGATCAAGCCATCAAATTTAGTTGTGCTTTTTTTTGAACATGGCATTTTGGGAAGGCATATCAGGGCAGGACTTATACACTTAACGGTAAGGTCCTCGGGAGTTTTGCCGCACAAAGAAACCTTGGAGTGTGGATTCATAGTTCCTCGAAAGTGGAGTTGCGAGTAGATAGGATAATGAAGAAGGTGTTGCCTTTATTGGTCAGTGCATTGAGTATAGGAGTTGGGAGGTCATGTTGCGGCAATGTAGAATATTGGTCAGACCACTTTGGGAATACTGCATGCAGTTTTGGTCTCCCTGCTATAGGAAGGATGTTGTGAAACTTGAAAGGGTTCAGAAAAGATTTATAAGGATGTTGCCAGGATCATAGGGAGAGGCTGAATAGGTTAGGGCTATTTTCACTGGAAGTTTGGAGGCTGAGGGGTGACCTTGCATAAGTTTATAAAATTGTGAGGAGCATGGTCAATTCCCCAGGTTGGGTTTAATGTGAGAGGGGAAGGATTTAAAACAGACCTAAGGGGCTAGTACAATTACAACATTTAAAAGGCATCTGGATGGGTATGTGAATAAGACGGGTTTAGAGGGATATGGGCCAAATGCTGACAGATGGGGCCAGATTTATTTCGGATATATGGTTGGTGTGGATGAGTTGGACTGAAGGATCTGTTTCTGCATTGTACATCTCTATGAATCTGTGTTCCGTTCACATCAGTGCGCTAAAATATTAGCAACCTGATCTTCTGATCATTTCCATGTTACAGTAATGGCTTTGCGTATTCTTGTATTATTGGTCAAGATCCAAAAAATCTAGGGCCTTCTAATGGCCTTGCTGCATAAGACAGGACTGAGTTGCAATTGGCTGACAGTCTGGCATTCTGGAATTTAATTGAGACAGAATGGGAGGAATTCTGCTCAGAGCTAACGGAGTAACTCTCTGACTCCAGTGGTCAAAAAGTCAAGTAAGGCTTGCACCTGAGTTTTCAATGGAAGCTGCGAGCAGTGAGATTCCACACCAGGAGCACTTCAGACAATTACAGTGTATAATTTACTTAGCTATAAGTAATATCATATCAACAGCAGCACAGTGACTTATAAGTGAGCATGGACTGCCGTGACTGCAGAGATAGAAAATTCTTAAAATGGACAGGAAAGAAATAAAAAAACAAAAAAAAATTGCTTTAATATAGTACCCCCCTCTTCCCTGTAACTGTATAAATACTAAAGTGCTTTGCAGCAGGCCATGGTAAATTGGGGATGTGATTGGTTAAGGAATAGGGCCAGAGAGCAGTGGGGAATGGATGCTCCAGGGTTCAGATGTCAGCCCTATTGGCATTCTTGTTAAATGCAAATGGCCTGAGCTTGGGCACCGGAACAGAATTTCAAAGTTTGCAAATGATACAGAACTTGACAACGTTGTGAATGTTGAGGTGAGTACTCACAGACTTTGAGGGGACATACACTAGTGAAGTCAAATGACACGTGGCAGATGTGATTTAATGAAGATGAGTGTCAAATAATACTCTTTGACAAGTAAAGGGTATGGAGAGTTTTTATCATCTCAAAAATGCGAGAGCAGCAGCAACTGGGACTGCATTTTTTGAAGTGGACGAAGATGATGAGGAGGTTTGATGACGCAGTTCAGAAAACCAATGCAAATTGACTTGAAAAGTAAGGATGCATGCCATGTTAAACCTTGAGAAGTCTCTGGCTTGGCATTGGCTGGCATTCTGTCCAATTCTGACTGTGGAACTTTCTGGAAAATATCAAGGCCTCTCGGAACATGTGAAGGAGATTCTGATAGCGGAAGTGAGGGATTTCAGTTATGTGGAGAGATTAAAGAGATCAGTTTACTGTCCTCTGGCAGACAGGGTTAAGGGCAGACTCTACAAAGTGTTAATAACTTAAAGGAGTTTTTGATAAGGCAACAAGGTAGAAATAGTGATAATGGGAACTGCAGATGCTGGAGGATCCGAGGTAACAGAGTGGGAGCTGGATGAACATGGCAGGCCAAGCAGCAACATCGGAGCAGTAAAGCTGACTTTGTTATCCCGGGAGAAACAGTGCTGGCCGGTCTATATGAAATAGAAATCATCTTTAGGAGCCTTCTTGTTGCTAAGAGTTAGGTGCGATGTTGTGTCTGTCGCTTTCTAACCAGCAGAACTTGGTGACTCAATTCTGTATTGGATCGTACTCAGAGTGGACCCAATCTTTTCCAACATGACTAGCTACGAGCTGTCTTTCTCAGGAGAGAAAGAATATTCCACACATCTTGCTGAGCGCCTTCAGAGATAATTGCCTGTTTCATCGTTCCACACGACATGCAGTTATAGGGATGACATTCCCTATCAACACCAGAAAAAAGCTGATGACCCCCATGATCAACATCCTGGGGATTACTGTTGACCAGAAAATTGCGTTCACCATATAGACACACTGGCTACAAGAGCAGGTCAGAGACTAGGAATCCTGGAGTGAGTAAGTAAGTCATCTCCTAACTCTCCAAAGTCTGCCCATCATCTGCAAGACTCAATTCGGGACTGTGATAGAATACTCCCCACTTGCCTGGATGGGTGCAGCTCCAACAACACTCAAGAAGCTCAACACCATCCAGGATAAAGCAGCCGCTTGATTGGCACTACATCCACAAGCATCCACTCCCCCCACCACCGACACTCAGTAGCAGCAGTGTGTACTATCTACAAGGTGCACTGCAGAAATTCACCAAAGATCCTTAGACAGCTCCTTCCAAACCCATGACCCCTTCCATCTAGAAGGACAAGGGAAGCTTACATATGATAACACCACCATCTGCAAAACTCCCCGAAGTCACATACTCTCCTGACTTGGAAATATATCGCCGTTCCTTCAGTGTTGCTGGGTCAAAAGCCTGGAATTCTCTCCCAAAGGGCATTGTGGGTTTTCCTACAGCATGTGGACTGCAGCAGTTCATGAAAGCAGCTCACTACCACCTTCTCAATGCCACCTGAAGACAGGCAGTAAAAGTTGGTCCAGCCAGCAATGCTCACCAGTGAATAATATGAATTGGCCTCATTTAACTCATCACAGCTAACAACACCATGGGATGCAATGAGTCTTGCTCACATTCAGACCCAGAATATGCAGCTGACAATGACGTAGAGGTGCTAGTCTTATTACACCCCAAGGCCATGGGCTTAAAATCAGGGAAGTAAAGGGAGGTGTTGGTTTCATCTCACAGACGGTTATCAGGATATTGGAACTGCTCCCATTAAGGTCATGGGAAGCAGGTCTTATAGAAAATTCAAAAAGGCAATTAAGCATAGAATCATTGGATCAAAGATATTCATGACACCATTGGGCCCATCATCCCTTTTTAAGAGCAGGTTTGCTTAACTCAACATCCTGGCCCTTTTTGTCAATAATTCCGGAAGTTCGTCATCCTCAGGTTCCTGTCCTTCTGACTTCAAAGAAAAATGGAATCAGCTCCCATGACCTTTTTAAATCGCACATTCCAAATCCTGACACTGAATGAGTAAGACGTTCTTATCTTCCCTTTAGACTGTATTTACCTCTAGATGTTGTTATTCACCAGAACACCTATTCCAGGGATACATCATATCACCCTGAAAACCTCTTTTTAGTCGCCCTTTAACCCTGAGTGTGTTCAGCCTTACACTTCAAAGTAACTCGCTTTGTTATAGATGGATACCAAAAACTACAGACATGGAAATTACACATGGATCAGGCACTACCTTACTATCATTACATCAGGCCATGTCTAATCTGCCTTCTTTGTGTGTTCATGTCCATGTGCTCTCTGTGTTTTTTCCAGAGAGTAAAGAGTTCAGTGTAGTCTGCTCTTCTAACTCTGCCCACACTGTTCTGTTTATACTCCGTGATGTGCTCCTACTAGACGTCGTTGCACAATTGCCCCAGGGTCCTTGCGTAACATTGACCACCATGCTGGGTAAGTGATTGACCAAACTGTGGCCGTGGTCGCTTGGTTGACTATTTCTAATCCAGGTTGAGTATCTCCATCACTGGACCAATTGAAATATTAGTTCAACCATATCTACCAGAAAGGGGACAGCACCAACAGGACCTCTGTGCTGGGGCCCCTGTAACCAATGTATCGATCAACATAGGTGATTAGCTCAGATTAGGCTGATCGATGTTATGGCTTTTGTGAGACCCATCACCCAAGGAGTTTATTGATTAGGGTAGACAGTCGTGAAAGTAGAAAGCTGTCAGTTCTGAGTGTTTTGATTCTGTATGTAAAGGTTGATTTTCTGGAAGCAATGGATTGACCACAGACAGTGCCCTGAATAATGTTGGGGCCCTAACCATATCTCATTCCCATGTTTTCCCTGTGTGTCTGCCTCCTGCTGGAAAGACTTACACACTTGGCTTGAAATTGAAACTCGTTGACCCCAAGTTCTGTGCAGAAATGCTCCTGTTCTGATGTCAGTGGACGCAGGGCTATCCCCCGATGTTCCAAGATTAAGCAACGAGCAACTTTCACAGTCTCTATTTGATAAATTAGATTTTCTTGCTTGTGCACTCTCTCTTGTTTTGTTGTCTTTTGCTTTCACCACAGCTTTATCATAATCAGATGATGTATCATTTATCTTAGTATGCACCCAACATTGTGTCAATAAAATGTGAATTTGAGCACAGATGTCTTTCCGCCTGTTTACGTTCTGTACTAACCTCTTTTGTCATTAGCGTGCCACTGTCATAGACCTTTAATGCAGTAGACAGATGTTAGTGTCAGCTCAAACACCAGATGTCAATTTATGCAAACATCTAGCTAGTTATTCATGTTTCTCTGTCCATTAGTGTCAAAAATAAGGAGATGGTGAAGGTTCCTTAAAATTTTCTTGTTGAGATCAAGAGACCTATTTTATGATTCCTGTATTTTCTACCTCACATTTTTGAGTTGTCCATGTTAGTCAATGTGGTATAAAAACTGGACAAAACAAGGAACAGTATTTGGGATGCATCCGTCCATCCATGTTATTGCATTGTCAAATAATATGAACCTCAGCTGACAACATACATGCTGCGTACAAATCAGTAACAGACGTAGGCCCTTCGGCCCCTTGAGCTATTCCACGATTTAATAAGATCATTGCTGATCTGTTTGTGTTTTCAATTTCCTGTTCTCATCTACCTGATGATAACATTAGATTTTTGTTAGACAAAGGAGCAGCTCAGTGCTCTGCCTCAGAGCCCCAGGGACATGGGTTCAATTCCATCTTCAGGTCACTGTCAGTGTGGAGTTTGCACATTCTCCCTGTCTGCGTGGATCCCCTTTGGGTGCATTGGTTTATTCCCACAGGCCAAGGATGTGCAGGTTAGGTGGCTTGGCCGTGGGAAATTGCCCAAGGATGTGCAAAGTAGGTGGGTTAGCCATGTGAAAAGCAGGATTATGGGATGCTTTTCAGGAGTTTGGTGTGGACTAAGTGGCTTGCTCCTGACTGTACAGATGCTAAGGAACCAATCTCCCTACATCTTTAAAAATATTTAGTGACACAGCCTCCATTTCTTTAGGCAGTGGCACACAATTACACGAGTTAAAGAGAAAATATTTCCCCCTCATTTTTATACTTAAAGGATGGTCCCTAATTTTAAAACAATTTCCTCTAGTCCTGGACTTAACTATAAGAAGCAAACATCCTTTCCATGTCCATTTTGTCAAGACTATTCATGATTCTATGCACATCAATAAAGTCTCCCCTCACTTTGTCTAAACTCTGTCACAATGCAGTGGGGTAACACACTGGAAATCAAGCTCAGCTATTCCCGGAATTGACATGTAAGTTAAGGTTTTCTTTTAAAAAATTCACAAAATCCCCAAACCACCTTGTTTGTCAATGTAGGTTGATCGAAATCACCGATCAAGTTCCTGCAGTTAATGAGAATGATTATTTATGACAGGCCATTAAACTCCAACTACAGATAAACAACTAAACTAAATAAATGTTATCTCTACAAATTAAAACTCCAGAACCCTGTGTGCTTCTCCTTATACAGAGACAGACAAACTTGAACAGAGGAAAAAGAATTGCATGGGCGGAGGGAAAACTGGAAAACAGTTTTCCTAGCCTTTGTTTTCAAGATCTGTTGAATTGGCTCCTACTGATCCAAATGTTTCACCTTCACCTGCCATTTTCCAAATGCTTCCACTGGTTTTGAAAGAGGCACAGGGTGGCTGTTTCACTTCAGGGGAGGGAAAGTCTCTGATGTATCCAATTCAAAATCATATCTTGAAGCAACCTGCTGACGGGAAGATAAGCTAGCTTTCTATTGGCTTGAAGTGACTTACTGCAATTTTTTAAAAAGCACAGAAATAGAATGGCATGTTTTTACAACTTCAGTGGGAACGAGCCCAGCCTATCCAAACTATCCTCATAAGGCAACCCACCTATTCCAGATATCAATCTGGTAAACCTCCTCTGAACTGTCTCCATTGCATTTAAATAAGGAGGCCAGGACTTCACACACTATTCAGTGTATGGTCTCACAAATACCCTGTTAGTAATACCTCGAGGTAGGGAGATTGCCTTTCATGCAGTATTTATGCCACATAGTTTAAAGTTTCACTCATTGTGTCCAAATGGAAAGTAGGTTTTGATTTTAGAAATTATTGCTAAGATGAACCATTTATTCCACTAAGCAAAGTTAGAATTCTGATTACTGCACGTTGTGAGTTCCTTTATTCATTCACGGGATGAGGATAGGCCAGGGTTATTGCCCATCCCTCATTGCCCAGAGGACAGTTTAGAGTCAACCACATTGCTGTGGGTCTGGAGTCACATGTAGGCCAGACCAGGTAAGGATGGCAGTTCCCTTCCTAAAGGGCATTCATGAACCAGATAGGTTTTTCCTCCCTGACAATCAATTCACGATCATCATTAGATTCTCAAGTCCAGATATTTATTGAATTCAAATTCCACCATCTGCTGTGGCAGGATTCACACCTGGGTCCTCAGAATGTTATCTGGGTCTATGGATTAAAGTCCAGTGATAACACCCTTCGGCCGTCACCTCCCCCAGTTACATTTTAGACAATAAATGCTGATGAAATTGTAGGGTTTACCCGAGCAGCACAACAGTCATTGGCTCTGAATTTCTTCCGGAGTTCACACAGTCTCCTGCCTTAAGGATGTTCTTGTTACAGATGGAGTGCAGCAACGGTTTACCAGTCTGATTCCTGGGATGGTGGGACTGACATGTGAAGAGAGGTTGAATTGGTTAGGGGTTTATTCACTGGAGTTTAGAAGGAAAAGAACCTATAAAGCCCTAACAGGACTAGACAGGGGAGATGCAGGAAGGATGTTCCTAATGATGGGGAGATATCACAGTATAAGGAGACAGGGTAAACCTTTTAGGACTGAGGTGAGGAGAAATTTCTTCACCTGGAGAGCAGTGAGCCTGTGGAATTCACTGCCACAGAGAGCAGTCAAGGCCAAATATTGTGTAATTTCAAGTGGGAGATGGACAGAATACTTGGGGTGAAAGCAATCGAAGCATATTGGGGAAAAGCAGGAATAAGCTTAATGATAAGCTGTGATTGTAATGAATGGCGGAACAGGGTCGAACGGTCTACTCCTGCTCTTGTTTTCTACGCTTCTACAACTTTGACGGGAGATCAGTCAAAACAGCTGTTTTTATTCTAATTGGGACTACTAAACTTATCAAATTCCACAGGGTGGGGTCCCCAAAACTAGAGGTGCATAGGTTTGAGTTGAGAGGGGAAAGATTTAAAAGGGACCTAAGGGGCAATTTTTTCACACAGAGGGTGGTGCATGTATGGAATGAACTGCCAGAGGAAGTGATGGAGGCTGGTACAATTACAACATTTAAAAGGCATCTGGATGGGTTTATGACTAGGATGGGTTCAAAGGGTATGGGCCAAATGCTGGCAAATGGGACTAAATTAATTTAGGATATCTGGTCGGTGTGGACAAGTTGGACCGAAGGGTCTGTTTCTATGCTGTATGTCTTTATGACTCTAAATGAAATCAATCCAAACACAGTTCTTTTTTCCAACTTGTTTAGTTTTATTAACCACTTGCCGTTAATGTTTCACTGCTGCATGCCTTCAATTCAGAAAGCAGATGGTCACATCAAAGTGCTGAAAACAGTTTTGCAGATTAGAAGAATTTAGAGGCAGCCATTTCTTTGAATCAATTGCACTCAGCATTAAATTTAAAAAGTAGTGTCGGGCTTGAAGTTATAACCACTTATGAGTCCTCTGATTGTGCAGCGTGACAGAACAACATTTAATCAAGGTATTTCTGTGTTATTGTGCTTGTCTTGCATTTTGTCTTTCATTTAGATCATCCTGGGATTAGTAACATCTAATTGGCAAATTCAGATGCACTTTATAATCTCAGCCAGGAATTCTCTTTTACAGCGATAAACCACGAATATTCCTCCCTCAGAATGTTTATCCATTAAAACAGATACACAGGAAAAATCAATTCTTTCCAGCATTGTATCTCTGAAAGGTGCTTGGGGTGAAATGGATTGAATGGTGTACAAATGAGTGGGTATTAAAATGGGTGGGAGCTGACATCAGAGGCAGATTATTATTGGTGGCTCACAGTGGGAAGTTGAAATACTTTGGGCAGGTGGCACAGAGCCAAGTTGTACAGAGATATGTGATACACGAAAGGTATAAAACAGGACACAATGTGGCGTAGGTTAGCAGAAGACCACATGGAGCAATAACATCACAACACGAACGGGTTTGAATTTCAGGAGGGCACTTGAGAGCAACACTAGATCGATGCAGCTGGAGGAGGAGAGTGCATGTTGTCATAGCAACTCGGCCTCCTTGACTTCTTCTGTACCTCCAGATATCTCTCTCTCTCTGTCTCATGTGGTTTATGAGTGTAGACTTCACAAGGCTGGGCGTGGAAAGTAGTAATAGCCTAAAGTGAGTGTGCGTGGGTGCATGGATTATGGGTTTTCAGGTGTAAACTGGACGAACAGGTGGATATTAGCAGGCCGTGTGCCTCTGATTCTCTGAGGTGCGCTAATCATGTACAAGGCCCCAGCCGAATCGTAGAATCCCAACAGTGCAGAAAGACGCCATTCAACTCATTGCCTCTGCACCAGCCCTCCGAATAGCAACCCACCCATCACATCAAGGAATCAGATTATTTGCTCATTAACACACAACTGTTGTGGGATCTTGCTGTGCACCTGTTGACCATGTTTCCCATTTTACAATGTTGACTGCACTTCAAAAAAAAACACTTAATGGGAACAAAGCACTTCGACATTCCAGCAAGTGTTTTATGAAGGCAAATCTTTTTCTTGCTAAGGAAGAGTAGATGGCAGAGGCAGGGTAGCTAGAGGAATTTAGGGGTTTATCTCCCTGTGGATTAAGGGCCATAAATGCAGAGAAGTTTCCAGTGATGCAATTGGGTTGGAAGAACACTGAAAGATAATATCAAATTGAGAGTGCAATTCTAAATGTGGTGAAGGGCACAGTGGGATCCCTGTGTTTCTGTACACAAATCATTAAAGATAGCAGGGCAGGTGGAAAGAGCAGTAAAAAAAAGCATACATTGTTCTCAGCTTTATTAATAGGGATATAGTGTTCTAGAGCAAGGAGGTGATATAGAACTTGTACTTGTTAAACCTGAGCTAGAGTATTGTGTACTGTTGTGGGTGTCCTATGGTAGCGTAGATACAAATGCTTAGAGAGCATGCAGAAGTGATTTACTAGGATGGTTTCAGGGATGAGAAGCTTCAGATATGAGGACAGGTTGAAGTAGTTGGGACTGTTCTCCTTGGAGAGAAGGAGGCTGAGAGGAGATCCGGCAGAGCTTTCCAAAATGAGTGGTTTGGATAGAGTGGATAGGATGAAGTTGTCTCCACTTGTAAAAGAAACAAAAACAAGAGAGCGTAAATATAAAGCAATAAGATTAGGGTGTAAGTGAAGAGAGGGTGATGTGAGAAAGTATATTGCCGCATAGCAAGCGGTCAGGGTCTGGAATGTACTGTCTGGAAGTGTGGTGAAGGTAATTTCAGTTGTGGCATTTAAGGGAACAGTTGGATTGTTTTTGATTTTGATAGTAATGTTGTGTAGGGAAATGAGGAAAAGGCAGGAGATTGGCTCTAAATAATAGAACTGGACTTGTGATAGAGTGAGTACAGGCACAGTGGGCTGAATGGCCTCCTTCTGCACCAGAAGGGAACCAGAGCCTGTCTGTCTAGGTGTAAATGCATTAGAGCAACACAACAAGTTCATGTTACTATCCTTGGAATGGAGGGTGCATGCAAAGCATAATAATGTGTCACTAAAAGAATATTTTGCTTGCAGCTGTCAAAGATTCCGAGCTTTAAAAGCAATTTTTTTTTACTGGAAGTGAGGAAGAAAGAATTGTCTGTAATGGCTAATTCATAGGATTTGGAATCATTCATGAATTCAACAACATGAAAAGCATTTTTCTAATTACTTTGCTGTGTGATTGTCCCTGTTCAACAAGACGGGGAGATAATACATCACTTACTATTCTGAGCATCCAGTGTCTGCATCAAACACACCCGGGGTCGATTATTGTGTGATTAGATACACAGTAAAGTTCCCTTCTGCTTTGACCCATCAATGTATCTCAGCTCAAACCTCAGAACAGAATCAATTCCTGGTGGCATCAGTATGAGATTTGTGCAATTCTTAAATTCACTTGAATGTTCTGCCTTGCACTAAAGTAGAAAATAATCATCAGCTGCCTCCACTTTGAAATTTTGTCATAGATGATAAATTAATTGTAAACGCTTCCAAATTTTTCAGTTCTCTTTTAGAGGTGATAATAATGGACATGCTGGAAAAATGGACAGATCAGAATATTAGGCGAATAGATATTGGATGAAGCTAAAAGTAGGGAAAGCGTTTCCCTTCGCAGTAGGTTTAAGGGGAGACAACATGCCCTAAGACACTGAAGATTAAAAGATAAGGATTTGGAATTCATCTTATTCAAATGCATTTGTAAAATGGGACACTTGATGAAGCAGTAAGGAACGAGAATGGGGAAAAAGAGAACTTATGATTTTTAGAGAGAAGTACAAAGAAACAAATGCTGTGAATTTCCTCAAGGTTTTTCTTGATCTACCAACATTATGCTATTGAAACCCTGTTGAGCAGCTAACATAGAATTTCTCCTGGAGATAGCAAGATTTTCCCAGGAAATTCCCAACAAACTGAAGCAGAACTCCATGCAAGAGCTGGACCTCTGCAGAGGCTGAGTGCCGAGCAAGTACATTGAAAATTAATTGATTAATTTCGCAGAATTCTGTAATTCGAGGCGTATTTTGTTAAGGTTGTTATTTTAATTGCTGTAGAGGAACCTGCAAGAAGGAATAAAGTGGACATAAGCTCGTATTTTGTTGTGATTTGATGAGCTAGTTACAAAATGGTTTGCTATAGTTTGGTATTAGAAAAGGAAGCAAAGCAGCAGGATTGGCTGCACACAGATATGTAACATGAGATTTGAACACACAGACGCCTGAAAGATCATGAAGCAGGGATTCTTTATTCCCCTAGTCTCAATTTATTACAAGTATGAAGGGAAATTAAGGCTGAGCAAGAAAAGCCACAACATTTACATGGAATTAAGCATGTGGTCGACATCTGAGGAAATCATTTATCTGTCTGAACCTTCTCCCCTTGAGGCCTCCTTCCCAAAGACATTTTTTTCCTCTGGAAATGGTCCATTAGACTGCTAAAGCATGGGCCTCCTGCAGTGCCACAATGATGTCACCCGAAGGTTGCAGGAACGGCAACTCATATTCCGTTTGGGAACCCTGCAGCCCAATGGTATCAGTGTGGACTTCACAAGCTTCAAAATCTCCCCTTCCCCCACCGCATCCCAAAACCAGCCCAGTTCTTCCCCTCCCCCCACTGCATCCCAAAACCAGCCCAGCTTGTCTTCTCCCCCCACTGCATCCCAAAACCAGCCCAGCCTGTCTCCACTTCCCTAACCTGTTGTTCCTCTCACCCATCCCTTCCTCCCACCTCAAGCCGCACCTCCATTTCCTACCTACCACCTCATCCCACCTCCTTGATCTGTCCGTCTTCCCTGGACTGACCTATCCCCTCCCTACCTCCTCACCTATACTCTCCTCTCTACCTATCTTGTTTTCTCTCCATCCGCCTCCCCCTCTCTTCCTATTTATTCCAGTTCCCTCTCCCCATCCCCCTCTCTGATGAAGGGTGTAGGCCCAAAACGTCAGCTTTTGTGCTCCTGAGATGCTGCTTAGCCTGCTGTGTTCATCCAGCTTCACACTTTGTTATCTTGGATTCTCCAGCATCTGCAGTTCCCACGATCACAGACTGCTAAAGCTGTTCGGTGTCCCCTCCCTGTGTCGCCACCTGGTGCTGGAGGCCCCGGCACGGCTGTTGCAGCTGCCCTCCTTCACCCTTGCTGCTTGCTGATGCCGGGATTTTGGATAGATGTAGATTACTCAATGTGTGATAGTAAAGCTTCAAACATGGCATTCAGTTTTAAAATGGGAGCCGTCGAAAACGTACAATACAGATGAGCAATAAGGTACACGAGGTATTGAAACATTATAGAGTGAAGTGTAGCTTAAAAGTTTTTGAAAGGGCAGAAATGATGGGGAGCCATCATCTTTGGAGGATGCCCTTTGTGTAACAGGTAACCCCTACCATTAGATGATAATACCCTCACTTGCCTTCTCTACAAGCCACATCTCTTCTTTGCACCACCCTCTGCGACCCCCATAAAATTCTTCCCTGTGACTCTTACCCAGAACTTCCTTATCAAAAGCTACTGTATTTACCACCCTATCAGGCAGTGCAATCCAAACACTGACTGTTTTTTGCACAAAGGAGTTTTACCTCATTGTCTCTGGCTTTTATGGACGTGAGAAGTGGTTTGGATTGTGCACTTGAAGCGGGAGGGCACAGAATGAGCAAGGATAACATCAGTAATGGGGACTGACGCGGTAAACAGTGCTTTTTGACCATTTATGGCAAGTGGCTTTCTGACAGTAGGGCGAAAGTTTGAAAATTGCCAGACTTTTAATTGTGCAAATTGATTACAGTTTCCTAGTTATCGCTGGTTGACTGTGTTGTTATGTGTGTTTTGATTCTGCATTAAACATAATGGAAATCGAAAGGTATTTGAATGGAAAGAACGCTGCACTAAGGGTGGCACGATGGCCAGCACTGTTATCTCACAGTGCCAGGGAACTGGGTTTGATTCCACCCTCACGCGACTGTCTGTGTGGTGTTTGCACGTTCTCCCCATTTCTGCATGGGTTTCCTTCGGGTGCTCTGGTTTCCTCCCACAGTCCAGTATTGTGCAGGTTAGGGTGGGTTGGCCATGCTAAATTGCCTGTAGTGTTCAGGGGTGTGCAGGCTAGTTGGGTTAGCTGTGGATTAAGTTAATGGGATACGGTAGGAGGATAGGGTCTGCATGGGATGCTCTACGGAGGGATGGTACGGACTCTATGGGCTGAATAGTCTGCTTCCACACTGTAGGGATTCTCTGCTTCTAAAATGTGGTTAAAGTTCTGTTCTGTTTCAGCTTAATGTGTGGAAATTGGGTGTAATTTGATTGTACGATTATCGTTTTGGAATTCTGAATGTTTGCTCTAAGTAATATGTTTCATCAAGTTACAGAAGCTAGGCAGCAGTACTCAACAAAAACAAGATGCAATTCTTTCAGGGCTGTTATTTCTAAGGCTAATTCATAATTGATGTGCAAAAGAACAAAGATATTTCCATTGATATATATGAGACTTCACATCTGCACAATGTCTATTGTTCAGAAAGCCATCTTAAAGTGCTTAGCTTGCACAGCTGATGTGTTCTAATTCAGCAGCCATTCTCTGACGGATTGTTAAATTGGTGCTTTGTTACAGCGACTGACCCAACGAACGATTTCCCCAGTGAGGGAGTGAGCTTTATGAAACAACTATTGCAGCTAAAATGCTTCTAGTCGGCAGCTACAATTATCTTTGAAGAACAAAAGTGCCATGTCTGCCAAACGTATGATTCAAAAGCATGGTGAATATTTCAGATATAACCCCTGGAGTAACATTTGTATAAAGCAAAATTGAGAATCGAGTTCAGCTTCAATCATATGCTATGTATATAACTGTATTACTGCTCTCATTTTGAATCTGTCAAAGCATTTGTTGCAGATGTGTTTTTATTTCCTCTCGTAAAGAGGGTCACTGTTTACCTAAGAAACAGTAAAGTGCGAAACTGACCGTGTTAAATATTTCTGCTGCTGAGCACACAAATGTTTTCAAGATTTGATGTTGACATCAAAATTGCTGTCGTACACATTAGATGACTGAAAATCCAAAATGTATGAAACCTTATGCGCTGAGTTTGTGAATTCATATTGCAAGGATGTTGCTCGGTTTTGAGCTACAGGGAGAGGCTGAATAGGCTGGGGCTATTTTCCCTGGAGCGTCAGAGGCTGAGGGGTGACCATACAGAAGTTTATAAAATCATGCGGGACATCGATAAGGTAAATAAGCAATGTCTTTTCCCCAGGGTGGGGGAGCCCAAAACAAGGGGGTATAGGTTTGAGGTGAGAGGGGAAGGTTTTTAAGGGACCTAAGGGGCAACTTTTTCAAATGGGACTAGATTTATTTAGGATATCTAGTCAGCATAGACAAGTCCCCACTCCATCCTCCACCCTGCCATCTCACCTTTTTTATTGCAAAGGGAATGGATTAAAAACTATTAATATGTCATTAACAACATTATCTTAACATAAAGAACATCACGAAATATGCTCTTATTCAGACCTACAGGCTATTTTTGTCATGTATGCAACCAATCTTAAAAGAAGTTAAAGTTGCATAAGAGCTTTAAAAACACCCAGTATATATTGAGAACATATGCAATTGACAAATTGCATTTGAAAGCATTTTCATGCAGAAACATTAAAAAGAGAATGGCAACATTCACAGTCTGAGACCAAAATAGATCGTTGAAGGTCTGCAACATATTGCAGAGCATTTGTGTGAGAAAGATTTGAGGGTGGCTTGGTGGTTTGCACTGCTGTCTCACAGCGCCAGGAACTCAGGTTTGATTCCAGCTTCGGGTGACTGTCTGTGTGGAGTTTGCTTATTCTCCCAGTGTCTGCGTGGGTTTTCTCTGGGTGCTCCGGTTTCCTCCCACAGTCCAGAAGGTTGTGAAATTGTTCCGTAGCGTCCAGGAATGATCAGGTTAGGTGGATTAGCCATGAGAAATACAGGGTTAGAGGGATTGGTTGGGATGCTGTTCAGCAAGTCTGTACAGATGTGATGAGCCAAATGGCCTCTTACTGCACTGTACGGATTCTATGATTGCTAATGCAACAGGACAGAATAAGTACTGATAAGTGGTTAATCCAAATGTGTGCATCAAGTACTGATCAACTTGTGTGTTTCCAATATTTCTACTCTTAATAATTGTACCCAACATTGCAGCTCACTTTAAAAGGGATGATTTGAACAGAGACCTATCTTGCCGTGTATGAATTAAAAACTAACTGTCTGAGAAAGAATTTACATTTTATTTTTGCTTCCATTAAAGCGTTCCTGGAGGTATGGGGCATTGATGTTCATCCAAATCCAGATGACATTAACAAGAGGCAGCATCACACAGCGCTGTATGATTGCGGTAACCTGATTGTGAGACGTGGTCAGCCTTTCCAGATCACCATTACCATTAGCCGAGCGTTCGATGTGGAAAAGGACAAGATGTGGATTGAGTTTCTGATCGGTGAGTACGTTGCAAAAAGTGACAGAGGAAACCCATGTAGCACATTCCGATTAGTGCTTGTGCGCCTGGGTTCCTTCTCGTTGCAGAAATCTTCGAAACAAGGTGAGATTATGTTGACCGCTGCTGTGAATTATCATCAGTTCTCGGCCGTTCTGTCGAGATTCGAAGTGTTGAGTGCAGGTTCAGCAACAGTTGTGCCTAGGTTGATCAGGTTTTCTGGCTGGCCCACATTGAAAAGCCTTGGGGAAGGCAGGCTCTGTGATAATTGACCTGTTGGGTAATCTTTGGCAAATGGCTTTAAGAGAGGGAGTTACAAATGTATGAACCAAGATTAGGAGTAGACCATCAGCCATTCCAGCCTGCTCCACCATTCAACATAATCTGATTTTAGCCTCAACTTTAGATTCCTGCATATCTCTGATAATCTTGCAACCCCTTGGTATTCAAGAATCAGTCTGCAGCTGTCTTAAAAATGTTGAGGGATTTTGCATCCACTGCCCATATGGAAGGAAATTCGAAAGTTGCAGATAAAACATGAAACGTTATTGAAATTAAATGTCAAGTAATAACGTGTCACGAAACTGGTGCCACCATTTCCACCAGCACATTTTTTTGTGCTGATTTTAGATGTTATAATTTTAGGGTGCAGCGGTATCTGATTTTGCCAATCCTGCAGCCTTGTGTTGGAGCCTCCGGGAACTGAATGTTCATTTGCTGGACCCTTCCATGAGCAATGCAAGGAGCAAGGTCATAAAGAAAACCAGTAGTGGCATTAAAATCAGCTTCCCTTTTTCTTATCATATCTCTATTGCATTGGAGATGTGAAAAAGGAAAACTGTGGAGGGGCAATGACAATGACATGCCATAGAATGTAGAACAGTGCAGCACATCTGTGCCAACTGTGATGCCATTCTAAACTACTCCCACCTGCCTCTACCAAAATCTCTGAGAACACGTGGCACCACAAGTCCTTTAAGGAAGGAAATCTGCCATCCTTACCTGGTCTGGCCTACTTGTGAATCTGGGGTTGCTGGCTGTGGAGGTTGTGGGCGGAACGATGAGGTCGTCGGCCGTGGGCGGGGTTCCGTCGGCGTCGGCCGTGGGCGGGGTTCCGTCGGCGTCGGCCGTGGGCAGGGTTCCGTCGGCGGTGGGAGTGTCGGGGTGGGCGGCAGCAGCGGCTGCGGTGAGGGTGACTGCAGCAGCGGTCCTGGAAGTGGTGTGGCCGGCGGAGGCGGATGTGACGTCATCGGTGGGGTCTCTGGCCGTGTCCTCATGGTCAATCGCGGCGGGTGCATGGTGGGGGAGGGGCAGGGACAGACTCGGGATTTGGGAGGCGCAGGAATCCTCTTGTGGGTGGCAGGGGCTAGTGAACACTGTACCCGATGTGGTTGACTTTTAACTGCCCTCTGAAGTGATCTAACAAGTGACTCAGTTCGAGGGCAGTTATAAATGGGCCACATGTGCAGTGCTCCCTCCCTATGTGTGCCTGTCCTGTCCCCCTCCTGGCTTCCCCAACCTCTCGTCAAACTTCCTGGTAATTAGCCTGCTTTTGCCCATCCTCCTGCCCCTTGGTCTCTCCCCATCCTCCCTGGAGTCATCCTGTTCACTGATTGTGGAGCTGCTCCCCTGACTTCACTTGGGGATAGAGGGTGTGAATGAGAGGGTGAGTGAGTGAGTGATGAGTTGAGGGTGAACCATACAGTCAGTCTCCAGTTCACTGGCTACCAGTCACCAGTAAAACACATCGGGCCACAGCTGAGGCTTGCTGATCTGTTTAGAGGCAAGCTATATCTGCTTCAATTTATTAGTGCTTCTGGTTAGAGGGCAGATCGACAGAGTTACAGTTTTCTGTTGATTTTGTCTTATTCTTTTGTTTTAGAGCTGGTCGACAGAAAAGAGGACCATGACATTATTGCCAAAGTCCTGATGAAATGTTTGTCCCTCAGTCAGCGTCACCAAAAACTTATAAACTGTCTGTGGAGTCTTGCTGTGCACAAGCTGTGACTAAGTTTGGTGTTGATGTGGTCTGGTTGAGGCACCTTGGTGTGAAAGTGCTTTGCAAATATAAGCTTTCATTTTGAAAGCAGGTTATTTCATTTATTAGTCAGAAGGACCAAAGGTCTTGAAGTTGTAGAGCTAAACATTACAGTTTGATGTTGGAATAATGTCAACCAATGTTATCTTGGATTCTCCAGCATCTGCACTTCCCATTAATCTCTGATCAGAGATCCATGTAACATCCTTACATTACTAACCAGAACGTTTGAATATTTACCTGAATGAAGATAAGGAACCAAGCCTGACAGGTAGCATGATGGCATTGCCAATTCTACTTCAGTTGCCCAAGACGATTCTACTTTCACTCACCTGGACAGACATAAAGCAAGTACATTCAGTACATAAGATTAAACAATGAATTGCAGATGCTGGAAATCAAGGAGTCGGGACACCATGTTGCAGCTGTATGGGACATTGGTGAGGCCACTTTCTGAATACCGTATGTAATTCTGTTCACCTTTCTGCATGAAAGACGTTGTTAAATTTGAGAGGGTGCAGAAAAGATTTACAGGGATGTTCTGGGACTGGAGGGTTTGACCTATAGGAAGAGGATGAATAAGCTGGCGCTTTTTCCCCGGGAGCATCGGAGGCTGAGAGATAACCTTATCGAGGTTTATAAAAACCGTGAGGGGCATGGATAGGGTGAATAGACAAGATCTTTTTCTCAGGGTCGGGGGGGGGGCCCAAAGCTAGAAGGCATAGATTAAAGGTGAGAGGGGAGAGATTTACAAAGGACCCGAAGGGTAACTTTTTCACACAGAAGGTGCTGCGTGTGTGGAAAAGGCTGCCAGAGGAAGTGGTGGAGGCTGGCATAATCTTAACATTTAAAAGGCACTTGGATGGGTATATGAATAGGAAGATTTTAGAGGATATAGGCCAAATGCTGGTGAATGGGACTAGATCAGATTGGGATGCCTGGTCAGTACGGACAAGTTGGATTGAAGGGTCTGTTTCTGTGCTGAATGGCTCTGTGACTCTAAGCAGATAAGTCATGCGAACAGCAAGTCTGAGCACAGTCTGGTTCAATCAAAACCAGAGAGGGATCAGTCAAAGGTAACCGTGTTTAACTGTAAAAAAACACAAATTCCAATAACAATAAAATGCCCAGATAATTTGGAAAGAAGTATTGGGAAAGCAGTTGAGCAAATTATAAACCATTATTCAAAATGTAACATGAGGTGATTGGGATACAGAACATATATTCTTACAACAAGGAAAGGAGAAAAAGCAAAAACTGGAGATGCTTGGAGGAGTCGGGCACTTAGATGAAAATAAGACATGATAAGAAGGCGTGTAATAATACCAGGGCCAGAGAGAGCCCCAATAGAAAATCAAGCAGAGCCTAGAAAATATGGATGGAAATCAGTATCTGTATGCAGTGCCAATTAAGTGGGCTGCTTTGGAAGGTGTCGAGTTTCTTGAGTGTTGCTGGAACTGCATTCCTGCCAGCAAATGGAACACATTCTTGCTGTGCCACACTCCTGAGCTGTGTCTTGTAGAAGGCTGTGGGGAGTTGGGAAATGAATCACTTGCACAGACGTGCCTAGTCCCTGACCTGCTCCAATAATTCTGGCATTCATGTGGCTGGTCCAGTTGCGTTTCTGGACAGTGCCCACGCTGTTAATGGTGGGGAACTTGGTGTGACAATTCCATTGAATGTTAGGGGAAGGTGATTGGAGCTTCTCTCGTTGGAGATGATCATTGCATACTGCCTGTGTGGCACCAGTGTTACTTGCCATTTGTCAGACCAAGTTCAGGATGCCACACACATGCGTAGACTGCTTCGTTATCTCAGAAGTTGTAAATTAAACTGAACACAGTGCAACCATCAGTGAACGCCCTCATGTTGGACTAAATGGTAGAAAGAAAGTCGTCAGTAACCAGCTGAAAATGGTTACGTCCAGAACTCCATTGTAAGGGGCTGCTGTAGAGATGCCCCAGAGTTAAGGAAGAAAAGTTAATGGAAGGGCAGAGGTATTTTCAGGGAGTATCGATGAAAGGGGGAAATACTAATTAAATCCTTTGGATCAATTGCTATAAAAAGATGTGATAATTGGACACGGGGAGATGTGGTAATTCAGATGTAGATAAAGATGTCTGTAGAAATGAATAAATTAATGGATTTCTGGTAGGAAAGTAATAAGGTGTCATGGCTTGTATCATATGAACATTCGTAAAGTCAGGGATGAAGTAGCAGAAACTCCAATGATAATTTGCCAAACATCTCTGGGTTTGGAAATTGTGCCAGAGAACTGAAATATTACCGCTGTAATACCTTTGTTCAGGAAAGTAGGGAGGAATAAACTGAATCATCACAGACCTGTCAGCCTAACATCAGCAGTTATAACTTTCTACAGTCCATAGTATAGCATAAATAAATATTTAAAGTTATTAAAAACAAGCAGCACAGTTTTGTAAAAATAAAACTGCCTAAAAGTGTCGCAGAGTTCTTAGATTCACAGAATGACATTTTCAGAATGAGGCCATTCAGTCCATCTGCCTGGTGCTTTGAAAGACCTTGCAATTCTTCTCATTCTCCTGCTGTTTCTTGCAGTTCTGTTACTTTCGTTTTCCTTCAAGCATTGATCTGATTTTTCTTGAAAATTACATTGCTGTGCATCCCAGATTGCAACAACTGGCTGAACTAAAATTTAAAAAAACTCCTCACTGGACTGTACTATTCTCTGTAGTTTAATGAGTGTACCCTTGAGTAGGCAGTCTCCTTTGTTATAACTACAATGGTGGCAAAGAAACCCGAACCTCAACACACACAAACAGTTGGACTTATGCAGCAAATGGACAGGGACATGAATTTCTCTGCTTGCCCACTGCAGAAAGGTTCAACCTCAACTTGGAAAACAGAGGATGTCATAAATTTATGAAAACCATACAGAGTATAAGAGCAAAGAGGTTATGGAAACCCATACAAATCATTGTTAGAGCACATCGATATGGTGAATAGTCAAAGCTTTTCTGTAGGGTAGGGAAGTCCAAAACTAGAGCGCATAGGTTTAAAGTAAGAGGGGAAAGATTTAAAAGGGACCTGAGAGGCGACCTTCTCACGCACAGGGTGGTGTGTGCATGGAATGAACTGCCAGAGGAAATGGTGGAGGCTGGTCCAATTACAACATTTAAAAGGCATCTGGATGGGTACATGAATAGGAAGGGTTTAGAGGGATATGGGTTAAATGCTGGCAAATGGAACTAGATTTATTTAGGACATCTGGTCGGCATGGACAAGTTGGACTGAAGGGTCAGTTTCTGTGCTATACATCTCCATGACTCTATAACTGCACAACTTCTAGTTTTGAGTGACCTATTGAAGGAAGATGTGAAGTCCATTGCAAATTGTACAGTAAAGATTTACTAAAACCCAAGACAGGACGAGAGCTTTGGGGATGAGGAGACACCAGGCAAACTGGGGTCATTTTTACTGGAACAGTGGGATTTAATATTAGATCTGACTGAGCTATTCCAAATGGAAGATTTTGATCAGATAAACCAGACAAAATGAATTCCATGGCCAAGCATGTGTAATTAGAAAGTAAAGGCTTCAACCTGCAAAAACTGAAGAAAAGAAATTGGTAGGTTCTCTTCATATATGCAGAAAGTTATTGGAGCGTAGAATACTTCTCTAGAAACAGTGATGAAAGCAGAACCATAATAGCTTCTAAATGGGAAGTGAATAAATATTTGAAGAAGAAAAATTTAGGTCAATAATCTTGTATCATTTCCAGAAGAGATTCAGGTAAATTCTCAGTAAGAGATGGAAGAATACATGATTCATATATTCTATGACAGACTACGCAAATTTCAAAGCTGATTAAAAAATATGGTGAAAGAAAAAATATCATGAAATCTACATATTATTTAAAAAACACTATTTGTAGTACAAACAGTTCCTGGTATTATTGTTCTCAGTGATGTTTTCCATCAACATTTACCAAACATAATAAGCTGTCAACATTTCCCTTTTGGTTTTTTTTCCATGTCGGGAGCGCAGTTCCTGTCTCTGGTCACAAGTTGTCACCCCAGAGCATGTTTCTGGGGGTTTCCTCCTAACTCTGGTCTAAAACAGTGGATTGGCTTAGTTAAAGGAAAATAAGGAGGGTTGAGATGAACCAGTGGACCTTTCACTGAGGCCTCACAAGGAGTATTGTGTGCAGTTCTGGTCGCCACACTATAGAAGGATGTCAAGGCTTTGGAGAGGGTGCAAAAGAGATTTACCGGGTTGGTAGATAACAGAGTGTGGAGCTGGATGAACACAGCAGGCCCAGCAGCATCTCGGGAGTACAAAAGCTAATGTTTCGGGCTGAGAACCTTCATCAGAATGTTGCCCAGATTGGAGTGTTTTACCCATAAGGAGAGTTTGGACAAACTTGGATTGTTTGCGCTAGAGCATTGGAAGCTGAGGGGCGACCTGATAGGAATATATAAAATTATGAGAGGCTTGGATAGGTGAGCAGTCTGTCTTTTTTTCAGGGTGAAAATGTCAAGTACCAGGGACAGAGGTTTAAAGTGAGAGGGGAGATGGTTAAAGGAAATGTGTGAGGCGAGTTGTTTTTTACACAGAGTGCCAGGAGTGACGGTAGAATTGATTGAGAGGCACTTAACCACATACATTAACAGGCAGGGAATAGAGGGGACTGAGCGATGTGCACCCAGATAGGATTAGTTTAGAATGGCAGCATGATCAGCACAGACATGGTGGGCCAAAAGGCCTGTGCCTGTGCTGTACTGGTCTATGTTCTATGTTCAAATAGGGCATCCCAACAGAAAAATGTTCATTTTATCTCATGCTTTTGCCTAATGGCACTGCCAGCAGTTTCTGGAAGGTGAGTGAGGTGGCAGTGTGACTCCAGCACTGTGGTCAGTTAGCACAGAGTTAGGCGTTGCATAGTTACCCCAACATTTCATTGCTTGCACGCAGAAGCTGAGGGAAGGGCAGCTTGCTCCCCACCATCCAACAAAGCCCAGAGTTCAGATCCCAACAGCAGACTTGCTGCGTCATTTCTGCCTCCCACTCACCTTAACACAAGGCTTTCCTTATGTGGCCTCAAGCAGTATTTAAACAAGCTTCAAGAGTGTATTACTATCTAAAAGCAGTGGTTTTTGTTCTGATTAGAACCACGCAGGATTGGTTTCAAAATGTTGCCTTGAAGCTGCATTTAAAGGAGCACTTATTCATGGAAAACTGTTGCAGCACCACAGGCTGTGGGGCTGCATGTTCGAAAGAACCATCCTGACCCGAAATGCCAGCTTTCCTGTTCCTCTGATTCTGCCAGGCCCGCTGTGTTCCTCCAGCCCCACACTGTCTTATCTCTGACTCCAGCACCTCCAGTTCCGACTATCTCTATTGCTCCATCATAGCGTTTGACTTGGAGAGTCCCTTTTCCATTGTTTTCTCCTTAAAAGCCTCAATAAGGACAAAGCTTATGGCGTTCTTTGCAGCCACATCGCTGTGGGTCTGGAGTCACTGGTAGACCAGATCAGGTAAGAGTGACAGTTTCTTTCCTTTAAGGACATTAGTGAACTAAGTAAGTTTTTCCGACAATCGGCAATGGATTCACAGCTAGCACTAGACTCTTAATTCCGGATTTTTATTGAATTCAAATTCCACCATCTGCCGTGGTGGGATTTGAACCCAGGCCCCTAGAATGTTATCCAGGTCATTGGGTGAACAGTCCAGTGATAATACCACTAGGCCATTGCCTTCCGACTAATGCCCCGTCCCTAGTTGCTCTTGAGAAGGTGGTGGTGAGCTGCCTTCTTGAACCACTGCAGTCCATTTGATGTGTGTATACCCAGTGTGGTTAAGGAGGGAATTCCAGGATTTTGACCCAGCCACAGCGAAGGAATGACAATATATTTCCAGGCCAGGATGGTGAGCATCTTGGCGGGGAACTTGCAGCTTGTGATGTTACCATGTATCTGTTGCCCTTGTCCTTCTAGATGGTAGTGGTCATTGATTTGGAAGTTGCTGTCCCAAATGCACATGGGCAGAACTTGCTGCTCACCCACAGTCTGTATTTAGAAGATGGTGGAGAGTCTTCTTCCTGAGTCACTGCAGTCCAAGGAAACCTTAGAGAGCACCATGACTTTGATGATAAATGAATGGCCATATCGCTCAAAGTCAGAATAGTGTGTGATTTGGAGGAGAACTTGGAATGACGATGTTCCTTCATACCTGATATCTTTATTGTTCTTCTTAGTTCAGATCCTGAGTTGGGGAGGATCCAGTGACAGACCCTTTATGACATTGCAGGCTTGGTATGCCATTGGTGGAAGAAGTGGATTCTTAAGCTGGTGGTTGGGATTTAGATCAAGAGGGGTGTTTTTCCTTTATCTCTTGGATGACAAACTCCTCGGGTTTCTGGGTAATTGAGGAGTAATCCATCACAATACATAGCTTCTGACCTACTCTAACAAGCTCATATTTACAGCTCAGGTTGAGTTTCTGGATACTGGTGAACTCCAGGGTGTTGATGGGGAATGTTGCAAAGAACAAGCCTGTAACACTTATAACCATCTTCATCCGGAATTGCCAAGTGGAACATCCATCTGACCTTCCTCTTGTGGTCACCCCATCACAGATACCAGCCTCCAGACAACTCAGTTCACTCCATGTGAGATCGAGAAACAGCTGAAAGCCAAGGAGAATCCCTTTCTATTAGTAGGAGCCATACCCAGCACCCAGGAAGCAGGTTGTGGGTGTTGGAAGCCAATCCCCTCAGCCCCAGGATATTGGTTGAATCCTATGTGTCGTTGTAATGATTGTAGCGAGGTTAGCCAGGTGGACCCATAGAAAGTGAGTTGCCTGATTGGGGCTGTTAACCTGGTCCCATCAGGGAGCCTTGGCTGACAGACATAAACAGGAGCGTCAGACGTCCTGTCATTCTGAGAGCTGGCTCTGAGCAAACTGGATCAGTGTCAAGGACCCTCCACGCATAAATAAAGGGTGATTTGGTGAATGGATATCAAGCTGTGTGGAGTTATTTTAGCGATGTTCAACATGAAGGAGACTGCTGACGGAAGACAGCAGGTAGCAATAGCTGGAAGTTTTCATTGCCTCCATGTACAGGCTGATACCTCGAGACTTTGTGGGATCTAACATCAATGCTAATATTTTGCAGAACCACTCACAAACTGGATGCCACTTTAGCCCCTCTCTGCTGAGTCACTCCTGCCATTGGGACAGGAAGTATTCAGAGATGTTGATGTAGGAGTTGAATCAGGGCTGATAGATACGGTTCTCTGAATAAAATTGTGTTGTGCTGCAAGTCATAAAATCATTGAGCACAGAAGATCATTTGGTTCACGGTGTTTGTGCTGGCTCGGCTGCTGTTTCCCCACAGTAACTGAGACAGCTCTGGCACCCTTGTAGCCACTACTGAGAATGACATTTAAGGATTGAATAAGTAGGACATCATGTCCAATAACCCAGGTCACACCTGCGAAAGATAAACCTCAGTGGTTTTAAAAACAAAATCAGAAATGGCTGGAAGAAGCTCAGCAAGTCTGGCAGCATCTGTGCAAAGATAACAAGAGTTAACGTTTCGGGTCCTTCACGTTCTGTGGAAGGGTCACTGGATCTGAAACGTTAACTCTGCTCCATCTCCGCCGCTGCTGCCAGACCCGCTGAGTTTCTCCAGCCATTTCTGATTTTGTTTCGGACTTCCAGCATCTGCACTTATTTATGTTTATTTTCCCCTTCAGTGTTTTAATTTGTTTTTAATAGACCTGTTTGTTCACATTGTAGCATTACTTCAGGGCAGGAGGGATTAGAATCTAGATCACCTTGGCCTGAGACGAGGAAGCTATCAGTATTACACGACAGTCCCAAATTGGTTTGCAATATGTTTCAGAAAGGGCAAGGACAGCAGATTTCCTTTCATTTATGAAATAAAGCGGTTGTACAGCATACCCCTCCAACTTTTTGAATGGAATTGGAACATTGCAGTTCAGGGAAGTTGACTCCAGGCTACATTGCTGTATTCGGAGCTCCACCCTGCTCACCAGGTCCCGTTCCTATTCTTTTTCCTTTCTGTTCTCCTGCTCTCTCCCCCCTGCAGTAATTCTAACCACCCACAACCCCCACCTGTTTAACTATGTCCCTAAGGAGGCAGGTCACACCTGGGAACCGCTTGGCGGGAGCTGAACACCGGGGCTGTGTTCTGTAGCAACTGTGGATCGAACGTGGGCCGGAGTGACAGCAAGAACGGGCCGGTAAGGGGGCGGTGGTGGTGAGAGAGGGCCGGTAAGGAGGCGGTGGTGGTGACGAGAGAGGGCCGGTGAGGGGGCGGTGGTGGTGAGAGAGGGCCGGTAAGGAGGCGGTGGTGGTGACGAGAGAGGGCTGGTGAGGGGGCGGTGGTGGTGAGAGAGAGGGCCGGTGAGGGGGCGGTGGTGGTGACGAGAGAGGGCTGGTGAGGGGGAGGTGGCGCTGAGAGGTGGTGGTGGTGACGAGAAGGGGCCGTTGTGGGTGCAGTGGTGACGAGAGGGGGCCGGCGAGGGAGCTTCTGTTGACGATGAGAAGGGTCTTCCACATTGCGACAGAGGTGGCCTCCAGGTTGCCGTAACGAATGGAGTGGTGCCAGCACCTTTTGTGGTGTTGGGTGTCAGGACTCTGAGAGCTAGAATTTGTTTTTTTCTTGCTTACCTTTTGGCTGGTTTAAATCTTTTAATGTTTGTAATCATGTAGGTGCCAGTGAACGGTGACTTCATGCACTTTTCGCTGTACTTGCGTATTCCTCTACATAGGTACCTGTGACATATAAATAAATCTAACATGTCACATTGCAACTACTCGTCCACTCATCAAGTTTACTCGTCCAGTGTCACACCCAGCTCATTACCACATCATGGGAAACAACTTTGCACATCAGACCTTCAAAAACAAAACACCAGGAGCAAATGTAGTCATTTTGAATCAACCTATGCAGACATCACATGGCACATCCGTAGGTCGGACTTGAACCTGGATCATGGCAATTGTAACAGGAAGAAATGTCCCCGAAAATTGACCTTATTTTGCATGTGATATAATATAAATTACTCGCCTCCCTGTCATCGTGAAACAATTTGCAGAGTACATCGTGCGTACAGATGAGATATATTTAAGACGCAGTGCACACTCAGAACAAGTGACCTCATGTTTTGGGTATGCAGTAAACAAATCTCATCAAGAAAATAAATTATGTAACACAAACCATCTGTGCATTGTTACTCAGCTGGATGAAGCTCCAGTTGGGAGACACAAAATCAGTCATTAGGAGCTTGAAGGCTCATTTAGTCTGTGCTCAAATGTATACCAATTATGATCTAGTTTATTGATATATACAATTTACTGGTGAAAGTAGTAGTGGTAATGCCCCTTCCTTTGGTCCAGGAGGCTGGGTTAAAGTCCTTCTTGCTCTCGCGATGTGTCATAACACCTCTGAACAGGTTGACGACAAACAAAGATAACAGGGTGTAGAGCTGGATGAACACAGCAGGCCGAGGAGCAGGAAGGCTGATGTTTCGGGCCTAGACCCTTCTTCAGTAATGGGGGAGGGGAAGGGGATTCTGAAATAAATAAGGAGAGGGGGGATGCAGATAGAAGATGGATAGAGGAGAAGACAGGTGGAGAGGAGACAGACAAGTCAAAGAGGCGGGGATGGAGCCAGTAGAGGTCAGTGTAGGTGGGGAGGTAGGGAGGAGATAGGTCAATCCGGGGAGGACAGACAGGTCAAGGGGGCGGGATGAGGTTAGTAGGTAGGAGATGGGGGTGGGAGGAGGGGACAGGTGGGAGGAAGGAAAGGTTAGGGTGGTGGAAATGAGCTGGGCTAGTTTTGGGATGCGGTAGGGGGAGGGGGAGATTTTGAAGCTTGTGAAGTCCACATTGATACCATTGGGCTGCAGGGTTCCCAAGCGGAATATGAGTTGCTGTTCCTGGAATCTTCGGGTGGCATCATTGTGGTACTGCAGGAGGCCTAGGATGGGCATGTCGTCCAAGGAATGGAAGGGGAAATTGAAATGGTTTGTGACTGGGAGGTGCAGTTGTTTAGTGCGAACCGAATGTAGGTGTTCTGCACTCCTCTCCAAGCTCCTGTTATCTTGATTTAGAAATTTATTGCTGTTCCTTCATTGCATTGCTGGGTGAGAGGTCTCAAACAGCAGCACTGTGGGATTACCTGTACCCAATGGAGTACGCTGGTTCAAGAAACAGCACATTCTCAGGGGCAATTATGAATGGGCAGGAAATGCTATCTTTGCCAGTGCCATTTGTAACATTTGTAAGAATCAATGACACCAAAGGTACACTGTCTTCACTCATTAATCAGCAGTTCTGCAACAGCAAGAGAAAAATAGAGGATCCAGAAGCAAGGACTTAGCAGAGAGGAAGTTTCTGAATGGCACCATCAGTTTCAAGATAGAGACCTGACCCTGAGTCATGACTTGGTCGAGCCATCCCAATTGCCAAACCTATTAATGCGAAAGCATTTTTAATACCTCCAGCTCTTGTCAGGCAGCTGCTGTGATCGCCACCAGTTTATTGTCACTGGTTCATAACGTAACAAAATAGTGCCTTATTCAGGAGGGTTAAAGCATTTCATTGCCTTACACCCCGATTGACGACATCACTGTGATGGAGCTGTTTAACTCTACAGATTTGTATTTTTCCCACACGTGCATCTGCCATTACCCTTCCCGTCTATCCAATATCATTGTTTGAAAGAGCAGAGAGACTTCCTGCTCTATCAACATGCTAGTGATTTGAGATTAACTTCGCCTTGATGTCAGCTTCTCTGTCAGTACCCACAAGGTTTTAACTTTGCAACAGTTCTCTATGCCAGGCTTACATGGAGACCAAGGAAGGATGGTCATTGGAAGTGAAAGCTGCGTTCTCATTTTCACACTGTGAAGGCTTCATATCTGAAGTTAAAACAGAGAATACTGGACATACTCTGGCAGCATTGATAGATAAAGAGAGAGAGAGAAAGATACAGCCTTCACGGCCTGAGACCTTATATCCGAGTTCTGAAAAAGTCGCTGACCAGAGATGTTAACTCTAGTTCTTCCTGTAACCTTGATTCTCCTGACTGACCCATGAAAACCACCAAGGTGATGATTGAGCACATTGATACATGACAGCAGTGCTTCAGCTATCAGGTGAGAGCAGAGGGCATAATCCAGAGAATACACCTGGGATCATTGCCATCCGCTGAATAGTCCTTGACTCTTTCACATATTAGACTTAGCTTGGACAAAAGGAGGTCGAAGTGGGAACACTGCCAGAGTGGTGGTACAGAGAGAAAAGACCATGAAAATGTAAGTCTTGAACTATCGATGTGGTCATTGCAAACTATAAGACAAGGCAGAAACATAAGGTGTAACTTGATTAGTCCCCTCTAAATCCATTAAATGGTTTGAAGTCAATATCAGCGAAACTGTTCTCTGTATTTACATAGACCCTGTAGTGTGGAGACAAGGCTATCTGCCTTACATGAGCGTTTATGCTCCTCATGAATCACTTGCTGTCCTCTTTCAATCTCGAAGCACATTATTCTATGGCTTTCTGCCTCATTGAAGCTAAAACAGAATGTCTTGATTGGGTGTGATTTTCTTACATTTCTACTTTATGAAGTTTTGTTGGATAAAACTGGCCAAAGTTGGGACCATCCATCATTCCAACTGGAACAATAAACTAAATTCAAAATAGGGCAACATGAAGGGAAAAAAGAAGAAAATATGCCTATATGTGTTAATTTCCCAGTCATATGGAATGGGGAGTCTGGGATAAATATTTGAAGTGTTGGAAAAATTCAGTGTGGGTTGCAGGATGGGGTGTGCACTATAAGATACTATGAGTAATGATGTGGGTACGCGTGCTAATGTCTTTGGATCTATTTAATTTTAAGCTGTTTGCTGTTATAAATATGTAGTGCTCCACATGACCACAGGGAGAATGTGCTCAAACATTTTGAAGTATTCCTGCCTTAAACATAGAAGTTTTGTGTCAGTCATAGCTCTTTTGCTCTCTGGATATTTTCCATGCTTTTTAGATAACTTTTATTCCTTAAATAAAGTTTATATCTTTATTTTCACCCATTGTATCTAACATTATACCTGTGTAAAAATAAATCATTAGTCACCATGGTCTTACAAGATCATCGGCCTGGTGCCTCATTAGAGAGAGAGAGATTTGATTTGATTTGATTTACTATTGTCACATGTAACTAAGTACAGAGAAAAGTTTTGTTTTGCGAGCAGTTCAGCAAATCATAACATACAGAGATGCAAAGATCGTAGGGTGATTCAACAGAGCGAGGAATACAAAGTTATGGCTGCAAAGAAGGTGCACAAGAAGGAAGATCATCATTAAATTTGAAATTTGAGAGGTTCATTCAGGAGGTTAATAATGGCAGGGAAGAAGCTGTTCTTGTGTTGAGAGAGAGTCACACACTACTGATAGTAGTTTAACCTGAAGGTTATCATACCTCAGGTGAGGGAAGAGGTTGAGAAGGATGGCCCTTCATGGTAACCATAGTCAGTGCAGGAATTGGGCCCATACTGTTGGCTTCACACTGCATTACAAACCAGCTGTCCAGTCAACTGAGCTAAATATGACCACGTTAAGTGCAATGATGTGAGCCAATAATTCTGAATCTAAAATTACTCCATGTTGCATTTTGTTGCAGGTCGGTATCCTGACATCACCAAAGGAACTTACATTCCAGTATTTATCAAAGAACGATTGGAGAAAGGGCAATGGGGAGCCAAAGTGGAGTCAATCTGGAACAATGCGCTTATTCTCTCGGTCATGACCCCTCCACAGTGCATAGTGGGACGGTTCAGAATGTATGTAGCTGTGATGACCCCGTATGGGATCCGCAGAACTGTGAGAGATGAAGAAACAGATATTTACATTCTCTTCAACCCTTGGTGTGAAGGTATTGCCCAGTGCACCGCATTACTATTTCATATACTGTCTCTTTGTGAATGCAAATGTAATGTTTTAAGTGGATTGTTTTATAAAGTGAACTGATTCCTTTAAGGCTCACTTTGTTTTAAAGCTGCAAGGAATCTGTTCTCATCATTCACCCTCCAATCTAGCCTAACTGCAGTATCATCCAGCAAAGGTGATAATATGGGATCTTCACAGCCTTCAGTCTGTTTTTTCCCAGGGTCCTTCTTATAGCTGGCATCAACCATTTTTAATTGTAACCAAAAGAAAAATCTAAGGAATGATGTTCCTTAAAAAGAGAATGCTTGAGAAACTCAGTAGGCCATGCAGCATCTGCGGAGAGGAACAGCGATGACTGTTTATCTGAACTCCAGCCTTTTTTTGTTTGTTCTTGTTTCAGCTTTCCAGCATCTGCAATATGTTGCTTTTATATTATTGTTTACATGAACATTCTCTGCTGCCAACGAGCCTTGGCTGCTGACAGTATGCAGCGGAAACTTGGGAAAATGCCCATGCGTGATTTGTGGATCAGTAAATTGAAATAGTTGGAAACTCGCATGTTGCCTGCACCCAGATTTCTGACATGCATTGCTGATCTTAGGGATCTACTGTGGGAGTGAATGAGCAGAAGTGACCCATAGCACGCTAGAGCCAAATACAGTGAGTGAGGATGGTACAATTTAAACCCTGGTTTAGTTACATCTGTACATCATGAAATTTTGCTGTAATGTGTGTAATATCAGCCAAAAATCTGGAACGAATTACCGTCCAATTATCACTGCTAACTATACTTTGCACTTTCCCCTATTATCCAAAACTAGATCTTCAGTACTTCAAGTTTTCAAAATTTTCCTGGTTAAATATTATTCGTCAATGCCTAACACACAAAACCTAACTTGCCTTGTAACTTCTGCCCATTTTGTTTTAAACTTCTGAATGCCACTGCTGTAACAAATCAGAGGATGCTGTTTACCTGAGTAATGAAGCAGAAAATGAAGAATATGTCTTAAATGATGTTGGCTGCATTTACCATGGGAAGTTTACAGAAGTAGTCTCCAGAGCGTGGTTTTTTGGTCAGGTATTGTTTTTTATTTATCTTATAGATCATGTACCTCCACTGTATTGAGCCATTCTTGATAGACATCTCTGATCTGCAGCATAGCCAAAGTTTACTCATACCCTAGAAATGAGGCAAGGAATAGATTGTTGATCTGTTATATTAATTGTTGAGTTTTGAGTGTTGCAGATAAGGCCAGGATTAAAATATAACATTTCTCTACCTACGTTGAGAAGTTGCTAGCTACTTTAGAGTGCACTTAGAATCGTGTAAGGGTGGGAGACAGTTTTGTCAGATCTATCTTCCTGCAGCATCCATGATGACATTTCTTTGCCAGGCAGGAGTGCTGAATCAGATGAGTTCAGGGAGAGAATTCCAGAACTTAGGGTCTTGGAAATTGGAGGCATGGCAAGCCATGCTGGAGTGGTTAAAACTGGGAATGCTCAAGCATCAGAAGGAAAGGGACCCACTGAAATCTCAGGGAGATCTTGTGGCTGGAGGAGGGGACAGAAATTGGGAAGGGTGAAGTCATGGAAGAATATGAAAACAAGGTTGAGAATTTCAAAGTTAAGGCGTTGCTGGATCTAGGGCAAAGGTAGATCAGCAACCAGTGAACAGGGAGTGAGCCAAGACCAAGCTATGGCCTACAGAGTTTTCAAAGAGTTTACATTTGTGGAGTATGCAAGGTGATCAGTGCAGCAGTGAACTAGTCCAGTGTAGAAGTGATCAAGACATGAGTGAACGGTTTGAGAGGCAGACAAACTGAACCAGGTACCGAGGTGGGCAATGTACTGATTAGATTAAATAGACAAGCAGTTGGCTGTAGCAGAGAAACAGCAAAAGTGCATAATTGAAAGATAAGCAAGCTCTGTGTGATTTATGAGCTGCTTAGATCTTTGAAATTAATTTCAACCTTTCACTTGACAGTTGTGATGCTGGACACTCTTTTATATAGGATGTTCAGTAACAAGTGCAAATGTTGTTAGCCTGGATGCCAATGGAGTGGTGCAAAATGATCCCAAAGGCACAGGTTCAGTTCCGGTACCTTGCAGAGATCCACCTCTCCACCTTGCTCTATTGCTTAATGTGCAGTGGTGTCTTCCAGCAATTAAACCAATTGTAATGCTGTAATGGAGGGAGATGCCTGTTGTTTTTCATGAAGAATGACCAAGTAATTATTTGATTTTAATCTTTATAACTATCTGTATTTATTTATAGTTCAGTATTTTATTGCACTGAACATTACAGTTTTTATTTATGTTCAGAAGCTATTAAAGAAACACCACATAATTACGATGCTGACATAAATGATTGCATCTTCACTTTATAAACTTCAGTTTGTCCCCTTAATTCCATCCAGTTTGAAAGGAATGTGTTGGACGCGTGTATTTACATACTGGATAGAGCACGGATGCCTTTACAAGCAAGAGGGTGTCCAATTAAAATCGCCCGTGTTGTATCTGCAATGGTGAGTTAATATGACTGCAGGATCACAGAAATAATACTACAGAGTAATTTCAGAGATTTAGAGAAACAAGAATTTGACGTAGAACTGATGGGCTCTGTGCCACTTGAATAATCACAATTCATGCTTCAAGATGAAAGGATGTTTCTGCATGTGGGCTGTTCTAGAATGAGGGGTCATAGTTTTTGAAGTAGCAGATTTAAAATGAAGATGAAGAGGAATTACTTCCTTCAAAGGGCGTGAATTGGTAAAATTCACTCCCTCAAAATTCGGTGAATGCCGGGACCTTGAATACATTTAAGAGGGAGGTAGACAGATTTTTAATTGGTCATGGTTTGAAGGGTTGTGGCGAATGGGCAGGAAAGTTGAGGCCAAGTTGAGATCTATCATGATCATATCAAATGGTGGAGCAGACTTGAGGAGCAGAATGGCGTACTCCGGTTCCTGGAGCTAATGTTCAAGAAAGACAAATTCTGTTTCATTTAATTTGTTTGAGAGACTGGTGCTGAAGATGCTCTTGGTTCACACTGCACCAGGCTAGTTTCCGTCTATTACCCATGCTGTGTCTATCAGGTACAGTTGTAAAAGTTCTCAACTGAAACCTTTATACATAACTCTTTGTTTTTAGCTGTAATATATAACCATGTATATCATAATATAAACCAAAAACTAAGGATATGCAACATGGTTAGTAAGATTTGCGATAATTGGGGACTGGTTGTGTTAACTGGTCCGGTCTGTGTTATGAACGCTACTTAAGTCAAATATTGACTTTCAAACGAAACCCCAAACTAAAACCAGTGCAGCCGTCTCAGGTAGCTGCAAAATATCCCACAGCGGAATTTACCCATCGCCCAATACTGTTCAAGAAATGTTGGTAGCATAGACTTGAGTTTTACTGAAGACACACACATTTGGTCAATGCTTTTCCCCTTACACTCATCAGTACAATTTGAACAATACCAGTAAAGGAAAACTGTATGAGAGAAAGGTGCTGATTGGTTGGCAGGTGGGCTGCAATTGATAGTGATTGCGACAAAGAACGTAACAACTAATGATGATTGACAGTTAACTTCCAGGGTTTGTTTAGATTTCAAATGAGACAGGTTAACTCTGATTGGTCAGGGTATTGCAATGAGAGGTGAACCAGTGACTGGCTGTCAGCTATTTTATTGAGTTGATACAAGCACCATGCATGTACATTTTTTTTTCCCTGTCTGAAACAAGTATTTATTCATTGCACATTGCAAGCCTGACTGACAATTTGAAATTGTTTGTTAGTGTAACTCACACACTCACAGTTATTTAGCAAAAGATGTCTAATTGCTAATCACAGCTAATGTTAGACTTGGTGCTACATGTTTTACAAGTGTGGGTTTGTTGGGTATGGTCAATATCTGCTTGTTTTAGTCAGTCAAAGGAATATGTTGTTTGATCCATGTGAAACAGCTTCATTTGTTGCTTAGAAACTGGTCATACCTTACCCTTCCAGGGTAGTCTGAGAGAGACTGAGCACTTTTAAAATACAAGAGTGTCTGTCCTAGAATCTTTCAGGAGTTTGCATGATTTATTGTGAGAAATTATCTGTTCAGTGTAGTCATTTCCTCCGGGAAGACTTTGATGAGCTCACTTTCAGCATTAAGCTTTCAGGCAGTAGCAGTGCGAGTATGCTCGCCTCTAACAGAGGGCTGCCATCAAGCCCAAAAGATATTCCCAATCACACAGCTTAGATTTGTGGTGTATGAATTTTAGTGCCTTTGTGATGCCAGATGTGTATGCCATATATCCCAAAGACTAATGGTTCATTTTAAACAGTGCATCACTTTGGCTGTTTGCAAACAATGACAAGATTGATTACAGGAAAGAGATAGAGTGCTTGGTGGCCTCAACTCTCCCTCAACGTCAGCAAAACTAAAGAGCCGATCATCAACTTCAGGAAGGAAAGTGGAGGGCAGCGCCCCTATCTATATCAATGGTGCTGAGGTGGAGATTGTTGATAGTGCTAAGTTCCCAGGAGTGATGATCACCAACAGCCTATCCTGGACCACCCATGCTGATATAGCGATCGCCTCTTCTTCCTCAGGAGGCTAAGTGTATTTGGCATATCATAAGGACTTCGCCAATTTTGATAGATACACCGTAGAAAGCATTCTGTCTGGATGCGTCGTGGCTTGGTCCAGCAACTGCTGTGCCCAGGACTGTAAGAAACTGCAGAGTTGTGAACACAGTCCAGTCCATCAAGCCAACTCTCCTTTCATTGACTCCATCTGCACTTCTCACTGCCTCAGAAAGGCAGCCAGCATCATCAGAGACCCGTCCCACCCCAGTTATAATCTCTTCCAACCACTTCCATCAGGCAGAAAAAACAAAAGCTTAAACACACAAACAGGTTCAAGAAAAGCTTCATCCCTGCTGTTCTTAGATTTATGAATGGACCCCTCAAATTTCAAATCTAACGTTGACCTTGCTTTCTCGTGCACCTCTTTTGCAGCCATAACTTTATATTTCTCATTCTGTTCAGCCACCCTCTGATTTTTGTTGGCATGATCAGCCTGTACTGAGCACAAAACGGAATCTTTCACTGTACCTAGGCACATGTGACAATAATAAATCAACTCAAATTAACTAGCAAGGTATTGACAGTGTCCTACTTCTGTGTCATTGACATAATGCAGCATCCAGCATTCCCTGTGATTCTCCAAATGGACAACATTTGTTGGATAATCCCGAGCATGTGAAAAATAGCAATTCTGGATTGATCGTCAACCTTGCAATATCGTGCACCAGAAGCTACACCTATAAATTAACAAAACTGTGATGGAACGAATGCACTAGAAATCAAGACAATCTGGATGCCACCATTTTATATGTGAAGGCCTCTAAGCCTGTTGGAAAATCCTACAATGCTTGAAGAAAATGTGCAAAAGCCAATGATAGAGTGCTGGGCCTACAGTACCAAACATGCCCTCCCAGTTTTGTTACAATCCTGGGGTAATGAAGGTCGTGTGTGAGAAAGCAGGTGAACAAGGCTAATTTGCAACAATGGAGAAGACAGAGAGTTGCACACTTGAGAGTGGTTTTGCCTCTTTTTATTCAAAATATCTACCTCAAAAGTGCAGTGTGTTGTCCTCAGTACCATTTCCAAAGGGAATGCGGGCTGTTAAATGATTTCATTGCTAGCAGTGCTTTTCAGTGAATCCAAACACACAACTCATTGTCAGAAACTGCTACCACACTTTAAAAGGGAAAGCCAATTGATCTTCTAGAGATAAAACAGAAAATTTAAGTACTGGGTAGGATCAGTGGAATAGAAAATATAAAAGGGGATGAAATGAAAAGTCACTGCCAGAATCATTCTCAGCATCTGACATGTTTTTGTGGAATTGCTGGGGAACCGAATGAAATCCAGCTGCTCCTTTTGTTATGCAACCACTTGCTTTAACCCTAGTGACATCCTAGACTGCGCTCCTTCACCTAGAGGTTTTTATAAAGAAACTAATATTCAATAGATTGAGAAATACCCTTTAACCTGCAAGTGCTGATAAAGTTTTTTTTTCTCATCTCATGGGAAAACTTTCATTACTGACAGAAATTTTGTCGTGCCAGACTGCAAACCTGGGGAGCAGTGATTAATAACATTGACAGTTCAGATAGAACTGTTATTGTTTTGCAACTTTCAGAATGTTGGCTTGGACCTCATCAGCTGTACTAACTCCTTAATCTCATTCTGAGAATTTTAACCCTATCCCTTAATTATGAAGAAAGTAATTTATTTTGTTGTATAGACCGTTGATTGAAGATTAATTCAGATTTAAATCATTTGTTATGTCACTCTTTTTCCTGAGCCTCACTAGTTTGAAGTTTGATTAGTAGCTTTTTGAGTTTTGCTGAAAAAGGACACATTTTCTCAAAGCTTTCAGTCTTGCACTCAAAAGGACGATTCGCAAGAATACCAATTCAAAGGGAAAACCAACATTTATAGTGCATGTGAGGAGAGTATGGAAGGGTTGACAAGTGGACTCTGTTTGTTAGAGGCATTGCCATGCAGAATATACCACATTATGATGATTGATAGTTAACTACCGGGCTTTGTTTAAATTTTAAACTAAACAGGTTGACTCGGGTCAGAGAGTTGCCATGAGAAATGGACCAGCAAGTGGCCATCACCCATTTTGTCGAGTTGAAACAGGTGTAGTGCATGTGTATGTTCTTCCTGTCTTCAAAGAATATTGCGAGGCCTTACTGAGCCCATGTACTGCAAGCTGTGTTTACCTACATTTGTCGAATCAAAAGACAGCTGGAGGATACCATCTGACAGTCAGCTGACACAATCAAAATAATGCTTGACCATGGAACTGAGATAATCCTTCCAAATCAGTGTCACAATCATACTTAGAATACAGTGTACATGACAGAAGGAATATTGCAGCTCTTAACAGCAGAGACAAAGAAAGCAGCTAGAATGATTTGAGGAGGTGAAGGGATTGGACTGTGTGGTGTGGCTACATAAATTGGGCACGTTTTCATTTTAAAAGGCAAGGTCAGGAGGTAATATGATTGCAGTTTCTGGGACTTTGAAGGGACTTTGTAATCCAGACCAAGACAAACTATCTCAGTTTGTCCAGAATGATAGAACGAGAGGACTGAAGAGGATAATAGATAAGCTGCAGAGCTGGGCTGAGAGGTGTCAAATGGAGTTTAATGCAGACAAGTGTGAGGTGATGCACTTTGGTAGGAGTAACCGGAAGGCAAAGTACAGTGCTAACAGTAAGATTCTTAGCAGTGTTGACGAGCAGAGAGATCTCAGTGTCCATGTACACAGATCCTTGAAAGTTGCCACCCAGGTTGACAGGGCTGTTAAGAAGGCATACAGTGTTTTAGCTTTTATTAATAGAGGGATCGAGTTCCGGAACCAAGAGGTTATGGTGAAGCTGTACAAAACTCTGGTGCGGCCGCACTTGGAGTATTGTGTACAGTTCTGGTCACCGCATTATAAGAAGGATGTGGAAGCTTTGGAAAGGGTGCAGAGGAGATTTACTAGGATGTTGCCTGGTATGGAGGGAAGGTCTTACGAGGAAAGACTGAGGGACTTGAGGCTGTTTTCATTAGTGAGAAGAAGGTTGAGAGGTGACTTAATTGAAACATATAAAATAATCAGAGGTTTAGATAGGGTGGATAGGGAGAGCCTTTTTCCTAGGATGGTGACGGCGAGCACGAGGGGGCATAGCTTTAAATTGAGGGGTGAAAGATATAGGACAGATGTCAGAGGTAGTTTCTTTACTCAGAGAGTAGTAAGGGAATGGAACGCTTTGCCGGTAGTAGATTCGCCAACTTTAGGTACATTTAAGTCATCATTGGACAGGCATATGGACGTACATGGAATAGTGTGGGTTAGATGGGCTTCAGATCGGTATGACAGGTCAGCACAACATCGAGGGCCGAAGGGCTTGTACTGTGCTGTAATGTTCTATGTTCTATGTTAATCCCAAAGGAATCTGCAGAAACAAGTTTTCAGTGGGAGAGTGGTCAGTTTATGGATCAGATGCCGTCAGGAATCGACGGAAGTGGTCAGTGTCATTTGTCCAAATAAGATTGATTACATTCCGAAACTGGCATTTCGCAAGTATCTGTAAAGTCACCAGAGTTTTAGCAGAGCTGCTGTGTCATTAGGAAGGCAACTTGTGCTGGTTTAACCTGAGGTCCACCGTACCTTAGACAAGCAAGGAGGTTGACTAGGTAAATCCCTCATGATAACCTCAACCGTGGCAAGAATTGAACCCACACTGTTGGTGTTAGTCTGTATCAGAGACCTGCCGTCCAGCCAACGAAGCTTAAAGCAAGCCCTCCTGAGGTATGACATGCTGTGTGTCATGTGTCTGAGAGAAAGAAGTAGGGTTGGACTAATATGGATCGTAAAGCCGTCTGTTGCAGTAGCGGGGGTCTGGGGGTGGGGGGGGGGGGCGCTTTACCTCAGTGACCTCATTAGCTCACTGAACAGAGCTATTATCGGACACTGACCTCAGGGAAGTTGCAACTCGTGAATCAATTCTTTTTTATTGCCTCTGGATTTACCAAAATTCATCATATTAATCTGTCTTCTTTCCAGTCCTGTCTTCCTTAATTCCCTGAGTTCTTGTCGAGAGCAAAGGAAGTTACCTCCCATTTGAGATAACAAGGTGTGGAGCTGGATGAACACAGCAGGCCAAGCAGCATCAGAGGAGCAGGAAGGCTGACGTTTCGACCCTTCTTCATCTGCGGATCCTACTATCTCACCTCTCATTTGACTGTTTTGTTAATAGACGCTATCTTTGATTTCTTTTTAAAGATCTTAGATTTATTTCAAAGATTTGGAACCTGAAAACCTTGCGAAAGAGATGAGGCTAGAAAGGGAAAGGAGTAAGCCACAAAATACCTTGCTGTCTCAGGCTTGAGAGAGGAAAAGCGATCATAATTTAAATCCAGCACTACTTCCCTTTGGCCATGGCGGTTTCCACAGAAATTGATTTGACTGCAATGCTCCTGTAGTTGAATAACTTGCTATCACTTACTGTTTAGAGACCCACAAGAAAAATGGTCAACCAGACGTTTGATAAGTATGCTGAAAAAGGGTTTGGAAAGGGAGGGATTCTAATATTAAAAGGGGGGAGGGGGTGCAGCAGTTGGGTTATGGCTGTGATACCGGTTGTACAAGCCTTTTGTTTTCAAACATGGATGATATTGGACTCACTGATGCTATGCTAAGGCAAAGCAACAAATTCCCTGCTACACCTGAATCATGGGAATAGCAGGGTCAGAGAATTCACAATAAAGAACATAAATTCCTTTTCCCCTCCAGAGAATTTATTTGGGACTTCAGTTTTGTTCTTTTCCCGTTCTAGTAAGGAGCATTTTTGGTTGATAGAATTTAGTAAGTGCAACTGTTAAGATGTCACCTTGTGAAACCACTGCGATAGATGATGGCAGGTATTTAAACAGTGCTACACAATGCCACTGTATCCACAATTATCAACAGAGCTTTAACAATGAGATTATAACTGAACATCAAAACCTGTAGAAATCCATTGAAGTGAGCCCATACCAGGGAGGACTTGAAATGATCATTGTGAACGTAGTTTAAATCATCCAAAATTAAAATAACCATTAATCAAACAGATCTTTATATGTTGTTCAATGTCTTTATTTTCCACCTTTGAATCTGTCACTTGGTAATGTTAAAATACTTCATTGAAAATATGATTTCATCAGTTTGATAGGCACGCTTCAAAGTGACAAGTAATAGGAGAACATAACTTTGAAACTGTTTCTGAACAATGTCTGCACACTAATTTAATTGAAATATATCCCGTGAAAAACAAAATATTCTCTTTGACCAACCAATGCTTCCCCCCATCCAGATTAATTCAAAAGATGATGGTGGTGTCCTTGTTGGATGCTGGGATGGGGAGTACACAGATGGAGTTGCCCCCACAGCCTGGAATACCAGTGTAGAAATCTTACTGCAGTATCTCGAGACAAGGCTTCCAGTTTGTTACGGACAATGCTGGGTCTTTGCTGCTGTGCTTAACACAGGTGAGAACTTTTATCTCCAACCAAATCAGATACAAACGAAGCTTGACGCCTGCATGTTATATAATCACAGCTGGGTACACATCTGTTCTAGCATCAATACACACAAACAAACATGGATGATTCAATCTGTGTGTCTGTCTGTCTGTGTCTCATCTAATGGCACACACAGGTACCTCCACAGTTGACGTACACACACACACAGACACACGCATACACACACACATACACAGACACACACACAAACACACATGCATACACACACACACGCAGACACACGCATACACATACACATATACAAATACACACACACACACAAGGGCAGACAGACACACACACATACATGCGCACACACGCAGACACACACACAAACACATACACACACACAGACATAGACACACACAAAGACGCACATACACACACCCACGTACACAGACACACACAAACACACACACTCGGACACACACACACACACTACATACACAAACACACAAACACACGTGCACGCACACACATAGGCACGCGCGCGCGCGCACACACACACACACACACACACACACACACACACACACACACACACACACTCTCTCTCTCTCTCACACACACACACACCCATAGGCAACACACTCTCTCTATCTCACACACACATTCTCTCTCTCACACACACACACACACACACACACACACACACATACAGGCATACACACACAATGACAAAGACATATACAAAAATGCAGTTGTGCTATTAGGCTTTGTAAGGGTTAATGTGTGGGACTGTGTAAAAAGCACCTCCCATGGTGATCAGCTAGGAGACACATGACTAAGATGCAGGGAGAATGATCAAACAGTGTAAAACTTCATCGTGAGTGGTGTCAGGGAGAGAGTTGCAGGATTTTGACTCACTGATGCTGAAGGATTGGTGATTTATTCCTAAATCAGGAAGGGAAACAGTCAGGAGGAGTATATCAGGGAATAGCTTCTACTTTGGCACTTCTGAGTAATGAGAACACATTTCTACTCTCCAGGTCTGTGAGACTACGTGGTCTCTGACCTGGATCACTAATAATGTTCCCTCTAATCTGTTTAAATTCCCATTTGCTGTAGAATTGTGCATATAAAGTGTGAAGAGAGCAACTGGGTTGCACATAAAAGCCCCTTTAAGATACACTCAAACACATTACTCTAAGACATCTGGTCAGTGACAGTAAGCATAAGTTAGGGTCAGCATTGGTCACAGCGACCATACTGGAGAATGGATATGCCCATGGGATTATATTTGCTGCCTGGAGAGCAGGTAGGTGACCTGCCTTATCTCTTTTTGGGGGTAGGCTCTGCTGAATAAAGTGTCACTCAGGCACCTGACTGGCAAGAAGTGGGCCAACCCTAGGACCGGTGACCTGGAGATCTTGCAGCGCCACTGGGAGGCGGTGGCTCCCACCTGCACATCATGCATCCAAGGCCAGGTATCATCACTGGACCTCAGGTGTGGGATGGTGGGCTGGGGGAGAATGTCATGGGGAGGAGTGTCATCAGCAAGGATGGGACATGGTGGCTGTCAGTAGGTGCCTCCCTTTCCAATGCTGGTTTCTGTGCTCACGCACTGAATGCCTTTGAATGAAGGACCTCCAACCCTGCCAAAAACCCACAAGCAACCTCAACAGAGTCTTCGTATTGTGCTCCCCACATGGCAATCCCACCCACCTACCACTGAGGGATATGTTTAGATGTGGGTCCCATACAGTTGATATTGATTGGGGTGAAGGAGGACGGTGCCATCTGACTGGTTTAAATGCCACCCAGTGCCAAAGTCATCGAGAGAAGGAAACTAAATTCACTCCAGAAATTGTTTCTGGGTACTTGGTACGTATTCTCAGAATAGTTAAGAAGGTCAGAAGGTGGACTAAGTTCATTTTTGATCGAGTTAAACAAATAGTATTTCTTCAAATTCTTCTATTCACCTGTTCAAAGGCGTTATGACATACCTCTGGAGCAGCTGGGACTTGAACCCTTCTCCAGAGGTAGGGACACTACCATTACATCACAAAAACCCTTCAAATTTCAGATTTATATTAGATTTGAATGTCAACAGCTGCCACAGTGAGTTTTGAAACTCGGTGCGCAGAATATTAACCTGGGGCATTACATTCTGAGCAAAACCTTAATGCCTTTACACTACCACCTCCTGTCCAAATTCCTGATCATAGATAGTATTGGTCAACCTGTTCAGAGATATTATTACATGCTTCTGGAGCAGATGGGACTTGAACCTAGACACCCCGGCTCAGATGTAGGGACACTACCATTATACCACAAGAGCAGTCTAAATTCCTGATTCTATTCTTAGTTACTAGTTGTATTGATCAGTACTGAAAGGAAAATGTGGTTTCATTCACAGATAGCCTTACATTCCTCGAGTAAAAATTGAACATATTCTGTTATTTCCATTCTGACCAGTTCTTCGCTGCCTGGGTATACCAGGAAGGGTAGTAACAAACTTCTCTTCAGCGCATGACAATGATGCTAATCTAACCACCGACATCATTCTCGATGAAAATGGGAAGAAAGATGCAAAACTGACTAAGGATTCAATCTGGTGAGAACCGTTAACCATATTATAAAATATTCTGTTAAATTCAGTAGTAACACCACATTCAGGCTAAGATTAAGTTCGGTATACAGCACATGTGTTCTTTTTCTATCAGACAAAGGTCATTTGATCTACTTTTTTGCTTACTTCATCCCAGTTCCACCACTGTCTATGCATTCCATGTTTCTAGAAAAACACACAATTTTCTCTTGCAGAATGTGGTGAAATAAAACTGGCATAAGCAGTTGGGCAATGTTGTTGAAAGGGCCACTCTTGCACTGATTCTGATGATCTTATGATTCTAATTTTATTGAGGGTCATGAATGATCTTTCTAAATGGCTTACTCCTATTTCGTATTTTAACATATTTTCCCAGTCCGCTTCATTCAGCTCTGTCTACTCAACCTTATTATTACTTCTTTTTAAGTTTAAGGCGCCAGTTTTAGCCCCAGATTTCTCACTGAATGTAAAATTGTATTATGTTATGATTGCTGTTACCGAGAGAACATTTTACTCTGTGGTCATTAATTAATCTTGTCTCATTACCACATCGAAAATGACTTGCTCCCTGTCTATTTCCAGAGTGTATTGTTGTTCCTGTATTGAATATACTCAATGACCATAACATTTGGGCTACCTTTGCCACTTTGATATGGGGAACCCACATGAAGTCTGAAATTCAGCATGATTTTTTTCGCCTCATTTATACATAATCCTACAATGTAGCTATAGGTAGAGGATAAAAAAGGCTAGTGTTTTTCTTTTAATCCTACCTCCTCCATCCAAACTGAATTAAGATAATGCCTCACTACTGAACGGAAAACTCCTTTATTAACAGAGCTACTCCATCTCCATTCCTTTCTCCTCATCTTTGAGAAATGCCTTATATATTTAGGTCCAAATCCTGATCACCTTGTAAACATGATGATTATTATATCAAACTCATTTATTTCTATCTGTGATTTTAAGTCGTCCACCCTGTTGAAAATGCTGTGAGGATTCAAATAAAAAGCTTTTAATTCTGCCTTTTTATCATTTTCCCCAACTCTGACCTTTGCTGATGCATTCTTATGTTTTATGCTCTGTTCCTTTGTGTCTCTTTGGTTAATATTATCCACATAGCTACCCTGTATTATTGCTTTGTACTTTCTTCCTTGAGTACAGCCTTCCTGCTCTGTATTTAATTTAAAGCCCTCCGTACGGCCCATTTGTATGACTCAGGCATGGGTCCCAACAAGTAAACACTGGCCAGAAGAGTTTCCTGTTTCCCCTGGACTGGTGCCAATCCCCATGTATTGAAACCCGTTTCTCTCACACGAATCTCTGAACCATGCATTCAACTCTGACGTTATTAACTGTGTGCCAATTTGCTCATGGCTCAGTTAGCAATCCAGCTTTTGTCTTTGAATTTAGCTTCTAGGCGTTCACTGTGTTTTGGCATAACTGCTTGTCTTAGTCTTAGGTATGTCGTTGGTACCCACATGGACAATGCCAACTGGATCCTTACTGTTGCTCTCTCAGTTTCTCTGAGGAGATGTCATTAGTCCTGGCGCTGGGCAGGCAATGCAGCTTTTGGGACTGATGGTCTCAGCTGCAGGCAACAATATTTAGCTCCCAAATGTGGTGTATCTTGCTACTACTTCTTTTCCATACCCCAATTAATTGGCTCGTGCATCATGTTGAAAGGTCCTTTTGCTGGTATTCCCTGGAATCCTGCTCTTGTGCCTGCAGGCTGCATTAACATTGAAGTCTTTGGCCAAGTGCAATGGTGAAGATTACTTCAGCACTCCCTTATAGATCCCTTTGCTGCCTTCCCTTACAGCCACATTCTCCTGTTCCTGACCACCAACGTAATTTGGTCTGACCTAAGAGGCGTGTCTTCCTTCTATAGCACAGTGTCCAGTTACTGTCACCCACCCAAAGTGTCTGAAATTCAGAATCCAGCTCATCAACCTGGAGGTGATGTTTCTTAAGTTGCAAATTCTCATTACAGGTATAGTTGCTGAATATTGCACAGGAGCCCACCTGCTCCCACATACTCCGGCTGCAACACACCACCTACCCTAGAGAAATGCAACAAAGTTAGATGCACATTTCAGATAATGCCATTTGCAGCACAATGTTTGAGTAATTTGAAATCAGCGATCTGATAAGTGTAGCATGCTTAGCATGAATGGTTGACTTTGATCCCATATGGTAGAAGTTGAACTGGCTGGAATATGGGCATTGGTTTGATTGGTCAGCAAGTTGGGTTGGGCCATGAAATTGGTGTGATGCTGCCCCTTCCTGGTTTGACACAGGAGGTATTCTGGCAAAGAAGGGACATCTGTTGTTGCCACCGTCAAAGCCTTTATAGTATGAAAACAGATTGATAAATTTGAATGTATCCTGTTACCCATCCCATTACCCATTGTACCATTTATTATTTAAAATGATATGTTGATTACTCAAATTTATTTCAGAATAATAGAAAGCATGGCTACACAGGGCCACTTAGATATTTAAAAAAACACTCAATCCAATGTGGTATGTGTTATGCAACAGTAGTGTCACCCAAAATGAAGACAGAATTGATTTAATTGGGATGTCTTTATATTGTTCTAAACTGTGTGCCACCTTTTGAATCTGGATAGTGGAGTTGAGAGAAAATGTTTCAGTTCTCAACTCGTTTGCATGTTGGCATCATTGGCAGACTGCCTGTACCTTTGCTCAGTAAAATTGTAACATGTGTCATTTTCAGTTTATGACTTCTGAATTTTCTGCAGAACAAAACATGTTAGTTGTGCTTTGACTATTCCTTTCCCATTCTGTTTGCAAATAATCAGGTGGCATAAAATGGCTGGAAAAGTATAAACCATCATATATAGAAAATCCTGGCATTTGGCTCTTATACATTATATTTTATGCTTGTGAAGTTTACCAATGTGTTGTTATCTTGTTGATCACTTTCACTAGGAACTACCATTGCTGGAATGAATGTTGGATGTCCAGATATGATCTACCACCAGGATATGGTGGTTGGCAAGTTGTAGATGCCACACCTCAGGAAACAAGTGAAGGTGGGTCATGACAGGATTTTGTCTGTTGAACTGTACCTTTCTGATGTTGATACCTAAATTATAAATGCACTTAACACACATGCTCAGTGAACCATGAGAAACCCGTATCCTTGAGAAATATGAAACACAAACGTAGGCCTGTGGCACATCATGATAATTTGGGCATCACTGTATTAGTTATTGCTTCTCGTGAAGCCCTCAAGGAACAACAGAGGATACTGGAAAGACAGATCTCATTTAATCAACAGTTTGTAGGAAAGCATTGAATTTTCTGGTTTCCTACAAAGTACTTCTTTTGACAATTATTTATCTCAAATTCAGTAATGGTGATGGCAGTAATTTTGTTCGTGTCAAAGTAAGAGGATGGAGTGTCCATCACCTGAAAATCTGGACAATCAAGATTTCCCAGCCTTCTTGTTATTGCTGAATCTGGAGTTTGTATCTACTAGAACATTGCTTCCCTGGCTGTTTCCTCGCACTGGACCATCAATGAACATGTGGGAGTCGAGGGAAGATAGCCTTAGCTTACACTTCCTGCTGTCTATCATGGTTGAACATGGGATTAGAGAGTCTTAAGCACTGAATAAGCCAACTCAGCCCATTGTGCTTCCACTAACAATACAGGGACCTGACAGTCAGTTGTTGATGGAGAGAACTGTGGAACCTGTAGACTCAGGCTGGGGGTGGGAAGTGGCTGAAGAGCTGACCTCCTACACATGGGCTGATTACACTGGAGCCAAAAATATGGTCAAGCTGATGGAAGCACCTCTGTTGTGGACCTGAGTATCTCCATTCCAGAACAACAAACCAATTTTACCCAGATATCTCCTGGATGCCAAGGAGTAATCTCCACATAGTAATGTACGTAATGTTCTAGGATAGAGATAGGTTACACATAAAAATACTTGCATTGGTTCTCCTCTTGTTTCTCTGAGGAAATACTTTCTACACAGCTTTCTGTATTACCCCAATATTATTGACGTTGTCTTAAATTGAATGTGGGTGTTGGGTGTCCCTCAACTCGAGGTTGATGCCATGGGTTTCGTCTGTGGGTCATCACGTGACTGGATGCACTAAATCTCGATGCATAGATGTTTGGCAGATGGGGTGGGGTGTCCTCCCTAATAGTGGGACCCAGAGTGTTTCCTTTTGTGCTGCTAGCCTGCTTCATCATGAGGGTGTGACTGAAAATATGATACAGTTTGATGGACATGCTTTCAATGTTATTGGGGGCCTAGCTGAGGATGGTGATGTGAGTTTGTAGTAAGGAGTAGTCAGAAGTAGTAATAGCTCAGATGATAGGCTCGCAGTTTTTCTTGAGATTATCCAGGAGTGCCTGAACATGTCCAGTTGCAAAATTTAAAGTTTTCTTCCTTCGGCCACAAACACGCTAATGCCCCAGGGAGGAAGTGGAGGGGTATATTTGGTCACCTTTTGGGTGGACCCCTCCGTGTTTAGAGGAGAGGGGAGGGGTATTTTGAAAATGACTTCTGACTTTCAGAGATAATGGGAACTGCAGATGCTGGAGAATTCCAAGATAATAAAATGTGAGGCTGGATGAACACAGCAGGCCAAGCAGCATCTCAAGAGCACAAAAGCTCCTGAGTTGCTGCTTGGCCTGCAGTGTTCATCCAGCCTCACATTTTATTATTCTGACTTTCAGAGACTGCTGCCCAGAGATACCTCTGTCCTGACACAGATGTCCACAGACTTTCTTAACTTGTCTGGTGCCTGCGTGTTTACCTTTATTACTGACTCCCAGGTACACAGCTCTGACCCATTTCCAATTCCCCATCATTGGTCAACTTGGCTGCTGAATCTGGTTAATTTCTGCACTCGAGTGTTCAATGTGGGACTTCAGGCTCTCTTATTGGATAGGATCTCAATGGGCTAATGGTCACATTTTGGTGATGTGTTGAGGCACGATGACCAGGACCACCTTATTCCACCTTCCCAGCTAGTGAGGAGTAGTCTTTCTCTGCCTGTTCTACTTCTAAGGGCAGTATGGACCACAGTATGATTGGCATTACCCCCAGGGCTTGTTACCTTGGGTGGTCTAACAGGAGTAAGGATGTACCCTTAGCACCCTTCAAAGGGGTCGTCACAGCACACAGCACCCCCACAGCATCAAGGTGGGCCATCGCACTTGCCTGCAATAAACACAAATGCTGATTACATAGCTTCACTCCAAATGCAATTCATTGGCATCAAGAGAAAGGAGCAGCTGGTAACAAAAATAAGACATGAAAGCGCCAGAAATCAGAAAATGCTGGCAAAATATAGCAGATTATTCAGCACCTATGAAAGGAATAAAAATTGGACCATTTCAGGTGTGCATTTTATAACAAAAGTGGAGATGGCAGGATAAACGGATTTTGGTAAGGCTGGAAAAAGAGAAGAGATTGGGGAAGAACAAGCACATTGATCCTGGAGGAGGGTGAGAGAAATGTGCTTCTAGCGTTAAAGATGATGCTTCGAATCATTTTCGATAAATATCAGTCAACCTTTACGCCAGATTCATTCTTTCGTATATCATTGTAAATGTTTATCACTGCTTTATTTTTGAATATGTTTTGCAGAGATACTTAAGAAGAATTGGCATTGCCAAAACACTCCCAGTTTATTGGACTGAATAATTGGACCACCTTTTCAGTTAGTCCTCATTTATTGTAGTTTTTCTCAGACATTCATAGGGCATGGGTGTTACTGGAAAGGCCAGAATTAATTGCTTACCCTTCATTTCCTCTAGGGAGGTGATAGTAAACCGCCTTGAATCCAATTGAGTGGGTTGTTGAACTGTTCCAGAGGACCACACTGAGGGTCAGGAGTCAATATAGACTAGACTGGAGAAAAATTGCCTGATATATTCCCCAAGAGGATAAGCTTGGACCATTTGAGGTTTTATGACAGCTCAAAGCTTCATAGTCACTGTTTGTTATGATGCTAAATAATTCCAGATCTGTTTAATTAATTGACTTTAATTTCCTCAGCTATCAGGAGTGAGATTTAAAATCATGTCTCCAGATTATTAGCTGAAGCCTGAGCTACTAGTTCAGGAACACAGGAATTATTTTGTCCCCCACCCCTGAGCTGTTAATACTCTAACATGGTGTTAAACAGAGTGTTATGTTTGAAATTCATAGAACATCACTAACACTTTCATTTGTGCGCAGAATGGCGACATTTTGTTTTTCATGTTGGTGATTGTACTCATGGATAAAGCCATCTTTTATCTCTGTCATGTGCACACATTCCAATACGTTTTGTTCACTGTGTGTTAGTCCACATAAAATATGCTACAAAACTGTGAGCCAGATATCTTGAAGTTTATTTGCAGTACTGTTTGCAAGGCTGTCATGTCACGGATTTATTGATGTTACTGTATACTTTACACACACACACATGCACACGCACACACACGCACGCACAGGGCACTGGCTCGAACACAAGAGAGTGGCTCCTGCAGTCCCATATGTCAGACATCATGTAATTCACCTAAAGGTACCAGCCTACCTATACTGAAACCTCTGCCACAGTGCAACACAGTCCAACAACTCAGATTCTTTTCCAGAAACTAAGATCTCCCTGGTTCATTACCTCCTTTACCATACTGTCCATCCCCAAGCCATTGGTGTCTTCTTGATTTTAACTTATTATTTCCACAACCCTGACATTTATATGACAGTACAATCATTGGTAGAACAAATGTGGTCGGTCTTCTTCTGATCATCTGTCTCATGTTTGCTTAGCTGAATGTCATCAATATGTGATGATCTGAATGCTAAGCTTATTGTAAATAGCAAGGTTTAGAGCAGGATATTCAAAAATAGCATATTTTATTATGAGTGAGTGCATTTAATTCTGGCTTCTAACAATTGTTTTTCCATCTGTAATTTTGCACATTGGACGGCATTATATTTCAGAGTCATTGTGGAAGCCACTCAGCTCATCACATCTCTACTAGCTTTCTATAAAGCACTCTAATTGGTTTCCCTTGCTTTAGTCTGACCCCAGAGCCCTGCAAGTTTATTTCCTTCAAATACCTATTCAATTATCTTTTGAAATCATCATCTTCTCTACTTCCATCACTCTTGTAGGGTGATGTAGAAAACCCAGATCTTTTTTAATTCTGTTCACTGCGTAAAAGAAGTATTTGCTCACATTCTAAGAAGTATTTGCTCACATTCTCCTGCACCTCTTGTCCAAAGTCTTAAACCTGTGCTCCCCACTAGGCTTTGTACCATCAGCTAATGGGAAGAGCTTTCCTTTGTTTAACTTACCTAAAGTCGCCAATAAAACGTAAACAATAGGAACAAGAGTAGGCCATTTGGCCCTTTGAGCTAGCTCTGCCTGTCAGTAGGATCATGGCTAATCCAACACTCCTCACGTCTACTTTCCTGTCCTTCCCTCATAACCCTTGATCCCCCTCACGATCAAGAATTTATCTGTCTCGACCTTAAAATATACTCAAGGACGCTGCCCCCACAGCTCTCTGCAGCAAAGAGTTCCAAACGCTCTCAACCTTCTGAGAGAAGAACTTCCTCCCTGTCTCTGTCTTAAATTAGCACTTCTTTACTCTAAGTCAATGCTCTGTGGTCCTCTGTCATGAGGAGAAAAGTCTTCTCAGCAATTACCCTGTCAAACCCCTTAAGAATCCTAAATGTTTCAGTGAGATTACCCGTCATTTCTTCTAAACTCCACCAAGTAGAGTCCCAACCTGTTTAGCCTTTGCTTGTAAGGCAGTTCATCCACACCAGGGACCATCCTGGTGAACCTCTTGAGTACCTCGATCAAGTGGCCACTCAACCTCCTTTACCCCAAGTTTAATTTATATCACAGCATGTTTTTTTTTCTAAAAACTGGTAGAACTGCGGATGCTGTAAATCAGGAGCAAAAACAGAAGCTGCTGGAAAAGCTCAGCCGGTCTGGCAGCATCTGTGAAGTGAAGAAAACAGAGTTAACGTTCGGGTCCGCTGTCCCTTTTTCTGTTTCTTCTTTTCAGTAAATTGTATGATATTTTGATAATTCATTTTCTTTTCCTTAGGCATGTTCAGGTGTGGACCAGCTTCTGTTAATGCCATAAAGCATGGACAGGTTTACTTTCCGTATGATGCTCCTTTCATTTATGCTGAGGTATGTGAAACCCTGAGGGTATGCAGCAGTCCTCAAGATTTATATAGCAATAAACAAAGCCCCAGCAGAACATTTTTGTTACTGAAGATTTCGTTCATGACATGCTGCAGAGATGTGAATTCTGCTTTTCGTTCGAGATAACATTTTTATTTAGAAAGGTTTGTTTACAGAGTGTAAGCCGTGCTCGCTAGGGCAGCATTTATTGCCCAAAGGGCAGTTATGAGCCAGCCAGATTTCTGTATGCCTGGAGGCATATGTGGGCCGGCCTGGGTAAAGATGGCAGATTTCTTTCCCAGATAACAAGGTGTAGAGCTAGACGAACACAGCAGGCCAAGCAGCATCAGAGAAGCAGGAAGGCTGACGTTTCAGGCCTAGACATTTTCTGAAGAAGGGCCTAGGCCCGAAACATCGGCCTTCCTACTCCTCTCATACTGCTTGGCCTGCTGTGTTCATCCGGCTCCACACCTTGTTATCTCAGATTCTCCAGCATCTACAGTTCCTACTGTCTCTGAAAAGATTTCCTTCCCAGATTGCTTTTTACAAAAATCAGCTGTGGTTATGTGGTAGCAATTCGGCTGGGTTTTTCATTCCAGATGTTTACTAAATTCCATTTTCACCATCAGCCACAGTGGGATTTGAACTCATGTCCCCAGAACATTCTGGATTATTAGTGTAGTGGTATTACCATGACACCACAGCTCTGCTTGCAGACTTGAATGTGTTCTCTATTTCATTCACTCTCCTCTCCTTCACACTTTCTCCCAGAACTCTGTCTCTTTCATTTTCTGACTAATAATCAAACCTTACTTTATAGATCTGTGACTATCGCTCTATCCCATTAATCCCCATCTCCTGCTAATGCTTCGTGACTGAATGCTAGCTTTTGTTTCTTGTCAACCTTTTTTGATTGTCCTCAAGCAAATTCCTGCAGATCCTGGAAATCTGAAAACGAAAGCAGAGAATGCAGGAAATACTCAGCAGCATCTATCTTAATGGTTCAGGTTGATGAATTTCCATCGCAACTGGCAAAAGTTCTAATTGTAACAGGTTTTAAGAAGTTCACCGGTGGGGATTGGAAAGCAAGGAAAAAAGGGAAACTCTCTGATAAAGTGGAAGACAGGAAAGATTAAGTAACAGAAGAGATCATGGTGCTTTGCAAAATTGGTGTTAGTAACAGGGCAAGTAAAGAAAGTGATGATAGCTCAATATTGCAAATGGGTATTTGGAATATGATCTGGACGTAGTCTGCAAATCAATGGAAACAGTGTTTGTGATGTGAAAATGCTGAACTGTGTTAAGTCTGTAAGTTTATATAATGCCGCGAACAAGCCAAGGAACTGCCAGGAATAAGCAAATGGTTCTCTTAGTTCATTGTTGGAGCCTGCTTTCTTCACACTGGAAGCGTGTGAACTTAAGTTCAAGGTCGCTGAAGCTTTCTGTTCTGCACTCATCAGAGAAAAGGCAAAATTGTGACATTTCAAATGAGCACAACAGTATGTACAACTAGAAACAAGTGTGCTGATTGGTTAGCAAGTCAACAGTGATTGGCCACGGTGTTGCCATGGAGAAAGCAAGAACGAACAATGGACTCCCCAAGTTATTAGGTAATTCAAAAATGGTGCAAGGTTCTGTTTGCAAAAATGGGTCCCTGCGTGTGAAAGAACGATGCTTTCATCAAATGTGACTGAGCCATGTTATCAGCTAGACTGATTATCTTCAATTTGTTGTTATTTTGGCTATTAGCACGCTCAGAATTGTTCAGCATATGCTGCCCATGTGCAGAATCATAGCACAATGTAGACATTTTGTTTTAGTTTTTTTCACAAGCTAAGGCAGGTTGAACACAATCTGTGTTCTGTTTGTAATAACAGGCCTGAAGAACTGTGTAGTTTGATTCAATAAGCTAATTGCTATGAAGTACAGGCTCTGAAATAACTTCATGGTGGATTTGATAACGTGTTACAAAACATTTACCTTAGTTTGTGAGTTAATTTGATTTTTTGCCTTTCAGGTAAACAGTGACATAGTCTACTGGAACAGACAGAAGGATGGCTCCCTGATTAAGGGTGATGTGAAGACAGATGAAATTGGAAAATTAATTCTCACCAAGGAGATTGGATCTGACAACAGGAAAGACATCACATATCAGTACAAATATGAAGAGGGTGAGTAAGGGTCCACGTCTTTAAGGTAGTTTAAAATCTCCTGAAAAATGCATATCTACTTTTTATTGGCAGTACATTGTAGCACCATTGACTCTGATATTTACCAGAGTTGAGAAGGCCAAAATCACCAAGGCTGGAGTAATAGAGTTCCTATTGAACATTTTAGGATATTGGTAGTAATGGTGTGCAGGGATATGGGGGTAAGGTAGAAAATTATCACTTGGTAATAGAACTGGTGCAGGAGAGATGGGCTGAGTGGCCTCCATTGACATACTTGTCATTCTGTAACATTAGCAGGACCTCGATCGTCGGAATTTATTCTGTTCCCTTTACTAGCTGGCATTGTGACAAACTGCCTACCTGGCAAGTGGGCACCCCTGGCAGGAGTCTGCAGCCTTGGATCCTTGGGGAACGCTGCCCAGAAATCAGGAGGAGTGAGGAAAGGGAGTATTGGCTTTCAGGATTAAGTGGGGAGAGAGCCCTGTGATTGGGACAGGGGTGAGTGTGAGGATTGAGATGGGGAAAGGGGAGAGGTTGGGACAAGGGTGAGGGGAGGAGATTGAGATGGGGAACTGGGAGGGATTAGGACAAGGGTGAGGGGAGGCTTGAGATGCGGAGAGATTGGGACAAGGGTGAGGGGGGATTGAGATGAGGAGAGAGTGGGACAGGCATGGGGGCGGCATTGAGATGTGGAGAGATTGGGACGGGGTGGGGGGGGCATTGAGATGGGGAGACGTTCGGACGGGGTGGGGGGCGCATTGAGATGGGGAGAGATTGGGACAAGGGTGAGGGGGGGATTAAGATGGGGAAGGGGAGAAATTGGGACAAGGGTGAGGGGGGATTGAGATGGGGAAATGGGAGGGATTAGGACAAGGGTGGGGGGTGGCATTGAGATGGGGAGAGATTGGGACAGGGGTGAGGGGCAGATTAAGATGGGGAAGGGGAGATATTGGGACAGGGGTGGAAGGGGCATTGAGATGGGGAGATATTGGGACAGGGTTGGGGGGGGGAGCGCAGATTGAGAAGGAGAGAGTTTGGGAAAGGTGAGGGAAGGATTGAGATGGGGAAAGGACAGAGATTGAGACAGGCCTGAGAGGGAGAATTGGAATGGGGAAAGGGGAGGATTGAGATGGGGAAAGAGATCGGGAGTGACGAGAGGCATCAGTGGGACTGAGTGCCCCATCAAGTAGTGGGAACTAGAGTGTTCTCTTTCCTGCTGTGCCACCACTCTGCCTCATTGTGGGATGTGACTGAAAGTGTGGCACAGTTTGATGGACATGCTGTCACTATTATTGAGGGTCTGACCAAAAACAGCAATATCATCTGGGCACGGCCAATTCTCACAAAATGGATTTGGCTATCACCTTTGGCTTGGAATGTCTTTTAACGGGAGAGGAATGCCTGGTAACCGTTGTGAAAGATTGAGATAGGCACATGCTTTCCAATTCAACCAGGGTTTGTTCTGATCCTGTAACTTCAATAGTGTTTTTATTAACTTTATCATTGTTGGCAAATGTTACACCAAAGTGATCTTTAAGTGAAAGGCTGTGGCCTCCCAGATCCTACATCTGAAAGGACTGTAACAAATGATTGAAAGTTTGAACAAGCTCCTCCTGTGTATGTGTCTTCCACATATTGGCTACACTGTATAAACTTTCAATGGAGTGTGCTGAGATGTGCTGCTAGGATCCCTGGTTGGAGCAGCAAATTCAGTAACATGGTTATCAGGACTGAAATAAGGATTTAAGGCTGTTAGGACCGACTGGAACTCTGCTGAGGATTCATCAACACCTGGCCTGCAAACGATCTCTTCAGCAATGGGGCACATTGTGTTCAAGAAAGTACTGACCTGGATCAGTTGCTGTTTCAATGGAAGACCTTGGGGGCCACACCCCAGAACCAGGAAGGGGAGGGAGAGCCTGTGCTGTTGAGGACAGAGGAGAGAACGGCCTGTGATCGGGACTGAGTCTTCCACAACTCCCACCAAAGTGCCTGAGTCAGTTCTTTGTCATCATCAAAGGGCCTTGAGAAGGCAGGGATTGCTGAGCTGAAGCAGATATGCTGCCACTGTGGAGCATTCCTCACTTCACAGAATCTTCACTAGCTTCACCTCACCGATGAGCTCATTGTATTCAGGAAATTTTCAGAGAATCTTCTTGTCTCAGAGTTCAGCCATGTCTTGTGGTTACTCAGTCTTGCCGTGAGGTTTAGATTCATCTGACAGAAACACTGTCTCTCCTGTCTCCATCACTGCCACCGTATTGGATCCTGTTCTAAAAGGGCTGTTCAAACAAGCTCAGGCCAGACTCCTGAGTTATTGTTAAACAATGTTTATTATTACACTGTGCATGTTGGTGAGACTACAGAACAATATGCTCTGAGCTGTGTAAGGTCCACCTTTTTGCTGAAAACGTGACTCCAGAGATCGCAGTAATGCCATGGTATATCTCAGGAGTTGATCTGTGTTATCCCTGTAGCTGTGGCCTTCTCCCACTTGTGCCCCCAAGCTCCTTGGAAGACCACAAAGCAACAGTGAACTTTAAACTGGGCTCCTAATTGTATCGGAGGAACGGGAGTTAATATGTTAGCAAATCCGTTCACAGCAGGACATTTGGATAGCACTGCTATACAAAGGCAGCAGATGTGTGCTAAGCGTATCAGGGTTCTTTAAGCCAACCCTGTACTCTTCCTGATTCACTTCCACCCATCAATAGGATTGAGTGGGGAGGCAAGATTGATGTTGAGGCCGTTGATGTATGAAAGAACAAAGCCATGTGTCTAATTTCAGGCTGACATTTCTCAGCAACCACATGGAGTCCCAATTACATAGCACTCACTTCGGGTGAGCACGCACTCACACTTTATGACTTCCAAACAACTGAAACCCGTGGCTATTTTCATAAGCTATCTGGAGAAGCACTCACTGGGAGTGCCTGAACCCTGCACACATCCCCTGTTTGCACTTGCTGCCATCACTGAATCTCCCTCACCATGTGTGAAAGCAGCCCATAAAGTCTGTGGTACCATTGGCCAAGCAGCAATAAAACCAGAGGGACCAAATGAGACTTCACTAAGTGACTGAAGGTCAGAGGGACAGAAATCCAATCTCATTCTCCGAGCAAGAGGTCACTCACACCATGTGTGAGGCATAGAGAACTGGGGACACGGTGTTGTTGGGTTATCACTAGCCTATTATCCCTTCAAGCCTGCCTCCCAGACGGGGAGATCTTTCAAATCTGAGAGGATTCTACAACAGAGGCAGCTTTTGTGCTCCTAAGATGCTGTTTGGCCTGCTGTGTTCATCCAGCTCCACACTTTGTTATCTCTGATAATCAATATGGTGCAGCACGGTGGCTCAGTGATTAGCACTGCAGCCTCACAGCGCCAGGGACCCGGGTACAATTCCAGCCTCGGGTAACTATCTGTGCGGAGTTTGCACATTCTCCCCGTGTCACTGTGGGTTTCCTCTGGATGCTCTGGTTTCCTCCCACAGTCCAAAGATGTGCGGGCTAGGTGGATCGGCCATGCTAAATTGCCCGTGGTGTCCAGGGGTGTGTGGGTTATAGGGGGATGGGTGTGGGTGGGATGCTTAAAGGGGCAGTGTGGACTTGCTGGGCCGAAGGGCCTGTTTCCACACTGTAGGGAATCTAATCTAAATACGTCAATCACCTTCACTGAGGGAGCAGATTGCATAGCGATGGACTGGGAGTAATGGATGTCAGGGAATTCAATCATAGATAGATTGGAAAAGCTGAGGGTGTTCATAGAGATGAGAGGATGTGAAGAGATCTGATATAGTTGTTTAAATTCCTGAGGGAGCTGGACAGAGCAGTAGGGAGTGACTGTCTGCATTGACTGAAGGATTGAGAACCAGGACTGGGAATGTCTGAGAGTGTGATAAAGGCAGATTGAGTGGTTGGCTTTCAGAAGGGAATTGGACAAGTAGCTAATGAAGAAAAGCAATGAGGAAAGGGCAGGGAATGGGACTAGCTGAGTCACTCCTGCAAACCGTGGGCACAGACCTGATGGACAAATGGCCTCCTTCTGTGCTATAATTATCCTGCAAATTTAACTCGCGGCTGACTGTAGCTAACGTTGAAGTAAAGGCTTAGTTTGTGCCGAACCGCACTGCACGAGAGTGGACTATCCTATTTTAGTTCTCCATACTGAATGGTAGAAAGTGTTAAATTATCATCAGTGTGGCAGTTACCTTTTCCAGCCCGGCTCGCAGTCAGGCTGTTCAAACAGCTCTGTTTTAGGCAGCCGTAGGTAAATGTACAGATCCCAGCCTGATGACACCATGTAGACTGTGACACTACTTAAGTTCATTCTTTTAGCATGACAGTTGCCTGGTGAGGAACTAACAGGAAATCCTGTTGCCAAGGAGCAGCAGGACCAGAAGGGAGCCAAGGAGGTGACTTATCCCCTCCTTCTCAAATTTCCTGATGAGCCAAGAAGAGCAGGAATGAGACAACAACAGCTTGCATTTATATATCACCTTTTACATAGCAATATGCCCCAGAGCACCTCATGGGAGCAGATCAGTATTCAGAGCCAAGAGAACTGTCAGTTGGTTTAAAGGCAGGTCCTAACAATGCAAGAGAGACAGAAAGGTTGAGGGAGTGAATTTGGAAGGTAGGACCTGTATGGGGAGAGCAGCTCAGCTGCCAAAGGCTGGGTGTAAAGGATGCGTGGGATTCTTGCGAAGCCAGAGTTTGGGGCACACTGTGCTCTTGGAGGGCTGTGTAGCTTGAGGAGGCTGCAGAAACACTGAGGGGTGAAACCACAAAGGATTCGGACATATTGGACGAATCTGTTGAAATCAGGGCTTTGGTGAACTGAGTCTGAGGGATGGGGTGTCTCAACCTGAAAAGTGGTGGAAAGTTTATTTGTTTAAACAGGGCCAATGCATTTTGTATCTTTTCTTCACTAAAGGAGGTTCAGAGTTAGAACAGGGCTGACTTCATCCGCACATAGTCTGCCGATTTGTAATTGCTGGGTGGGAGATGGAAACAGGAGGTGCTAGCCCAGGGCTACCACTCCATGCACTTGTCGTGCTAACCTGGTCTCATTAAGGGCTTACAGCGACCAGCTAAAGGAGGCCGAGCATTATTTTTCTATCACCCATCCAGGGTAGCCTCCTGGTAACAGGCCATTCCTGCCTGCTTCATGTGCACCACTAAGGGGACCCCTCTGTCACCCCCCAGCACTAAACTATGGTCATCAGGGATAATAGCTACTTGCAAAAAAAAGTCTCCATTTTGAATTGTCACCTCCCCCACTTATCTGGCATCACAACCTGCTGTTGCTTTCAAACTGGAAGGCCCCTGGCCCTCCGGCATTGGGATCCTCACCAGATAGCAGGAATTCCTCTGACCATTTATTGGCATCTCCGGGGAAAATTGTAGTGAATGACAGTTGCCCACACAAAGTGGGATTGCGAGTTCCAGTTGAGCTTGACTGCAGAGTGCAGAATCATGCAAGAACTGGGGAGAGGTAGAACGTGGAAATTATGGTTGATTAGCCTGTCCTGAGTCATTGGTAAGGTTTTTAGAGCCTATTATTAGGGATGAGATTGCGGAATACTTGGAAGTGCATGGTAGAATAGAGCTTGAGTCAGCATGGCTTCATCAAGGGCAGGTCATGCCTGACAAATCTGTTAGAATTCTTTGAGAAGGTAACGAGCACATGGATGTAATGAGAGCCAGTGGATGTGATCTATTTGAATTTCCAGACAGCCTTTGACAAATGCAGCACAAGAGGCTGCTAAATAAGGTAAGAACCTATTGTGTTAGGGGCAAGGTACGAGCCTGGATAGAGGATTAGCTGGCTGGCAGAAGGCAGAGATTAGGGAAAAAGGGGTCTTTCTCAGGATGGTAGCCAAGTGCAGTTCCACAGGGGTCAGTGTTGAGACCACAGTGATTCACATTATACATTAACGATCTGGACAAAGTAACTGAGGTCATTTTTGCTAAGTTTGCAGATGACACATAGGTGCTGTTGAGGGAGCAGGGAGGCTGCAGAAGGACTTGGACAAGCTGGGAGAATGGGCAGAGAAATGGCAGTTGGAGTATAATGTGGGAAAGTGTGACTTTACGCTTTGGTAGGAAGAATAGAGGTGTAGACTATTTCCTAAATGGTGAAAATCTATTGTGCGAAGGACTTGAGAGTACTAGTTAAGGATTCTCTTAAGGTTAACATGCAGGTTCAGGTGGCGATTAGGAAGACAAATGCAATGTTGGCATTCATTTTGAGAGGGCTAAGATACAAGAGCAGGGACGTACTGATCAGACTGTGTATGTAATATTGTGAGCAGTTTTGGGCCCTGTATCCAAAGAAGGATGTGCTGGCGTTGGAGGGGACCTGGAAGAAGTTTACAAGAAGGGGGATTAGGGCTTGCCATGTGAGGAGCGCTGGAGGACGCTGGGTCCATGCCTGATAGAGGATGAGGGAGATTTGATTAAAACTTACAGAATACTGAGAGGCCTGGATAGAGTGGACATGGAGAAGATGTTTTCAGTAGTAGGAGAGACTGGGACCAGAAAGCATAGTCTCACAGTAAAGGAACAATACTTTAGAACCCAGATGAGAAGGAATTTCTTCAACCAGAGGGCAGTGACTCTGTGGAACTCATTGCCAGAGAGGGTTGTGGAGGCCAAGTCATTGAATGCATTTAAGACAGAGATAGGTTCTTGACTGGTAAGGGGAACAAGGGTTATGGGGAGAAGGCATGCGAATAGGGTTGAAAAACATATCAGCCATGAGGAGTTGAATGGCCAAATTCTGCTCCAGTATTTTATGATAAGAAAATCCCTTCTGCTTTTCTGTCCTTCTCTCTCTGGTCACTTATGTTGTGGGATGCCTCATGATCAGTGTATCTTTAAGAAACATTCTCATGATATTTTCACTGTATAGTAGCATATGAGCTATGGTTGTAAAGGTCTCCAACTCCATCTCACTTTGGGCCACTTTGTAACTAAGTATCTCAATGTCAGCCCGGACACTGATGTTCCTATGAATGTAATATTTATTTATAGATGAATTTATAAGAAATGTCTGTTGGATTTTTCAATACCACATTACTGATGTCCTAGTTTGTTCTGTCACGAGCAATAACATAAATATTGCTGTATCAGGTAACCAAATCCGGCTGGAGGCAAAATGCACATTAACTTCTTCTATTTCTGTAGGTCATTTAGACCCGAAACGTTAGCTTGCTCTCTCTCCATGGGTGCTGTCTGACCTGCTGTGATCTCCAGCATTTGTTGTTTTTCAGTACAGATTCCAGGACCTGCAATAATTTGCTCCTTCCATTTCTGTGCTGCTTCAAGGTAGTAAATATTTTATGCCCTATTTGGACCTATCAAAACGTTCGCCCATTTTGTTGTCGCTGTATTCCTAGAGGAATGCTGCAGCTGATGTGCTACACAAACAGAATCTGGATTTTGTAGTACCAAGAATGGCAACATTATTAAGGATCAAATTTTGCCAACAGTTTCCACACCAGTGCAGTTAGCATCAGGAAGACGCGGCTGAATTGCCCTGCTCCTTCAAAGCATTTCTCTAAGAGTACAGAAATCTCAGCATCGAAACACAACGAACAAGGTGATGATGCTGTACTTGCTTGATGGGTATCCAAAAACTTGCCAGATAAATTTAGAGCTTGGCCACTCCAGTGCCGTTTATTTGAGATAAAATGAAAGACTTTGAGGGATGAATATTGCCAGGACTCTCAGGTTATCTCCCATTTTTTGTGATAGAGCTACAGGATCTTTTACATCGACCTGTGCAGAGAGCAATGATCTCAGTTTAATGTATCATTCAAAAGACAGTACTCCAGTCATGTAGCACCTCCTCAGTATTGCCCTGATGTGTCAGTATAGGTTTTTTTATGATATAATTGCTCCAGTGTAACAGTGTAAATTTTTAATGGCATAACAAGTCTTCATTACTGCCAAATGACCTGTATAGTATTGAACAAGAACGTTTGCATTTGTGGATTCTTACTGGCTTAGATTTTAAATAACTGGTAATAATGCTTTTTAACTTTTCATTTTTGCTTCTTAAATTCACTCTCTCTTTTGATTCCACCTGCCATTCCTCTCCCTTATTTTGTTTTCTTTACTTCATTCAATAAATAAATCAGCCATTCTATCTGACACTTCCCCCTTCACAATCTGCGTGCCTCAGTAATTTCTACTCTACCTGCTTGCTTAAAGAAATCTACAAATAATTGCTTGTCCCTCCTCCAGATTCACCCATAGTGCACATTGTGCTGAAGTGGACACCTCAAAGCGTTTTATAACCAGTGAAGTATTTTGGAATGTGGCCACTCTGTGATGCACAGAAACATAGGAAATAGGAGCAGGCCATTCGTCCCTCCGAGCCTGCACCACCATTCAGTACAGTCACGGCAGATCATGCAATTTCAATATCTTATTCCTGCCTTCTCCCCATACTCCTCGATCCCTTTAGCCATACGGGCTATGTCCAGGTCCCTCTTGAATGTATCTAATGAACTGGCCCTAACAACTTCCTGTGGGAGAGAATTCCACAGGCCCTCAACTCTCTGAGTGAAGCAGTGCTTCCTCATCACAGATGCGAATAGCTTTCCACTTATTCTTAGATTGTGACCCCCCTAGTTGTGGTCTTCCCCAACATCGGGAACACCTTTGCCTCATCTAGCCCATCCAGTCCCATCAGGATTTTATATGTTTCTATGAGATACCTCCCCCTCCCAGTTCTTCTAAATTCCAAGTTGCAATGTAAAAGCTTACGTCTAAAGCATAAGCCTTTGGAGAAGTGTAGACGCAGTGAAAAATTGTTTGTTTCTCAACTGGCTGGAAAATCCAGCTCCTTTATCCTTTGTGCTTAGAGCAAAATTATGGCAGTGTGGCAGCAGAATGACTGTGACAACTAAGGCCACGGATTTTTAAATCAATAATGAAAGATCCTGCTGATTTTCGCACACTGGTGACAAAATGAAATATGCATTAAGGTTTATTGTATGCAACATTTGTGCTGCCCAGGAAGTTAAGATCAGTGAAAATTGAATTTTACTGTGATTGGATATGAATGTTTGACAGATCGGTGTTTCCAGAGAGGTGTGGGATGAAGGCTTCGTGCAGATTTTTCCAATAGTTAACAAACTGTTGTCCTGTAGAGTTGCGAGTACAGCAGCAGCATGAAAATATTGTAAATGGGGCAAGTAGTAGATGACAGGGCTGGAGCAGAAAATCTTGAGGCTGAGACTGATGAGCATTACGTGCTCAATAAAGTCGGTTTTAAAGCACAGAATGAAAATTTACTGCTGCAGGAAAAAAGAATGTTATTTTGGTGTAATCTAACCATGGGATTTATAAGTAACTTGTCAGATTTTGGTGAAATGAGGTCTTTCTTGATGCATGTTACTGGTGCATCAGACAGTTTGTTAAAACTACAGTCAAATTTGTCACACCACTGCGAATTTCATGTGATTTCCACAAATTTAATGTGCTCTAGCAGGGGAAGTATTGCTCAGTTCGAGTTGTACAGGGTAAACACTGTAAACATGCTCCTGAGATGCTGCTTGGCCTGCTGTGTTCATCCAGCTTCACACTTTATTATCTTGGATTCTCCAGCATCTGCAGTTCCCATTATCACTGTAAACATGAACTTTGTTGATTGCATTTACGATGCTCCTTTACAGCATGTCGAGCGATCTACCCCCAATGAATCTCCGAACAGATTTTGTTGAGTAAATGTTCCTTTGTCTCTCCATTTTGTCATGGGGCAGGATTTTCCCTGTGAGCTCCCAAACCCTTGAGTCACTCAGTTGCAATAGTGCCCAGTTTGGCCAAAGAATGGTGAAGAGTGGGCTCACTATCCAGTTAAGGACAGAGTCAGGTCTTCAAAGTTAGAGGGCCTATTCTGAGAGCTTTGTAGCTTTAGAAGCAGTAGGAAGATGCTATGACTGAGGCAGAAAGCCTGCCTGGAGCACTGGCCCTCAGTTCTGGTAATGGGAGGCTCAGTTCTGGGCAGCCACATTCTCCTGGGTCATGATCGCGAAAAATCTCCATCTGCCTCCTTCAGCTGGGAAGTTACAAGTATGTTTAATTTCCCGTGGTTTCCCAAGAAATTCCCCCCTGTTGGTCGAGCATGCATCCACAAAATTAATTCAGTTGTTTTCCTCTCTTTGCGAAGTTGTCAGTTCAAGTTTGTTCAAAGAACAGGGGAATGTTGCCATCCCATTGCAATTGCCACATTTGTGAGGAGACTAGTTTTCTTAAAAAATGCTCAGCTCACAGGCATCCACATTTTACCCCGAGCATGTCATTATGGACACGTATATTTTGGGGAAAATGTTTTTCCTGTCCAATGGGTTCAATTTTACAAATGCTCTTTCCCAACATGGAGCATCACCCATCTCGAACATACATCCAGGAACCTGTGGTACGCTTCCTATACTTTAATGGACAGACAAGCACAGAAGCCCAACCAAGTGTGTACCTTAGTGTCAAAGTCATAGGCCTTTAGTTTTTCAGTATCTGAATCTTTGGGATGGCTGCGCAGCTAAAGCTCTCATTGGCCTTACATTTATTGATTCTCCAATATTTGTTTCCCCAATTAACAAAATAGCTTATTTATCTCTTAAATTGGGGAACTGACGTCAAGGGTCAACTCACTTGCCACATGACATGTTGACAAAGTCCAGCAGTAAAGACCCAGTCCACAAAGAGGTAGTGACACCACTTGTGGGAGGCTGGAATTGCAGGGGAACAGAGGCATTTCTTTGGAAACCAAAGACGATAGCTGCAGGCTTATGGCCCTTCCAGCCTGTTCCACCATTCAGTATAATCATGGCTGATCACCTGCCTCAACTCTACTTTCGCACTTTGACCCCACATCCCTCTGGAGTCCTTTAGTGTCTGAAACTGTCCAGACCTGAGCCTCGAGAAGACTTAATGACAACAGCTTCCATGGTCTTCTGGGGTGGTAAATTTCCAAAGATTTGCAATCGTCTGGATGAAGAAATTTCTGTCAGAATCATAGAATGGTTACCTCACAGTAAGAAGGCTGTTCAACCCATTGCGTCAGTGCATGTTTGAGCAGTTCACATCGTCTCACTGCCCAGCATTTTCCCTATATCCCTGCAAATCTTTGGTCTTCAACTTATCCAATCTTTTATCTGGCCTCAATTGAATCTGCCTTCACTATACTATCAGGCAGTTACAGACCTAACTAGTTGATCCCTTATTTCAAAACTGATCCAGTTTAGTCTCTCCAGCTGGGGACAGAATGGTTCCACTGTATCAAGCACCTAAGAATGACGCCCGTTCCAATGAGCCAACTTTCAATCTTCTAAACTCCAGACAATATAGGAAGCAATAGGGGTCAGAGACCCCATAGCTTGAGGACCTGGGGATTATCCCAAAGAACCTCCTGACAATGTCAAGTCGAAATAAACTTAAATGAGACACCATTTGCCTTGGGTTCTTCCTCTGTCCTTTTCTGTTGCAGATAAACCCAGTTCAATTTCATCTCTCCTTGCGTGGCTCCTAATTAGTTTTGCAGCATTGCTTGTCCAAAGAATTCTCAGCATTTCTTAAGTACCTCAATTTAAAAATTTACACTTAAGTGCAAATATTGAATTGGAAAATTAGTTACTTATAAATTGTTATTTCTGACCCATAGAACCCTACAGTCTTCCCTGTTACATAGCTAGAGACCTGGATATAATACAGAAGGCATCAACAAAGATAACTAGTTTACCATATGTGCATACACTATTGGTAATCAAGCACCCAAGTAAAAAAATTGCTCCTGACTCATGTACAAAATTTGATTCTGTACCCCGAACTGAAGGTTCTCGTCGCTCCACCTTCAGAAAAAAACAAGACAAAATGCTGAAGCAAAGGGCAGGAGAATTCTGATAAAAGCAGTTAATTTTTTATTCATCTGAGGAACCTCATTTTCTAGAAGCTGCATGGCCCTGACTTTAAGTGGAATGTAGTCTTAAAGTTTCACGTCGTCAACTTCAAATGAGGGAGATCATCTTATTTTGAAATTTGGAAGGATAAATCCCTGTGTAAAAATAAATTAAAATCAGGGAGGCAAAGCTGTTATATAACTGTGTTAAATGCCAGGTCATTGATCCACATGTTTTTAAGTTATTTTTAATAAACAAATTTCACACCTGGGCAACTTACTTAATGTGAGTCATTTCATCGTGCCTACACAGCAAAGTAGCTGGGTCAAATAGTTCTCACTTAGAGACACGTCCACATTGGCTAATGTGAATAAGTGACAGCACAGTGAACTGGTTTCTGCAGTTCTGGTCACCATGCATGAGGAAGGATATGATTGTACTGGAGGGGCTGCGGAGGAGATTGACCAGGGATATTGCCTGGGATGGAACATTTTGGCAATGAAGAGAGGCTGGATAAGCTCAGGTTGTTTCTTTTAGAGCAGAGATGACTGAGAGGGGGCCTGCTGTGTTCATCCAGCTCTACACTTTGTTATCTCTTATGACTGAGAGGGGGCCTGGTTAAGATGATTCAGGATGTGAGAGGCATGGACAGGATGGATAAAAAGTTGCTGTTCCCTTTAGTTGAAGAGTCAGTAACAAGGCGGTGCAATTTAGGGTGACAGGCAGGAGGTTTGGAGAGGATTTGAAGAAAATGTTTTTCACCCAGAGGGTGATGCGAGTCTGGAATGTGCTTTCTAGGAGTATAGTTGAGGCAGGAAACCTCACAACCTCTAAAAAGTACTTAGATGTGCACTTGAAGTGTAATAGCATTCAAGGCAATGGGTCAAATGCTGGACAGTGGGATTAGTGTGGGTTTAGAGTAGTTTTGTCAGTGCAGACTTGATGAGCTGAAGAGTGTCTTCTGTAATCTATGATTCTGTGATTCTATGAAAATACCTATTGGCTCATCCAGCCCATCTCAGACAGCTTCAGTGCCTTGAGCACTGTGGGTCAGTTCTTGGCACCGCTGCCTCACAGTGCCAGGGGCCTGGGTTCGATTCCAGCCTCGGGTGACTGCCTATCTGTGTGGAGTTTGCACATTTTCCCTGTGTCTGCGTGGGTTTCCTCTGGGTGCTCCGGTTTCCTCCCGCAGTCCAAAGATGTGCAGGTTAGGTGGATTGGCCATGCTAAATTGTCCGTAGTGTCAAGGGTAGGGTGTGGGTCTGCATGGGATGTTCTTTGGACGGTCAGTGTGGACTCGATGGGCCAAATGGCCTGCTTCCACACTGTAAGGATTCTGTGAACCATTGACCTAGAACAGTACAGCATAGGAACAGGGCCTTTGGCCCTTTTGCCAACCATGATGCCATTCTAAACTAATCCCATCTACTTGCACACGGTCCATTTCCCACCATTTCCTGCCTGTTCATGTGTTTGTCTGAATGCCTCTAAAACAATGGTGTCATCTCGACTTCTACCACTTTCCCTGGCAGGACATTACAGGCAATTACTAACCTCGCTGTAACAAAAATTACCTTGCACATCTCCTTTAAACCTTTCCCCTCTCAGCTTAAACCGATGTCCCCTATAACTTGACATTTCCTGACTATCCACTTTATCTAGGCCTCTCACAATTTTATATACTTCTATCAGGTCGCCCCTCAGCATCCAGTGCTCGAGAGAAAACAAATCTTGTCCAACTTCTCAGTCCAATCTAGGCAACATCCTGGTAAACCTCCTTTGCACCCTTATCAAAGCCTCCACATCCTTCCTATAGTGTGGTGACCGGAACTGCTCACAGTACTTCCAAATGTGGTCTACGTAGTTTTATACAGCTGCAACATGACTTGCAAACTTTTTTACTCAGTGCCCCAATCAATGAAGGCAAGCATGCCATATGCCTTCTTTTTCATCTTATCCACTTGTGCTGCCGCTTTCAGGGAGCTATGGATTATGCGCCCCAAGATCTCTCTGTATATCAATGCCCCTGAGCGTTCTGCCTTTTACTGTATACTTTGTTCTCAAGTTAGGTAAAGGCGAAGTACAACGAGATCTGGGAGTTCTTGTATATCAGTCAATGAAAGCAAGCATGCAGGTACAGCAGGCAGTGAAGGAAGCTAATGGCATCCTGGCCTTCATAACAAGAGGAATTGAGTATAGGAGCAAAGAGGTCCTTCTGCAGCTGTACAGGGCCCTGGTGAGACCGTACCTGGGGTATTGTGTGCAGTTTTGGTCTCCAAATTTGAGGAAGGACATTCTGGCTATTGAGGGAGTGCAGCGTAAGTTCACGAGGTCAATTCCCGGAATGGCGGGACTATCATATGTTGAAAGATTGGAGCGACTGGGCTTATATACACTTGAGTTTAGGAGGATGAGAGGGGATCTGACTGAGACGATAAGATAATTAAAGGATTGGGCACTCTGGAGGCAGGAAGCATGTTTCCGCTGATGGGGGAGTCCAGAACCAGAGGACACAGTTTAAAAATAAGGAGTATGCCAATTAGAACAGAGTTGAGGAAAAACTTCTTCACCCAGAGAGTGGTGGATATATGGAATGCTCTGCCCCAGAAGGCAGTGGAGGCCAAGTCTCTGGATACTTTCAAGAAAGAGATGGATAGAGCTCTTAAAGATAGTGGAATCAAGGGTTATGGGGATAAGGCAGCAACAGGATACTGATTGTGGATGATCAGCCATGATCATAATGAATGGTGGTGCTGGCTCGAAGGGCTGAATGGCCTACTCCTGCACCTATTGTCTATTGTTTATCCTCCCAGATTAAACTCCTTCTGCCATTTCTCTGCCCAACCTTCCAACTTCTCTGTATCTTGCTGTATCCAATGACAACCTTTCTCACTATCCACGAGGCTACTTGTCTGTTGTCTGCAGACTTACTAATCAGACCCCCTACATTTTCAAAGAAACAAAGAAACAAAGAAACCTACAGCACAGGAACAGGCCCTTCGGCCCTCCAAGCCTGCACTGATCAAGATCCTCTGTCTAACCTGTCATCTATTTTCTAACGGTCTGTGTCCATTTGCTCCCTGCCCATCCATGTACCTGTCCAAATATATCTTAAAAGACGCTAACATATTTGCTTCTACCACCTCCGCTGGCAACGCATTCCAGGCGTCCACCACCCTCTGTGTAAAGAACTTTCCTCCTCTCACTTTGAACTCATGACTCCTAGTAATTGAGTCCCCCACTCTGGGAAAAAGCTTTTTTTCATTCAAATAGTTTATATAAATCACAAACAACAAGAGGTCCCAGCACTGATCCTTGCAGAACACAGCTGGTCACAGACCTCCAGGCAGAAAGACACCCCTCCACAACTACCGTCTGTCTTATACGATCAAGCAAATTTTGTACCCAACTTAGCACTCACTTTGGATCCCATGGGACTTAGTCTCTCAACCAGCCTACCATGAAGGACTTTGTCAGCAGTGGTGTAAATTAGCCTCACTCATAATAAGGTATCTTCCACTCTGTTCTCACCATAGACCCACTGGTGCATGTGATGTTTTTGAAATACCCTTGTCACATGCAAGCGGTCATCATTTTTATTCTTTTGTAGAAATGTGGATGTCATTGGTTAGGCCAACATTGGTTACGCATCAGTAATTGCCTATGAGAAGATGGTGGTTAACCCATCAGCCTGAACCACTACCATCCATGTGATGTAGATAGACACCCACGTACTGTTAGGAAGGAAATTACAGGATTTAGTCTCATGATGGTGTAGAATGGTACAGTTCTGAGTCAGGGTGGTGAGTGGCTTGGAGGGAACTTGCAGATAATGATGTTCCTCCCATGCATCTGCTCTCCTGGCCGTTATAGATCGTACAGACTGTGTGTTTGGAATGTGCTGCCAGAGGAGCCTTGGTGAGTTGCTGCAATGCATTATGTAAATGCTGGCTTGGTGTTGGAGAGAGTGCATGTTGAAGGCAGTGGCGGTGGTACGAGTCAAACCGGCTGCTTTGTCCTGGATGGTGTTCAGTGTCCTATGTTTTATGGGAGCTGCGCTCATTGTGGCAAGTGAGGAGTATTCCATCCCACCCCTGACCTCACCTTGTCAATTGTGCATAGGCTTTGGGAAGTCCCATGGAAGCTGACAACTTACTTTCTTTACTGCTTCATGGGGCGTCTATGGCAAAGACAGCATCTATTATCCATCCCGAGTCTCTCCTTCAACAGAGTGGCTTGCCATTTTGGGGATGGGGTGGGGTTAAGAGTCATCCCAGGGCTGTGGGCCTGCTGTCACATTTAAGCCACGCACAGATGAAACTTTAAAGTTCAAGGTTGGGTTGGGTCTCCCTTTATTTGTTGTAAATTTGAGCCCTCATTTTGTGGACTGCAATGTTCAAGCTATCAGTCATGCCTTTTTCAGGATTGTGCTTGTTTCTTTTCCTCTGAAAATGGGTTATTCTATTTTCTGACCAGATTAACTCTCATCTTCTTGATGTGTCACCTTTGGATATCTCCTATTAAATCAATTCAGGCCAACAAGGGGCCTGTATGGAGCTCTCGTGTTGCCACGTCTACAGCCCAGGTTTCAAGCGGAAAATCTCCCAAGGAGACAGCAATACAGTGACAAGAAGGGGGAGGGGTGACGAAGGTGGTGGTGGTGACGTGAAGGATATGAAATGGTGTGGAAAGAGTCTTGAAGATGCAGGGCTGAGCTCATCAGCAATGGGCAATCCAGAAAGAAAATATGCACCTAATTTAAAGTTTGCTATTTTATGACCTGCGTTGTTTTAAATCTATAATGTCTACATCTATATTTTCTTTCCTTGACCTTTATTTAATTGCCAAATGTTTAAACATTTTATTCTTCCTAATTCTGATATCAATATGACCTTTAATTCAAAAGAATAAAATCGGTTTATCTGTACCATTCTGTCACATTAATGACAATTACGAAGCTTGGCTTTAAGTCTTGGCTAATTTGTAAGCATGCAGCAAATACAGAACAGCATAACAGGAGTGTTAGAATATTCCACACTGCTCGGGTCAGAAATAAAACACTGATTGCCATGAGTACTTTGGGCCTAGCAGTTCAATGAAGCTGCGCTGTTTTGCCATCTTCAAATGGGCACCAAAATGTACAATTTGGCAAGTCAGATTCACTGTCTGCTCAGATCACCCCAGTTCCTACTGTTCACTTATCTCCCTCTGTCTGTGCTCACACAGCCCCAGTCACTCAATCCCTCACACACAAAATACTGAAAGGCCATCATTGATGGTGCTATGGGCTGAAATTCAAACCAGCCTCGTCGACTTGTTGCTTCAGGAGGCTGCGAGGTCTCTGCAGTTCACCAGTCTGATGTAACCTGGGCCCAAGACCAATATTGTATAAGTCTAAGCCTCCTGTTGTAACAGAGGACTCTTCCTTGCGCCCAGTTTGCACCGACAGGCTGGTGCTAAGCCATTTCTCATCCATAAGTAACTACCCACCCTGTCATCACAGCTCAAACCTACAGGGCTGAATTCCTAAGTTGCAAATTACTTGATGTATGATCATGGGGATATAGGGTGGAAGGAAGGCTGAAACGCGAAATTAATGAAACTGAAAAGGTGTATGAGTGGAGAGTGAAGCCAGTTTCTCTTGTACAGAAAGTGAAAGCTACAGTAAAGTGAATGAAAAGAAGGAATACAAGTAAAAGAGAAATCAAATTAGTATTTTTAGTTCAGCTGTAATAGCTTTCAGAAAACACAATTGAATGAGTGAGATATGTGGTGTTGGAAATGCGCTAATCTTCCATAACAGAATTGTGATCTATACATGCTAACTTTCAAACAATCCAGGTTAATGAATTTTTAATTCTACATGAATAAATTTTTAATTTAAATCAAATTTAGCTGTGGGGAGAATTACTGCATACCATGACTTCCAGCAGATGCAAGTTGCATTTGCAAAGTGGCAAGGGAGTCTTGAAACTCAAAGCAAACAGGTTTTATAGAATTCCTGCAGTGTGGAAACAGGCCCTTCGGCCCAACAAGTCCACATTGAACCTCAGAGTATCCCACCCAGACCCATCCCCTTTAACCCACCTAATCCCTGAACTCTATGGGCTGTTTCCCATGGCCGATCCACCTAGCCCGCACATCTTTGGACTGTGGGAGGAAACCCACACAAACATGGGTAGAATATTCAAACTCCACACAGACAGTCACCTGAGGGTGGAATTGAACCTGGGTCCCTGGTACTACGATCCAGCAGTGCTAACCCCCGAGCCACTGTGCTGCCCCACTGAAGAGCAGGTTTTCCATTCCATTTTCAGGGCTGTCTGTCTCTCCCATCTGCCGTGAGGGGATGCCCCAAAATCTATCCTGTTGTCACCTTTCCTATGAGATATTTTGACTGTGGACAACACCTTGAAAGAGAGATCATCTTATGAATCCACCTCCCAATGAATGAACCTATGTTGAGCTCCTTTTCGGTTCCACATAAGAGTCACATTAAGCTTCAAATGTGATACCCTTTCTCTTTTCACAGATACTGAGTTTCCCCAACACTTACCAGTTTTTAATCCTGATCAACGGTGCATATAGCAGCTTGTAAAATTACCCCTTGTGTCATTGGACCTTGAACCTTTCATTTCAGTTTCTCTTTATAATTACCACTCCCTTTAGGCAGTCAAGAGGAGAGGATGGCACTGGACACAGCAATCCAACATGGTGTGAAGAAGGAACAAGCTGTAACTGGCGTGACAATGGACGTATCTATAGATATGCATGTTCCTGAGAATGTTCTCCTAGGTACCAACTTCATTGTGGATGTAGAGCTCCAAAACAACAGCAATGAAAAGCGTAGCATGACTGTCTTCCTGAGTGGTAGTGTGGTGTTCTACACTGGAGTCCCAAAGATTGAAGTAAAGAAGGAGACCATTAAAGTGACTGTGGAACCTAATCAAGGTAAGGTGTATTGTTCTGGATTTTCTGATTCTGAGTGTATTGTGGCCTGATATTGGTGGGAGGTGGCGTGGTATGGTGAGCAATATGTGCATGCTGCATTCAAATATTTATTTGGGGTGGGAGTCCCATTTTCCAATGTTCAAACATGCAGGACATCACTCCTAAAGGGCATCCATTAAGAATTATTCTCCTGTACAGTTGGGGAATTGAAATCAGTTGGAATTGATTTCCGTGTTGTGGGTGGATGCATGGAATGGAAATGATTTTGACTTTTGTGATTGTGATTTTTTTCCTCAATTTCTTTACTGTGAGTTTGGATTCTCACAAACTGTTGTGTGGGTCATTCAGACTATTTCGCCCCAGTGCTGTTCTTGGCATTGAATGGGTTTGCCAATGGGAAGCCACCTTCTGGAATAAAGAGGAACCATTGGTTGGTGATATCAGGTTAGCCTGCATAAATGAGGCATTTTTTTTCTTTAATCTCTACATTGATTATCCCAGAATTTGAAGATGGTCCTAAGGCAGGGCATTACAACCTGTTCACAAAGGTGGCTTGGATACTAGGCCTGACGAAGCCAAACAGACATTATTTTCAATGTTTAATTGTTGCTCTGAAGCATTCTGATCACGATAACTAGCACTTTCAGTAGCAGGATTTAAAATGCCCTGTCACTCCTTCACATGCATTTCACCCAATGATAACCCATTGTGAAACACAACTGACCTCTTGTCGATTCTGAGTTGGGGTAGAAGTAGGAGGACAGCAAATGTCCAAACTGCAATCTTCACATAAGGCACAGCAACAGATTTGTGGGAGTACCATCACCTGCAAGAGTCCCGCTAACACATAAACAATGCTGATTTCGAATTGGAACCGTATCACTGTTCCATCACACTGTCACTGCATCAGAAACTTGGAACTTCCTTTTCTAGAGCACCATGGGTGCACCTACACTAGATGGAGTGCAGCAACACTTCCTGCAAGGTAACCCCCTGTCAGTTAGAAGTCTGACGCTCTTGTTCAGCTATGCAGTGACATCATCTCTTGAAAAACTACAGGCTGAGTAAAAGGGCTTTCAGAAGTTCTACAAAGCTGGTGCAGTTTCTATTGATCTTTGCCCTGTCTTTGCCAACATTGTTCTGCTAACTTAGCTCTGTCTTTCGCTTCCCCTGAAGACTTATCTGTCCATCAGCCCAGGACTTGGTGCATATCCTCTTCCTGTTGATAGAGTAGTTTCCATTATGGTAGTACTCTCCAGTTGCATCTCTCTGCCACTGATAGTAGGCTATCTGTGCTTTTGGAGAGAGGTTGAAGGTGAACATCACATGCCTCCAAGAGGCGTTATTACATGACCCCCGATGAGTGCATGCATCTCATCAAGGTGAGGGTTGGAGGTGCATTGCCACTTCAGATGAAGACTTTGAAGAGAAGAGGTAGCTTGTGTGTAGTGTGCAGTGAGTTCAGAGTGTGACAAATGAGTATATGTGGTAGTTCCAACATTTGGTGAGTTTGCTCTTGCAGGAGTTGAGAAGGGCTGCAAGAGGTCAAGGGCTGAGTGGAAATTTAATGATATTTTTGTTTTAACTTCCATGGAATGTTGGCATTGCTGGCCTCACCTAATATTTGTGGCCTGTTCCAAATTTCCCTTGAGAAGTGGGTGGTGAATTGCCTCCTGGAAACAGAACAACCTATCTGCTTTAGATACACTCACTGTTAAGAAATGGGTTCGGGTCTTTTTTACCCAGTGACAGTGAAAAATGGTGATATGGTTCCAAATCAACAAGCTGTCTTCCTTAGAGGGACCTTGCATGTGTAGGTCGGCCATGCATCTGTTGATCTTATCTTTCTAGAGGTTGTCAGCTTGGAAGCTGCTGCATTGCATCTTGTATATCATACACTCTGCTGCCATTGTGCATTGTTCGTGGAGAGAGAGAATTATTAAGGTAGTGAATGGAGTGGTGGTCGATGAGTAGCTTTATTCAACTTGGTGTCAAGCCCCTTGAATGTTGACAGAGCTGCATTTGACCAGACAAGTGCCAAACATTCCATTACATTGCTAATGTATGCCTTGTGAACAGGCGTTAGAAAATAAAGAAGTGAGTTATCTCCTGTGGAATTCATAGGTCATAGAATCCCGGCGGTGTGGAAATAGACCCTTCAGCCCAACAAGTCCACACTGACCTTCAGAGTGTCCCACCCGGACCCATCACCCTATAATCCACCTAATCTACACATCTGCAAACACTGTGGGCAATTTAGTATGGCCAGTCGACTTAACCTGCACTTTGAACTGTGGGAGGAAACTGGAGCACCCAGAGGAAACTCACACAGACATTGGGAGAGTGTGCAAACTCCACACAGACAGTCGCCCGAGGGCGGAGTTGAACCTAGTTTCCTGGTGCTGCGAGACAGCAGTGCTGACCGCTGAGCCACCGTCGCCCCGACCTTTGACTTGCTGTTGTCGTCACTGTTTGTATGTGGCTTGTCCAGGTCATCTTCTGGTCAATGGTAACCCCAAGGATGTCGACAGTGGGGAATTCAGTGATGGTATTCAATTGACTGTTAAGAAGAGATAGAGAGAGTTTAACATTCATTCCCGGAACTGTGCACTTATTTCATAATCATCATAAGCTTCATACTAAGAATTAAAATCCAGAAGAGACCCACTAATGAGTGACCATACACTGCATATAATAACGTCGTAACTTCCATACAATTCACTTTACTTCATGATACAACTAGTGCTGTCTGCAAATATTAATTACCTGCCTTTTAGTGTTAAGCTAGTTTTCAGTGCACACTGCAAATCTTTCACGGTTTTTCTTCCTGTTGGAGCTGTCTCCTCTGTGAGTCAATCATCTTTAAATTCACTACATTGGAAGAGTATGTCTTGTTCCTAGATTACTGCCACCAGTTGCTATGTGGTTGGTACATGCTGTTCTTACACTCAGTTCTTCACATCTGGGATATTTGAGGAAGTTGTACTGGATGTACATTTTTGTAGCTAATGGAATGATCAATTTGACCTGAATTGATGGAAACCAACTACTTTTATCAAAACAAGACACGTTTTGATAAAACAATGCTGCATTAAAGTAAAAAGACAGGCTCTAACTTCAAAACAAAGGATAACATTCTTCTGCTCAAAGATGGTTTTCTAACCTCTTCCTGTCACTGCCCGCAGTTCATCGGGCTCAAGTGAGGATCAAGTCAAAGGACTATGTCGATCATCTTGTTGAACAATCCATCCTGCACTTTTTCACCAGTGGCCGTGTGGATGAAACAGGGCAGACCCTGGCTGTCCAGAAGGCTGTACCACTGCTGATTCCAAAGATGAACATGAGAGTAAGTTATGTGTAAAATGGGCTCAAATGTCTATTTCTGCCAAAAGAGGGAGATGCACTGTTATTGAAAAGCAGAAAAATAGCGAAGGGTTTTAATTTTGCACCTGTTAACAAGAGGGGTGTTACTCTTGGAATGAAGTTCAATTCCATTTGAAGCACCTTAGTGATGGTGGCGGGCATTCAGGATGATAGTTGAAAATGGCTCATCAATAATATCTTGCATTTGTTTGTTCAATTTCGCCAAGTTGAATTGCTTCTGTTTCAGATTCTTATATATTTGCAAAAAATGGTGAGCCCAAGATATGTAATAATTAGTTCTCTAAGAGTATCTGTATTTCATAGCAGTCTTTGTTATCATCCACAGCAATAAATGTAAATGGATAATAAAATAATCATTTAACAGAATCCTGTGATTCTGCAAGTTTGGGAAGGTTGAAATGTGTACAATGCAAACTTTTTTATCCACATCACAGTATAGAGTGCATGCTTCTGATATGCTCATAATTAATGGAGCATTGTTTTTAATACTACATATCGTCCATGATCAAACCAAATGAATTAAGATCAGGCCATATGAGATAGCTTGTATTTCAATATCATAAATTCATAAATTAACTTCAACACAGTGCATAAGGAAAAATGAAAATGCAATTACATTTTGGGTCGTAAATATGGAATAAAAGAAACAATACCTCTTCATGTGGTATAAATTATTGTTCCCTTTGAGTTTTGGTACTCTTGTGATTCTGTCCTGATCAGTGCATGCCACTCTTTTTCAACCATATTCAACTCCTGCACCACCGAGCAAATATTCACGCTTAACAAATAATCCCTGATTAGATATATGTTTCAATGACAGTGCTGTAATTTCTCCTTGAACATTTCATATTTCCTATGCTTGATATCACCTGGCTTCCCATTTGCTCTGTATTTTGCTAATCAGCAAACAAGCCAATTGCACCTACTTTCTCAGACAACAGATGCTGATAGTCACCGAGTGCATTTAAAACAGGGTTAGTTAAGTTCTTGATTGGTAAGGGGATCAAGGGTTAGAGGGAGGAAGCAGGAGATTAGGGTTGAGAAACTAATCAGCAGTGATCAAATGGGAGAGCAGACTCAGTGGGTTGAATGGCCTAATTCTGTTCCTATATCTTATGGTCTGTTTCGATTAAGTCATCTCTGACTCTTTTGAATTTTACAAGGTACAAACCTAGTCTGTCCAACCCTTCCTCGTTGAACAACTCACCTACTGCAGGTATTATTCTGGTGAATCTTCTCTGATCTGCCTCCAATTCATTTAAATCCTTAAATAAGCAGGCTGATACTATGCAGAATAGCCCCGACGTGGTTTCAGCAGTTCTGAGGGAAGGTCGCTGATCCCAAAATGGAAAAGCTGTTGCTCTATCCATAAATCCTGGCTGCTTTGCTGAGCGTTTTGCCCCAGAAAATGGCATTAAATGGCATTAAAATGTATCCACTGTGACTGTTAGAAAATTTCTGTATCGCGGAAACACAGAATCCTTATGTGTGGATACAGGCCATTCGGCCCATTGAGTCCACACCAACCCTCTGAGGACCATCCCTCCCAGACCCACCCCATCCCTGTAACCCCACATTTCCCATGGCTAACCCACCTAGTCTGCACATTGCTGCTCACTATGGGCAATTTAGCATGGCCCATCGACGTACCGTGCACATCTTTGGACTGTGAGAGGAAATCGGAGCACCCGGAGGAAACCCGCACAAATGTGGGGAGAATTTATTCTCTCAGCAATTTCACAGTTTCTGTAGGAATCCTCAGGGATTGACAAAGGATTGAGACCAAGGTTGATTGATTCTTGTCAGCACTTGCCTAACTTTTCAGTGCTCTAACCACAATGGCAACAGGTTGCTGTCTTAACTAAATGATAATGGAATGCGTAAAGATAGGGATAGTCAGTATAAAAAATTTAAATTTTAAGCTCACACAAGTGAGGTGGCTTGCAAATGTGGTATTCCAGTTTCAAGCTGAAAGTAATTGAAATATAAAATGTTCAAGGAGAAGTTACGGCACTGTTGTTGAAACATATATCTAATCAGGGATTATTTGTTAAGCATGAATATTTGCTTGGTGGTGCAGGAGTTGAATATGGCTGAAAAAGAGCAGCATGCAGTCATCAGGACAGAGTCACAAGAATACCAAAACTCGAAGGGAACAACAATTTATACCACATGAAGAGGTATTGTTTGACCATCATGTGGATTCAGGTTGATAAATGATTAATTCACAGTGGCTCCTAACAGATGTGTTTTCTTCCCCCAACTCTCTTTAGGCTGAAGGCCCAGCAATGTTTGGGCGTGAGGTAACGATAGTCATTGAATTTACAAACCCTCTCAGAAAGCCTTTGGAACATCTGGTTCTTCGCATTGATGGACTTGACTCACGGAAGCCTAAGTTAAAGCTGTTCAGGTAAGGAAAATCAATATCAACATCAGTGATAGAAGTGTCACTGAACCTTGACTTTAAATGATGCAAAGTGACTCCATAGCTTTCAAGACTTAATATTGAGTTCAAAACTTTTAGGGCCTGAACATTTCCTCCAATGCCTTTCCCCTAACCCCCAGACACCAGGCCCTGTTGCCATGTGGGCTGCAAGCAAAGTGATCCTATTCTGACCCACTTGTGGTCCCCGTTAGCAGCTATTCATTCTCCCAGGCTGACCGTAACCTGTTTTTTTTTTGACTGCCTAACTTTTTTTTCTCAGGGCTCCATCTCCGCCTATCATTTACTCCTTCCCCACCCGCACCCCCACCCACTTACCTCACCTTCAGCATTTAGACCGATCCTTTTGTGGCTACAGTCAGTTCTGGAGAAGGGTTATTGGGCCCGAAAGATTAACTCTGTTTCTTTCCTCCGATGCTGCCAGACCCGCTGAGCTTTGCCAGTAATTTCTCGTTTCGGATTCCTGTCATCCGCTGTTCTTTTTTAACCTCACTAAATATTGTTTCCGGCAGTGCGTCCCTTTATTAACATATCTTCCTACTAAAAACTCAATGTCTCTTCAGGCTGTGGAAAATTGACAGAAAATACAAGGGCCAACTTTAATATCCCTTCATTCAGCGAAAGGAGCTGATGGAGCAGGAGTAGGTTTGGATGGTGAGGGCTCATAGTGGCGTTGGAGGTGAAAGTCTACACTTTCAGTATTCTCGAGACTCTGTCGATGTTGCCTATGTCCCTCTCGGTTGAAACAACAAGCGAGAAACAAAAAACACTCCCAACTCATGCCCCAGAGCAAGAGAAATGGAGTTGATTTCGGTGGTTCGTCACGTGGTGAGCAGCTATCAGTCCACGTCCTGGAATTACCCCCTCTGAGCTTTGCTTTCTGTCCACAGACGGAGAGAGTGAATGTTTCCAAATGAAAGAACTTGAACAATTGGGAATTCTGAACTGGTCAGGCAGTGTCAGTGGGGAGAGAAACAGACTTTTCAGAACCAGAGAAAGTTTTAAGTAGCTCTGTCACATGTCTCACTTTTTCTTTCTAGTTCTGGCAAAGGTTTATTCTGAAACACCAGGCTGAGCCTTTCTCTCTCCGGGCTGAGCCTTTCTCTCTCCGGGCTGAGCCTTTCTCACTCTGGGCTGAGCCTTTTTCACTCTGGGCTGAACCTTTTTCACTCTGGGCTGAGCCTTCCTCACTGCAGTTTCAGCCTTTCTCACTCCGAGCTGAGCCTTTCTCACTCCGGGCTGAGCCTTTCTCACTCCGAGCTGAGCCTTTCTCACTCCGGGCTGAGCCTTTCTCACTCCAAGCTGAGCCTTTCTCACTCAGGGCTGAGCCTTTCTCACTCCCGACTGAGCCTTTCTCCCTTGAGGAAGAGCCTCGAACCCAGTCACTCTCATTGGCTGTGGTATTCAGGAGAGAAAGGTGCAGTGACAGGACTGTATCTACCATTGGGGACCAGGTTTCCCCTTTTTGGGAAATAAATGTCAGACGTCACGTGAAGCTCTAGCTGCTGGATGCTCCCACTGTGAACTCTGCCATCTGTAAAACCTGGGAAAGTTCCACTTCATGACTTTCCCTGAGCTCCCTCCAGGGGTTTCCCCACACCACTGGATGGGTTACAATCTCCAATGTGAAGCTAGGTCTAAGAATAACACAAAAATTTGCCTGGGTATTGGAAAGCCAGTCGACACTTTTATTTGCAGATTTTCTACCCTCGCCCATCCCCCTCCCCAATTCTCCTGGGCACACCGCACTCCTGCCCCCTGCCCCCCACCCTGGCACCTCCAAAGCTACTTCCAAGGAACCAAGCAAATCCTGTTCATCTACTCTATTTCTCTGAGTGTTTAAGGTATTTTCTGTTTTTATTTCTGGTTTCCATTGTCCATTGAATTATAGGTTCAACTTAATGATATCAGTCAGCACTCACCTAACTTTTCAGTGACGGATTGACACTGGGAACAAGTTACTCTCGACTAGCGTACTTAGGGGCAAGGATAGTCATGTATGAATAATTTAAATGACAAGCTAACGCAAAAGGAGTGGTATGAAGTAGAAAACCCTGAAAGTCAAATTATGACCCTGTGTTGTTCATCCCTAAATCTCGCCTGGGGATTATTCTTAAACCTGAATAGTTAGTTGTAGCGTAGAGCTTGAATATGACTGAAAGAAGTGAGCTTTTTCGAAATTTCCCAGCTTACATTCATGATGACAAAATCGCAAGAATACCAAACCTCAAAGGGAATAGTCATATTCACTGCATTTAAACATGTCACAGTCAGCGGGAATTTGAACTCTGGTTGGTGAATAGTTAATACACTGTTGAACAGTTAATGGCCAAATTTAAGTTTAAATTTGGTCCAAGCAAGTCAACTCCTGATTAAGGCATTGCCATTGGGATTACACTGGGCAATGGCAGACCCAAAAAGCGAGATAGGGCTCAATGTACGCACATATCCCTTCGGTTTACAGCAGACAGATGGCCATGCGTCAACATGTGCAGATTATAACAAGCATAAGTAAAACACTCAAGCTGAAACTGCTTGTTTGCATCATTCTTGGCACAATTGGATTGTTAAGCAAGTGCTGTCCCGTTGCAGAATGTTGCAGACGATCTTCTGAGTTTTGCACGAATGGGCTGGTTGAGGGGTGGTTAGTACTCTATCTGTTATGAATGGTCAAAGAAGGTTTGGCATTCTTGAGATTCTGTCCTGATGAGGCAAGCTTCAACATCAAATGTGAACAAGTTTGTAACACAAATAACATCTTCCATTTGCAGTATCCTCCCAGAAAATGCCACCTTAACAACAAGGGAATTGTTTGTGCCTCGGAAGCGGGGTCAACGCAAAGTGATAGCGAGCCTGGACTGCAGTGCATTGAGGCAGGTTGTCGGAGAGTTAGAATTAAACGTTACATAGGAAATGTAAATGGAGCAGGCAGAGAACCTTCTTCTAATCTGCCTTTAAAAGGAGTTTTCTGAAGCTGTAATCTGGAGCATGTATTAAATGAAAAGTTTAAAAGGCAATTCTGATGTTTTCATCCTCCTATTTTTGAGCTTGTTTTCGTGCTACTTTGTATCAATTTTTTTCGCTTCAACCAATATCAAATTGATTACAACACTTAAGACATTTATCCTTGTTAAATTTTACCTATCTGTGCTCTAACATTTTTCAAACTGTGCAGTGCTTATGTTATCGTTAGCTGGATACCATTAAACTAGAACAGGGATTATATCAGTAAGGTGTTATTTCTCTTCACCTGTGGCTATATGTAAGTTTAGGTCAAAAGGAAGGTACAGACCTAGTCCTGCAGCTTGTTACTTTACTGGGTACCTGAATGAAAGGGCTGTTTGTATTCACTTCCTTTCTCAACTACTTTACTGTGTCCCTTCTGGATCTGTTCTGGAATACGGAATCCACAAGTACCAGGCAAATATTTTTCACCCAAGTTGCCATTTTTCATGTGTCAGCCCATGTGGTGTTTGCCAAAAAGCTATTCACCTTGAAGGGGCATCACATTTGGATGCAATCCTCTCCACATCCTGTTCCCACCTACAGTCACTTCCCTGCAGCTGAGGGTGGTTGACTGGTTCATAACCGATATATGGGGCTGTGGGTGGTCCTATGGGCTGGGAGGCAGAGAAGGTGCAGTGTATAGTTGAGAGCTACAGAATCTTACATCCTTTAGCTGTCACCAGGCAGCGATCTGCTCCCTTTTACTTTCAAAAGTATTCAAATCATACCTATGTATAAGTGCTAGTTGCCATTACAATTTTGCTTTTCTTTGAATGCAATGCAAGGCACAATATTGAATATTTTGATATTACTTTACATAACTTTTGTAACCGGTAAGAAATAGATAAAGTTGCATGAGCTCGCAGTTTTACATTTATGTCACATAAGGGCGTTTACATAGGACCAGCATTTAAAGGTTATCAAAGATGAGAGAAGTTGGACACTGGAGTCCTCTGAAACTTGGGACAGTTTTATTCAGAATGTATCTGTGCTGCCTCTTTTCAGGAAATTGCCTCATTCTGTCCCTGTACAAAGTATCCCACATATGGTCAATCATATTCATCTCTTCCTCCCTCCAAACTTGCCCATCCCGTACCCTGGCTGCTGGGTACTACACAGATTGTGTTCACACAGGCCTGGGCTTATAACTGTCCTAGAACAAAGGCCACATTGTGAAAGACAGTACCACTTAGGGCACATGCCCAGACTTGTTGGACCTGTCTCCCTTGCAGTTGAGGACCATTGGTTACAATATTCAGGCTGACACAGTTTCATGCAACCAGAGATAGGTGTACTGCTATCTCCTAGCCCTCTAAATCCAACCCTACCACTGTTTGGCAATTCTCTGATCCAAAAGTCTGGATTATTTGGCTGTTGGCCACATATTGCTCAGAAAAGAAGATGTTTGTGATTCACCCCGGAGAAATCTGTGTGTTCTGAGCCTCCTACCTGAGTATCAGGAGCAACGCGGTTGCCCTTATACGTGTCACATAAAAATGCCAATATGCCTGTCAGCGCCAGGGACCCAGGTTTGATTCCACACTCGGATAACTAGCTGCTGTTAATGGGGTGTTTGCTATGTTTAATGTACTAAAGTGCTTGATAGGTGCACTTATGAAACAAAATTTGACACTGAGTCACATTGTCATGAGGGCAAGAAATAGAGTTAGGCTTTAAAACCACCAGAAAGAGGAGTAGGAGTGGGCCATTCAACAAGACAATGACCCAGCTCCATATAACCCTTAACTCCCCAATAATTCCAACACATGTCAACCTCCTCTTTAAATCCAGTCAGTGATCTAACGTCTACACCTCTCTTCGGGAGAGAAATTCTGACGTTCACTGCCCTCTGAGAGACGAAATTCCCCTGTATCTCAGTTGTAACGAGTATCCCCTTGTTCTGTAACTGTGGCTCCTAGTTCGAGAGTCCTCCAGTAGTGGAAACATCTTCTCAACACCTACCCTGTCGAGTCCCTTCAGAATCTGGTATGTTACAATAAGTTCACTCCTCATTCTTCTAAACTCTAATGAATAATATAGCCCCTCTCGATAAGTTAACCACTTCATCCCAAGAATTAGCTGAATTTCTTTTGCACAGTTTCCGAAGACAGTGTATCCGTTTCTTTTAAATACAGGGGCTAAAGCTGTACACAGCACTGTGTGTGCAGCACCACTGCTATTCAGTACTTTAAGGAATTTCTCAAAGGAGAAGAGAGGGGGAGATAAAGTTTCGGGGAAAGAACCTAAGCATCACTAGCAGAGCTATTAAATCCGAGCTGGAATTGTGTAACTCTACTACACCAGTATCAGATATTTGGAGGCTCCAGTTTTGATCCACTTAATGGAATCTAGATTGGAAATTAGTATATCAGTCGACGGTGTGGCCCGCATATACAAAAATTTACCACAAGGTTATTTTTAAAGAGGTCACAAATAATACATTGCAGAGGAAGCGGGTCTTACAGATTATAGTTGCTTACATATTGCGAGCAGCATAGCGTCTTAGGAATTCTCATTGAGGGATCACAGACTGCCCTGGTTTCCTGATAGGCATTTCCAGCGGTTTAGCTTTTCCTCAATGTATATACCATTATAACACCATGATGTGCCATGAATTCTATTATGAGAAGCTTTATTTGTAGGTTTATTTTGTATCACTCATTTTTTATAATGTGCACAATCATTATTCCAAGTTGATTGCTAATAAAATGAACTTTTCTGTAATTTAGTCTTCATGTCTTCTTTGTGTGATTAGGTGATGAAAGTTGAACTGATATAGTTCTAGTTTACTGCAGCCGGTTATTAGGCTACTACAGTTTCTCACAAAACGGTATGGAACAATGTAGTGCCATGTACAGGCAGATCCAGATTCCATGGTCTCTCCTTACAAGGAAGAGAGGGCAGAATTCAGACTGACCCTCGGAGCTCTGGAGAGGAATCTAGTGCAGATCACAAGTGTCCTCAACTGAATTAACAACGAGGGTGAATATTCTTCAAAACAAAAGAAAAACGATAGTATTTCGGAATATAGCACAAGTTAATCTGAAGCAGTAAGGTAATGAGACTTGCCCTTTTGGTTTTATACTGTTTTTGTCTGTTCTGTATAAAATGTAAGGAGCTGCTGATAAGTGGAGAGAAACCTCTGAATAATTTAAACAAATGCAGCTAATAACTAGATTCAGACGACTAAAATAATGCAAGAGACTGCATTAATTCAGGGAGTATTTTTCACTGTCCAAGGATGTAGGCAATGTTGGCAAGACCAGCAGATTTTATCTATCCAAAATTTCACTTGAGCAGATGGTGGTGAGCTACCTTCTTGAACTATTGGTATCTGTGTGGTGTAGATCAATCCACTAAACTCCTGAAGTAATCCAGTTTCAGATTTCAATCATTATATCATGAGGGCCTCTTCCTGTTTCCACTATCTTTTTGAAGGAACAAAAATTTGGAGTTGAGTTGATAAACAGAGAGCATAGCGATGTAATACTTTGCAAAAGAACCGCGAGCAACATTTTTATGCAACAAGCGCAGAAAATGCCAAAGAAATTCAGCAGGTCCGGCAGTATCAGTGGAGAGAAAAACAGTTTAATGTTTCAAGTCCAGGTGGCTGCTTCAGAACTGAAAGATGTTGGAAAATAGCTTTCTGTTTATATTTTCCGTAGAGGCAGAGAAGGAGCAAGAGGGCAGATAGTGTAAGGGACCTGTGCAAAACTCAGAGGGGTTGTTAATAGTGGATAGTTGTAGATAATGATGGTTGTTAGTAGTTTTTATGCAACTTATTGTTATGGCATGGAATATAGCGCCTGGAAGGGCAGTGAGAACAAATCCAGCAGTAATTACAAGTACATAGAAAGCTGAGATTTGCAGTTATGTGGAGTAAGAGCAGAGGACTGTGGCTGTCGTCCTGCTCAGAGCCCAAGGGTGCCACTGAAATGGCCAACTTAGGGCCTCTTATCACCACCGCTGACATCTGACCAATGGTGGGTAGGCCCTGTGCCCTTTGGAGGAGCCTGCCTGGTTTCACTCGGCTACCTCTCTGTGAGCTCAATGGGTGGGAGAGATGGGGAAACCCGCTAATAGGAAACATTGTGGACTGTGGAGACAATGGCCAGTGCCATGGCAATGTGGCAATGCCAACAACTCACTGCCCCTCCCCAACCCTAGTTGCAGCCTGTATAACTTAGGCCCATTGCCTCATTATGGAGGGAGCATTTGTGGCCATCTCCTCTTAGTTGGGCACGGTCCCAGCAGCAACCTCTGCTCCTGATGTTCCTGCTGGTACTGAAGTGCTGCCAATCTGCCAACTGGCCAAACGCTCTCGGAAGGGAGTGGGGTCTTGTCCCTTGAAGGGATAGGAGCCTGAACGCTGGCTTGTCAGCTGCTTGAGGGGCAGTAAACCCAGACAGACCTTTCTCAAGTGCTTGAGGTGGCAGTATCTCCTGCTTCCAGCCATTACAAAGTAACCCCCGTCACAAATTACAGCGGCTGCTTCTGAGAATCCAGGAGCAAATTCTTGGCATTCGTCACCATTCTTTTAACAGAAACCTAACCTCAGTAAAATAACGAGCTAGCAGAAGAATGAGATCTGATTAAGTTTCACCTTTGTAGGATAGTACAAACTGTCATTAGCAGACTATGATATTTCAAAGCTGCTTTAATCTACTCCTCACATGGGAAAGAAAGAAAAGCAAGCATTGGCTTTCTATTGTGAGTGAGCAATTTGGAAATGCAGCAGTGTTCCATTTCATTCAATGCTTAACATAATCTCGAATCACCTAGCTTTTCATTCCTTTCACATCGACACTCTGGATGTGTTGCTTTAAATCTGTCACTAGTTTATGTGCAGTAAAACTTCTTAATTTGCAATGAAGTTGGCTGTCAGAACTTAGTTCTCTGGAATGCTGAATATATGCCTGCTCACTGCACAGCTCTAAAGGGTTTATATTCTGTGTCATTAAAGTACTTTAAACCCTTACTGGATTAGGGTCAAACAGAGTTTCAAATGGGATTTCCTTTCAGCATAGGAAGTAGAATGAAGAATATATGAAGGTATAAAGTGCATGCAGCAAGGTTTTGTTTCCTTGCCCTTGTTGAATATTGGTTTAGGGAAATGTTTATAAAACCCAACCATAAGCTTCTTGTGTTCAAAGCTTGTAAAGTAGATTGTGACCCCTCTATTGGCAAGGGAAATTTGGAAGCATAGGTACTGCAGGGTTCTGCAAAGGACATGACATGGAGGTGCCAGTGTAGGACTGGGGTGAACAAGGTCAGAAATCACACAACACCCGGTTATAGACCAACAGGTTTGGACTATAACCTAGTGTCGTGTGATTTCTGACCCCGCAAAGGTCAAGCAGTCGATGGTGTAAATTAAGAGATTTTTGAACTCCCTGGGAACTCACCTTCAATAATGTATCAGGTGAGGAATACACATTTTGTAAGTCAAATAATGTTAAACACTCTGCAACTAACTTTCAATCAAATAACTTCATAGATTTAAACTGTTTGTATATCGGCAACAAATAGTGCATTACTTAAAGAGTAGTGAAATGAGATGTATTTCCTCAGTTTTGCAGCTGGCTGGATCCTACTGCCCACTGGTGATTTGCATTCCATTTTGGACAAAATTATATCCTTGTGAGCAATTGCGTGGGAGTTACATCATCACTCACTTGCAAAAATCATATATGTTCTAGCAATTTGTCTTACTAACTGGACGTCTGTTTAAAACAACATTCTAAACTTTATGCTAGAGATGGAAGACTGCTTTGCGGCAGCAGGCTGTGAAATAGGAATTCACACTGATATCTAGGTCAGCCTGGAGCACAGGAAGCCAGGGTATTTTTAGATAAGAGTTTCTGACCAAGTCAAAGTCTTGCCCGCATGCTCACCAAGGTCACATTTAGTTTTGTTTTTGTGCTGTATTCTGAGCAGGTACCTGCCCGCTTTGAAGATAGGACAGTCATTGAGCTTGACCTTTCTAACCTCACTCTTGTGATTCAGAATAACGTTAGCACAACTGAATGTTCATCGTTTTAATTTCATACGAAGCGCAGTACTTTCGACCAAAGTGTGCATGTCTTACAGGACCAGTCAGGCTAAACATAGACAGGATGTTCCCAATGACTGAGGAGTCCAGAATGAGGGGTCTTAGTCTAAGGATAGACTGCTGCGATGAGGTGAAATGTCTTCACCCAGAGAGTAGTGAGCCTGTGGAAATCTTTGTCACAGACAGTAACCAAGGCCAAAACACTATAAGATTTCAAGAAGACTTTGGATATAACACTTGGGGCTAAGCAGATCAAAGGATACAGTGCAAAAACAAGAAGAGGAGACTGAGTTGGATGATCAGACATAAGCGTGTTGAATGATGGAGCAGGCTTGAAGGGCCGAATGGCCTACGCCTACTCTGATTTTCTGTGTTTCTCTGTTTTTAATATTGCACTCAAGAAGATGTATGGAAGTCCTCATGAAAATGTGGAATTCTTAAGTTGCCTGGGTGCGTGTGAAATAAAAATAAATCGACAAAATGTCTTTTTTCAGCGACACATGGAAGTGGCAAAGACCATGGACTTATGCTCCTGATGCACAGTTCCCTGGCCCCAGGAATATTCCTGAGATAATAGGCGCCGAAGTAGGTCCTGTTGGAATAAATGCCAGGCATGTTGATTATGATGTCTGAATTTCAGGAAAGTAATTCCAATGGAAATGCCCGGACTGCGAGTGGGAATTCCCACATTTATTCTACTTTTTTGATCGTGTTTGAGCTGCCAACCCATGCAGTTCCTGCCCTTTCAACTCCATTCAGGGCCTTACTGCTCACCTTTCACTACTAAAAACCAGTATTCTGGAAACATGCAGCAGGTCAGACAGCATCCGTGGTGGGAAACAGAGTTAATTTATCAATGGCCTTTCCTCAGAACTAGAGCAAGAACTTTCTGTGGGGCAACAAACTGGGGTACGGGTGGGGAGGTTGGCAACTGGATGTGATGGTAGAATGACAGGAACGTAGGGCAATATGTTATCTGTGTGCCAGATGGGTGGTCAGGTTAGGTACAGAGTTGTCAGGTCAGGGGCTTAGCCAGGTCAAGTCACTAGTAGTTGGGAGGGTCAGTAGTGGAATCTACCTATGCTGCATTTTGGGAGGGAGTCAGGTCTGGTGTTAGGTCATGTTGAGGAGTTACAGGGAGTCAAGGAGATGCCACTTCACTGTGATCTAGGGGTTAGATGTAACCTGTGAAATCCTATTGTGGATCTCTATTTTTTAAAATTTCCTCACGGGATATAGGCATCACTGGCTGGGATCAGCATATACTGCCCACCCCTAATTGCCCAGAGGGTAGTTATAGATTCATAGAGTTGCACAGCACAGAAACAGGCCCTTCAATCCAACTCATCATGCTGAACATGTCCCCAAACTATTCTAGTACCACTTGCCTATGTTTGGCCTATATCCCACTAAACCTTTCCTAATGAACCCGTCCAAATGTCTTTTAAATATTGTAACTGTACACACATCTACTATTTTCTCTGGCAGTTCATTCCATACACGCACTGCCTCTGAGTGAAAAAGCTGCCCCTCAGGTCCCTTTTAAATCTTTCTCCTCTCTCCTTAAAAAAAATGCCCGCTAGTTCTGAACTCCCCCACCCTGGGGAAAAAGACCTCTGCTATTCTCCTTCTCAGTGCCCCGCATGATTCTATAAACTTCGATAAAAGTCACACTGAAATTAATGATAGCACCACTAAATCCAGCCCCAAAATCAGGCTCGGTGAGACACGATAGAACAAGGGGATCGGGTGGGTGGGTAACTGGCTGGTCGTGCAGGGATGCCAACAGTGTGGGTTCATTTCCTGTGCCAGGTGAGGTTACTGTGAAGGGCTCCCCTCCTCAACTTCTGCCCTTGCCTGAGGTTAAACACCGCCCAGTCGTCTCACTAATGACAAGAGAGCAGCCCTATAGTCTGGTCGGACTCTCGTGACTTCATCTATTACTTACACCAATCACATTCAACCACCTGGCTGTGGTTTTGGAGTCACATGTAGGCCTGACCAGGTAAGGATGGCAAAGTGTGAAGCTGGATGAACACAGCAGGCTAAGCAGCATCTCAAAGGCTGACATTTCGGGCCTAGACCCTTCATCAGAGGTAAGGATGGCAATCTCTTTCCCTAAAGGGTATTAGTGAACCAGATGGGTTTTTATGACAATCCAAAGTAGTTACATTAAGCTAACCTTTTGTTCCAAATTTTTTTTATTGAATTAAAACTTCATCATCTGCCATAGATAATAAAGTGTGAAGCTGGATGAACGCAGCAGGCCAAGCAGCAGCTCAGGAGCACAAAAGCTGACGTTTTGGGCCTAGACCCGTATCAGAGAGGGGGATGGTCAGAGGGTTCTGGAATAAATAGGGAGAGAGGGGGAGGCGGACCGAAGATGGAGAGAAAAGAAGATAGGTGGAGAGAGTGTAGGTGGGGAGGTAGGGAGGGGATAGGTCAGTCCAGGGAAGACGGACAGGTCAAGGAGGTGGGATGAGGTTCGTAGGTAGGAGACGGAGGTGCGGCTTGGGGTGGGAGGAAGGGACGGGTGAGAGGAAGAACAGGTTAGGGAGGCAGAGACAGGCTGGACTGGTTTTGGGATGCAGTGGGTGGAGGGGAAGAGCTGGGCTGGTTGTGTGGTGCAGTGGGGGGAGGGGACGAACTGGGCTGGTTTTGGGATGCGGTGGGGGAAGGGGTGATTTTGAAGCTGGTGAAGTCCACATTGATACCATTGGGCTGCAGGTTTCCCAAGCGGAATATGAGTTGCTGTTCTTGCAACCTTCGGGTGGCATAATTGTGGCACTGCAGGAGGCCCATGATGGACATGTCATCTAAAGAATGGGAGGGGGATTGGAGATGGTTTGCGACTGGGAGGTGCAGTTGTTTCTTGCGAACCGAGTGGAGGTGTTCTGTAAAGCGGTCCCCAAGCCTCCGCTTGGTTTCCCCAATGTAGAGGAAGCCACACCGGGTAGAATGGATGCAGTATACCACATTGGCAGATGTGCAGGTGAACCTCTGCTTAATATGGAAAGTCATCTTGGGGCCTGGGATAGGGGTGAGGGAGGAGGTGTGGAGGCAAGTGTAGCATTTCCTGCGGTTGCAGGGGAAGGTGCCGGGTGTGGTGGGGTTGGAGGGCAGTGTGGAGAGAACAAGGGAGTCACGGAGAGAGTAGTCTCTCCGGAAAGCAGACAAGGGTAGGGATGGAAAAATGTCTTGGGTGGTGGGGTCGGATTGTAGATGGCGGAAGTGTCGGAGGATGATACGTTGTATCTGGAGGTTGGTGGGGTGATGTGTGAGAACGAGAGGGATCCTCTGGGGGCGGTTGTGGCGGGGGCGGGGTGCGAGGGATGTGTTGTGGGAAATGCGGGAGACGCGGTCAAGGGCATTCTTGACCACTGTGGAGGGAAAGTTGTGGTCCTTGAAGAACTTGGACATCTGGGATGTGCGGGGAAGATGTGGCGAAGGCGGAGGAATTGGGAATAGGGGATGGAATTTTTGCAGGTGGGTAGGTGCGAGGAGGTGTATTCTAGGTAGCTGTGGGAGTTGGTGGGCTTGAAATGGACATCAGTTACAATCTGGTTGCCTGAGATGGAGACTGAGAGGTCCAGGAAGGTGAGGGATGTGCTGGAGATGGCCCAGGTGAACTGAAGGTTGGGGTGGAAGGTGTTGGTGAAGTGGATGAACTGTTCGAGCTCCTCTGGGGAGAAAGAGGCGGCGCCGATACAGTCATCAATGTAACGGAGGAAGAGGTGGGGTTTGGGGCCTGTGTAGGTGCGGAAGAGGGACTGTTCCACGTAACCTACAAAGAGGCAGGCATAGCTGGTGCCCATGCGGGTGCCCATGGCCACCCCCTTTGTCTGTAGGAAGTGGGAGGAATCGAAAGAGAAGTTGTTGAGGGTGAGGACGAGTTCAGCTAGGCGGATGAGAGTGTCGGTGGAGGGGGACTGGTCGGGCCTGTGGGACAGGAAGAAGCGGAGGGCCTTGAGACCATCTGCATGCGGAATACAGGTGTACAGGGACATGTGTGGTTCAAAAGCATATCCTCAGTGCATCAGCCTGGGGTTTAGGATTACTAGTCCAGTGGGATCACCATGACAACACAGGTCTGCCAAACTCATGTTTGCCATTGTGGATAGCACCAATCACAGTGCACCTTCAGCAGACACAGCCAAGACAGAGAAGCCTGTCAATCCACCAACCACCCCCCCTCCCTTACGCTGCCGGACTGGAAAACAAACAGCACGGCGTGTCTGAGTGCGGCAGCCCAGACCTCCACAAGGTATGTCCATCTGTGTTACGGCAAGAGATCAGGAACAGCTAACAAGATGCTGCACCCCAGTCAAAAACAAGTAGGTGCATCCCTCGAACACTTTTACTTGTAAAAGTTTACCCTTAACTTCTTTGCCCAAGAGATGTTGGTCTAAGAAGTTGAACTCTTACATGGATGTATAGAGGGTAATAATTAATAAGCACACATTGATAAACATCATGAGGGACCAACCTTTAGGGCCATCTAAAAGAGGCCCTTAAGTTTACGAAAGGGTTTGATATGTCAACGGTATTTCTACTAGACCAGAAATAGACAACAGAAACATTAGACATTCACCAGTATTTCTAGCAGAAAATTGTAGCAGAGACATCTTTACCTAAGGAGAGGTTACAAAGTGGTGTGTACTATGGCAATCAGTAGTTTAGGCAAACAGCAGGGTGCATTGAATGGGAAGATAGATATGTGCATGAAGGAGAAAGGCGTGGAAAGATACGTTGGAGGAATTAGGTAAAGTGGGTGAGAGAATGTGGCGCATAAACACCAGCATAGACCAGTTGGACTGAACGGCTTGTTTCTGTTCTTGAACTTCAATGTAAACACAAGGAATCACCTTTCTGACTTAATTTGAATGGTGCACAGAATAATCTAACTATGGAGTGAGGAATGTTTTGAAGAACATTGAATCATACAGCATGGAAACAGACCCTTTAGCCCAACTCGTCCATGCTGAATTGGTTTCTCAAACTAAACTAGTCCCATTTGCCTGCATTTGGCCCATATCCTTCTAAACCTTTCCTATTCATGTACCTATCTAAATGTCTTTTAAATGTTGTGACTGTGCCATGGCAAATAGCTTCATAAAAGCCAGTTTACTGATCAGAGCCTATATCAACTAGTGATCTCTGATGCATACATGCATGAGCAGACACCTGGTGCATGAGGATGGCCCCATAAAAATGACTAAAAGGAAGAAAATTCATTTAAGAATTATAGAACCATGGGATCAGGTAGCTGAATGGCTGTTTGATGCTACAGTAATGCCAACAGTGTGGGCTGATCTCCTGTACCAGGTGTGGTTACCATGAAGGACTCTCCTACTCAGCTTCTACCCTTGCCTGAGGTTAAAACGCTACCCAGTTGTCTCTCCAAAGGGAAGACAGCAGGCCTGTGGTCTGGTAGGTGCCGAATACATCAAATAACACTGTCGGAAACATGCAAAGGTGAAGTCAAGGCATCAGAGAAAGAGAGAGAGAGCACAAACCTCCCAACAACGCACCTACCTAACCCTGCAAGTATCATCTGCCCCACAAGTGGTTGACTCTGCAGTGGACCCATCAGCCACCTCCAATCCCATCGATCTGGAGAAGAAGCAAATTGTCCTAGTTTCCGAAAGACTCCCCAAGAAAAAGAAATGGCTAATTTAGAAAAAGATAATGGGAACTACACCTCCCAGTCGCAAACCATTTCCACTGCCCCTCCCATTCTCTAGATGACATGTCCATCCTGGGCCTCCTGCAGTGCCACAATGATGCCACCCGAAGGTTGCAGGAACAGCAACTCATATTCCGCCTGGGAACCCTGCAGCCCAATGGTATCAATGTGGACTTCACCAGTTTCAAAATCTCCCCTTCCCCTACTGCATCCCTAAACCAGCCCAGTTCATCCCCTCCCCCCACTGCACCACACAACCAGCCCAGCTCTTCCCCCCCATCCACTGCATCCCAAAACCAGTCCAACCTGTCTCTGCCTCCCTAACCGGTTCTTCCTCTCACCCATCCCTTCCTCCCACCCCAAGCCGCACCCCCATCTACCTACTAACCTTATCCCACCTCCTTGACCTGTCCGTCTTCCCTGGACTGACCTATCCCCTCCCTACCTCCCCACCTATACTCTCTCCACCTATCTTCTTTACTCTCCATCTTCGGTCCGCCTCCCCCTCTCTCCCTATTTATTCCAGTTCCCTCACCCCATCCCCCTCTCTGATGAAGGGTCCAGGCCCGAAACGTCAGCTTTTGCGCTCCTGAGATGCTGCTTGGCCTGATGTGTTCATCCAGCCTCACATTTTATTATCTATTAATTTAGAAAGAGGATTGTCAGGCCTGTTGGGGTCAGAACATCCAACAGTGCTTTTCTAATGTAAAAATTACAAGTCAAGTACATGACTGAGACTTATTACATTTCTATGGGAATGTGATTTTCATTTAATATTTCACCTTTAGTAACTCAGAAGGGTTAAGCAAAGAATGGCTGTACAGTGCCCGGTCAATTACCACTCAGTCTACCAGAATGGCCCATTTATGGATGTTTTTTAAAAGTCCAAATGGAAGATTTAGAGCAGCACTTTTTGTGGCTCAGCAATACCACTCTTGCCTATGTGCCAGAGGTTTGTGGGTTCAAGCCCCAATCTACAGAGTGATGCACAAAGTCTAGATTGACATTTCAGTTCTGTATTGCAGGTGGCACAGTACTGTAGGAGGTGTTGCATGCAGGAAGTGTTGTATTGTAGGAGGTGCCATGTTGTAGGAGATGCTTTGTTTTGGATGAGCCATTAAACTGAAACCTGGGCTGCCAACTTAGACAAGCAAATACTAATATATAGGAAACCAACCAGCAATAATACTATACAACATTTCTCACTGTATGTTGTAACAAGCTACACGTAACTATAAATAAATCAAATAAAAACAGACTTGTCTGATCATTTCTCTCACTGCTGTCTGTGGGACCTTGAATCCACAAATTGTTTTTCATGTTTGCCGACAACAGCGGCTGCACTCCTAAATTACTCAGTTATCCGCAAAATACATTGGAACATCATGAAGAGTTGGACGGCCCCAAACGATTGCAAGTTCTTCATTTCTAATTTTGTTTCAGCTTTTATTTGCTCTTGTCATTCAGTTGATTAGGATTCTTTGACCTTGCAGTGTCATCTTTCGGTGCATCCCACAGTGCTTGGGCAATCAAAGTCTAGAAATTCCGCAGCGAGTAACTCACCTCCTGGCTCTCCAAAACCTGTCCACCATCCAAAAGACACTAGCCAGGTGTGTGATAGAATACGAAATAAAAACCAGAAGAACTGCGGATGCTGTAAATCAGGAACAAAAACAAAGTTGCTGGAAAAGCTCAGGAGGCCTGGCAGCAACTGTAGGGAGAAAGCAGTGTTAACATTTCAGGTCCAGTGACCCTTCTGCAGAAGAACAGTTCTGATGAAGAGTCACGGGACCCTAAACATTAACTCTGATTTCTCCCCATGGATGTTGCCAAACCTGCTGAGGTTTTTCAGGAATTTCTCTTTTTGTTCTACATTTACTGCCCTAAGTTTTAACAGGTAGTTTTGTCACCCAAACAATTTTGCAAAGACCTTTAAAAAATATTGGAAGCTTTTATATTTTTTTCAGTCCATTCTCATCCCTTTGGATTCAATATCATCCTTTAAGGACAAAGTACACCTTTCCTTCTCATTCCCTTTGAAGGTTCCAAATGCCAGGCTCAATAATAGCTGATATGCAGTCATAAAGTCCTAAAGGAGGAAAGACTTTGGACTGAGCCTTGCCAGAAATCAGTGAAGGGTCAATTTTGGCAGATTTCATGGAGGATTTCTCTGCATGAGGTCAACTTGGGTTTTCTTGCACTATCAACCCAGACTTGCCTTGGTACCTGTGCATCACCCTCCATATCACTGTGGTGATCGTACTCCCCTACACGCTGGCAGGTGGGTATACTTACCACTGTCTGTATATTCCAGGATGTCTGGTGCTGCTGCCATCTTTAAAAGGCCATTCTGCCAAGTGCTGTGCTGCACAGTTTGATTTCCTTGCCCTGAACATGCTGGATAAAGAATTTGATGCTCTGCTTTTCAGGGACACGGACCTTCTCTGCTCTACCAAGTCAAATGCTGTCATGAGATAGCAAGAACTACAGATGCTGGAGTCAGAGACAATACAGTGTGGAGCTGGAGGAACACAGCAGGCCAGGCAGCATCAGAGGAGCAGGAAAGCTGACGTTTTGTGTCAGGACCCTTCTTCAGGAATGTGCCACCATCATCTCTCCAATGCTTCACACTCGCTCTAACTCAACTACTGCCAAGGCTCACTATTGTACACAGTATCTTCTCCCACTCACCCTACCCCACCCAAACCCTGCACACTATGAACCCTCTCTGCCCTCTGCGCTCCCTACTCACTCATTCACTCACTCACTCAGAACACTTCGCCTTTAGAGGGTGATGACTGATGGTGCGTTTGACCTGAGGACCACCACACCTCAGGCAAGAGACAAGATTGAAAAGGAACACCTTCATGGTAACCTCAGCCAGTGTGAGGACTGAACCCACACTTTCAGCAGAACTGTGCATAAGGCGTCCAGCTAACTGAACCCAGCCTACAGGCCCCATGTAAAGCAACACAGGGGAGCAAATACACTTGGACATGAGACACTGAACTTTTGCGATGAAAGGATGGTGTGTGGGAGAGTGGTCCAGCTGGGAAAACCAGTAAACTGTGTTCGCGTTGGTGGTGAGGATCATTGTGAGTCTGCCTTCTAATTTCACCTAATAGAGCTCCAGTGCTGTACTGCATTCATTTGTCCTCATGTGCAATACACTTTAAGTGATATTACAGTGAGCAGGAATCTGTGCTTTGTCTCACAGCCAGTATGCAATGTGCCTTTAAGAGATATACTATCATACAGTGATGAGACCATTTCTTAAAGATATACTGCATCCTAACAGTGAGATACATCACAACAGTCCATCATGTAGTTAGTTATTCATAACCACCTCTTACGCAAACAAGGACACTGACAACAATTTAACTCACATATGATTCAGGATGCTTAGGGGTAAAGTGGACATTGTCTGGTCTGCCTTTGAAAATTACCTGCAGTGATATTCCTCCACTTAATCTTGACAACCTCTTTAATTTAACTTGTTATGTCTTTAACTGCAGTGGGCATCCAGCATGCTTCAATGGCACTACAACTGATAACAGAGAAAAGGAGAAAATGCTGCTAATACACAGCAGGCCTGGCATCAACTGAGATAGTGTTAACGCTTCAGTTTGTGACCTCTCGACAGTTCTGGTGAAATACCAGTGTTGTTTGCTTCTCTCTCTAGAGAGGCTGACTGTCCTGTTGACTGTTAGCAGCACTGTCTCTTTTTATTTCAAATTTCCAGCATCTGCAGACTCTTGATCCAGTCACAGTGATCGGAGAGTGTTCTCCAGTTAACCAGTTAAGAAGGCCACTTTAAGAACATTTTGAGTTCCTAAAAGCAATAATTGGGCCCAGGCGAATACAATTTGTGCTGTTTTTGGTAACAACTTCTGTGGTTTTACATAGGAGCATTTAATGGGGACAAAAGCCTAGATTCTTCTTGTGCGCTGATGATGTTATTATGTATGGCTTTGACATTGGACTCTCTGACCCCTGTGTTTAGGTCATAGGTGAATGCAGTACAAAGATGGATATGAACTAGGAGCAGAAGTAGGCCATTCAGCCCTCCTGGCTTGTTTTAGCATTCAATAAGATCATGTCTGAACTGTGTGAGATTTGAACCCCCTCCCATTCCCTGATAACCTGTGATTCCCCTGCCTTGAAAATGCTCAATTACACAACTTCTGCTGCCTTCTCCCTGTCCAGTCTTTCAACCTTTTCTTTCCACGTATCAATCTCATAACTCTTCTCTAAACTGCCTCCAATGCATTTGTACCCTTCCTTAAATAAGAACAATAGAGTCAAAATGTAAGATGAAGGAGGACGGCTATTATTGATCAAAATGGTGCTGTTTTTTAGGCAAGTCTGGTTTGCCTTGTCCTGAGATTTCCTCAGCTTTGAGTGTGCATTAAACGATTGTAATGGGAGGTTATACACAATATGCAATTTTCTTAAAAACTTAATAGGCAGTCACTGCTATTTGGAAAACTATGGGCCAATTTTTTACATCAGGTGTAAGCCAGTTCCAACTTGGTTTCTGCACTCCCACCTATTTTAGGTCATTTGCATAATTAATCACATTTCCAGGTGTGAACTCAGGTGGCTCTCAGAATAACTCTGCTGGTGGGTGTGGAAGATTGTGCGAAGTCATATTTAAAGATATTGGCATAATCAAAACAGCACGTTACACACTGGACATACATTGCAAAAGTGGATTCTTCTGGCAGTCTGCGCTGATGGGGTTTGAATTGTAGGTGTGACTGGATGGCTAATGGCAAATTGTCCCACCTCTGGGGCAGGGTTGGGGGTGGGTTGGCAGTCTTCATGAGGATCAATGAGGGGCCACCGAAACTCTTTTTCAAGGGTCGATCCTCCACCCTGAGGCCTGTACTTTCTCGCCCGGGATTTGGTGAGACCCTGTTCCAATTATATTAGGCACTGATGAGACCACACCTGGAGTAATGTGTGCAGTTTTGGTCTCCTTATTTGAGGAAGATGTGGTGACACTGGGGTCAGTTCAGAGGAGGTTCACCAGGTTGATTCCAAGGATGAAAGGGCTGTTGCACATGGAGCAGTTAAATAACTCAGGCTTGTACTCACTGGAGTTCAGAAGAATGAAGGTGGGGGTGGGGGGGGGGCGGCGTGATCTGATTGAGGTATATACAATGCAAAAGTGGATCAATAAGGTGGACATCGAACAATGCTCCCCCTTGTGGGAGAGTTTCAAATAAGAGGGCACAGTTACAGAGTGAGAGGAGGTAGGTTCAAAATAGAAATAAAGGAGAAACGACTTCTTTCAGAGGGTCATGAATCTGTGGAACTTGCTGCCCAGGGGGCAGTGGAGACAGAATCATTCAACAGATTCAAGAAAGAAATAGATATGTTTCTAATGCAAAGTGGGATATGGGCTATGGGGAACAGGCTGGAGAGTGGAGCCAAGACCAGGATAAGATCAGCCATGATCATGTTGAATGTTGGAGGGTGGTCTCAAAGGGCAGAAACACCTGCTTTCGCTCCTAATTTCTATGTTCCTATGTAAACAGCACTGTGAGGTTCCCCATGTCTCCTACCTCTCCTGTAGCACCTGCTAGAACATATAGAACATCACCGCACAGTACAGGCCCTTCAGCCCTCGACGTTGCGCCGACTTGTGAAACCAATCTGAAGCCCATCTAACCGACACTATTCCATTATCATCCATATGCTTATCCAATGACCACTTTGGAGAGTTTTGCCAAGGATATCTTGGAAAGTCACTGCATCCTGAACATGAAGCATACTGTAAGCCACTGTACCATGATAACAAAAGGTTGGATGTATCGCATCACTCATGAGTTGACAATCAGAGTGATTAAATATGGGTACCCGCATGGGCCCCAGCTATGCCTGCCTCTTTGTAGGTTATGTGGAACAGTCCCTCTTCCGCACCTACACAGGCCCCAAACCCCACCTCTTCCTCCGGTACATTGATGACTGTATCGGTGCCACCTCTTGCTCCCCAGAGGAGCTCGAACAGTTCATCCACTTCACCAACACCTTCCACCCCAACCTTCAGTTCACCTGGGCCATCTCCAGCACATCCCTCACCTTCCTGGACCTCTCAGTCTCCATCTCAGGCAACCAGCTTGTAACTGATGTCCATTTCAAGCCCACCAACTCCCACAGCTACCTAGAATACACCTCCTCCCACCCACCCTCCTGCAAAAATTCCATCCCCTATTCCCAATTCCTCCACCTCCACCGCATCTGCTCCCACGATAAGACATTCCACTCCCGCACATCCCAGATGTCCAAGTTCTTCAAGGACCGCAACTTTCCCCCCACAGTGATCGAGAACGCCCTTGACCGCGTCTCCCGCATTTCCCGCAACACATCCCTCACACCCCGCCCCCGCCACAACCGCCCAAAGAGGATCCCCCTCGTTCTCACACACCACCCCACCAACCTCCGGATACAACACATCATCCTCCGACACTTCCACCATCTACAATCCGACCCCACCACCCAAGACATTTTTCCATCCCCACCCCTGTCTGCTTTCCGGAGAGACCACTATCTCCGTGACTCCCTTGTTCGCTCCACACTGCCCTCCAACCCCACCACGCCCGGCACATTCCCCTGCAACCGCAGGAAATGCTACACTTGACCCCACACCTCCTCCCTCACCCCTATCCCAGGCCCCAAGATGACATTCCACATTAAGCAGAGGTTCACCTGCACATCTGCCAATGTGGTATACTGCATCCACTGTACCCGGTGTGGCTTCCTCTACATTGGGGAAACCAAGCGGAGGCTTGGAGACCGCTTTGCAGAACACCTCCGCTCAGTTTGCAACAAACAACTGCACCTCCCAGTCGCAAACCATTTCCACTCCCCCTCCCATTCTTTAGATGACATGTCCATCATGGGCCTCCTGCAGTGCCACAATGATGCCACCCGAAGGTTACAGGAACAGCAACTCATATTCCGCCTGGGAACCCTGCAGCCTAATGGTATCAATGTGGACTTCACCAGTTTCAAAATCTCCCCTTCCCCTACTGCATCCCTAAACCAGCACAGTTCATTCCCTCCCCCCACTGCACCACAAAACCAGCCCAGCTCTTCCCCTCCACCCACTGCATCCCAAAACCAGTCCAACCTGTCTCTGCCTCCCTAACCTGTTCTTCCTCTCACCCATCCCTTCCTCCCAACCCAAGCCGCACCCCCATCCACCTACTAACCTCATCCCACCTCCTTGAGCTGTCCGTCTTCCCTGGACTGACCTATCCCCTCCCTACCTCCCCACCTATACTCTCTCCACCTATCTTCTTTACTCTCCATCTTCGGTCCGCCTCCCCCTCTCTCCCTATTTATTCCAGAACCCTCACCCCATCCCCCTCTCTGATGAAGGGTCTAGGCCCGAAACGTCAGCTTTTGTGCTCCTGAGATGCTGCTTGGCCTGCTGTGTTCATCCAGCCTCACATTTTATTATCTTGGATTCTCCAGCATCTGCAGTTCCTATTATCTCTGATTAAATAGTCAAACTGTCACCCCTCTTAATCAGAACTGGATACAACGGGTCAAGTTGAGTTCATGCTGTGATGATTTTGGAAAAGACCCAACAGTAATGTCACTGAAAAAAAGTGGAACGTCTCTGCTCTGTAAATGTGCTCCTTGCCTAACACTTGTATGGTGCGTGCTCTATGCCACTTGCCCATCTGTGTTTGGATAGGATCCTGCTCTTACTCTTTATCAACATTCCATGCTTCATTACTGTAGTAAATAAATGAAGATGGCTAAGTCCAAAAAAATTCTTGCAGAAGTGACTGAGCTTCTACAACTACATCGATCTCCCTCCATCTACTGGACAGTGTTCCCTGGCAGTTCTAATTGGATCCCCGTTGTTTCATTTTGCAATATCTTCCACAGAGACAAAATGGATGTAAAGTCAAGGAGAATCAAATTATGAACAGTGCTAAAGTGTGGTCAGAGAGCTGTATTTTAATGGTCTTGGAGTTACTTTGGTGAGGACACTTTTAGAATACTACATTTAATTCTGCTCTCCCTGCGAAAGGAAAGATGTTATTAAACTTGAAAGGGTGCAGAAAGATTTACGAGAACGTTGCTTCTTTGAGTTATAGGGAGAGGCTGAATTGGCTGCGGCCATTTCTTCCCTGGACCACCAGAAGCCGAGGTGTGACCTTATGCAGGTTTATAAAATCATGAGGAGCATGCTCGCAGTGGAGCCGCCCTCTTGGCATTTCCGTGGGTCCTGCTCTTGAACTTCCTGCTTTCAATGTCCACCTGCTCTGAGAAGGCACAATGGGAGGTCACTTTGTACAAGACAGCTCCATCTATGTGCACTATGAACACATGAATTAAGAACAGGAGTGGGCCATCCGGCCCTTTGAACATGTTCTGCCATTTAATAAGATCATGGCTGATTTGATTCCTCCACGTCCCTGCCTACCTTTCCTTATCAAAAATCAATCAATTCTGCCTTAAAATTATTAAAAGTCTCTACTTCCACTACTTTTTGAGGAAGAGAATTCCAAAGACACACAGCTCTCTGTGTGAAAAATTCTCTCTTAATATCTGTTCTAAATGAATGAATTCTTATTTTCAGCAGCAATGCTTAGTGCTAGATTCTCCCACAAGAGGAAACATCCTTTCCACATCTCCCAATTCTAAGCCCCCTGAAGATCTTACAGGGACTCCTCAATTTGCAAGCCCCTGTGCTTAGGAATGCTATCCCATACAGAAAATTAATTATAAAGATTCAAATATATGAACAATTCTTATGAAAGACTATTTTACGTTGCCCTGCATTGAGCTCTGACTTGCGTACAAATTGACTTGCGAGTTAGCTTAAGAACAGAACTCATTCACAACCAGGGATTACGTGTACATGTTTTAATTGAGTCACACCTTTTCTTAAACACGAATGGACAGAAGCTGAGAGTGTCCAAAGTTTCCTCATAAGACAAACCACCCATTCTTGATATTAGTCCAATAAACTTTCTCTGATCCGCTTTCAAAGTAATTACATTCTTCCTTAAGTAAATGGACCAGTGCTTTACACAATACTCCGTGTGTGCTCCCCCCAGTGTCATGTATAAATGAAGCTTATTCTTCCTATTTTTATATTTAACTAACTTCGGTGAATCACGTGCACACACTCAGGACCTGCAAGTGTTCAAGCATATGGACGTACATGGAATAGTGTAGGTTAGATAGACTTGAGATCGGTATGACAGGTTGGCACAACATCGAGGGCCGAAGGGCCTGTACTGTGCTGTAATGTTCTATGTATGTTCTAGGTAAGTCAATAGGGTCCCAACACCTGGAGGAAAATTCAGCCATCAGAAAGCTTCTGAACAGGATTTTGACGTTCGGAGAGCTCTTAGTCTGAAGAGATTGAGAATTGGCAGGCCAAAGCATAGGGCTTTTCCATTTTGAGGGGTGTCGGCCAGAATGGAAATAAGTCTGACGACAAAATCCAGCAGCTAGCCCTCTGTTGAGATGGTGCTGATATCTTTTGGGAAGACGGGGCCCCAGCTGTTCAACAAAGTGAGATATATTGCAGATAGTGGAATATATGAGACTTTTTCCCACCCTGGGATGGGTCTGGAATGAGGAGGTGGTGGAAGCAGACACAATAACAGCATTCAAGAAGCACCTGGATGAATACACGAATAGGAAGGGTGTAGAGGGATATGGATCCTGTAAGTTTAAGACAGTTTTAGTATGGAAGGGCAAAATGAGTTGGCACAGGCTTGGAGGGCCAAAGGGCCTGTTCCTGTGCTGTTTTGCTCTTTGTTCTTTATACAAGGAGTAGGTTCTGGCATGAACGTCTCAGGCAGCTTATTTTGGTTGTTATCTCCTAAAGTCTCTTTCCATCAGCCTCATCACTTCAGAAGAGGCAATCTCTTGGCGGAGTAAGAACTGAAAGAAATCCTTAACGACTAGCACCAAAGCTCATTAAAAACAAGCTTTTGGCAAGCAGAAAAATGCTCTGAAAAATATTACTGGAAAATCAGCAGTTAAGTGAAACATCCTCTTTGCTTTGGTTCCTCTGGCCAAAAGTTCACAGAACGATAGGAATTCTGCATTCAGCATGCCCGCAGATTGGAAAATAGAACAATCCACTGGCCCACAGCCTTGTAAAATATTTGAAGGAAATCCCTACCTATTTCGGAAAAGAGTTCGGGATGCCAGTAAAACCCCTTCCACCTCCATGCCTCCCCACAATAAAAGTTGGGTGGACCCTAGAAATGACATGAAGTCACCCCTCCCTTACTCCCACTTCCTTACTCGCCAGCACTGCTTCTAGTGGGATTTCTGGTAAACCGATCTCTGCTCCAAAGTCAGGCGTGTGCAGACCACCAGCTGCGCCTGTAAAAATTGCCAACCATTGTTCTGCTTACATTTAAAAACCTAATTTCAGCTGTGTCATCTCTCACACTGTCATTTTTCCCATGAATTTCTCTACAAACTGCAAGGATAATTACGTGCAAATGTCTATTCACTACTAAAGTGTCTCCCTATTGGGTGAACTTTTTATTTATTCGTTCATTCACAGGATGAGGGGATTGCTGGCTAGGCAGCATTTATTGTCCAAGGGCAGTTAAAAATCAACCATGTTGCTGTGGGCCTGGAGTCACATGTAGGCCAGCCCGGGTAAGGATGGCAGTTTCCTTTCCTAAAGGACATTAGCAAACTAGATGGATTTTTTCTGACAATTGGCAATGGTTTCATGGTCATCGTTAGACACTTAATTCCAGATTTTTTTTATTGAATTCAAATTCAACCATCTACCATGACTGGATTTGAACCTGGGTCCACCAGAATATTATCTGGGTCTCTGGGTTAACAGTCCACGTTAATACCATTACGGTATTGCCTTCCCCAAGATTGAGTACAGGAAAACATGAGGGGACATACCAGAAAAAATCCTTTGATAACAAAGTGTGAAGCTGGATGAACACAGCAGGCCAAACAGCATCTCAGGAGCACAAAAGCTGATGTTTCGGGCCTAGACCCTTCATCAGAAAGGGGGATGGGGTGAGGGTTCTGGAATAAATAGGGAGAGAGGGGGAGGCAGACCGAAGATGGAGAGAAAAGAAGATAGGTGGAGAGGAGAGTATAGATGGGGAGGTAGGGAGGGGATAGGTCAGTCCAGTGAGGACGGACAGGTCAAGGAGGCGGGATGAGGTTAGTAGGTGGGAAATTGAGGTGCGACTTGAGGTGGGAGGAGGGGATAGGTGAGAAGAAGAACAGGTTAAGGAGGCGGGGACGAGCTGGGCTGGTTTTGGGATGCAGTGGGGGGGAGGAGACGAGCTGGGCTTGTTTTGGGACCCAGTGGGGGAAGGGGAGATTTTGAAGCTTGTGAAGTCCACATTGATACCATTGGGCTGCAGGGTTCCCAAGCGGAATATAAGTTGCTGTTCCTGCAACCTTCGGGTGGCATCATTGTGGCACTGCGGGAGGCCCAGGATGGACATGTCATCTAAGGAATGGGAGGGGGAATTAAAAGGTTCGTGACTGGGAGGTGCAATTGTTTATTGCGAGCAGAAGTGTTCTGCAAAGCGATTTCCCCAATGTAGGGGAAGCCACAATGGGTACAGTGGATACAGTATACTACATTGGCAGATGTGCAGGTGAACATCTGCTTGATATGGAAAGTCATCTGCAATTCCCATTATCTCATTTCATTGGGATTCACCATCAACTTGGTTTGTCAACTCTCCTCATATGGTCTGGGATTCCCAGGAATTGAGGATAATCCTCGGGCCACTGCTCCAATAACCTGGAGGTAAGATCATCAGGATGCTTAAAAAAAAATGAGTGTACTTTCATTTTCTTACAATGAATGAATGAAGAGTTTTTTTAATTTCGCAATTGGCTTTGGAAAGGTGGGGCTTGCATTGGATCCTGAGGAGGGACAGTCGGAGCACGGATAAAAAACCAACACATAAGTAGTTGTTTTCACAAGCTGTTGATGTCTTAAAACCTTTTACAGTCAATGAAGTGCTTTTGGAATGCCTTCGCTGTTATGATTTTGAAAGATAGCAGCCAGTATGCAGACAGAAAGTTTCCACAAACCAGTAAGGGGCCATGATCAGAAAACAGGGATAACTCCCTGCCCTTCTTGGGAATTCTGCCATGGGATGTTTTACATTCAGCCGAGTAAACAGATGGGGTCTTCCACACCTCTGACAGCACAGCACTCCCTCAGCACTGGACCCGTCAGCATTGGCTCAGTCCCTGGAACGGGACTCAAACTCAGCACCAAAAAAAAAACCCATATCGGCGAGATTGTGACTAACAGAGCCCATGATCCGTGAGGTCATGAAAAGATAAAACCTCGAGGGATAGATTCGGCCAGATTTAGAAGGACTGCCGCCAATGTGTTTCCCAGTAATCAGTTCACCTCAGCAATGAGAAACTGTATAGACACTGAAGGATTGGACATAGATTCTCAGCAATAAATGTGTTTTGTCACAAGGCCACTTCGCAGTGTGGCAGGGTTCGATATTGCAGGAACGTAACTCAGAGAACTGAATTGTTTTGTCCTCTACTGGACAGATTTAGAGGACACTGTAGCTATCAGAGGCACTAGTAAGGTCCAGAATGGATGTATTGACTATAAGCAACATTTTTCAAAGCGTAATTGTCAGTATTACAAATCAAGTAAGAGCTAGGCACTGGATAGAAACACATGTGAGACTACTGTCTCGATATATCGTTTTCAGGTAATGGTTAGGTGTTATAAACTGACAGTATCCAGATTGAAAACTTTATAAGGGGATATTCTTCCCCAATCTAATCATCCAACTTACATCAAAAAAGCTGAAACAGGATTTTAACTGTTTGTTCCTCCAATGCATCTTTCCTAAAAGATCAGCCCTGATTTTAAATGGGAAGGACTTGCAGTTTACAGGGGGTAGGTTTGGAGCTCTGAGGAGCAGTCCCGCCCCTTCTGAACCTGCAAAGAGACAAAATGTAATGGCAATTTCCTTTCTAAGGCTGACCCTGGTCCAAATCCAGTCATGCACTGGGTTGGCCTGGTTTCGCCTGGTTTGGCTCAGTGACAGATTCTGTTGCTTTCCTCCCGGGGTTTTGAGCACAAATTGCAAGTGGATCTCCAAGATACCATTGTAGTCCGATCAGTACATCTTATAAGGGACATCATTGGCATTTATATCCAGCGCCTAGTTCTAGGGCAGGGTTAAAATCAACCCCGTTTCCTATCTTTGCATTTTCAACTGAAAGCAATTTTACCCCAATCAATGTTTTGCCAGCTCTGTCTCTTTTATTCTGAACAAAGATGACCACAGTCAGTTGTTTAGGAAATTAATTCTCCGAGCATTTTAAGATGATGTAGGGAGTGTGAGATGAGAAATGGACAGGCGACAAATCAGGAATTGGGCGATCCCAGAGGAGTGAACACTTATTCAGCAGACCGCTCCCTTGACTGATGAGCCTTGCCCTCTAGCAATTATTCTGCATTGGGTGAATAGCGTGACTGGTTTTTTGAGCATGCAGGCAAAACCTGAATGCCTCTAATGTACAGTTGATATTAAATGAATCCTAATTTCTGAACCTTATGGGAGCTGCTAAGTACCTGCATCCTAAGTTAATGATTGTATCTGACCTTCTGAAATGCCACAGTTTTTCTTAATAGTTTTGAAAGTCAACAATTATCACACTTAAAGTCATTGTAAATCTGAAAGATTCTGAAGTCTGATGTTTTTTAGTTCGGTGTAGCTGTGAGCATTTAGTTGGTAGAAAAGCAAAAAACTGAAATCTTCTCAGTGATCTGCTTAAAGGACACATCTCTATGCTAAAGATTATGCAGATGTGATAAGGAAAAGCTAATATTTTTAATTTATTCTTTTTGGAGAAGTTCCATGCCAGCCTGTCCCTAACTGCCTTTGAGAAGGTGATGGTGAGCTGCCTTCTTGAACAGGTGCAGTACGTATGATTTCGGTAGACCCACAATGCTGTTGGGGAGGGAGTTACAGGATTATGGCACAGTGCCAGTGAATGATCTGTGATTTGGTTCCGAGTCAGAAAAGAGTCTGTGACCTTCATACAAGGCTTGGTGGATTACTGCAGTGCATTCCATTGATGATACAGACTGGTGCCACTGTGTATCATTGGTGAAGGGAGTAACGTGGATGCAGTACCAATCAAGCAAGATGCTTTGTTTTGAATAGTGTCGAGATTATTGAGTGTTGTTGGAGATGTACTCATTCATGCAAGTGGACACTATTCCAGCACACTCCTGTAAAGTACGTTATAGTTGGCAGAAAGGCTTTGGCAAGTCAAGAAACAAGTTGCTTGCCCCCAGGTTCCTAACTTCTGACTTTCTCTTACAGCCGCAGTATTTATATGCTGGTCCTGTTCAGTTTCTGGTCAATAATTCCCTGCAAGATGTTGATACCAGGGTATTCAGGGACGGCAATATTGTTGCACATCAAGGGGAGATTATTGGACTCTGTCCTGTTAGAGATGGCCTGGTATTTCTGCAATATGAATATTACTTGCCACTCATCAGGCAAAGCCTGGATATTGTCCAGGTCTTGCTGCGTAGGGATTTGGATTGCTTCAGTATTTGATGAGATGCAAATGCTGCTGAGCATTGTGCAATCTTCAGTGAGCATTCCCACTTCTGACCATGTGATGGAGGGAAGATCTTTGAAGAAACAACTGAGGGTCGTTGGGCCTGAATACCCTGACAGAGATTTCTTGGGGCTGTGATGATTGAGTTCTAAAAACCACAATTATCTGCTTTTGTTTTGTGTCTGATGATAACAATAGAGCATTTTTGCCCTGACTTCCATTGGTATATTTTGTCTGGGTTCTTTGTTACCACGCAGGACAAGTGCTTCCTTGATGTCCAAGGAAATCACTCTCACAATTTTACAACATTTGTTAAACAGGTTAAGGAGCACACATTAGAGCCAGAAAAGTCTGTGAACTGTGCTGCAAGAGCATAACTGAAAGACTTGGCAATCGAGTTCAGTGGAACATCAGTAAGCTTCAGGATAGCTGTCCAACACAGAAAAAAGTTCAATGACCTGACAAGGAAAGCCATGGTAAGTAAGGCAGTAACGTAGTGGTATTGTCATGGGACTAGTAACCCATTGACTCAGGCTACTGCTCCAGGGACCTGGGTTCGAATCCCACCATAGCAGATGGTGAAATTTGAATCAGTAAGAAATTTGGAATTAAAAGCTAGACTAATGGTGACTATGCAACGAATATAATTTAAAACCACCTGGTTTACTTAGGGAAGAAAATCTGTTCTCTAAATGGCACAGCCAGCGATGACCACATTCAAGGAATGATTTTATTTTAAAAATTCAGTGAAGGTAAAGCATGGGGAGCTTAGCTGACACTCCAGTGCGGTATTGAAGGAGTGCTACTCTGCCAGATGAACCGTCTTTCAGATAGGATGTTAAATGAGGGCCTTATCTGTTCTCATAAGTAGTTGTAAATGTTGATGTAAATTACGAAGGATCCTTCAACCAATGAGTCATCTAGTCATTGTCATAGCATTGCTTTTGGGAGCTAGGCAGATATTGGGTATCATGATTCCTTTATTAACACAGTAAGTACAATTTGAAAATGCTTCCTTGGTTGCAAAGTGCTATGAGACACAGGGATATCATGAAAGGAGCTACATCATTTCAAGCCTTTCTATCTGTGGCCTCCTCACCAATTAATGTGTGGAATCACAGACGTTAGTGTACACCGCATTCCATGACCGTATCCCTCCAAGCTCCTCTTCCTTACTCTCCACTTGCTAGTTTCTTTGATTTTCTTCCGACTCCCTACATTTCAATGTTCTCATGCACTTTCCGTCTATGTTAAGAGCTGAAAGAGTGTATAACAGGCAAAGAAGACTATGACGAGCTAAAACAATAATAATGTTGCCATGGATAGGTTGAACCACAGAATTATTACAGTGCTGAAGAAAGTCATTTGGCCCATTGTGGCTGCACAATGAATAAGCAAATCATCGAGCGCCAATTTCCTGCTTTCTCCCACAACCTTGCACATTTTCCCTTGCAAGCTTCCAGTCTTATTCCTTTATGAATGCTTCAATTGAGCTCACTTCTCCTATACCCTCAGGCAATGTGTTCTGCTTACAACGTGATAAATGATTCCCTTTTTGTCACTGCTGCTTCTTTTGCTAATCATGTGAGATTTATGTCCCCATGTTCTCAACTCCTTAATGAGTGGGAGCTTTCTCCCTATCTACTCTGTCCAGACCAACACGATTTTCAACACCTCTATCAAATTTACTATTAGCCTTCTTTCACCAAAAACACAGTCTCAGCCTGTCCAATCTATCCTCGTAACTGAAGCTCCTCATCCATGGAGCCATTTTTTTGCAAACATTTGCGGCATTGTGTCCAATCCCTTCACAATCCTCCTAAAGTGTGGAGGCTAGAACCGAATGCAAAATGCTAGCCGAAGGCAAGCTAATGTTTTGTACAAGTTTCTGTAGTTTAATTTGCTTTTGCGTTACACATCTTGCAGAAACTATCTCAGTACCTAGGCTCTGTGCTACACATAGCTGCGCCTCTCTGCAGTGGGTCACTTTGAAGTGTCTTCACTGTCAGGACGGCTGATTTCTAGGATGAACCCACTGGAGTTTTCATCTCGGTGTCTGGATCCTCAATGACATGTGTCTGCATGCATATGTGCATTAATTAATGAGAGCCAGCATAGATTCAGGTGTGGAGCTAGAACTGAATGCAACGCTCTAGCTGAAGTCAAACTAATGTTTTGTACAGGTTCAGCATAACCTTGCTCTTGTCCCCTATGTTCCAATTAATGAAAACTAGGGCACTATTTGCTTTATTGACCTCTCTCTCAACTTGTCATGCCACCATAAATGATGTATGCATATATATATACCTGATCCTGAACGCCTTTGCCCTTCATTTCATCTTGTCTCTTCATGACCTTTCGAACAAAATGAATTGCTTCACATTTCTCCAACTTGAACTTTATCTGCCACCTATCTGCCCTGTTCCACTGATTTGTCTATGTCTTTTTAAAAGTTAACAATGTCCACCCAACAATTCACACTATTTTCATATACTATATTGTTAGCAACCTTTGAGATTGTGTTCTGCGCACTGGGGCCTATGCAATAGCCACATATGGGGGGAAACAGGGGTCCCGGCGTGATCCTCAAACAAAACTTCATCCAGTCCAGGAAACATCCATTAACTCCTACTGCCTTCTCTCTGTCACTCAGCCAATTCTTATCCAAGTTTGCTAATGACCCTTTATTCCATGAGCTATAACTTAGCTGTTGTGCGGTTTTGCATCAAATATCATTTGGACATCCATGTACAATAAATCTAAACCTTATCCTCATCAACTCTCCCTGTTAACACTTCAAAAGGCTCCATCAAATAGTAGGAAATCCCTTCAGAAATCTATGCTGGATTTCTTTAATTAACGCACAGTATGTATGCAGACCCATGTCACTGAGGACCCAGATGCCAAGATGAAATCTCCAGTGGGTCTATCCCAGGAATCAGAGGCCCTGACAGTGAAGGGACTTCAAAGTGACCCGAGCTAGAGAGGAGCAGATGTCTGTAGCACAGAGCCCAGGTACTGAGGTAGTATCTGCAAGATGTGCAAGACTAAAGCAAATTATAGTACATAAACTCACAAAGGCTGAGTACAGAGGGGGTTCTTAGTTTGTGTTTCATCAAGTTGTTCCAAAGTCATTATATTTCTTTCAATTTCACGAATTTGATATAATGTGGGGGTGCTGCTGGTGATCATGACAGGTGCACTCTAATCGTATCGTATTTATAGTGTTTGTGCTGGGACTGACAGTCGATGCTAAGAATAAATATTTGATGGATTGCTCAAGACTAATTTGGTTTCATAGCTGTCCACCTGCTGTTATGTCACCGCTGCCTCTCTTCCTTCTGCTGTACATCGATCTCAAAGTTTGTCTATCCTCTGCCTCTCCTTCGTCCTCGGGCATGTCTATTTACAGAGCATTGTGGTAGTAGACAGCAAGCTATGACTCTTGTGAAAACTGTGCTGGAAGCATATTGCAAAGAACAGCCTGAACTTTAAGCTTTCCTCATCTACCTATCCGCATGATGACATCTCTCTATACTTCTACTTCTTTTGTGGATCAGTGTAGTGTGGTTGTCAGCTAGCACACTATTGGATAGTTCTTGTCACAAACATCGGAACAGGAGTAGGCCATTCAGCCCCTCGAGCCTGATCTAACATTCTATAAGATCATAGCTAAAGTGTGGCCTAAATCAGTATGCCTGCCATTGGCCTAAATCCCTTAAGGGCTTTGCTCAACAAAAATGTGTCTATCTCAGGTTTAAAATGAGAAAGAAGTCATTTTAGGTCCAATTCCTTCATCCTGTGGGAAGAGGAAGAGAGAAAAAAAGAAAATATTACAACTTCTCCGAATAAAAAAGCCAAGAGAACTTCATGCAAAATTGGGCCTAACATGAATGAAACATGTGAATGGATTGAAATTGTAATCATGTGCAAATGTCTGTCTGTGGCTGCAGTAGTCATGTGACCTCCACCCTATAAACTGGCATCTCAAGCTTCGCCTCAATAAAGCCCTTATGTTGAACACAATGCTGTCAAAATATGGCGATAAAGGAGGTATTGAGGTGAGTGCCCAGACCTGAAATGAAAAATTTCACAGTGAAAACCTTGCTTAACAGAAAATGACTGTAGCTTCTCCTTCACCAGCTCCTGTTCAAATTACTGGCGATAGACAGAACTGGGAGTAGTGGCAGAATTATGCAATAGCTATGGATTTGTTGAGCAAACCAGAACAAGTCGCTACACTTTAATCACTTCTGAGAAGAGATTGTTTCAAATTATATTCCACCCTGAATTTCTCTGAAGAGCAGAAAATAAATACATGGCACACATTGTAAAAGCTTTATAGGCACACTGTGATCTCCAAGTGGATGTTATGTACTTATTCAATACTAGGGAACAAAGTGAAAAAGTGTCCAATGATTGATATGCAATATCATTAACTCGGCTCACAGAAACCTGTGAATTTGCACAATTAAAGGATGTGCTAATTGAGAGAGATTTGTATTCGGAATGAAGGATCCCAAAATGGAAGCACACCGGCAGAGTGAGGATGAACTTTTACATGGGGGAACAATTGACCTGTGCAGATGGGCTGAGGTTGTGAAACAGCAGAGACCATATTTTATTTTTATTGTAAACACTGTCCAATGTCGCCCACATCACAAGAGTGAATCAAACAATATATGGCAGAACAGGCCAGGTTTTGCATTATTCTTACAGGTAATCCAGGCAAACAGGGCAGAACAATCACTAGGGCAGGATAAAATACTACAGAAGGCTTTGTGCAAGAGAGAAGGCATGTCCAGTGTGGGGAAAGAAATTGCACACAAGAATATGACTATAAAGGAGCACAATGAGCAGATACAGAAAGCCACTGGTGGGATAGCAGCTAAAGATTCTGACAAATCACTGTACACCAGTTACAGAAGATTGGTTCAGTTAAGTCAATAGGTGAGACATGTGTTGTGACTGTTGAAATAAGCACTGTTGCAGAATGAAAACATCAGCTCAACATAAAATGTCAGAATGACGCAAGTGCATCACACAACACCAAGACCTTCACAGACCTGTGCACAGTGGCTCAATCCAAACATGAAGCCCTGAAAACAAGATTAAGAATATAGGAAGGCGCTACACTTGAGCTGAGAGGACAGATTATTCTAAGAGCCCATTGCAATGACATGAAAGATGGTCCAAAGTTCCAGATCATAGGTAACAAGCAAATGCCATTCATCTCAGCCAGTGAAAGTCTAAATCTTGGACTGGTGACTCTCAATGTACTAAATGAAATTTTTACTGCGATTGTGGAACGCATTCTAGGTGAATACACAGTGTTGGAATGTCTTCCAGGAGAAGAGCATTTTGGAGTAGATGAGAATGCAAAATCAATTCAATATTTGGTGGGAAGAGTTCTAGTTGCCCTAAAGGTCAGCCTGAAAGAGAAGGTAGAAGATGTGGAGAAAATGGAGAGAGCAAAGTGTCGACTCCTACAGAATAAATTAGAAGCATGGAGGAAGTGGAAAAACTTACAAAACTAATCATATTTATTGACCCAAAGAATCTAAATAAAGCGCTGAAGATATCTCACTGCCCAATGTCAACAATTGAAGAAACTTTGCCACAAGTTGCAAAGGGAAAAATCTGTTCCATCCTAGCCATGAAGGATGGTCACTGGCAAGTGACTCTGAATAAAAGCAACATTCAGGAAGCCTTTTGAGACACACAGATGGTTGTGCACTCTGTTTAACATTCCCACTGCTCCAGAAGAATATCAGCACAGGCGACATGAGATAGTAAGGGGAGGGGAAGCTAGAGTGGATGGTCTGCTAGGTTATGGATGCAGGAGACATAATGGAAGAAGCCATTGATGACCATGATCAAATTGTAGTGCAACCATCCGTAAGAGATCCCCAGGCAAACCTGAAGTTGAACAAGAAAGAATTATGGCTGAAGACACATACATAGGCTATGTACTGACAGCAAAAATTCTTTGACTGGATCCCAAAATGCTCAACACTACAGCAGTGATGCAATACCCAATAAATGAAAATGCAGTGCAATGATTTGTTGCGTTTGCCAACTACTTGGGAAAATCCTTGCCCGATTTGTTATCAGAGTGTGAACCATTACACCAACTCATGGCCAAGGATGTACAGTGATGTCAGGGCAGAGGACAAGAAATAGCATGCATTAAAATCAAGCAATGCCAGGGCTGAAATACTAGGGCATTGATGATGAAGTCATCCCGCAGTGCGGTGCCATTGACACAGGACTTGGAGTAACCCTAATGCAGCATGGACAACCAGTTAGATTCACATCCTGAGCATTAATATAAATGGGACAATGCTATCCTCAAATTCAGAAAGAGTGCTTAGAAATTGTCTTTGCTTGTGAACATTTTCATTGATACCTACTTGGAAGAGGCCGAGTGCCAAGTGAGTCAGACCACAAGCCATTTTTTTCAAGACAGTACTATCTTATCTGAAGCGAATGCTAGGTATGTAACTCTGGTTGCAAAGGTATTATCTGGATGTGACAAACAAGCAAAGAAAGTAGATTATAGACATTAAAATACAACAAAGAACTGCGGATGCTGAAGATCTGAAACAAAAATAGAAATTGTTGGAAACTCAGCAGGTGAGTTGCTACCTGTTTCTCCAGCAAGTTCTGTTTTTGGTTAGGTTATCAAAAAGTTGTCAACAGCAGCTGCCCTGGTGAAGAGAGTGGAGGATTCTATGATAGATGTGAAATCTCCCACATTCAAAATAAAACAGCAGCTCATAATTCTCTGGAAGTCACCAACCCAGCAGAGACATGAAAAAAACAGACAAGTGACTTGTTCAAATCAAAGAAACCATCCAACGAAAGCAAGTCTCCAACCATTACAAGAAGTAGTGATGAAAAGATGGCCAGAGAGCATCGAGAGCATCTTGGGTACATAGAGATGAATTGACAACCCAACGGTGCCTCGTGTACAAAGGTAATGGATTTATTATTACCCTGCAGAAGTTGACAGGAGAGATGCTAAAGCACATCTAGACAAGCCACCAGGGAATTGAGTAAAGTCTGAGGAAGACAAGAGATGTGCTTTACTGGCCAAACATAAGCAGTAAAGCCAGGGATCACACCAGCCAGTGCAGTGTTTGTAATGAGGACCAAGCTAAGAAAGTTAGAGAGTCACTGATGGCACACACCATCTGAGCCAGAGTGGAAGTAATCTCCCATAGGAGCTGATTATTTTGTCAAGGTAGACAACCATTCTGACTACTGGGCGTTGGACCAGTTGACTTTAATGAGGACTGCTGAGATTACCCCAAAGCACAATTCAGCTGTTGAGGCATTCCTAACATTGTCCTCAGCGAGAGAAACCCTTGGTTATTAAGTGAAGAATTCGGTGTGTGAAATCCAACACCATCCATCATCTCCTCGCTATCCCCAGGCAAGTGGAAAGGCTGAGGCAGTGGTAAAAATCGCCAAAGAGTCATGAGAATTTGAGAAATTGCCACACAGATGTATACAAGGCAATCCCCGACTGGAGAAACACACCTACTGAGGGTAGAGAAGTCAGTCTAATGCAAATGCTGACGTTATGTCGAGCACAAACTAATCTTCCAATAAAGTAAAAGCAACTGAAACCATAAGCAGGCGCAGATGTGAGTGAAAAAAATCAAGATTAGAAAGCCAAATTTCATTTGGACTGTGAAAGCATTGCCAGAGTAGAGCACTGGAGAGTTGGCCAGGGTAAAAATATTCAATGATTTCAACAAAAGCCAGCTCAAGTAGCAATGTAGAACCTGTCTGAAGCTGTTGTCACTTCCATCATAAGAGGTGGAACAACCAGATAAACCATCACAGCCGTCACTCAACTTCAGAAACTGAGCCTCAATCGCAGGCAAGCACAAGGGAGAGGTGAACATATCACCTTCAACGGTCAGACTCAGAGATCCAAGGCAACAGAAACATAGTAACAACAGCTGTCACAACAACAGCAAATCACACAGGAATTGCACTCTGTTGGAATGAGATCAATCAAATGAACAGCCAACAAAAACTCACATGCGTACCTGTAGGAGGCCTGCACAATTTAAGGACTATGTGTACAATGCATAAGGAGGAGCTGATGAAAATAACAAATGACTGAGGCAGGAGAATGGTATTGGATATAGGTGATAACTTGGATAACTAAAAATGTTCATGATAATGATGCATTTTTTTTCTTCTGTTGTAGCAAAAAGGAAATGTTTGCGTTGAAATACAGTCACTTTCAAATGTCTGTTTCAAAGCGCCATGGAACATGTGACTCCCACCATGAGGCACACATCATGTTAGCTTATATCTTCAACTTCACTTCAGCAAGTGAAGTTCTCATATTCGACTCACTGCGGTGTTGTGCAGTTGAAACAGTATTGTTGTGGCACACACCTAGTGGATATTCAAGAAATTAAATGTATAACAAATGAAGAATTGGTAGGAGTTGGCTCAGTGATCGTGGAATGCTACATGTGCAATCATACACAGCTACAGCACAGAGGAGACTTTCATTTCTGTAAAAATTACTACTTTACACCTTGTTTGTTTGGTTCCAATGTCAAAAGAAATGAATTAAGGTACCCTGGTACCCAAAGGCATTTTTAATCTGCTGACAGCAGCAATGTGTTGCAAATCCATTAACTTGGCAGTAGTTTCCTGGAATAGTTCAGTAATAAAGAACATGTAAGCCAGTTGTACCTTTTTTCTTTACATAAACACCATTCTTATCCTTGATGAGATTCTCAAATGGTCCTGGAGGATGTTGCCTCAGTTTGTCAAAGGTGCTCAGAAGTGACAGGAACCCCTTAATGGTTCCAGAGGTAAATTCCAGAGGTGAGGTGAGGGTTACATCAAGGCTGCATTTGACCGAGTGTGGCATCAAAGAGCCCTGGCAAAATTGGAATCAATGAGTATTAGGGGCAAGCTTTCTGGTGGTTGAAGTCATACCTGGCACAGAGGAAGACGTTTGTGGTTGTGGGAGGTCAGACATCTCAGCTCCAGGACATCTCTGGAGGAGTTCTTCAGGGTGGTGTCCTCGGCCCAACCATCTTTAGTTGCTTTACCAATGACTTTCCCTCCATCATTTGGTCAGAAGTGGGGATGTTCACCGAAGATTGCACAAGGTTGAGCACAATTTGTGACTCCTCAGATACTGAAGCAGTCCATGTTCACATGCAACAAGGTCTGGAGAATACCCAGGCTTGGGCTGACAAGTGGCAAGTAACATTTGTGTCACAATGAATTGTTATGCGAATAGACAAAAACTGAGTACAGAATTGTAATTGAGACCTAACAACAGTTATATACAAACGCAAAGATGTATTCTTTGTCTTGTAATCTATTGTGCTTTAAGTGCACCTTACTAACTAACTATTTCTTCACAGCATTGATGGTGAACTTTTAAACTTATACACTACAACATCCTGTTCTCCTTTTCCATAAAGAGTCTTTTTATGTCGAGGAGGTGATGGCCTACTGTTATTATGACTGGGCCATTAATCCAGAGATACAGACAATACGTTGGAGAGCCAGGACCTGGTCCATCTGGAAGGACAACGACAACAGATACATGGGAACACCATCACCTTCAACTTCCCCTCCATGCTACTCATCATGCTCTCTTGCCGTTCCTTCAGTGTCACTAGGTCAGAATCCTGGAATTACATCCCTAATGACATTGTGGGTCAACCCACAGCAGGAGGACTGCAGCAGTCCAAGAAGGCAACTCACCACCACCTTCTCAAGGGGCAACTAGGGATGGGCAATAAATGCTGGACCAGCCAGCAATGCCCACATCTCACAAATTAATTAGAAAAAGGATATAACCATAAAAACATGTTGTTGAAGGCATGCCTAAGTCTGTAAGCCTGGTGGTAGGATTTCTTCATCAGGGCTAATCTCTGGGGCGGATTTGGTCTTCTGGTTTCCATGGCATCCTCCCAATCATATTCCTCCCCCAGCTCCAACATGTAGCATGCAAACACACTGTTATAATCCCATTTTGAAATCTTTGAGCACTTGTCCTAAATTTTCTGACTGGAACTGGAACTCTTTCAGAATGCTGAAAAATGAAGCTTGCGACTCTAAAAGTACATCCCCAAAATATTTTCAAGATATTTTTTATATGCTGATGGGATGTGAGCACACTGGAAAAACCATCTATTGCCCATTCCTAGTTGTCATTGAGAATGTGATGGTGATTAGCCTTTTGGAACTAATGCAATCCATAAGGTGTAGATATTCCCATAGTACTCTTAAGGAGGCATTCAGGGATCTTAATGTAGCAAAATTAAATGAATAATGATATGGTGTGATAATGGTAACGTCATTAAAATAATAATCCAAGGGTTAATAACCTAGGGCGACTATGCAAATCCCAACACAGCAACATTTTATATTATTTCATGGGATGTGAGCATTACTGGTTGGACCAATGTTTATTACCCACCCCCAGCTACTCTTGAGAATGTGGTGGTGAGCAACTGTTGGAGTTTAAATTCAACTAGTAATAAATCTGAAAACATAAATTCAGTCGCAGTGATAGTGACTGTGAAATTATCACTAATTGGTGGCAAAACAATCACTTGTGTTTACTCAGGCTCACTAATGTACTTAAGGGAAGGATATCTGCCACCTTATCTGGTCCAGTCCACATATGACTTCAGACCCACAGCAATGCAGTTGACCCTTAGTTATCGAGTCACTAAGTTTAAGGTAATTAGTGATGAGAAACAAATTACTGACTTTGCCAGCATTGCCTAGATCCCATGAATGAATGAATAAAGAAATGGAAAGTCAGGATGGTGAGCATCTTGGACAGGGACTTGCAGGTGATTGGGTTTCTTTGTGCCTGCTGGTTTTTTAAGCTGGCAGAGATTGCGGGTTAGCAAGGTGCTCTGGAAGGAAACTTGGTGATGTCCAGCAGTGCATTTTGGAGATGATATGCACTGATGCTATTGAGCATCAGTGGTGAGGGTGAAGGTGTTTAAGTTCTTGGTTGGTGTGTCAATCAAGTCAGCTGTATTATCCTGGATGGTGTCAAACTTCTTGAGTGTTGTTAGAGCTGCACTCATCCAGGCAAGTGGAGAATACTCCACCATAACACATGACCTCTAACAATGACAACCACCTTCCTTTGTGCTAGGTATAACTCCAAACTGCAGAGAACTTTCTCCTCAATTCCTATTGACTCCAATTTTGTTGAGGTTCCTTGGTGCAATACTTGAGTCAGCTACTTTGATGTCAATGGCAGTCAGCCTCATCTTTATTTTATTTTCTTGTGTTCAAGTGATGGGTGACACTACCCGATTTGAAGCATACGCTTTGAAAATGACAGTCACTTCCCCTGCTGTTTGCAGAATTGGGCATGAGGACTACCATAGGAATGAATATCATTTGAACACACAGTGTGCAGTCTGTCCTGATGAAGAGTCACTAAACGTGAAACATTGAGTGTGCTTTCCTTCTGTCAGATCTGCTGTGTTTCTCCATCAATTTCTGTTTTTGGTGCACAAAAAAATCAGATTTGCTCCCAAGAGGCTTACCCCTGCTTTCACCCTCCCTTCTGATCAGAATTCCCAAGGTTGTAGGTTCAAATTGACACATAAATAAGATCTGTTAAGAACACATAAAAGCATGCCTCATGATGCTCCGATTCGTTGTATTACATTGGTCAAGTTTCAATAAGGAATATTATCAAAAAAATAAGAGAGAAATGATACAAAATACTTTCTTCCAGTCTGGCTTTCACATCCAGTCATATGACAGGCATCCCCATAGGGCAACCCACCCAAACAATAGAATATAAAGCACATTTGCTGAAAGTCTTTGTGAGCACACTCCATATTAATCAGGGTCAATTCAGAAAGATGTCAAGTGATTACTACGGGGCTAGGATCTAAACGAAATGCAGATTCTCTGTGGATCCTGCTCACCTAAATTCTGCAAGGGAGGGCCACACTCTTTCACAGTATCTTGACCTAACTGCATGAGGGAAATTCAGGGACAGCCAGTAAGGACCAAATTATAGAATATGTTGATAGTTTATCTTTTATACTTCTTACAAAGGGAGAATTAACCCTGTCATGTTAAAAAGTGGAATAGAGATAGTAGGAACTGCTGATGCTGGAGAATCCGAGATAACATGGAGTAAGGCTGGATGAACACAGCAGGCCAAGCAGCATCAGAGGAGCAGGAAAACTTGATGTTTTGGGTCGGGACCCTTCCTCAGAAAATGTTCAAAAGTGGGTTGATTTGAAGTGTGCAGTGATTGGAACGAGGACCACGTGAATCTCATTGACTATGAGATGCTTGATTGGGGTTGTTAACCTGAACTAATCAGGGAGCTCTGGCTGACAGACATAAACGGGAGATTCAGAGATTCTCCTGATTATGAGTTGGCTTGACAATACCCATGTACTGTGCACATGTAAATAAAGGGTGATGTGTTGATTTGTTACCAGCCTCTGTGTAGTTATTTCAAAGTGTTAACTGTTATACAGTAAACTGTTCTTTCTCACCTTTTTACTAATTAAGTTAGAATTGGCTCAGTTAGCCTTACAAGTCCCGCCTCCCTGCCCACACACTATTATAGCACGAGCAGTGCAATATTTGGGTCAGTTAATTTGTAAGCAAGAACAATTTTTTAAAAATTGTGTTTATTTTAAATGGTAATTTTGTCACCCATCCACTTACTCTTTTCTGGAGTAGGATTGGGTACAGGAAAGGAAGAAGGCTATCTGCCCATTGGAATTCTACATGTTAGCCACACTTTTCCACACACTTAAAGCACATCTGGCAGGGGCACCGTAAAATCCATCCCAAATTTTCAATATTGACTACCAGTGGACAGGTCCGACCCTTCTCTATACATACTGCCCCAATTCCCTCCTGCAAGTTGGGCAAAGTGATCTGCTATTCTGACTGTTCTAACAGTTTCCTAACACACCAGACGGAGATGGTAACCAGGCAAAAATATGTTGCCGATGTAGAGTATCGCAAGACATGGGCAATAGTTGGAAAAGCATTTAAAGTCTGCAGCCTGATTTTCTGACCTTTGCTGATAGCAGGGTTCCAAACTTATGCAGGGTTTTCGCGAGATTATCCTTTTAATCAATGGCTAGGCACAGAAATGTCAAATAGGTGAATAGCCATAGATTTTCTTCAGCAAAAAGAGAGAAGAATGAAACACTGCAACAAGCTGGAGGAGGCTATGACCCAGCAGTACTATCGCTAGACTCTTAATTCAGAGACCTTGTTAATGTTCTAGCGTCCCAGGTTCCAATCCCGCCGTAGCAGATGGTAGATTTTGAATTCAATGAAAACAAAAATATGGAATTATGAGTCTAATGATGGCCATGAAATCATTGCCGGTTGTCGGGTAAACTTTAAAGAAGGAAATCTGCCATCCTTACCTGGTCTGGCCCAGACGTGACTCCAAATTCTCAGCAATGTGTGTGACTCTTATTTGTCGTCTGGGCAATTAGGGATGGACAACAAATGCTGGCCTAGCCAGTGACACCCTCATCCTGTGAATGATTTTTTTTAAGAACCTGCTAGATTAACGAGCATGACGATCAAGCAATTATATTCTTGACATTATGTTTAGCAGAAACAGGACTGTGAGCAGCAAAATGGTTTAGACGTCCAGGACGTGGATAGGAATGTTCAGCTTAGACATTGTTACTTACCAAGGAGAAGCAATGGCCACATGGCACAATTTTACAGAGGAGTGGCAAACATGATATGGCGAAGGAGACCGACATAGCACCAAAACAAACTGTAGCTGACATAATAGCCACAGAGGTAATTCACTGAAGGTGATCTAGTGTGGTTGGCTTCTGTACAAGCACGTTCAAACATGACAAACATGAAAAGGTACTCAACATGAAAGTTCAAGATTTCCGCTGAGCAAAGTGGCCACATGGAGAGAACTAATAGCCTACGGCATGTGATATTCCTTCTTACAGATCACCTTGCCTCATGGCGAATCAAGCATTGACAAATTACAAAAGTGTTGAACACCTCTCCCCTGAGAGGGCTCTCTGATGAACAGGGAGATGGCTTTGAATGTTTAACTGCTTGGAATCATCTGTTGTGTTACTTTATTGACGAGTTGGTATGGAACCTTCAAATTAACAGCACCTCCTAAACCTACAAACAACGGTAGAATCTAGAAGAATGGGGAAACAGGGGCATGGCAACACCTGCTACAAGTTACCCTCCTGTGGGGATCAGAACCAGGACCGGGTGGATCTCATTTACTACGTGACCCTTGACTGAGGTTGTTAACCTGGGCCAATCAGGGAGCCCTGGCTGACAGATATGAACAAGGGGTTCAGCAGGTCTCTGCGTTCCAGAGACTGACTGGTCAGAGCCCATGTACTGTGTACATGTAAATAAAAGTTGACTTGGTGACAGGATAACAGCCTCTTGGAGTTATTTTATCTCCAAACCACACTCCAGCCTGACTTGGAACCAGTAATTGGTTATCATTTCAGAAGTCTCTCCCAGCAGCATGGCAGGTGTACCTACATCACATTGGCTGAAACAATTCAAGAAAGCAGCTCAACACCATTTTCTCATTGGCAATTAGTGAATTCTAGACTTAACAGTGACACACACACCCCCGAGTTAATTTTTAAAAGTACTTGTTTGCTATTAGAATGTTCACTGCATTTCTATTTACCAGGTTGCTGCCTTTCTTTAAAAGAGAAGCAGGAATTTCATCAATCATTGCATTTGTTACTAATGTTTAACCCCAAGGGTGTTTGGTCCTTTATTCATGCTATTATACTGTCTGATTTAATTATTGTTCTTCAGCTCATTACTGTGTTGTCAAAACACATCTTTTTGTGTCAATATTGATCATTTTGCCCTTGAAGATAAGACCCAATACAGATATTAATTACTGTGTGATATATGCTACATGATATTCAAAAATATCACGGTTGTATGAGTTAATCCCAAAATGATTGCAAAAGATGGACTGTCACAGCTGTAATTAAATCTCTGCATAAATTGTTTGGCTCGAGGTGTGAAATTTGGAGATTTTGGCAATCCAATATGTCATCTGTGTATGCACATGCATTGAGTCACAGAGCCAAAAATTGGTAGGAACATAGGATACTCACTCTGTACCACTGGTGAAGCAAGTTGCACAGGGGACTGAACTCTGCAACATATTGTAGCTGGCAGGAAACTGGAAAATACAAAGCAGAGGTACTAACAGGAAAGTACTGCCAGTCCCAGCTGATGAATAACTACAATCTTATAATTGCAAAAGCATTAAAAAGAATCTCTCTTCAGTTGCCAAGTGTGGAATAAATTTAAATGATTTGGCTGCTTCTCAACAGCAATCCCGAGAAGAGAAAACGCCACTTAAGAGTAGGTTTTCTACGTATTATCTTCCCATTCATTTTAATAGGATTGAGTTCCTAATGGGGAGAAGTAATTCATCTTTTTGTCAGTTTTATTCCTCACTCACAAACAGTGATTAAAAGAAAGCAAGGATTAACCTACAGAGCAATATGCTGAATAGAGGTGATTCTGATGGCAAAGCGTGCAGAGTGGAAAGGGAATCTGAGCCTCCACTGAACCAATCTCCCTGCTCCCATCCCACTTTCAGTGCCATCAATCCCATCAGATCTTTCATATTCCAATGCCTGACATTGCAGCCAGCTTCATCTGCATTTGAATGTGCGATTTGCCTGATCCCTCCCTGCCAGTCTCTTCTTGATCACCTCAAGCATTAATACCTTTCCTTCTCTGACATCAGGTTACATTGTGACTCCAGGGTTACGGATTCTGCACTGTCACTGGGTCAGAAACCTGGAATTCCCTTCCCAGCAGCATTATGGTCTACGTACACCACATGGACTGCAGCAGTTCAAGAAGACAGCTCACCACCATCTTGTCAAGGGCAACTAGGGATGGGCTGTAAATATCGGTCCAGCCAATGTGTAAGAGGCCAAGAACAAATTCAGCTCCAATTCAGACATCTTTGAGCTTCCTCTTTTGTCCTCTCCATTGATAACTCTGATGATAGGAGAAACGGATTCCTTTTCCTCCAAGACTGAGGCAATGAGCTCTGCTGCTCCAGTTCTTTCTTCCACCACAGTCTCCCCATCCTCTGATCCACAAACCTTATCTACATTCACAGGAGAAGCTGCATCTAGATACTTCCCAGAACGTACAACTCCTAGTGAATTTGAGGACTGCGTCCGATTTGTGGCATTTCCATTCTGAGCATCTTGGTTGACGATGCACAATTTTGCTTTTCCAAAACTGGACAGCTGGAAAGCAGAGGCAGGGGCAAATATTAAGGGCCCTAGTCTGGATTCCAGGCATCTGGCCCAACCCAAGAGCCTAGGCCTAGCCCTGACCCAAAAACAGTGGCACCAGCACCCCACCCCCCCAACACCACCCCCCTGCTGTAACCCCTATCCTGGGGCTCTGCATAAAGGTGAATATTCCACAGGATTCTGCCACTTGTCCACTGGTCTGAGAGCCAAAGAAATCTTCATGGAATTTCAGCCGCTAAGCTGTCTCTAGTCTAGCATCAAAGCATATTTTTTATTTCTCATTCACAGGACGTGGACATCACCCCAGGTCAGCATTAATGACCATCGCTAATTGCCCTTGCAAAGGTCATATTGAGCCACCTCCTTGACCTGTTGCAGTTCATGTGGTGTAGTAACACCCAGAGTGCTGCTGGGAAGGGAATTATAAAGCCTTAGAGATTTACAGCATGGAAACAGGCCGTTCAGCCCAAATTGTTCATGCTGCCCAGGTTTCACACTTAAACTAGTTTGATTTGCCTGCAAGGAGTCCTAGGATTTTTGCTCAGTACCAGAGAAGGAATGAGAAGAGAGTTTCAAATCAGGGTGGTGTGTGCTTTGGATGGGAACCTACCTTGTCCCCCTGTCCTTCCAGATGGTAGAGGCCATGGGTTTGGAATCTGCTTTCTAAGGCATGCGGACAAAATCAACAACCATTCAGCTTCTATGAGAACGTTTATAGATATTTTTAACCAATCTGTTCAGAGATGTTATGAACTACTACTGTGCCCTAAGAGCTCTCAAAAATTGAGTTCCAATTCCATTCCCCTTATTTTCCATGGAGACTACAAAGAGATAGAGAGAATGGGCATGGAAATATCATTAGCTTAACAAACCACCATTTAAGAGCTAACAATTGAAAGTAGACTGGATGGTTTTCATGAGTCTTATAGCTTCTATGACTCAACATTGTTGAAGTCCTGTCCTTACTCCACACTTACTGCCGTTTTAGTCAGCCCTAGACTTGACCTCCAAAGCTCATCTTGCCAGCCCATGTGTTCCCATCTTCAATCCTGCAGCCTTTCTGCCCATCTCCTACTCTGTGCATAGTTCTGCTGAATCCCATTGCTTCTTGTCCCATCAGAGCCCTAATTTCAAAACCCCAATTCTTATTTACTACTCACCCCAATGTCTTGCACCATCCTGAACCATTTCCTCCAGCTATTTGTCACAGCAGGGGCTTCGAGTTCTAACTCAACTCTTCTGCTCCATCTTTCACCTCTCTCAACTCCACCATCGAAAAACTTCCTTAAAGCTAACAGTTCATTCAGTGATCATGAAAGCCGGAGTTCATGAGTCCAGATTGCCATCCTGATCCTCTTTTGAAGACCCAGAGTGCATTGCTCAATAAGAGTAAGTTTGTTTTGGTCCTGGTAGATATTCTTAGCTTTGAAACAGATCATCCAATGATCAGTAACCTCCATGGAAACAGTTTAATTTTAGAATGTTATAAAACAGTAGGAATTTTTAAATCTTATTTCTTAGCATAACAACAATGCAATAAACATCTGCAAAATCTTCCTGGTGGGCACATATAATAAGGACAATGAGTGTGTCACAGATCCAATCTGGTTTCATCTTCACAATATTTCTCTCAAACATTTTCTTTTCCTGCTGCCCTAAGATTCCATCTCTCTCCTTTCCTTGAATCCGGATAATATTTCTGATCAACTGGCGAGCAAGTTTGAAGCCTGTTTGTTCAGGAACTAATCCGGACTGATTCACCTTCACATGTTTTTCACGGCAGATGGCCCAGCTGACATCTGGAACTCGCCACATGAGGGATTTGTGGGGACGAATTTGCATCATATCGTTCTGTAACGTAGTGCGTTAATGCTGCAACATGCTGCCGTATCAGCACAATGACATGTGTATTCACAATAATTCCTTTGCAATTGCCTCTAAGAGAACAGTCTGAGCAGAGCAAGTAACCTAAATCAGGCTTAAGTGTTCACTTTCTGTTGAATTTTGGGCTGCAAGCTGTCCTTAAAAATCAACTTGTATTTCCATTTCACAGCCTTATTATTGTTTGCTGTATATTTCACCCTTATGCATGCTACATTACTGAGCCTTTTATGTCCTGCCTGCTCACTATGCCTTTATTTGAATACATATGCATTTGCTATCTCGATTAGTCCTGATTTGCCCCTCCTTTGTTTCTGCCATTTATCACCCAGGGCTGGAAGTGGTACTGGAGGAAAAATTGTGCTCAAGTATTTTAGCATTTGTCTGAAGTTAATCTTTCCACTTATGGAGAATCCATTTCTTTAAAGCCAGTGCTAAAGCTTGACAGAGGATTGACAGATCAACTAATTATGCGACCAATGCATTAACAGTGTGTAACTGCATGACTCGCATTTTTATTCATTAAACTGAGCACTTTAACAACCAGAACACCAAGAATAATCCTTACTCACCCTTACACTGTTAAAAATAATGGGAAGGAATGTGTGATTATTGTCATTGGCTTATTGTCATCTCTAGAATTTAAAAAGAAAGTGGGAATTACATTCTACCTGGCAATTAAAGAATTTTTTGCATGGGCACAGCATGCCTCCCTGTATTACAACCTGAGTGTGGAAATGCAGTTTTAACTCCCTTTTCTGCGTTAGCAGTTTCCTGCCGACTTCTAAAATTTGACACTTCCTCTGATTCACTTTGAATTATCTCTATTTGAATTGGCACATTAGATGACTTGCCAACAGTAGGTGGTGCTGGAAGTCCATTCTTGGAACTAAACTCTGTGAGTCTCCTTCTGTCAGATCTGAATTAATGTATGTAATCCAACAGATGGGCATTGTAGGCATTTTCACTCCAGTGGAACTTCCATATTAGATTGAAATGGAAGGAAGTGTCCCCACTGAATGCAGGAAAGTGACTGGAAGCTGGAAATCCTCACACTTTGGTTTTCCGTGCACGGTTCAATACTCCAGGCACAAGAATAAATACATGTAGTAAGCAGTGTCAACTGCATTTAATCTTTCTTGAGCCATTATGATTTATGCTAGGAAGTAGATGCCGTGGTTAATCAAGCAACATCTTCTACGTAATTTTGCCCTGAGAAGATTCTGGCAAATAATGAAGAGGTTGAGACTTGGAACTAAGACAGCAGAGGTTCAAAGGGAATAATACAACAGGCTTTTTACTGTAACATTATTGTTGAACTGAAATATTGCATATTAAAATGTTTTATCATATTTTACAGAACCGCAAGGATTTCTATCTTTTACATGTTTATCCTGTTCACTCTAGCTCATCCAAAATTCTGTTAGAAATGTCCTAACTCACTTGGGTCCATCAACTCTGTGCTCACTGACCTAGATTGGAATCTGGTCAAGTGATACAACGATTTTGAATGATCCACATTTCAAATACCACTTTGCCCACCCACAGCTTCATCCTGCCCTAACTCTTGTCATGCCTCATGCGGGTAAACAGCACAGTGGCTTAGTGGTTAGCTCTGCCCCCTCACAGCACCAGGGGCCCAGGTTTGTTTCCACCCTTTGGTGACCGTCTGTGTGGAGTTTGCACATTCTCCCCGTGTCTGCGTGGGTTTCCGCTGTGTGCTCCAGTTTCCTCCCACAGTCCAAAGATGTGCAGGTTAGGGTGGATTGGCCGTGGGAAATTTCCCATAGAGTCCAGAGATGTGGAGGCAAGGTGGGTTAGCCATGAGAAATAGGGGAGCGTGTTCTGGAGATAGGGCTGGTACTGGGTGGGATACTGTTCAGTGTGGACTCAATGGGATGAGTGGCCTCCTTCCACACTGTAGGGATTCTATGAACATTCTGGAAATCAAATTCCATTATTTGCAGTCATCAAAAACATAGGAATATGAATAAACCACAGAACTGTCAGATTTCACTTGAAAGAATATGCAAATCTGTTTTTTGTTCCACTAGGAAGAAAATAATGATTTAATCTAGTCACAATGTTCTTAGCCAATGGCAAGCAAGAAAGTTTGTAGCCCAATAGCTTAATGTTAGCCCACCCATGTGCCTGTGAATGTATTATTTCTACATATTAGTTAACTGTAGTAAATATCTGTCGGATTCTTCAATACCACACTCATTTTCTTATGTTAGAAGGGATAACATAAACATTGCTGCATCAAGGAAAATACCCTGCCAAAAGCAAGAATCATATTATGGTTGGAAGTGGTAACCATCTACAAAAATTTCCAATATCTTGGTGGTATTCATCTGGAAAACTAATTAAGGAGTTACTAGGCACAACTCTGGACAGTAGACAACTTGTACAATCAGCATAATCATTCTCTGTGAGCACAGCTGTACATATCTGTAGGTAGTGCACTGACCAGCAATGAACAGAACCTTTTTAAAATTAGAATATAAATTCTTTCAAAGGCTGTTATCTTAAAAACATAAAGCTGAAGTTACAAATAAAACCAAAATTAAAGGCTACAGACATGTACTGAAACACACTGAGGACCCTATCTCTCTGTTTAAAATACACCAAACAGGCTTAAGATTCAATTTTCTTTAAAATGGTCATTTTAAATGAAGCTGAAAGCATGGGTCCAAAATACATCTAGAGGAGAATACAGATTACAAACACTCACAAATGTGATTTCTTACATTAAGAAGGCTTACATGTGTCCAGACTTCGGCCAGTTTTATCGACTTCTTTTCACGAATCTGTGCAAAATTTTTAAGATGTTCAGAGCAGTACTCCATTGTCATGCAGGTTGTGAGAAACAGAGAAGCCAAGGAGCAAAGGGGCAAAAGGTGGTTAGCAAGACCTGACATGGTATTTTGCAAGCTATTATCTAAGAGAAAATTGGTCTGGCGGCAGGCTGTGAATTAAGGAAGATTTTGCACAAAGGAGGGGATGTTGTAATGCAAAGCAAGTCTACAACTGTGACAAGACAGACTGAAACATGTTACCAGAGAAGATGCTGACAACGAGATATCTTTGAAGGAACCTCATTATCATGCCTTCCACCTATAACACATTATTGTGATGTGGAATTGTGGGTTACTGCTGGGTCTCAGTGAGTGTAGATAAAACCAATTTATTTATCTACTGAACCAATTACAAACTGTTTATTGCATAGTGACTGCACAGAAATTGAGCACGCATCTTCCTTCAGTTGTAATAAGCAACTCTCCACCATTCTTCTACATTAGCTTGTGACTCAGTGTCAGTGAAACCACAAGTGATTGCTGGTATAAATGGAATAAGACAATGCTTCATTAAAAAGGGTCAATAACAGTATAGCACTGCATCATGAACTGTGATTGTCTAAGACAAATGTTAATAGAAAGCACTTCCATGCCTACATTTGGGTCATTTGAAGCCTTCACCAAATTGATGCATATAAATATTTGATATAAAAGACAAAGATAAATTTTAAAATAAATAATGGATTTCAAAAGATCTCGCCTTTTTCATTTGTTCATGGAATATGAGTGTCATTGGTAAGAGCTGCATTTGTTGTCCATCCGTAATTGCCCTTGAGTAAGCAGTGGTGAGATTTGAACAGATTGAGGCGCAGGGACACCCACAGTGCTTTTAGAGAAGGAGTTCCAGAATTTTGACCAAGTGACAATAAAACTATGGTGATATAGTTCCAGATTTGGAAAACATGTGACTTGGAAGGAAACTTGCAGCTGGTGTTTTCTCCTCACCACTGTTGTCCTTGTCCTTCGAGGTAGTAGAGGTTGTAGGTTTGGAAGATATTGCATGTTGTTGCAGGGTATCTTGTGGACTCAGCCAATACTGTCACTGTGCATTCATATTGGGGTCAGGGAATGGTTAATGTGCTTCGTTGGGTGCCTCCTGATAGCTATGTCCTGGATACTACTGAGCTTTATGAAGGCTGTGGGAGCTGCACATGTCCAAACAAGTGGGACGTTTTCCATCACACTCCTGACTTGTACTTTATAAAAGATGGACATGCTTTGGAATGTCAAGAAATGAATTACTCATTGCAGAGTTCCTAATCTCTGGCACTTCACCCTTTCTATCTGTCTTTGCTGGGGTACAATTCGGAGAGCTCTGATCTAAGTACTAATTATAAGTAACATTAATTACTAAGTATTATGGGGACCATTGTCAAGCATCAGCCCATCCTTAGCTGATATCTTCATACTGACACATCCAGACTGGTTCACTGGATTGCATCATGAAGTCCTTCCTAAATACAAAGGCCACTGCCCTTTAAAGTAATTATTTTCATTGTGGAGCACTTTGAGACAGTTCTGGAAGTCATGGTTAGGAATAATAAAGACATGTCTGTTTTTCCTTCTTAAATTGCTAAACATGGAACATCCTTGGTTTAATTTGCACAAATTAGATGAGTGTTTAATTAACAACGTGTTTTTGACAATAATTATACAAATTGCAAAGACCAATATAATCACTTAGAAATTTGTAGTTATTAAAATTTGTTTCTCATCTTAGCTTTTAATTTGATTCCCATATTCGGATCATATTGTTGGAGCTCCAGTCTGCTGTGTTGTGTCTAACAGTCAGAATGTCAGTGTAGCTTTAAGAGACATGATATCATCCTTGTATCATAATATATAACTTGAGGGTGTAAAAGTCTCAGGCTCCATCTGACTTGAGGTTACTTGAAGCATGACACACTGATGAAAGCATGCTACTCTTTGTCACCAAATAGCCTAATACTAGCCCAGACACTGATGCACAGAAAGTACAAATTTCAGTGCCATCACATTTCTTGAGATCGAAACTGCACACCTTGTTGTGGAACAGGTCAGAAATGATCAAACTGAATCAGTTAAAGGTAAAGATGCTCTCATAGTTGATCTGTCACACTTTGACCACAGCCAATCTGAACAAAGATGAGTAAGTATAAGAGATGCAAAAGACCAATAAAGAGCATGAAAGAAGTACTTCAGAAGATCCATTCATTTTGGCTACTGAGAGCAAAACTTGGTATTTCGTGACAAATAATTCATCATGGATGAATCAGAATATGCAGTGACTTGTGAGTACATGCAAGACATGCTGAATGTATTAACCGAGCAACAGAGGGAGCATCGACATCTACACAAAATTTCATCAATCATTAGGACAAAAGTAGCAATAGTGCAGGGTGAAGTTTGCACTTTGGGATGGATTACTCCTCCAAATTTCCTGTCATTCAATGACTTAGAAACACAACAAGCCTGACTGTCACTGTCGTAGGATAGAATTAGTAATCACATGGAAAATTGTGGGTAAACAAGATGTGCCAGAATTGATTTCTTACAGAAAAATTGTGTTTAGCTAACTGGGATTTTTTTTGAAGTGTTTACAAAAAGGATTGATATATAACAAAAGAAAGGGCTACTCTAAAGACTGAGCAAGATTTTAGATTTAGATTTGATTTAGATCTTTATTGTCACATATACTCAAGTACAGAAGCACAAGAGTACAGTGAAAAGCATACAATGTCAACACACCTAGTGCCATCTCAGGGGCAAAGGTACCGAGGTGCAAAAAACTTAGGCACAAAGTAGTAAGAGAAACAGAGTTAAAAATTTAAGCATTGCCGTCAACAAATAAGTAGAAAAATAAAGAAATAAGAATAAAGAAAAATGGAAGAAAGCCCATCTTAATGTGAACTAGAAAACCAAAGGAATTACGTTACAAGTTCAGCAGTTTTTAATAGGTCCCCTGCTTACCTCACTGTCCAGGAGAACTCAGCTACCTGAAATCGACGTCACAACAAATACTGGGGACCTTACTCACTGCCCCCCCCGCCGTTCCCGAAGCCATCGCTGCTGCTGCAGCTGCCAGAGCATACCTGGGTAGAACCCTCTCACAAGGCGAGATACTCCCAGCCCGAACCAAGCGACTGCCACGAGACACTATCATGTGTGCCTTACTGAGTCTGCGCTGAGGCCAGGAGTGAAGAAAAGAGACACCAGGCGAGAAAAAGCGAAAGAAAGAAAGAGAAAAAAAGCTAACAGAGCAGTCGAGCTCCAGATGAAGTGTCCCACTCTGCCGCCATCTTGATCTTTGGTAGGAGCAGATAGAACTAGGTTTTAATGCACATATGTCACTCAAACTTAGCAGTTCAGGAACAAAGGTTATACTGAACTTTATATAAGACCTCAGGCCCCAGCTGGAGTACTGCGAACAGTTCTTAGCATTACACTTTAGGAAGGATGTGAACACATTGGAGAGAGTACAGAAGAGAGTTATGAGAAAGTCCCAGAGATGAGAAACTTCAGTTATGAGGAACGATTGAAAAATTTGAGACTTTTCCTTAGCGAGGAGAAGGCTAAGAGGAGATTTGATAGAAGCTTTCAAATTCATGAGGCAACTGGTCAGAGTAAATCGGCAGAAACTGTTCTACCACACATAAATGGATCGATAATGAGAGGGCACAGATATAAGATCATTTGCAAAATAATCTGGAAACCACAAACGGAAGTGGCTGGAGAAATTCAGCAGGTCAGCATATGTGGGAAGAAAATAAATTAATGTTTGGGTCACACTTCATCAGAGCAGGTGATCTGAGAAAAACCTTTTTCTTGCAGCATGTAGGTAGGGTATAGAGTCGTAGAGTTATACAGCACAGAATTAGATTCTTTGGTTTAACCATTCCAGCATAATTCCAAACTAAACTAGCCCCATTTGCCAGTGCTTGGCCCACATCCCTTCAAACCTTTCCTATTCATGTGCTTATCCAAATGTCTTTTAAACATTGTAACTGTACCCACATCCATCACTTCCTCAGGAAGTTCATTCCACACACGAACCACCCTCTGTGTACAACAGTTTCCCCTCATGTCTTTTTCAAACCTTTCTCCTCTCACTTTAAAATATACTGCCTACTCTTGAAATTGCTCACCCCCAGGGAAAGGACGCCTGCCACTCATCTTATCAATGCCCCTTATGATTTTATAAACCTCTATAAGGCCATCCCTCAACGTCCTATGCTCGAATGAAAAAGCATCCCAGGCTATCCAGCCTTCTAACTCACATGGCTGGAGTTTTGATTGAATGTATCAGGGAATTGAAGAGGGATCTTCTGAGACGTGTCCTAAAAGTGGCCATAGGCCTTTCTCATTTTCACCTGATCATTTGCATTTGTGGTTGCACTTATCTGAGTGAGAGACTCTCTGATAATCCTTTCTGGTTTTGCTTCAAATATACCTGTTGTTCTTCAATCCTTGTATTGACTTGAAATCTCTTTCTTTCGTTTCCTGGTGCCTTGTAATAAATATCAATTGTACCCAGCACCAGTGCTTAATGCATTGTTCAAAGGAGGGGAACAAATACAAAATGAAACCTTAAATTATGTCATTGTTTGAACGTACTATGATGTGACAATGCAGTTTTGCACACATGGTTATTCACACATGAACGACCTGACCTCAAACATCACGTCACAATGAAATCAGATTCTTCATCATGGGGAAGAAAAAGGCAAAAGGAAGATTTACATTTATATAACTCTTCTCACAACAATCAAAGTGTGTTTCGGCCAATGAAATACTTTTGAAGCATAATTACTGTAGAAAACACAATAGGCAATTTGTATACAGCATACTGTCACAAACAGGAATGTAATAATAACCTCTGAGCATGATTTTTTTAATATTGATTGAAGGATAAATACAAATTGTGACTTCTGTCGTATCATAAGTGAAGTAATTATAAGTTTTCTTATCTGTACAATGTATGTGTAACTGATGATTAGTTTTGTTCAGCTCAGTATATAGCTGGTTGAAAAACGATGCTTAATTATCAGCAGCAACAACAGACCAGGCTCCTCCAGACACCAGCAATGGTTTATTTGAGAAACATTAGCATTCAATCTAATTTGTGAGAGACTGCCTTACTATAATTAAGCAAATGTGTAATGACTCACTGAAAAAGTGTTAATAGCTTACTATATAAAAATAGTGAGGGTGATTCACTGGTAAAACTATCATTTTAGTCCTGATTAAGTCGGCTTTAATTTCAAAACAACAGTACAATAATTACATAACATTTTACATTTTTAGTACCTTGCAGAATGCTTTATTAGGCTAATGAGATTAGAAATACAATGAGATGTCTCTGCTATGGCATCCCACAGGCTGTTATGAAGCCAGTTATTCTGGGTAGTGAGTCGAACATTGATTGAGAGTAAGTCTTGCCTGAGCATTCTCCTATCACCTATCCACCCACAAATACATTCGCTTCCAAGGGGAATTCACGGTGCGAAGGGAGAATTGCCATCACGACAAATTCCACAATTCTGAGTAACCTCATTATTCTTGTTGTAATGGACTTCACGAATTGCGCTGCTGACTGTACTAGCTCCAACTTGCACATACACCCCACCCCTGCCTTCATCCCTCATACACTTATACCCTTACTCCCACTAAGCCTGCACACCTCTCAGACCTTGCCTTGCCAATCCTGAAAGCAGGTGACAAGGATAAATTGTTTTACCACCTGCAAGAAAGGTTAGCCTTTACACATCATCATAAGGCATGCATCTGGAGCTGTTCGCAGTCTGCTATGAGGATTCTGTAAAGAGAGATTGATTTTCCAGCTGACTTCTCATCTCGATGGGCTGCGGAACGGTTTTGGCACTGCAGATGCTGGGAGCAATCAGGGCTGCGGTCACTCTGGCGAGTGGTACATTTTCAGCTGTATACTGAGTGTTTTCATCTCATTTCAAGCTCCTGTTTCTACCCAGCATGGCTACATATTTTAGCAATGAGTCCAGTTCAGCAAGTGAATGACATACATTAGCTGATAACTCGATATGTGTTTATTAAGAGAGTGGCAATGAAATATCTTGCAATTCCTTTTATATTGTCAATACACTTACCTTTATTGAGTAGACACATTTAGCTATAGAAATTTTCGTGTCACTTTTTCAGTGTAATACCTGACATTATTATTCCTCAAATTATATTGAACTTTTCAATGATCTCATACAGTTTCCTGAGTTTCTATTGCACACTAGAAAGCAGCAAGTGGAGTGCAATTATAACACAGATATTGTTCTTAGAATGATGCTCAGCTGCTAGTCACAACTACACTTTGCAGTAACTACAGTAGCAATGGAAGACTGCACAGATAGGCTACGTTCATGTGTTTTACCTGCTAATGATTAATTCAGACCAAAATATCACTCCCTTGGAAAGCATTGAAAAATACATTTGAACTGTCTCCACGAATAAGAATCACCTGTTCTTACTGCAACTTCAGATCTGTACTGGGGTTAAAATCATTCTGCTTTGATGCAAACCCTACTTTGGTTGATGTAGGGCCAGATCACCTCTTCAGTTAAAGAATCCTTTGATATGGATTCAGGTCCCTCAGTGTTTCATAATGACATGTATTGCAAGGGCAGTCTAACTTAATTCATAACAACAACAATGCTTTTGAATAGCTCATTCTGGAAAATCTTCTGTGTTCTTAAGATAATGCAACACAAAACATTTCAAGAGGTTTGAATTACAGTCGACTGCAATATTTTTACAGTGCTTTTTTGGCTTCATTGAAACCTTACAGTGCAGTAGAGGCCATTTGGCTGATCAAGTCTGCACCAAGCCTCTGAAGAGCATTCCAAACAGGCCCAGTCCACCCGTAACTCTACAAGCTGATCCACTTAGCTGGCATTTCCCTGGACACTGTGGGGCAATTTGGTCTGGCCTATCCATCTAAACTGCACTGTGGAAAGACGTCAGAGCATCCAGGGGGAACCAGAAGCTGGAATTGAACCTGGGCCAGTGCTAACCACTTGCCACCATGTCACCTACTATCTGGCAGTGGTGAGAGCCCAGCGTGCGGATCTCAAGCGAACTCAGGGTGTGGGCAGTGGGCGAGTCCTGCATGGAGCAGTGTGAGACCTGGCTTACTTCTCCAGAGCAAGCATAGGACCTGGAATCGACAGCTGCTACATCTGCAGGGGTGACCTCAATGAGGTAGGCCCAGCAGCAAAAGGATGGCACGGTGGCTCAGTGGTTAGCACTGCTGCCTCACAGCGCCAGGGACCCGAGTTCAATACTACCCTCGGGCAACTGTGCGGAGTTTGCACATTCTCCCTGTGACTGTGTGGGTTTTCTCCGGGTGCTCCGGTTTCCGGCCACAGTCCAAAGATGGGCAGGTTAGGTGGATTGGCCATGGGAAATTGCCCATAGTGTTCAATGAGATGTAGATTGGGGGATGGGTCTGGGTGGGATGTTCTGAGAGTCGGTGTGGACTTGTTGGGCCAAAAGGCCTGTTTCGTCACTGTAGGGATTCTATGGCACCTGAGGATCAGTGACTTCGTTGTTGGTTGGGTCTGATGCTGGCAGTGGTGAAGCAGTGGCAGAGGGGCATCATGGCAACATCAATGTGGTTGGCCCAGCGGTGAGAGATGTGACTCTGACATTGGTAGTTCTGGAGCAGTTGGTGGCAAGATGATGGCAGAGGAGAATTGTCCCAGAAGCAAAGATGGCGCTTGAGGGTCGGCAACTTTGATGTTGGTTGGGCCCAATGTAGACAGCAGCAAAGGGAAGGGACTATAGGCATCATTGATGGCAATGAGCTGGCTCAAGTTTAATGGACTCTCTTCAAGCTATATCTTTCTTTTACCTTGTTCTCAAGTTATTCAAAATGGTGCCATTTCATGGTGACAACTGAAAGCTTTTCACTGTATTTCATTGTATTCTTACTGTAAAATACACATGACAATGAACACAAAATCAAAATCAAACTTGGAGACAGTCTCACACCTAACACTTATGGTGTACCTAGTGCCAAATACTGTCATTTCTGTGATTCTCCAGAGCTATCTTCCCACACCAAATAGTGCAAAATACACTCTTCTGTCAAATCTGATTGTTGAATATTTTAATAAATAAAATATTTGTTTGACAGAAACAAAATGTATTTCACCATTAGCCAAGACTGGCTGCTAGCGTGATTGAATTTTCAAACAAATGCAGTTCCAATCTATTGCAGGCAAGAGCACAGTTTGACAGGAAAAAAGACTTTGCATTTATATAGCATCTTCCACAGTCAAGTAAAGCATCTTTTGAAGTCTAGTCACTATTGTAATGTAGGGGAAAGCAACAGCCAATTTTCACACAAGACACAACACTGAGGTTAATAAACATGTCATCTTTTTAAATGATACTGGCCAAGGGATAAGTATTAATCAGGCTTTAGAGAAAAAGCCCCTGCTCGCGTACTAACAATATGTTCTTCAATTTTACTTGAAGTGTCTATGAAAGGTTAACTCAAAGATAATCATTTCGAAAGAAAGAGTAAGGGCTGCTTTGTGAGAATACCACAAGTTTTGTGTGAACTTCAAGAATCAGCCAGTTTATGTTAAGAGAATCATCCATGCCAGAAATATACCTGTCAGACCTGGCAATCTGATGTGAGTGGAAAACATAGGAAGAAACTAGAATCCATTCTGAAGACAACATTAGGGCTCATAAATAGTAATATCACATACAACACAGAATTAGCTAGCTTCAAATTGGACAGGATGATGGTTAGAAGCAAATTGATGTGCAAACGATTGTTTGATGATGTGAACAGCTCAAACCACATGGAGTATTATTTACTTTCATTCAGCATGACACGCATAATTACCTGACTTGAAAACAAATAACTGGCAACAATAAAAAAAATTTCAAAGTTTTGGGAATGCCTGTTGTCTATATCAGCTGTAAATCTCTAGCAATAAATCTTACAGTTCTTGATGCTCAGAATAATGGATAAAATTAGTAAGTGTTTCACTTCTATGTATTCAAGCTCCTATCCATCCTCTATATTTTGGAACTTATTAATGCAAAGAAGTGAGGCTCAATAATGGTGAAGCCTCTGGGTTTTAAGCTCTACTTTAAATGCGAGTTCTCTATTTATCTAAAATGCATACAGAAATATATCTAATCTCAATCTTGCTCTTGCGGATTTTGTAATATTTTAGAAGGCTCAAAAATAAGAGTTGACTTTGAGTTTGAATGTAATGTTGATTCTTACCTGTGAGAGTCAGCTGAAGATTATTTTAGATAGATACCATTATGCGACTAGAATGTCTGCTCATAAATTCCTTCGGTAAATATTTGCGCTAGTTTTAATGAAGTATATCATTTCACAAAGCGTCATTGGCATATGGAACAAGCAAGCAATGGACAGAGTGGGCTGAATGGTCTGTTTCTTGCTGTATGAGTCAACATGAATTTGGTGCTGTGCCTTAAAAGGAAAGAAGGAAATACATTGGTTAAATGCGTAATAAATAGGCTTATGTATTCCACTTGATGTGTGCTTCATTGCCTGAGGAATTGGAGGGAAATTATCCAAAGTTTTTCTAAGTTGGAAACTTCATTTCTTCCTAGAATTGGTCAGGCATGAGTAAATAATTATGACTTTTTAATAATATGCGTATGAATAGTCTCATTTCTTTTTCCTGCTGTTTTTCTATGTGTTTCTATGTATTACTTTCAGACTTATCCATCTGTTTGTCTGTCAGTCTTCCTGGAAAATGTAAAACTTTTTCAAAAAGGCTATTTTGTCGTAACCTGGTTTTCCTCAAAAATGAACGTGTACAGCATTTACACTTGATACATTAATGCTTGTTGTATTGAAAATGCTTGAAGAAATCTGAAACACTCGCTTGGTGCAGAATGCAATTAGAGTTCTGAAGTTGAAGAAGATAACCTTTTGGGAACCATAATGATAGAAAAAGACCTACAACAATGCCAATCCAGATTCAGGCATTAGTCTAGTCCCGATTAAACCTCTTGTTGTTTGTGTCTTCCAACCCGAATTGACAAAGGAGACCATTTACTTCTACATCGCCCATCTCCTGCCTCAAAGTCAGCCCATTAATTTGAAACCTTCACCTGTATATCTGGCAGCTATGAAATAGACACTTCTAATACTGTCCAAGCTAGTCCGCTTCCTCCAGTCTTCGTTAACTTCAACTCATTCAAACCCTCGCTGCAAATAATCTGTCCATTACCAGATTCTACTCACTCATCACCACCAATCAGATAACTTGTCTTATTTCTGGGACCTCACTGCATGCATGCTGTCTGCAAAATCAAACGGTTGCCTCCAAAAGTAATTTACCCACTACAAAGCTCTTTGAATTTTTTTAATGATTTGGAAGATATTCTGTAAATGCAAGTGTTCCCCTTCTTGATCACTTCAGGTGTAGAGAGTATGAAACCTATGATCTGTGCAAGGGCTCAGCAACTATTTTAATTGGCAATCACCCAAACTAATTTCATGTTGAACGTTTTTCAGATGTTCTGGCACATGCAGTACTTCCTCAAAATGGGTGTGAACATCTCCAAGCTCTGCTCTGCAATTCTTGAAATAAAGTAGCCAAGCCATTTATTTAAACAAATATTTTCAGTCTATCTCTTTGGAGATGTGTATGTGAGTGTATAGGAAAAATATGATCTCTAATTTATGATAAGACGGGGAAGATTCAGGAGAAGTAGTTAACCAGCAATGCTGGGCACGTGATGGCACTACCACATTATGTTATTCCATTCTCCCCTCCATTTGCTGGGCAAATTGATCACTTTGACTCATGCTGGGCCGTCTGAGGGCCAGTTAATTTCAAGGGTTTGAAGGTTTTGGGATGGAGGGGTGGATGATGCTTCCATTCACAAGGAGAGACATCAGTAGGGCTGATATGGAGGGGAAGTGTCAGCGAACATGACAGGCAGGAGAGACAGGCCTTAGTGAGAGAATGAGAAGTTCAAAGGCTTCTCTGAGAACTCAGGGCGGACACTGTTGCTTGTTGTTACTTCTGCTCCACTTCTGATTTTGCTAATTTTGGATGCAGACTTAGCCCTAAGAATTCAATGATAATGGGAACTGCAGATGCTGGAGAATCCAAGACAATAAAATGTGAGGCTGGATGAACACTGCAGGCCCAGCAGCATCTCAGGAGCACAAAAGCTGAAGTTTCGGGCCTAGACCTAGACTCTGATGAAGGGTCTAGGCCCGAAACGTCAGCTTTTGTGCTCCTGAGATGCTGCTGGGCCTGCTGTGTTCATCCAGCCTCACATTTTATTACCTAGGAATTCAATGTCTATTTGCCGCATGCAAATAGGATTTAAAGCTCCTAATTCCTCCTTTTAATGAATAATTTCATAAAGTTGAAACTCCTGCCCCTTAAGATGCAGCTTTATGAAGCCTCTTTTCCATCAGGTACCTACTGCAGAAAATCATCCAGTCTCATTAGCAAAAGTCAAGTGGGTCATTATCAGTTGCAAAGCTGTTTCAGCCTGCACCTGACACCTGGCTTCCCCTGTGTTAGTAGTAGTGTAAAGGCTGGCTAATACTAAGTGATGAAGGACTAACTACATAGGTCTTTGGTAGAAAAGGCTCATACTTAAGTAACAAGCAGTGATTTATTATGTAGTAGTAAAAAACAGGTTACACTAACATTTCACTGGTTATCAATATTACACAGATAGAAGACTTAAGTATCTCCAAGGAGGTGCCTGGCTAACCAAGGTTACATGACTGCTAACCTTGTTATGACTAACAGACTTACAACCACAGAGAACTGGCTACATCTGGGCTCCTTCCAGAGATTGTCATTTATATATCAATGAGCAGAGCTAGTCCAAAGCATCTGAGTTAACCTTTTTAAGCCAAATGCCTTGTACAACACTTCTCCCAGCCCTGAAGGAGTGCTGAGAAAGGCAATTGCCTTGTAACGTCAGCACTGCCTGGTTTGCAATTCCCTGGGAGATCAGTGCAATAGCAGTTGGAAATTTTACATGGTGCTCCAAATTACACGACAGAATCAAGTTAAATGGGTTAACAAAGTGTCCTGCCTCACCATGGTAGTACACGCAGTCACCATGAAACCCAACACTGTAAAGATGACCAAGGGCAAACTCCCTCTGGATTACAGATTACAATCACATTCCCCAGTTATACATTTCCAATCTCCTGCCCCACAAATGTTCACCTGTCTATCACAAATGGGGGTAATTAATAGTGAGGTAGTGACATTTAAAAAATTGACACCTGTACATGAATGAATCTCTAAGGTAGGCCTTAAGAAAACACCTAACCCACGAGCAGAATGGACTGCTTGTTTCAAAGAGAGTCTTCGAATAATGTATTGTTAAGCAATGTAATGTGTAAAGTTTTAATTGAGTTAAAGAAACTGTTCATCTCAGGAAACATACATTGATATTATGTGTTGGAGTACCTCAGGTTAGCATAACATATCTTTTCATAATGTTTTACACTGAAGTTGCGCATTAGGAGCCCATATTAAAAATGGCCAATAAAATCATTTTGAACCATGTCTGGAGTCTTTAACAGCATGTGGTAATAATATGTACCTTCCCTGTAACTAATGCAAATGCCATTTTCTGCTCTTCTCGGTGTTAATTTAAGTGAATCAAACTATCCAATCTAAAATTAAATGCAATAATACAAATGAAACAGCTTTGCAACTGATAATGACCCACTTGACTTTTGCTAATGAGACTGGATGATTTTCTGCAGTAGGTACCTGATGGAAAAGAGGCTTCATAAAGCTGCATCTTAAGGGGCAGGAGTTTCAACTTTATGAAATTATTCATTAAAAGGAGGAATTAGGAGCTTTAAAGCCTATTTGCATGCAGCAAATAGACATTGAATTCCTACGGCTAAGTCTGCATCCAAAATTAGCAAAATCAGAAGTGAGGCAAAAGTAACAAAAAAAACAAGGACTGGCAAGAGTGAAATCACAGAAAGGTTTCTATCACAAGTCCAGAGATGGCATAACAACATTTACATACTTCAAAAACAAACCAGCTGTATTTTACGTGCAATGAATGAGCAAAGAAAACAGACCCATTGTGCTCTCGAGATCTTGAATTTTTAAACGTTGTGTCATGTCACGTATGCAATGGTTCATTGGATAACACTGTGGTGTTTGAGTCAGATGTTTGTGGGTTTAAGCCTCTTTCCAGAGACCTGAGCACAAAGACACACACTGACATACAGAGTAACCCTGAGCGAGTGCTTCACTGGCACAAGTGGTGTCTTTTGTTTGTCTGAGATCTCATCTTCCCTTTCAGGGGGCCATGAAAAATCCAATGGGGCTATTCTGAGGAACTGTAGGGGATCCCAAGTATCCTAGTCATTATTTATCTATCAATCAACAGAGTATATAGTCACTATCATATTTCTGATTGTGGAATATTACCGTACACAAATTAGTCTTTTATTCATTCATAGGATATAGGCTAGTCATTCCCAGTTGCCCAGAGAGTAGTTAAGAATTGTCCCACATTGCTGAGGGTCTGGATTCACATGTAAACCAGACTAGACAAGGACAGCAGTTTCCTTCCCTAAAGGATGTTAATGCATCAGATGGCTTTTCCCAATGGCCAATAGTCATCACTAAGATTTTATTGAATTCAAAGTCCATCATCTGCCATGGCAGGATTCAAACCCTGATCCCAGAGCACTACCCCGGTCTCTGGATTAACAGACTCATGATAATACCGGTAGCTCGTGCCTCCTGCTGATGTGTTTGCTACATGACAACAGTGAGTACAGCTTTATAAAGGATGTCCTGAGGTCATGGAGAGCATCATGTAAATGCATGTTTTTACTTTTCCATATGATTAGCCACTTGGAACCTTAGCCACGTTTGATTTAGATTTATGGTGATGTAATTGCTTGAATTGCATTGGATAAATATAAAACCATGTATAACTTTAGCCTGCGCAATTCAATAAATTGTAAAGAAGAATACTGTTATATGATTCACACGCTAATGCTTAAGTTAGAGACTGGTTCAGGTGATGTGGAGTTCAGTTACATATTTGTGCAATGTTCCCAAAAATGTTGGTTGGAAAATACAAGTGACATCAGTCCCAACTGATGAGCTGTTAATTATACTGGATGTCAAATTTGCCATAGGCTATGCTCTTTAGGATAATACTGGAAAGAAATGAGGTATTTTGGCCATTAATGTCTCTTAATAAAGAGTTGGCTTGGCTGTAATTGGATTCCTGTGATATCCAGCCTCAAAAACAACAGCAATGCCTAATTGCTTCCGTTAGCCTTTCTGCTACTGGCCCCATTGATTCTCGCCTTCTTTCTCATTTTCTTAAAATAACATTTTATTTCATTATCTTTAAATTATACCAATTTACACACAGTTGCTGGGAAGAGTAACAGTCAAGATGTTACTGTACATAGGACTCACAGACAAGTTGAATCAGTGTCTCACACCTCTCTAGAGATATTAGCAGCAGAATGGAATAATACTTGGCAGGGATTGAGCTTTTGCATTGGATAGAGGTTATATACTATAGGAAGAGGCAGATTTCTGGGTGCTTGTTTTGGATATTGCTTAACTTACATCGTGGGGACATTTCCCAGTTGCTGTCATCAGGACACACACAGATTTATGCTTTCATTGCCTGAAGTCCCTCAAAATTTAGGATTGAGTGAGTCATTTAAACAGTTGACTGACTGAGTACAAGCCAAAATCTTCTTCAGTTCTCTGCCCAAAGACAGGTCTGACACCATAATGCCATGACCTCCAGCACAGGTAGGGCAATGAGGCAGGTTCAAAATCTGTCTCGGCCAGATTGGAGATCAAACCCCATGTTTTTGGCATCAATTTAGTCCACATCTACCATCCAGCCAACTTGACTCCAAGTAGTGTAAACTGTCGTGGAAGCATACACAATTGTGTGCATGTTGGAGTCCTGGAACCCTGTATAGTAGGAAGATGAATGGTATAATCTCCAATTTTGTCCCTCATGTGACATGGCCAGGAGTCTGTCTTGTGCTTACTGTCTGCCAAGCTGAAGCTCAACCTGCTTGGCCATCTAGGAAATGGGCTTCCCTTGGCCATCGAGTGTTGAAGTGGGAATTGAGCCAGGAGTTTCTGTCTGTCTCATCTACTGCTTGCATATCCTCTCTCAAATCCCCAGAAAATATCAGTCAGGCGTTATTCAGTTTGATCCTGGGAAGAAACAAACATTATGGAGTATGATTTACAACCTAGGCAAAAAATCCAAAGGGTCTTACAATCAAGTAAGTACTCATGAGGTCATTGTTGTAACATAGGAAACATATCAGCCAATTTGTACACAGTGAATTCTCACAAACAGCAGTGAGATGGTGAGCAAACAGCCTCTTTTAGTGTTGATTATTGGGTTATAACTATTAGCCATGGAGGCTAACTCCCCTCTTCTTCTTTGGAATGGGATCTTTTATAGCCACCTGGTAGATCAGACAGCATTTTACATAATGTTTCATCCAAAAAAATTGTATTTCTAAAAGAGTAGCATTTCTTTGTACTCAGATTGGACTTAAACCACAACATGTTGACTTAAAGATGAGAATGCATGAGCTGAGCCATAGGTAGAGAGATAATACAATGTGTGATTTCATATTATTTGTAAAAGTTCACAACTTCTTCCTGAATTGCATCATGCTGAATGATAGCAAATTCCTATAAGCAACCTCTCAGAATTGTTAATTTAACGTATTTTTTTCTTAATCAACCTGTTCAGCATTGTTATTACACACACCTCTGGAGCACATGAGACTTGAAGCAAGGCCTCCTAGTCTAGCAGTAGCAACACTACCACTGTACCGCAAGAGGGCCTCTTCAATCGTGTGCATTTTATAGAACTTAAATAGCCTTTACAAGGGAATCATCAACGTCTGTACAAAAAATCATATTGGCTTATTTGTGCTACATTACACTTCTAATAATCAGGTCCTTTATATAGTGTGGCTATGCAGCTGTGTCGAATTAAATGAAAGAAAACATAAGTTTGTAGTAATTATCCCAAATGTAGGGTGAATCCCAAAGCAACCAACCCACTATAACAGATGGTTCCATTAGCACTGACAATGTAACTTCTCCCAGGGGAGAAATTCCTCATTGTTACGTTTATCCTACACAAAACCCTAACATGAAGGAATCTGCAGAGTTTGCAATAACAAAACAATCATCCCTGCTTCCTAATACATCTTCTTTGCATAAGCTAGCATGATAAACAGTCCCAAGGTTAGTTACGCTTAGATTATTACAGACAAACTGACATATATTGAAGGCGAGGCCCTGCAAAGTTGTGTAATTTTGTTCTGTGGTTCAACTTTGCAATATATGTTCAGGCTAGGTTTGTGAAAGCAACCATCCAAGGTGCAGCATAAAACTGAACAGTGCAGAACCACCAAGAGACCGTGACTTCTGTATGTGCACTACAATGAGTGTGGTATTCATCAACAATTTTTATTTATATGCCATTGTTAGCACGCCAAAACATTCCGAAGTACTTCATAGAAGTGTTATCAAAAAAAATGTAATACTGATCCCCATAAAGATAAGGTCACCATAGTCCTAACAGAGCATAGGGCTACACTCTCATTACAGAGAGACAGCTAATGGTGGTTTAACCTGAAAGACATCACACCTCAGGCGAGGGGAGAAATTGAAAAGGAGAGTCCTTCATTGCAAGCTCAGCTATTACTCTATGCATTACAAACCAGCCATCCAGCCAATATAGCTACATAGGAGATCCTGAGATTGGGAAGAAAGGTACATTCAAAATGTATCATAGTGTCAGAGAAATGAAGTGGTTTCAATGGTGAGTTTTCAAGCTCGGGTGCTAGGCGAAAAAAGGTGCAGTGGCCAATGACGCACTGATGAAAATCAGAGGCCAGATTTAGAGAATCACAAAGATTTTGGAGGATAGTAATGCTTGAAGAAAATTTGAAATGTTGAGAACTAAGGTTAGCAAGTTTGGGAGTGACGGGTGAACCAGATTTGTTGCAAGTTAGATTACAAGCAGCAGAATTTTGAATGAGATCACATTCATAGACGACGAAGGTAGGAGGCCGGTCAGCATATTTGAATAGTTGTGCCATAAGATAAACCAGTTTCCAATTGCTACTTATCTATATGGAGAAGTTTAAAAAGCAAGAGAAGGCAATCCTAGAGTGCTACTCCTCCTCAACCTTCCTGCTGCCATCAGTACAGTTCACAAGCTCATTCTTGAATGCCTCTTTGTCAGTTAGCCTTTGTGCCCCTGCTCTGCCACCTGTAATACTGTCAACATTGAGTAAGTCTCAAACAGATTTTCCCGCTCTTAGGTTTATCATTGGTTCCATTTGTGAACCTGTTCCACTTGTCTTCACTTTTTACAGTTTCACCCTTCAAAATGTAAACCAGGATGATGGATTCACTTCCATGCTGCTGGCACCCTGCTCTCTCTTATCACTTCCTCCATCAATCCTGCAACTCTTTTCACTGCATCCCTCCGTTCATCTGACATTAAGCTAAAACATCCTTCCAGCTTAATGTCAGCAAAACTGATCAATCACTTCAGATTCTGTGAACAATGATTTGCCTCCAAATTCTACCTTGCTTTTCAGCTGTAACCTCAGATTCAATCCAGAGAAGCTAGGTATTTTTTCCAACATGAAGATCAGCTGCAATTGACACATCGCAATCCATGTTGTTAAATCTAGATTTATGAACATCCCCATTTCTACCACCAGGCCCCAACGGTGAACCTCATATCCTCAATCGCGCTACTGTCCATATTCTTAGTATTCTGTTTCTCACCAGACTTCACTGTGACTAGAGAATCCACTGAATATTTTTATCTTGACCTTTAAATTGTTGAGCAGCATTGCTCCACCCTACGTCTTTGCATATACTCCAGTGCTGCAATGTTGGTGTAGTTCTCACTGTCTGTTCTCTCTGCTCCTTCATTAGCTACTCCTACAACCAGCTTGATCACATTCCCTGGAATTCTTCTTCCTGCCTTGATCCCTGAATTCTTGCTTAATAGTATCTTCTCTGTGATGTGTGATAATGGTGTTTCTCCCTCCAGATCACATTCTCTCCATGCTTCCCACTTCATGTTTGTCCATTATTTCACTAACACAGTGCCAGGAAGACATGGCCATGTGGAAATATCACTAACCTAGTAACCTAGAGGCTAAGATTAGTGCTCCAGGGATGTGGGTTCCAATCCCACTGAGGTGGCTGGTGGAGTTTAGTATTAAGTAATGATTGAAAGCTAATCATCATTCATGGTAACCATTAATTGGTGTAAAGGCCTCTAGAGACCACCCCCAATGCCCAGGTTGCTTGCATGTGGTTGTGGTTAAGTCCCAACTGTTGTCTGAAATAGCTGAGTTAAGCCATCGTTGCCAAATGCTAGCAATGTGCATCATCAAAGATGATAAAAAATGTCTCTGTGGAAGGAACAGAAAAATGTAACTGTATGCAGCTGTACCCTGAGAGCATTTAGAATGAGCTGAATTAGGAAGATTCTAACCTTGATATTCAACTGTATTGCTGAGTTCCCAATATTAACATTCTACATTTACCACTGACCAGCATCAAATTCTACGGCTATAAGGGAAAGGTCCAAAATAGATAAACACTGTGGTACGTAATTCACTTTCTGACTTCCTCAAAGTCAGTTGACCCTCAAGATTACTCTCCTCTTCCCTGGATGAGTGCAGAGCTCAATCTAAGGAGGAGAAAATCTTCAATATCACACCAGTTTCCAGGACAAGTATTCCAGCAATTTATGGCCCCTTAAGTAATACATCTGGCCTGCGTACCCCTCTGAACTGGTACGCCAGTTGATGCTAACACACAAGTGTGCATGTGCACGTGCACACACACACACACACACACACACACACACACACACAAATACACACACACGCACACACAAACAAACACGCGCACACACACATACGTGCGCGCACACACACACAAACACACACACGCGCGCGCACACACACACACAAACACAAACACGCACGCACACACACACAAACACAAACACGCGCGCACACACACAAACACAAACACGCGCGCACACACACACAAACACAAACACGCGCACACACACGCACACAAACACGCGCGCGCGCACACACACACACACACACACACACACACACACACACACACACACACACACACACACACACACACACACACACACACAAGCTCAATACGGTCCAAAGCTTCAGCAGAGGACCCTAAGACGGGCATTATGCAACCTAGGAGTGCAATTTGAGGAGATTGCGTTAGCTACAGCCAAGCCAGGAACAGGGCACTCAGTCTTTCACCACCATATTGAAAAAATTACTGCCACATTTTCATCAACTGATGATCCTCAAAATCTACCACAACTGGGGATAAACAATAAGGCATATTCACAAGACAAACAAGCCATTTTGCACCAAATCAGTACAGCAATTACAGTCTTGTGACTTCTAAGGAACAATTTCTGATTCATAAATATGCTTTTGTATGACTGCTTCGAAGAATGATAGAAACAAATGTTATTCTACTGAACCAAAACTCTGCAGCACCCCTTGGCTTAGACTGAAACAAAACTGTTTACAAGCCCCACCTCCCATTTAATGCTGAAATTCAAGCCCTATATCCTCTCCATCACAAGGATTATCTACTTCCAACTCTATAATATCACTTTGATCTTTCCCTGCTCCAGAGGACTTGCAGCTGAAACTCTCACACACCTGTTTGTTAGCTCAAGGCCCTAATTTCCCAATACTCTTCTGACCGGCCTTCACATTCTGCCCACTTCAACTCATTTGATACCTTTGTGTTTATAACTTAAGCCATACCAAGACTTACTTTCCCATGACTACTGTCTTAATAAATAAACTTCCCAGTTCCTTGGTACTTTGAATATAAATTTCTCATTCTCATGTGCTATGCCTTACCACTTTCCAGTCTGTGTAATCTCCTTGGTAACTTGCTCTGTCCTACACCATCCCCAAAATAGTTTTGCTCAATATGTGGACTTTATTGTCTAAGCCACAAACTCCCTGAACATCTCCATTTCTACCTCTCTGGCCTTTAGATCCTCGTTAAAACACATTTCATTGACTGATGTTCAATTCCTTCTAATCTCCCCTTCATTGTCTCTGGAGCTATTTTTGTCTGATTACCTTGAGTGCCTTGAGACATCTTTCAATTTTAAAGACACTCACAAATGAAATTGTTGTGGCTGAAATTGCATTGAAATGACAGTTTCTTTTAGAGTTGAGAATCTTTCCATTGACTTCAATAATTGATGCTAAATGTGATCCATAAATTGGTCTATAGAGTGCAATAGAAAGATTAGACTTCTTCCTTGTTTAAATTGTGAGAAGACATTTCTATGCTGTAATAAGGGTGCAAGAATATTAAATGAATTATGGCACAGATTTCACAGGAAGACTCAGAATAAGTTTGCATAAAGACATATTTTGAACATAATGGAGAGATGGTTGGTGTGAGGTGTTAAAACTTTGTTTTATAGTGAGAATAGGTATTCTGTTAAGCACAAGTATAAAAAGAAACAACATTAGCTTGCCCAATAATTCAGGCTTGCTACTGATAGGCAAAACAGGATAGATACTGGATGGAATTTCATTCAGTAATAACAGAGTAATAAAGAACTCTTACTGTACATATCACCACAACAGCACCACATGCTATTTCCTAGTGTGGGCGACTTTGGGGTGGGCTTGAAATATTGTTCCCTCCCATAGGCACAAAGACTTTAATAGCACACAGGGAGGTCTTTTGGACCATAATGCTTGCATCAGCCAGCAATGATCTGCCTCCACTAATCCCATTGTGATAGCCAAAACTGCACACAGTGCTCCAGCTGCAGCCTAACCAGGGTTTTACATAGTTCCAGCATAACTCTTGTATTCTATGCCTTGGCTAACAAAATAAAGTATCCTGTATGTCTTTTTAACCTCCTTATCTACCTGCCCTACTAATTCCAGTGATTTGTGGACATACACACCAATGTCTGTTTCATTTTCGGCACTTTCCAGGGTCCTGCTTTTCACAGTGAAATCCCTTGCCTTGTTAAAACTCCCCAAATGCATTGTCTCACACTTCTCTGGAATCAATTCCATTTGTCCAATTGAACATCCTTAGTTAGCTTGCTGAAGCTGAGAAGGAGGGTGCTGAAGTTCAACTGCAATGGATATAATGCTGCAGCGACTCAGAGGGGTAGACATAATGAGGAGGCAGAGACACATCAGCAACACAATTATATTGAGGAGTGCCTCTGACAAGTAGCCCCAAATTTGCATAAATATCAATAGGTGTCCTTTAAGCACTCAAAAGGATGGGCAGAGGCCATGCTTGAAGACAGGGCAGTAAACCAGAGTAGGGATATTGAAGGTAAATAGTCTAGACAGTGTGAAGAGTTTCATAACCTTAATAGGGTAACCAAGCTAAGCAAAATCCATGCTGTAGAGATTGGGTTTAATGAATATACAGATGGGCCTTGGAGGTATGTCATGGTGTAATTGATATATCAATAATCATGTGAATAGGTACTCTGCTAGGAGGTTGGAACAGCCCTAAACAGAGACATGAGCTGTCAAGTCATTATAAATGTAGTTAACATGCACTGTTTTAAGAAACACCTTGAGGTCAGGCTTGAGCTTATCATGAAGCCATACTAAAACACATCTCTATGGTACGCTTCCCTGTGCCACTCATAAAATTAATGTCACTATTGCATTTCACAAGAAATGATTCACAATCAGACCCACTTCTGTCCATCATGTCAAAACACCATTTTTTTTATTCTCTGAGATGAAAGGTCATTGAGCAATGATGTAGGGGCAAGGTACATCTGAACATATTATCACCAGGGAATGGGTTGGAGACTGGGTAAAATTCATCACTGCACCCACCAGAGTCCTGTCGCACTCTTCATTCTCCTTGAAAAGAAAAGATTGCAACAATCAAAGGCAATCAAAAGTGAGAAATGCAACACCGAAACATACAAAGTAGGTGTAGGTGTAGGCCATTCAGTTTTTCAAGCCAGCTTCACCATTCATGACAGATCATCCAGGTTAGTATCCTGTAACAACATGGATTTTTTGAGGCTACTAACCACATTCAAGTCAGAAGCTCACGGCTTAAAAGACAAAAGAACATTGATCAAAGCTTTAAGGAACGTCAGGGCTGATCTACAGCACAGTCAATAGCCATTATAAGCCAATGATAGAATTATAGAATCCCTACAGTGTGAAAACAAGCCATTCGGCCTATTGAGTCCACACCAAACCTCTGACGAGCATCCCACCCAGACCCAGACCCCTACCCTGTCCCTGTAATCCTGCATTTCCCACGGCTGATGCATCTAACCCAGACATCTTTGGACTGTGTAAACTGCCACTGCACCTGAAACATTAATTCTGTTTTTTTCTCCACAGATGCTGCCAGATCTGCTGAGTCTCTCCATCAATTTCTGTCTTGTTTCAGAAGCTGAAACCAGTTTGTTGATATCTCAGGGAAAATGTCAGAGGAGTTGGAGTAGCCTCACTGAGTAGAAATAATACTTCAGTGGTGAGGAAAGATACACTAAAGGGAAAGCATTGAATGGAGACCATATGAGTAAAACTGAGGAACAATAAAGAATTTAAAACTGTAATAGGTGTTGTGTACAGATGCTCTGGTAGCAAGTCTGAAGGGCTAGCTTGCATAAATGCAGAAATTACCAAAGTTATAGGAAGGATATTATAAGCCAGAGAGGATTGAGAAGAGATTTACCAGGATGTTGCCTAGTATGGAAGGTTTGAGTTATAAAGAAAGGCTGAAATAGGCTGGATACTTTCCCTGGAGCATACGAGGTTGGGAGATGACCTTATAGAGGTTTATAAAGCTATGAGGGGTGTGGATAGGGTATAACCTTGTTTTTTGTTATTGTGTTTGTTTTAACTATAGGTTAGGAGTCTTTTCCCTAGAATGGGGGATTTCAAGACTAGGGGGCATATATTTAAGGTGAGAGGAGAGAGATTTAAAAAAAAACATGAGGAGCAACTTTTTTACACAGTGTGTAGTTCATGTGTAGAATGAACTTACAGAGGAAGTGGTGGATGCAGATACAGTCACAATGTTTAAAAGACATTTGGATAAATACATGAATAGAAAAGATTTGGAGTGATATGGACCTAGTGCAAGCAAATGAGACTGGTTTAGTTTGGGATTATGTTTGGCTTGGACTGGTTGGACCAAAGGGTCTGTTTCCAAACTGTATGACTCTATGACTCTAAGTGTTTAGCAAAGCCAAAGTAGTATTAATGGAGGATTTTAATTTTAAATAGCACAGAAGAAGTAGATAAGCATGAGAAAGGTAATGAATTTCCGGATAGTGTCCGAGATAGTTTCCTACAGCAGTATGTCCTGGCTGCAGAAAAAGGACAAGCAATAATAGGCTTAGTAATGATTAATGAGCCAGATTTAACCTAATTGTCTATGAACATTCATCAAATAGTGATCATAACATGATGGAATTCAATATAGCATTTGAAAATGAAAAGCATGAATCAGCTGCTAGAATTTTTGATTTTTTTCAAGATGATTTAAAGAGATGAGACAAAGATTGTCCACAGTCAATTAGAGAAATCTGCTAGTGGGTAAAAAACTGAAGAATAATGGTGAATGTTTAAAAAAAAACACAATAAAAAAAAGGTTATACCCTGAGAAGGAAATGTTGCACTTCACAGAAAAGAAATAGCCATGGACAATTATGTTGTTAGTAGACAGACATAAAACATCAAATAAGGGCTTACAAAAATGCGAACAAAAAGCACATATCTTACTGAATGGGAAAGATGCAAGGGTCAGCAAAGGACCACAAGCAGCTTATAAGATCTACTAAAAGGGATTATGAAAAGAAACCTGTTAGGGACATCAAGATCAATAAGAAAAACTTCTTTAGTTACTGAAAGGGAAAACGAGTGGTCAGGAGTAACATTGGCCCACTAAAGACTGAAACAGTGGATATTTTCAATGACTATGAGGAAATGGCAGATATGTTGAATAATTACTTTGTCTCAGTATTTATGGTAGAAAGGGAGGGTAGCTTGTAAGAAATCCCGAGGAAACTGATCGTGGATTGGGAGCAGGGGCTGAATAAAATTAACACCAGTGAAATGTCAGTAAAGAGAAAATTAACGGAATTAAAGAATGACAAATCCCCAGGACCAGACAGTTTCGATCTAAGGGAGTTAAAGGAAGTAGGAGAGCACTTAGTACAGAACCTACAATAATCTTTCAGAGTTCCACAGATACAGGAGTCACACCTCTGGGTCAGAAAATTGCGCTTTTTATGAAGCGGAGAAGAGGAACACCAGGGAAGTATAGACCAGTTAGCTAAACATCTTTGGTGAGAATTTGTTGGAGTCTTTAAGGATGGGGTAACTAAGCTATGCAGGGAGAGCCAGCATGGATTCATGACAGGTGGGTCATACCTACAAAACTCATTGAAACTTTTGAAGAGACGACTAAGGTACTGGGTAGGGGAATGACTATGAGTACTGTTTATATGGTTTTCCAGAGGGCATTTGACAACCTGGCATAAGAGACTGTTAACAAAGGCAGAAGCTCATAGGATTGAGGACAAATTACTGATAGGTCTGGGGAATCGTTCGGGTGGCAGGTGACAGAAAGTAGCGATAATGGGTAGGTATGCAAATTGGCAGCTGGTTACCAGTGGAGTCTCACAAGGATCAGTGTTCGGGCCTCAAATATTTGCATATTTATTAATAACTTGGATAACAGCAAATTTGCTAGTGGAACAAACTTAGTAGCTTTGAAGACAATACAGATGAGAGCATAAAGTTACCAGGGGATTTTGATAGACTGAGAGAAAGGCCACAATTGTGACGGATTCTTTATTCATTAATAGGATGAGGGACATGGCTGGCTTGGCAGCATTTATTGCCCATCCCAAATTGGCCAGTGGACAAGCAAGGGTCACCACACTGCTGTAGGTCTACAATCAAATGTAGGCCAAACTGGGTAAGGGTGGAATTTCCTTGCCCTAAAGGACATCAGTGAACCAGACGGGTTTTTCCAACAATCAATTCACAGCCAGCATTAGATTCTTAATTCCAGATATTTATTGAATTCAAATTCCACCATCTGCTGTGGTAGCATTTGAACACAGGTCCCCATAATGCTAACTGGGTCTCCTGGATTAGCCTTCCAGTGATAATACCACTAGGCCATCATCGCTCCCAGTTCAATGTAAGTAAGTGTGACGTTATCCATTTTGCACCAAGAAAAGCTAAATGAAGGTACTTTCTAGATGGCCTGAAGTTAAGTACAGTGGGTGTCCAAAGAGACTTGAGACTTCAGGTGCATAGATCTTTAAAAGGTCACAAACAGGTGCAAACAAAAATCAAGAATGCTGGTCTTTATATCTAGAAGACAGGAATATAAGGATGCAAAATTTATGCTGCAGACTGTGAGCAAATCTGGGCACCACACCTTAGGAAAGATCTATTGGCCTTGGAGGGAGTACAATGTGAGTTTACAAGAATGACACCTGGATTTCCAAGGTTACATTATGAGGTGAGATTGCACATATTAGACCTGTTTTCTCTCGTGTTTAGAAAGTTAAAAGGCATTCTGATTGAGGCCTTCAAGATGTTAACAGGAAACAACAGAGTAAACTAAGGTAAACTGTTTCCACTAGTTGAGGATTCTAAGACTAGGGGCATAGTCTGAGAATTAGGGCCAGATCATTCATGAGGGATATTAGGAAGCACATCTATGTGGACTCAAAGCGTGGTAGATGATGCAGAAAGGTGAAGAAAGCATATGGCACAGTTGCCTTCATTGATTGTGCATGGTGTATTGGAGTTGGGAAGTCATTTTATGGCTGTACAGGACATTGGCCAGGCTGCTTTTTAGAATATTGCATTCAGTTCTGGTCTCTGCACTATAGGAAAGGCGTTGTTAAACCTGAAAGAGTTCACAAAAGATTTACAAGGATGTTGCTGGGATTGGAGGTTTTGAACTCTTAAGGGCAGGATGAATAGGCTGGGACTTTTTTTCTCTGGAGCATCAGAGGCTGAGGTGTGACCTTATAGAAGTTTATAAAATCATGAATGGCATAGATAAGGTGAATAGCAAAGGTCTTTTCCCTGAGGTGGAGGAGTTTAAAAGTAGGGAGCACATTTTTAAGGTGAGCGGCAAAAGATATAAAAAGGACATAATCGACAACTTTTTTGACACAGAGAGTGGTTAGTGTGTGGATGGCTATTGGCAGAAATGACTATTACGAGGCAGCATAATTTTGAGGTGGTTGGAGGAAGGTGTAGGGGAGATGTCAGAGGTAGTTTCTTTACACAGAGAGTGGTGGGCGCGTGGAATGTGCTGCCGGCAGTGGTAGTGGAGATGCTTCAGAGACTTTTAAACAACTCTTGAATAGGCACATTGGAGGATAGTAAAATGTAGGGTATACAGGGTAGTTTGGTCTTAGTGGGATAATAGGTCGGCACAACATCATGGGCCGAAGGGCCTGTGCTGTGCTGCACTGTTCTATGTTCTATGTTTTATAAGTGCATGAATAGGAAATGTTTCGAAGGGTATAGACCAAATGCAGGCAGGTGGTACTACTTTAGTTTGGGAACATGGTCAGCATGGACTAGTTGGACCAAGGGGTCTGTTTCTGTGCTGTATGACTCTATGATTCAATGACTGTCTGGTCACTGAAATATCTGAGCTGATGAGCCAACGAGCTGTCCACAACATCTGCACACCTCTATAAAGGCGAAAAACTCACCATTTATCTGCAGGAATCGATTGAAGAGTAAGGCAAAGCCAACTAGAAGGTAATGAAGTGCTGGACAGAAGTCTAAATTCTGGGAAGATATTTAGTGACAGTGAATTATCTGGAGCATTTGAAAGGTGAAAGCAGTTCAGAACAAATCTGTTATAATTATGGGAAGTAGTCAGTCATCAAAGTCTGACTCTCCTCTCACTCATCAGAGTCTTTTCATCTTCCACTGTTACCTATGTTCCTTTCTTCATTCTCTTTCATCTTTATTCCTTCTTTCCTTTTCCCTCCATATTGTTTCTCGTTGCCCTCCCTGCTCTTTAAATCTCTTATCCTTACTCTCCCTCAGCACGTTCCCCTCCCTTCTCCCCTCCAGTGCCCCTTATATAGTGCCTTCAACATAACAAAACCTCTCATGGCACTTCACAGCAGCATGATTAAAACATTATGTCACTGAGCCACTTAACGAGATAAAGGCAGGTGACCAAAGGTCAAAGCATTACGTTTTAAGGAATGCCTTAAAGAAAGGAAGACTTGCATCTTAATGGCAACTCTCATGACAATGGAGCATCCCAAAATGACTTTGCAACCAGTTAAGTAGTTCTCATACAGTAATTGTTGTTATAATGTTGGGAAAGCAGCAGCTAAGTTGTGTACAGCAAGCTCCTGCAAGCAGCAATGTGATATTAACCAGAGAATATGTTTTAGAAAAGCTGATTGAGGACAAAAATTGTCCAGGACACTGTGGAGAGCTTATCTGCTCTTCTTCAAGATCGTACCTTCAGATGTTTTGCATTCATCCAAAGGAGTAGACAATGCCTCAATTTAACATTTCATTGAATGGGCAGTAGGTCCAACAGCATTGCATGCAATCAGCTTGTCAGTTCCGATTATTTGTATCTCGAGAAGGATTTGAACCAGAGATAATGGGAACTGCAGATGCTGGAGAATCCGAGATAACAAAGTGTGGAGCTGGATGAACACAGCAGGCCAAGCAGCATCTTGGGAGTCTAGGATTTGAACCGTAAGCCTTCAACTTAGAGACGAGGCTGTTACCAACTGATCCAAGCCTGATACCAAGAGCGAAGAGGTGGAAAGAGTGATACGTGTAGAGTTTTAAGGAGGGAATTTTAGTGGTGGGTTGCAGTAGTAGTTATCCTACGTCTGGGCCAGAAGGTCTAGGTTCAAGTCCCACTTGCTCCAGGGGTATGTAATAATGCCTCTGAAAAGGTTAGTTAGGAAACATCTACAGCTTGAGGCAAAGTAGCTCAAGATGTGGCTGTCAAAAGAAGACAACTAAAGTCAAAAATAACCAAGAGGCCAGTGTTGAAGGAACATGAAGGCTGATCAAGATTACATAAATCAGGAGGGGTGAAGCCAGAGCTGGGTTTGAAAGCAAGGTGAAAATTTTGGACTAGTGGCATTGTACAGTTGGAAGCGAAGACAAGTTAGTAATAAGTGATTAAGATTTAATGTGAGATAGGACACAAGCAGTTGTCTTTATGTCCTTGAGTTTATAAAGACTCGACCACAACAGAACTTGCAACGTTGAACAGGTATCCTCAAAATGAGTGACAGCCGAGGTTGATGGCAAACATGAAAGAGGGTTGAAAATGGGAAGCTGGCTATGAGTGCATTGGGATAATTATCCGTGGAGGGAATAAGGCGTGGATAAGGGTTTCAGTAGCAGACTGACTGGGAGAGGCCTGGATAATGTTACAGATAGATATGTGATCAGAAACGGTCAAAAAAGATATCCAGGATGCAAATGGCTTTGTTCAGTCCCAGACAAATACCAGGGAGGGGACTAGAAGTCTCTTTGACCTATTCCGTCACCCCCTCTTCCATCTAAATCGTCCTGCTTTTTTAATCTGTCCTCTTCTTATTCCTTTTCCTTCTTCTCTGAATATTACAGGAATATATGAGCAAGATGGGGCTTATAATTTATAATAATTGAAAAGATGTGAAGATATTGGATCATTTTATAAAGGCTCTCTGACTAGATAGTGATGTTACATTTCAATATTCCTTCTTAGTCTTATTACTTTGAAGGATTAGAATCTTACTGCAGTATTGACTTTTCAATTTTTTAACAATGATCGGTAGTTGGTTATTCTGAATTAATCACTTTAGTTGAGATTTAGAAACAGAACAAGTCAGTGGGGCAAGTGGAATCTCAAGCTCACTGAACAGACTTATTGTTTTTAATGTACTAGATGACATTTCCCTAGAGAACTCTGAGGGACATGGTGGCATGGTAGCTCAGTGGTTAGCATTGCTGCCTCACAGTGCCAGGGGCCCAGGTTTAATTCCAGCCTCGGGCAACTGTCTGTGTGGAAGTTGCACACATTCTCCCCATGTCTGTGTGGGTTTCCTCCCACAGTCCAAAGATTTGCAGGGTAGGCAGATTGGCCATGCTAAATTCCCCATAGTGCCCAGAGGTGTTTAGGTTAGGTGGATTAGACAAGAGAAATGCAGGGATGGGGGAATGGATTTGGGTGGGATGTTTTTTAGAGGGGCGGTGTGGACTTGTTGGGCTGATTAGCCTGCTTCCACACTGTAGGGTTTCCATGATTTCGAAAAGAGGAAGTGTCAGGGTCTGTCTTGGAGGCCCAACAGAGACAGAGTGGAAATGGGTCATTTAGAAAGGTCAGGATAGGAATAGAAATTAAGGGTTCAAATTCCCTTTCGCTCCAGGATCAGGGCACAGTTGCCTTTTCTCTTGAATAAGGAGGATGAGATACTGGGTCCGAGAGAGATGGAATATCAGAGAGAGAGTGCAAATGAATAAAACAGTAAAAGGAGCAAGCTGAACAAGCAAGGCTTGTATTTACATAATTCACAATTAGAATTAGGTTTTATTGACATGAACTCGAGTAAAGGGTTACGAGAGTACAGTGAAAAGTGTACAAAGTCAACATTCTCTAGCACCATCTTAGGTAAAAAGCTACTTAGCTACAAAATCTAAGGTATAAAGCAGAAAATAAAGAAATAAAGTTAAAAGTTTAGCATTATAGTCCTTCTTAAGTGTTTAGCCATCGGCCTGGATTCAGACTGTTCTGCCCCATCGCTGAGACCATCACCACCATGAGTCCCCTCGCTGCGCTAGCCCCACAGAAGCATGGCAAAATTCTTAGGCACCATCTTGCCTGATGACGATGCCACCAGTAGACCATGCTGGGTTGATCTCGGCAATGCAGCCACCACTGAGGCTACCAGGTGCTCCCCACACAAGTTAAGTAGGGTTAAAGTAAAAAAGAAAAGTAAAAGCAGACAGAGCAGATGCATCTGTGATGGGCATCAACTCAGGTGTACACTGGGCTTCAGCTTCCCAAAATGCTTTACAGCCATTAAACACTTCCACAGTGTAGTCACTGCTGTGTTGCAAAAGCAGAGGGTCAATTAACAAGCTCCTAGAAATAGTCATGTGATAATAAACATATGCTGTAAATCAGGAACAAAAACAAAGTTGCTGGAAAATCTCAGCAGGTCTGGCATCATCTGTGAAGGAGAAAACAGAGTTAATGTTTCGGGTCCACCTCCCTATTTTCTGCAAATAAACTGACGTTTTCCCAGCCACCATTAGTTCTGAGGAAGGGTCACTGGACCCGAAACGTTAACTCTGTTTTGTCCTTCACAGATGCTGCCAGACCTGCTGAGCTTTTCCAGCAACTTCTGTTTTTGTATCTGTTTTAGTAATGTTGATTAATGATTCATATTCACCAAGACACTAAGGATAAGACGCTTATTCTTCTTTAAAAGAATATTATTGGATCTACCTCAGAAGCCAGACAGGACTTCTGTTTCACATCTCAGGCAGAAAAAAGGATACCTTCAGCAAAGTGTAACACTTCTTCCATACTGCATTAGAGATCAACCCTAACTTTTGCAATTAAGTCTGAAGTGGACCATTAGAACTGAACTTTGTGACTCAGAAGCAGAAGTGTTTGAGCCACAGCTGACTAGATACAAGACCCTGTTGAAAAATAAACCAATTTAGTGTTTTGAATCTAATGTGGCCTGAAGAAGAGTCATATTCCACTTGAAACCTTAACATTTTTCTGAAGAATGGTTGAAACGGCAGTCTTCCTGCTCCTCTGATGCTGCTTGGCCTGCTGTGTCCATCCAGCTCTGCACCTTGTTGTCTCCGAAACTTTAACAGTTTCTTTCTCCAAACTTGGTGCCAGATCTGCTGAGCATTTACTGATCTTTGAGATTTTGCTTCAGATTTCCAGCTTCCTTTTGCTATCTACGAGTCACTTGAGTGCGAGAATGATAGAGAGTAAATGAGTGCGGGAGAATGAGTGACTATTACAGCAAAGAGGGAATTGATGAATTAGAGGATGTGTGAATGAGCATAGGTGTGTAAAAGATCAAGTGAGGAAATAAGGGACAAGTGAAGTTGTATTAGTGAAAGGAATGACTGTAATTGAGGGCTGGACATTGAGCACAAATGAATATGTGACAAAAGCTACATGTGCTGTGGGGTCAGAGGGGGTTGGCAGATAGCAGCCAGCAGCATATTCCAACCTCTTCACCCGTCTTCTCACCTCCAACACTTTCCCTCCCACATTCAAGGCTGAGGTGGGAGAATGAAGAGAAAAAATTCAGTTCCCATTAACTCCCAGCCATAGCCCAGACATTGTACAAGGCTTCAGTGCAGCTCTGGCAAGGAATGTTACTTTATAAGTTGTGATAAGTCTCATACTTTGAAATTACATTTAAGGCCTTTCTGAAGGCTCACTGTGGTCTTCATTTTGGTGAACATATTGAAAGATATAAGATCTTGACGGGACTTAATAGGGTGGGACGGTGAGAGAGGCTTGAACTGTGGGACATGATTTAAACTGAAAAAAGGAGATCCCCCATTGGGATTTTTTTTCTTCTCAGAGATTTGTGAATCTTCAGAACTGTCTTCTGGATCTATGAATATCTTGAAGGCAAAGGAAGATAAATTATTGACTAGCAAGGGAGTCAACTAGTTATCAGGGATAGGAGTCAAGGGTCATCAGGGACAGGGGGAGTGTGGAGTTGAGACCACTGTCAGATCAGTCATGACCTTTTTAAATGGGGAACAGGTTTGAGATTTATCCCAGCTTGCTCCTAATTTGCATGTCTTCCATGAAGCGTCATCTAGACTCTCTCTCCGTGGATGCTGTCTGACCCGCTGAGACCCCCAGCGTTTGTTCTCTTCATTACATATCTCCATGTTAGTTACAGGCGGCAAATAATCTTATCTTAAAATGACCAATGGCAAATTTGACATTTCGTGATTATACCGGTACACCTTTGACATCAGATTAATTCGATTGAATCAATACCAACTGTTCACCTAATCGCGGCCTGAACGGGCCGTTTGTTACTTATCGTTTAGTAATTATATTTAAGTGCAGTAAATAATATTCCGATTACACTTGAATTATTCCTTTTTTTATATATCTCTAGAAACCTACAAACCACTTGTATTCGTGTTAGTGTTTCTGCAGTGAAATTAAATATATTTAATGACTTTATTATCATTTCTATTCCTGTTTTCTGTATTGGCTTCTTAAATGCTGACAGTGAGGTTTGATAGAAATGTTTCTACAAATACATTTCCATTTAGAAAACTAACATTGAGTGGGGTGCAAAGAATGAACCGTCTCCAGACTTCCCAAAGTGGCAGAAAATATCTCCAACGATTTTAATGGAACCGAGATAGAATGACATTCTGCTCCCAATGATTATTTTTCTCTTTGTAATTCTCAGTGTATTTTGTTAATGGCCAGCTGAAGCGTTTCGAACGGAGACCTGGGATCGGAATGTTAGTCGAATTCGATTCCCTCGATGGATTTTGATTTGTGTGTGTAAACCCTAACAACAAAACGCGCCCAACCCTCTGTAAGCAGGAGTTTGAGTGTGTCGGTCCACGCCCGCAGTGTCGCTGCATTACTCAGACCTTTCAGAGACAAGGTGAGACCCTCGTCTGGAATAGTGGATCGGACTGCTTCAGAAATCAAGATAAATGTCATAACCCCGTGGTGAATCGAAATGTCGCCCACCAGCAACCCCCGACCCCACCCCAACACACACGCACAGGCAGGAAACCCAGCTCCGATTGGCACAGAGTGGACTGCATTGTGGAAATCCTGGAATCAATAAAGCGAAATGTCAGTTTCTCCTTGTTAACTAGATGGGATCCTACCGTTTGCTTAAATCGAAATTCAAGCAGGCAACGACACGTGCACACACACACACACACACACACACGCACGCACACACACACACACACGCACACACACACACACACCACACACACACCACAGACACACATGCACACACCACATACACACACTACAGACACACTCCACACATACACACACACTACAGACACACACACACCACATATACACACACATCAAACATGCACACTTACACACATCATTCATACACACACATCGCACAGACGCTCACAAACACACACAGAATTCACGACTTGGGGAATTTGGTTACACAACTAAACTGGTGAATGCTACAATTCTGTCTTTCTACATGGATAAACCAGAAGCCTGCATTATTTATGGTGTGAATGAATGGTAACACTGGCCATACCAACCACACCCCCTGCCCCGTCCCCAGGGGAGAATGGGGGAAGTTGATGGATGGTGAGTGAGAAGTGGCGGGTGGGGCAGTGGGGCAGGTTAAAGGGACAGGCTCTCACCTGAAGAGGTGCATTAACCTGGCAGGAGGCGTGTCCCGCACAAGTGGTGGCGCCGCGGGAGAAGGGCCGGGCTCTTTAACAGGGTGAAAGAGGTCGGCTTGCGGATCATTATGCTGCCCATCACTTACTGTCAGGACAGAGAGATTCCCGCTGACGTCAGCGGGAGACATCCACTTTCAGCAGCCACAGGGTGACGTCATTCATTTCCCTGGTAGTCCCTGGGGGGGTGGGGGGGGGGGGTGGGGGCATCAATTATTTAAAGGGATTTTAAAAAATATGGAGCCAGAGAGGCAGGGAATAAACAGCTCTCAATCTTCAGCTTCCCCTTGCTCCCCAAAGCAGATTCATTGACGACCTCGGAGGCAGCTGTCATCCTATCCCGCGCACGTTGCATCCCACAATTGTGATGCTACCCGGAGTCGAACAGCTGGACAGGTAGGATCGTGCCGACATGTTGGGGTTGAGCAAGGGCTTGATCTCTGTCTTCCAACAGAGCGACCCACACACGTTTCTTCCACTCCCCAACACCCCCTCCCCACCCCGCCCCCTCAAACCCCGCCCGATATTCCCCTTTAACCGGGGGATCAAACATATTTCGGAATCTCGGTGAGCGCTTCAGTGATGATCAGTTTTATTCGCTGAGTGCCGGTTAATTTTGGAGGCAACCTGATTTACGAGAGACGTGTTGGGCCCCCAGAGAGCAGAGCTTACCCGACAGTGTCATTGATGAAGAAAAAGTACAGGATAAACTTGCTGAAGTAGACCATTCTTCAATGAAATGGGCTCACTTTTCACTTGTTCACAACCGGAGATGTAAGACTGAGATAGATGGGTTCCTGGTGGTCAGGGGAATCAAGGTTTATGGGTTGGGAGCTGGAGAGCGGGATTGCAAACCTATCAGCCATGAATGAATGGCGGAGCCGACTAGATAGGCCGAATGGTCTAATTTCTGCTCTTATGGGGAGGGCAAGGGGAGAGGGGCCGAGGACCAAAAGTTGCTTCAGAGAAACGCAGTCCATTAATAAAAAAAAGCAGGAATATTGGGGTCTGTCTTTAATATTTAAAAAATAAGGTTTGGAAATGTCATCGCTGGGACAGATCAAAAGAACCCCACAGGATGTGTAAACGTTTAAAACTCGTTTACCCAAAAACTGATTTAGGAAGGGGGTCTGACAGTCGACTTCACTATTCCACACCCCTAGATTGTTAATGTTCTGTTTTGTGACAAGAAAACCGCCATTCGCAGCCCTACACATTCAAGTTTCGCTCTCTCTTGCGACCTCATTTTTCATTTCCCCAGTTGCCTCCACTCTAATCAATAGTCAAGTAGTGTGTGTGTGGGGGGGGGGGGGGGACGTCAGGGAAGGGGGGTAAAACTCACCTCTCCTTTCTTCCCCCCCACCCCCCCTCCCCCAGAAGGTGGGAGTTTAAACCAATGTCACAACATGTGGGTGCGGGATATTTTATGTCCCCTACATTAACGCAGAGATCTGAATAATCCCCAGCCCTCTGATGGCTATAAATATGGTGTGTGCCTTTTTCTCTCTCTCTCTCTCTTCCCCCAGCCCAGTCGGATTCAGTAAGTGTAACCCATACGTCAGGAGTGTACGTGGTACTGCGAAGCTCAGCCGAGACTACCCCCCCTTCCCACCCACCACCTCCAGCCACCCGCCCCCCCAACCCTACCCTTCACTCAGACGCCAGTGAACTAATCCACCTCGGCTGTACTGTGCTGTTATACTTGGAGGAACTAACTTGCTGGCAATGTCTGGAGTCCGGCCTTCCCCCACATTTTCGCAGCTAACCATCTGAAAAGCCTGCAGTCTCCAATGGTTCTACTCAGTATAGGATGGGACTTACGTTGAGTGGAGCGTACCTTGCACTTATTCTCGCTGTTCAGCTCGGTGAGTCAAACTATTAACACTCGGTTAATTCGTTTTGTGTGTGTGTGTGTGTGTGTGTGTGTGTGTGTATGTGTGTGTGTGTGTGTGTGTGAGCGTGTTCCAGTTGGTGTCTGACCCTCACTCTTGCAGAAAGTGACCACCTCCAGTCTCATCTCTCAGTATACACCAAAATCCTGGTTCAGGGAGATGTGGGGTGGGCGGGGGGGTCAACGTGAGAAATCTAGACGCATCGTCCAACTCAGTCTGAATACCATCTCCCCAGTCATTTGAACAAAAAGCTGGTTCCTGACACAGGGGAACTCAGCCCTCATCCATTGCCCGTTTATTTTGTATATTCTTTTCTGTCTGCGATAACGCCACGGTACTTACTTCCCTTCCGATAACGGAGAGGGGGAGAAAAGAGAGAAGACGTGGATTGAAATGTAATAAACCCGTCCTGCAGTTCCTCTCTCTCTCTCTCCCTTCTGGTGTTCCAGCACAGGCGGGGTTGTAGGAATGTCACTTTCTTGGAGACAATGAAAGAGTTAAAGCTGGTCTTTATTAACCCTCGGATGCATGAAGGCGAGAAACTTGTCTTCTCGGGATCCAAACCCAAATGCCCCCCATCGCCCGACCATATGACATTCAGTCGCGGTTTAACTTGCACACAAAAGCCCTCGGCTCTGCAAAATGCCAGAACCGAGCAGAGAATGCACGGCTCCCATTATTAGACTTGGAAGCGCATTTGTAGGATGTTTATTATCGGTTTATTCAGAGCTGCCTGTGCATAATGTTACGACCAAGATAAAATCCAGTCACTGTCTTAACATATCCTGCAAATTGTAGCGATTCAGAGGGAGAAAAAATATCTTTCGTCTTCATTAATATCTGACATAGTGCCACTTATATGTTCCCCAGGCTTTAAGAAAGGCAAATGAATCATTTCTTTGCTATTTTCATTAAGATTTTAAATAGCTAGAAATTATAGTCTGCGAAAGCGTCAAAAAGAAAATCATTTTTGAAGCTGAACGGAGAGAAGAAAAGGAGGCGTCGACTTTTTCGCAATGATCCAGGAACTGTTCCCTGGGCACAGTTCAGAATGAAATCCCGGGTTTAAGGAATGAATTGGACATGGAGAGGAGACTATCCCGGGAAGAGGAGCAGTGTAGGAAAGCCTCTCTCTTTTTAATCTGTTAAGACGGTGAACATGAAATGTCACATTCGTTTGCAAACGAAAAATAGAGCTAAGATTGAGTGTTTAAACTGAGAACAAGCATCATGAGTCGTTACCCCTCAGAATGTAGGCAATCTCCTCCTTTGGAAAGATTAAGTAACCCGGCAAAATTAAAATGAACATGAAGCATTGCCTCTCTGTCTGCACTGTCACTGAGATCTAACTGCACATTTTGCATTTTTTTAAAAAGGTGCATGATAATCATATCAAGTGCTTTAATCTATTTTAATAAGCATTTTATTAATAGGTTATCCATTAACATTCAATGGCAGAAAGCGCATTTTAATGCCTTGCCAAGAGATATAGTAAGCCTCGAAAATGTAACCGGAATCCGGCAGCACTGCGGTCAATTTTAATGGGGCGGTTTCTTTCCCGTTATCTCGTACATTTATACACGGACCGTCCGCTCCCAAAACAAAAAATGTTAGGGAACGCAATTTAAACCGTTGGATCAAAACATTCATCTGTAAAATCGAACTGAACAACAACAGTTAAAAAAAGCCACGTTCAACGGGCCGCTGTGCCCTTTATTAAGGCTTGTTTTCAAAAGTCATGGATGTGGGTACTTCCAGAAAAACATTGCACACCCGTATATCAAAGACACCTTTCAGTGTGAAAGCAGCGACTGTCGCGAAGGCCCTTCCCCATATTTCAGTTCTTTAAGACGGTTACAGTTAAAGTACCACCCGCTGATTCACAGTGCCATATGGTGCTGGTTTTATTCTTGTTAGCGAGACTCATTTGGTCAGAACCCATGGACGGATCAATTAGGCCAGCAATGCTAATTCTCCACCAGTTAAAGGCAGGATTGATAGCGTTAATTAACATGTACACCGTTCCGCTAGCAAGCTCCGGTCACTCACCATGCACTGGATTGAATTTTAAGATAAAATTAATTGAGTGTGAGGCGACCAACCAGGCGAAAAAGGGGGCATATGGAAAGTGGACAGCCGTGGTTGTTCAAAACCAAAATGCAGAGGATTCCAAGAAGCGACGGGACGGAATGCGAAGCTTCGGAGTTAAATACCGGCCCCTGGGACAAGTTGTGAAAATCCAGCCACCCCCACGGCCTAAGAGAAAAGAGTTACAATTGCGATCCGGTGACACCTTGTCAGCTCGTGTCTGTAGCTTTGTCTGCGTCCGCTGCCGATTACTGTCTTCCCTTCAAACTCCGCACAACCCCAACACAGCGAAACTGACACTGGCAGGTGAAGGAAAGCTGCTGGGGAGATGGTTTACACACTTTCCAACCCCAAACATAAAAGACAGGAGAAAGGATTTTCGCCTGAAAGCAACATTCAGAAAGGTCACGCAGATGGAAAGGGGACGGGGCGTTGGTGGGGGGTCTCACTCATGCCAATAGAGACCTTGGAAGAGTATCCAAGGTAGGTTAAAAATAAAGCTGAAACAGACAGACTGTTATTTTAACCTAGAACGAAAAAGGCATCTCCCGGTCAATATCTAAGGACGGAGAGAAACATATCAGGATTCTGTTAAAAGGAGCAACAGTTCTGTAAAAATAATGTATATTTAGATAATAAACTATACTATATATGTTGGTGTGTGATGTATAGCTCATCACATGAAAAATTAGCTTGAAAAGGCAACAATTTATTGACAGCAACTGTCATCGTTGTGTTTTTTTCTGATAAAGTGGTATAATGAGTAACAATATTTCATGACCACTGTTTTGATTCTCCCTACAGCTTATCTGTTCCATACTGTGCGAGCAGCCGGCAAGTGCGATGCAGTGTTTAAAGGGTTCTCGGATTGCTTGCTGAAGCTGGGAGACAACGTCGCGAACTACCAGCAAGATATGGACGACAAGCAGAATGTTGAAACCATCTGCTCGTAAGTATGACAGCAACATCCACACGTACACACCCACACTCACCAACCACCTCCACTCCCACCCACCCCCCCCACATCTTCCTCCCCAACCCCCCCCCCCCCCACTCCCCCCACGTGGAACACGCAAGGTAGGAATATCACCCTCATTCGCCACTCTCCCACATGGTCTCTTACACTCAGTGACTCAGCCTCAGCACCGCGCCCCAAACCCTCCACACACGCATCATCACGTCCGTTCCGACACCACCTCTAACATGTTGCTGTTGTGCGTTTTTCTCCATCTGTACGCACAAAGGGTACACATTCGAACAAAGGCCTCAGTACTGCATACCAACTGGTGCCTGCGATGCATCATAAGGTAGCAATGTTTTTTTTCCCAGGGAGCCCGGCTATAATCTTAGATATGCACATATTTCCCACATACAACCACGCCTGTATTCCATATCGGATAATCCGTGCCGACGAGCCATTGGTTTTTTAAAAAGAAAATAATGTGCTCTTCTCTCGATGAGAAGACGAGCATACGATATTTAACCCTGTGAATAACCCAGTGATCGCCCTTTTTTAAATAAGAGAACATTATAAATATCCCTTGTATGGTTACGCTGATGATCTGTGTTCGTGTATGCCCCCAGGAAGTGCATAGATCGGTTGCAAATACATGCAAAGGCACAGAACGATACAGTATGAGTGCCAAACAGGCAGCGGTATTTAAAAAGTGTGCCATATACCACTAAAATATATAGAGATGAATGAAGAACGAATAAAGCCTATTGGAAAATTCTAGCCCTGACTACCTGACACTTTTATAAAATGATAATATCGTTCTCATTGATATATACATAGTTTGGATAGATTGTGGCTTTGAACGCGGCTTGAATGGATAGCAAATTAATTTCTACTAAGACTTTTTTGGGTAGTAAATAATTTTGCCCCATTTTAAATGGCCTTTGGTATCATAGAATATGGTAACGTTGCCAATTGTGTTGATAGGGGGTCAACGAATAGACGCATTAAAAAGCAGTAGAAATATATAAGCTGAGATGCTAGAATATATTAGTGAGAGAAAAATGCTTCCGTCGAAAAAGGCTCATAAGAGAACTGTTAATATCTATTGTAAAGTGCAGCAGAGGAATGTTGTTGCATGTGCAGTGTGGTAACCTGTAAATAAAACAGCCCTGTATAATGTTCACCGTTTAAATTAGGATTTTTAAATCCCACTTGCTTTCTATTCTGTAAGGAAAGAGCGAGATCGGAAAGCAAAGGGAGATCAGAAATGATTTCGTTGTCCTCTGGGACATGTAATCATAGCAGAAATACTGCAGGAAAGATTGGCCTGGCATCTCAATATCCCATTATTTATTGCCTGTGTATAAGACACGGCAGATGCTGACATTTTTCAGTATTCATTGAAAAACTCTGTCACTGCAACAACCCAAATGCTGTAGTGGCGTATGCAATATCTGGTTCTAGTATTTTAAATATGTACACAGAAACAAAATCGTTATAAAATATGCAGTCGGATCGATTAATCAGCCTAGTATGCAATATTAATAGACTTGCTATGTATGTGGCTGTGTAGATATCTCTGCGTGTATGTGTGTGAATGTATGTTGTATGTGTGAGCAGATTTGTGTTTATGCATTCGTGTATGCGTGTCTACGGACATGTCTGTTTATGTTGGTGTATTTATTTGCGATGAATGCCTCATTATTTGTAGGTAGATTTGTTTGCGCGAGCGTCTTAGGTACGTGTCTGTATGCATACGTGTGTGTATTAATAGGTATATCTGTACATTGTGTGTGCATTTATATTAATGTATGTTTGTATTTGTACACATAGAGGTGCACATTCGTGTGCATACACGGACATGCATGCGTGTATATGCATTCACGAATGTGTGTATTTGGACGCATTTATGTGTATTTATGTATTCATAAGTGCACTTATATCCTTAAACGTGTATATATGTGTTTATATATATATGTATGTATGAATGTGTCTGTGTATATGTATGCATGTGTTTGTTGTGTTTGCATGCAAGTATGCGTGTGTGCGACAATTTTCTACAATTTTACGAGAAAACACGTAGGCACTCTCAGTCCGTTAGAGATAGGGGCCACCTCCGGGCACAGCGCAGTGCTCTCACGGTGCCTGGATCTGTTCAGAGGGGAGAAAAAAGGATGAGGAAATGTGTCGATTGTAATAGCCCTGCCCAACGTGAATGACAAATGGAATCCGTGCCACTTTAATGACGATTAAAATGCGCCTTGATCATCAAGCGAGTTGCAGAAGGGTGGGTGGGGGTAGTGTGAGGCGAAAGAGAAATGTAAGAGCAAATGATTGGAGTAGAGGGAGACATTGCACAGGGAGACGGACAGCGGTGCGGGAGATTGATTTATCGGAATATTCGCTGTATTATTTTGATGTTTGGATTCACTCTTCCCCCCCCCCCACAAACTCTAGATACTGGAACGACTTCCACGCATGCGCCACGACTGCCATCGCGGATTGTCAAGATGGAGCAACTGATGTTTGGGAAAAACTCAAAAAAGATTCCAAAAACCTGGATTTCGAAGGCAGTTTGTTTGACCTGTGCGAAAGGAATAACTCTGCAATAAGCCCCCAGTGTTTCACCTTCGCCGTTTTAACATTGTCCGTCTTACTGACCTGGATCCTACTCTAGAGACATCACACACAACAAAAAACAAACAGCATTTTTGCAAACACACGCCGCCCACCCGCCCATGTAGCGTGTGTGGAAATGTTGCAAAAAAAATCATTTCAGAATGACAGGACCTTGTGATTCATCAGTGACCCAGAAGGTATTTGCCAGGAGTGGAAACTGTCTCATGTCTCTTTTCTTTTAGATTGTTCTTATTTCGTTTCTTTTCCATTTAAACACACAAGCGGTTTTGTTTTTGTGTCATTTGCCAAAATGTTACCGAGGAGCGTCAACCTTCTTTGAAAACAGCAAAACAAAAACTGCACCGAGAACCTAACTCAACAAGAGGATATCTCCAACCAGATGCAGACCAGAACCCCAGAGTTCGGTTCAAAACTCAGGAACGGCCTTTGGGCCAAAGGTTAAAGTTGTTGTCGGCCCTTCTGAGGATCAGAGAGAGAGAGAGAGAGCAAAAGGCTGGCCACTCTATTGTGTGAATCTTGGTGAATGAACACCTTCGCTGTATTTCTTACTGCCACCATCTCGTGCGTATTGAAGTCTTGTGCTTTTTATCATTTTAGAACTGTCAGGGGGAGTGACAAAAAATACTACAGTGACCGCCCCTTTCCAAAATTAATATAAACCGCGAAAAATTTAGATCGCCGTGTCCTCCCCTCCCCAACCACTCTCTCTCCGGAGAATCGCAAAAATTGTTTCCTAATCGTAAAAGAAATCCTCATTCTCACAAGCTTCTTTTCCTTATTTTTAGAATTTTAAATATATATATATCTACAAAATATATATGCTCACTTATTTTTGGATGTCGCGTAGCAGAGTAGATTACTAAGGGTCTTAAATGTATCTCAAAGGAAACAGTATGAGAACCAATCGTTATTTTAGAAATAATAAAAAATTACTTTCAAAAGCAAACCGGCAAAAAACTATAGCTTCAAATCCAGAAATAAATATATATATGTATGAGTTTTTTGTGGTTGATATGACAGTGTCGCTTGATGTTTTGAGCGAAAATCAGAAACATAAAAGGATATAAGATGTTAAAACTTGGTAGGATATGGTTATAAAGCTCCTGTTGTACGATTTGTATTAAAATAATGAATTTTTAAAAATATCTAAGGCCCAGATTGTGGTTGTCATGCTTGTAGCATTAGGGCAGATCATTCCCTAATTAATAATGTAAGATTCTCTAACAGTAACCTGGCTACAATCGATTGGAATCGCTCTCAGGTCTCTCATTTGTAGTCTCCCGGTGCTCTCGGTTTAAAGAAAATATAACGGAGAGTGGGGCGGGGGGTGGGGGCGCGGGAGTGCGGAATGAGTGGGGAGAGGAAAACGCCAGAGCATCGGATAGAGGAGCCAGTTTTGGGTCTGATACACAGCAAGAAAGGTCAATAGATGATTCATTAGACACATGCTCCCCACAAATGGAGCCAATGGTTCGAGCACTTTCTGATGAATTTACTCAGCGCTCTCGTAGGCGTTTTTGAACGGCTCCCAAATTGGATGCTGGCGCTGCCCTGTAATGGGATATTTCTCCCGAGCAAAGACGTCGAAAATTTAATGTGCCGGCCAGGACAAATTTCCACCATAAATCGCCAACAGTCGGGTGGTGGGGAGGTTGGTGATGGGGAAGGAACCAGATATTTTGTCTACATGGAGCGAATTAACCTCGGCAACAGCTCCCCTGCTCGTCGAGCTGAGTTCAGGGAGAGCTGTCCAGTGTTGGTGTAAACTTAATTGGCAAATGCATGTGATTTAGTGATTTAGTGTTGGCTGTGGCCAGGGTCGGGGGGGCGGGGTGTACTGGGGGTTAAGCTTTCTGATTTCCTCACTCTGGGGCGGGTGTGGTGGCCTCAATTAATTCCCACAGCCGCCCCCGATGGATTTGGGGGGCGGGTGGGGGGTAAAATTATCTTGCTCCAAATCAAAGAAGTGGAACAGTACCATTTCCGCCCCCACCCCTCCTTTTTAACATGGACCGCATCCTATCACAGCCACTCGGTTTAGTTTAAACGAATGCTTCAGTCAACATGTTTTATTTATGTCGAACTGGGGTTAACATTCGGCTTTTTAAAAATAAAAAGTCAAAACACAGGCGATGGTGAATGAAAACAGTGCTAAAAAGGAAAAATAAAACAAAGGTCCAGGTTTCCAGTTTTGTTTTTAGTTTGGAGATAGTATATTTTAGAAATGCAGCAAAAACATCGAGATGTTTAATTTGACCGGGCCCAGAAGGCGGAAGTATTAGGAATTGGATGCATGTTAAAAAAAGGTTGAAATGAGGTGATCTGTAAGGGCGTGAGTTTGTTTTTGTACGTTATGATGGTTGTCTCTAGGAGTAAGGATGAGGGCAGGGAAGCGAGCGGCTGGTCGAGGTGTGTTATCTTTATGCAGACCCGTTTGGAATAATCCAGCTACGTTTAACATGAGGTACACACAAGAATTTAAATGCTGGCACAGATGCCAACTCGCTTTTAGACCGTGGTCCACTTTAACTCGAGTGGAACCAATCTTGTATTTTAGCTTTAACCACGACAGTAAACGAATGTAATGGAGCTCAGCTGATTTTTAAAACATAACTTTGAACGTAGAGTTCTCATTCTGTTGAATAGCGCTGTTAGAAGTTCTAATCTGAAGTGACTAAAACATATGGTAAATATTGGATAAAACTCGTTAAAAAGGTAGTAAAACCCCCGAAATTATTTTAAAAAGGTGCGCAAAGGCGTGTTGCTGCCTGAAATAAATGACAGGCTAGGGTCAAGGTTTTAGCGCGGATTTCTGAGCTGGAACTCCTCAGGTTGGAGTTTGTCTTCTTGGCTTTGCGTCCTCCGGCGCCTTAGTTCTCGTACCGAGTTTCGTTTTTCTGTCTCCTTCAACGACTCCCCACAACCGATGCCGCAGGAAGAGTTACCCGAGAGGGAAGAAGCGGGAGATTGCGGTGGGCGTTTTGAGGCTTCTTCAGTCATCCAGTCAGTTGGTGACTGTGTGAGACGGGTCGCTCCCCATGCAAGCAGCTCATTCCCAGAGCGCTGGCTACTCTCCCAGACAGGGGCACCACTCCCAGAGAGAAAGCAGAGGTAGAAAAATAAACCACCGTTTATAATCACCGCGGAGGGCAGCGTCCACACCTCTGGGCCAGGATAAATCCAGTTCATGTCCCATAACATTGTCCCAGCAGTTATTGTTTTTTGTTAAATTAAAAGTTACAACCCCACGAGAGAGGGGTCTTGTGCTAGTGTCCCGACTTCTCAGCGACAGGATCTGGGTTCAAATCCCACTTACCCCAGATATGTGTTAATTCATTCCCGCCCCCTCACGCCGTAAATCCCCACAATGTTGAGCTATCCGATTGCTTCCAAAGTTCATTTTATTACAGACGGAAGAATGATTATTGTGTTGTCTTAATATTTAAGTGTCACTTTGGACACGTCGAACGATGAATGGGAAAGGAAAATCAGCCGCTGCAAATTTTACATCCTGGAAAAAGGCTGGAGATTTCGGGGTAGTCTGACTTTCAGTTTGAGCATGTTTTAAAAAGGTGATTGTTGAAGGAGTTTTTTTTATTTTTGCTTACTGCGCGGAATGAGGAAGGTTTATCTGTGGAGGAGAGTGGTATAATAATCAATGTTTCATGGTTAGTTCTGCAGGCAGTAAAACAGCGTTACCAAGGCGACAGCCAAAGCATGGAGTTTAAAGACCAGCTTCAGGTGGGAGAGTTAAGCGATGGGCCAGAGAGACATAAAGCAATACATTGATAGGGACGGTGGCAGAGATAAAACGTCGCCGCTAAAGAGATTTTCCCTTAACGCTTAAACACAACAGAGAGAAAAGTAAATTGCGGTTTTTCGTTTTGCACGCCTGAAGAATAGCAGACATTTTTTCCAAGTGCCTTTTTTTTGTTTAAAACCGCGGCCAAAACTCCCGGGAGCTGCTGTTTGTAGAGCGAGTGGCCGCTGTAGGATTAGTCGTGTATCTGTTGCCGCCTCAGGGTCACTGAGCCTGGGGCCGCTGCCTGAGATCACAGCGAGCCGCGTATGCAAACAACGTTCTGTCAGCTCCTGGCTCGATTTTTTTTCTCTCTCCCTTAACCCAGAGTCAGCTGGTATTCAATTAACTTCTCCTCCAGTCCCGTGGCAGCAGGGCCAGGATCTCTGAATGAGCTGAAAGGTATATCAGAGTCGGCGCATTGACGACTCCGAAGAAAGTTAGGTCTGCATCAGAGTTACATTTCACTGTTGGTCACTAGACACAGCACTTAGATGTAGCTGTATCCCTGAACTTACACATTCCACACATTACAATTGACGTATTAATATTGGACGAAATTTAACAAAATGTTGATCATGAAATTTAATTTACAGTATTACAAGCACTTTTTATATTAAAACGTCCCTTTTGCGTTTTTGCCTTTCAGAAATAAGCCAAGAAAAACAACACTATCTTAGTAAAGTCTGTAAATTACCTAATAATAATTTTATTCAAGCTGTCTCTAAGCGTCACGAGAGAGTACCACCACATTCCCTCACATGCTGGCACTTCTAGTGATTTTAACCAAACGCCTTACATGTCGTTAAAAAACTGTTTTGTTTTTGTTATAACGTGGCTAGTATCTGGACTCCCGTTCTGAGGAAGGGTCACTGGACCCTGATTTCCGCTGCCAGGCCTGCTGAACTTTTCCAGCAATTTCTGTTTTTGTATCTGGACTCCCCAGTTTAGCGCATGAATGGATGAATGCACTCAAACACCTTCGGGCGCCTGTGAAATCTCCTCAGTCTTTAACCCCCCTGGAGTAGCTTTCAGAGTTCGGCCAAAACGCTAGCCCAGCGAAAGCAGTATGTTCACTGGAATACACTCACAGTTCAGGCCAATCGATGGTTTGTAACGGCGGATGTAGCTACTGGCGAGGGTTAAATTCTAAAGAGGAAAAATAAACTATATAATAGCAGCACATCACAATGCATCCGATCAGCCGTCTTAGCCCCGATTCCAGGAGATTTTTGCTTGTGGAAATAGGTATTTGCGAATTCCATTGACGGGTCCAACAAAACTGCATTCGAAAAAATAGTTACCTCAATTTAAAAAAAGGCCATTCGCAAAATTTGTCGTTTTGCCGCAGTCATTAACATATAGGGTGACTTTTTCTCACTAGCCACTTTGGCTCTCCCTCTGTTTTGGGATATTACACAGCATCGCTGTCGTTATTTTTTCATTTAAGCTCTTGTACTCACAACGCGAAGTGAATTAAATGTGTTAAAATGATTCCGGTTAATGCTTACACCCCATCGAAGTGGGGCGGATGCCTTTATGCTTGTTTTTCTGTAAAACCCCTGTCTCCCTGAATCAGTCCCGAACGAACCTGTGCAAACGTGTTGTGATTGTAACTGCCTGATGTGTTGTGAAGAGCCGCGATTTTGTTTATTTATTTTAAGATGTTTTTTTTGTCTTTACTTTTGTTCGACGTTGTAATAAAAATGTTGCAGCGTTGCCTCGGCCTCTCTTAAGGAAATGAATGTGAGATGAGCAGAAGAAAGGGGAAGGTCAGAGGGCGACGGCAGATGTGTGTTTCAGCATTTGGAAAACTTGTGTGCTCATCGATGCTGACCTGGTCTGCCGAGAGTGTCCCACAGAAGGAGGATTGTGAGGAACTGGCATGCCAGCGGGTTTCCCTCCGCTTGTCCTATTGCAATAACATAAATAAAGAGGCAACTGGAGTGACACTGTTTTCTTCCACGTTCTTGCAAATCGCCCAGCTCCACTCTTCTGCTCACCGTGAAGCTAATTTCTACATGCATGGAATTTCTGTTTCGTTCGAAGATTCCAGCCAGTGCTGTACCGGCGGGCTTGTCTTATACATCCAGACCTGGGCGGTACGTTACCGACTGTTAAACTGGACAATTACGTTTCTGTACCCCTTTGTTCTGTGGGAATAATGTGGAAAGGCGATGGGGGAAAATCGAATCTCTTAGGATTTAACATTTCTGTTGTAAAGCCGGTTTATTTTTGGATTTGACTACATCATTGACTTTCGTCCACTTATTACAAACGATGCTTTTTATTTTCTTTTAATTTTTAAAATATATATTCGTTGTGTCATTTTGTTTGTAATTTGAGAAATTCATATATAGTATTTTCGAAAAGCAAAGATCTGTCTCTTCTTTTTGTCGAGTTTCTATTTCGTATGTCCTGCAGGGATAAAGTAGTCCTGTGCACAAAAATAAACTTCCTTTCCTCACGTATAGCCATTTCGACCGAAGGCTGGAATGAATCAGCGAATGTCTCTGCAACAGAGGATAACATGACCATTCCACAACTCTCAAACATCAGTGAGTGCCAATTAGAGGGGCACATTCTGCTTCCACGAAATTCACACTTATGTTTGATTTAATTCCAGGAGCTCTTTTTTGTTACTTTTCTTCCTCCCTGCTGTCCTCGCCCCCCCCCCCCCCCCCCCACAAACCTGTGTGGTTTTGATTCATGTGCAGTAAATGTTGCCATGGACCAGGTCAAATTACAATTACAACATTTAAAAGGGCACCTGGACAGGCACATGATTAGGAAGGGTTTAGAGGGACAGGGGCCAAATGGGACTAAATTAACTTAGGACATCTGGCCGGCAACGGACATCTGGGACCTCGGGGTCTGCTTCCGTGCTGTACATCTCTAAATGTCACGGAGCAGCGTCAGTGTTTGTGTTTGAGCAGACGCAGAGCATTTTATAAACAAATTAATAAAAAAAAACAAAAGAAACATAAATATTTATGCTGACCAATTTTCATCCCACACCTCCATTTCTTTCTATGTTCCAATTTCTAGGTGAGGGGGCGCGGTTCTGATCTGACACTGAGAGGTGGGAAGTTAACACTGATGGTGCGATGGCTTTCCTTGTGCGATAATGTAGAGGTGCTGGTCTTGGACGGGGGTGGAGAAGGTCAGAAGTCGCACGACTCCAGGCTATAGTCCAACAATCTGATGAAGGGTCTAGGCCCGAAACGTCAGCTTTTGTGCTCCTGAGATGCTGCTTGGCCTGCTGTGTTCATCCAGCCCCACACTTCATTATCTATAGTCCAACAAGTTTATTTGAAAAAAACAAGCATTTGGGGTATCATCCATTCTTCAGGTGTTGGTGAGAGAGGCAGTACTAGACACAACATTTATAAGTAAAAGATGAAATGTTCACACCGTTGATGAGGATGTACTAAACAAGCCTAAGATGCTGTTAAATCTTCAATCAGTTAGAAAGTTTTAATTAATTAATATGTATGCGTAAATCCCCGAATTCCTTTCTCGTGGGAAACGGGGCTCTCTCCTCAGACACTTCGTAACCTACAATTCACTGGAATTTTCTTCGGAACTGCAATTTTGGACGCCCCCCGCCACCCCACCATCTCACACACACACACACACACACACAGAGTCATACGCACCCCACACCCCGCACCACCGAAATAGGGCAACTACAGGAAATTGTCTTTTGCCAAAGTGAGCTTCGGTTCAGACGCCTTTCAACTGAAATGTCACAGAGACCTGCTCTCAGATCGAAATTAACAGAAATACTGTTAGATGAACACATTAACTTCTCTCCAGCTTTAAGTTTCCCAAATCGCGAGTTGGAGGCAAAGCTCTCGTACGAATCTTTGAAGATTAAGGGGTTATTACAGTTTGGAAAAGCTGATAATTATTATAAATTGTGTTGTCGAAAGGCGCAACATTGTGGATCCGGACAAAAATAATTCTCCATCATGTTTATCCAAACACACAGGCAGCAATTTGAGGAGGTAATAGCAGGATGGGCCTAGACACCCCAAGGAAAACTAGACAAGAATTATTGACTCGAATAAATAAAACCACTACTCTCACAAACGCGTGAATTTGTTCAGAAATAATGGCCGGTAACGCAAGGGGAGAACAGTATTGAGCAGCTGCCGATGAGAATGGATGTTATAATTTTAATTAAAATCTCTCCCAAACCAATGCACCTAAAACGCAGTGTAATTATAAACATTCAGTTGAGAACGTTCGAAAAACTGTGTGCAAAAGGAGCACCACTCCTGAGAGATTTTATTCCACTTTTATACGTGGTCCCATTCTCCCGGCGCTGTGAATGCTAAAAACTTACAGGCCTCACGGGTCCGTCCTGGGATTCAAGCAGGAAATGTCGTGAGCTGAATTAGGTTTTATTCTGGAATTTCAGTTCTAACTCGCTACACTTAACGAGGACAAATGCTTTTTTCTTGCTTTCCGTGCCGTTTATCCGATACAACTTGGTATGTTTTTCCATCAGAAGTATAATTCTGAAAGCCCAGCTCATTCACTTGGCATTTGAACATTACCACAAACAAAAGCTACTCATGTGGCAGCATTATATTGGCACATTGTACAGCATTAATGATGAATGTTCTTGCACTATATATCTGTTGTACCACACGCTATAGCCTGCCATTTTCACATGGTATAAAATATTCCAGTCATCATTAAATACCCGTTTGGATTATCTTTTGTTTTGCTCCACTTGTCACAACAGCATTTTTTTTACCGGCTAGATCAGGCAGATGTTCCTACTGGAATTTTCCGATCAGGACACCAATTCTTTATACTCCCAGGTTAAATATAACGCGGGACATTTATGTGTAAAGCTCCCTCTCTCCTGTCTAACAATCCCCAACTCACACTCACCTTTCCTACACTGCTGTACAGCTCCTGAATGAGACTGGTTCATAAGCCTGTCGGAAACGAGGTGACATTCCTTACGGGTCAGCAGATCAAAAGAAAACTTTATTCCATCTAACCAGTCTGGATTATAACCGGAATTCAAAAACAGAAGTGACAATGATCTAATTAGCTGCACACCTAAATCCCAATCGATGTCCTTCAAAATTATTTTCAGCGCAAATGAAAGTGGCACAGTGGTGCGAGTGAATGCATGTTCCGAATTTCTCATGTGGTTTGTTTCATTTCAATGGTCAATCACTTCCGCTCTCATGAAGACAAGACACTTCACTGGGCCTGTCATGTTAGTTGCTCTTCTAGCGACCAATGGCAGTGTTCACTAGAGGGAAGTGTGAAGGCGGAAGATTACATAAAACAGGAAGACTGTCCAGAAGTAAAACGAAATTTTTCCTACGCCCCATGTCCACCGCAACCTCCGCCCCTTGGAAATTTCCCTTCCTCTCGTCTATTCTGGATACCGTTTGCCAGATTATTCACTCTCTCCCTCCTTTAACACGGAATTTCTACCAACCCGGAAATTCTGCAGAAAAAAAACAAATGGCCAGCTATTCCTCAGAGGAAAAGTTTCTCATCTTTTCACTTCCCCTTGATGACTTGCTTCAAGATGGTGAATATCCTGCAGCAGATCATTGGCTCCATTTTAATTGGCAGCCGGGCTGGAATTCTGAGACTCTCCTTAGGTTTGATCAGTGGGAAACCAAATGTGCCAGCCTGCTAGTCATGGGAGTGCAGAAAAGCTGCCACACCCACTCTGAGCTGGCAAACAGTGGGCATCTGTCGGTGTCAATGCCTGTGGAGCAGGGCGCTGGCAGGTTGGTAGCAATTCAGTCTCTGTAAACCACTGGGGTTAGATTGCACATTAACTGGTGTAACAATGTAAACATTCAAAGTAACAAAATGTGGAGCTGGATGAACACAGCAGGCCAAGCAGCATCTCAGATGATGAAGGGTCTAGGCCCGAAACGTCAGCTTTTGTGCTCCTGAGATGCTGCTTGGCCTGCTGTGTTCATCCAGCTCCACACTTTGTTGTCTTGGATTCTACAGCATCTGCAGTTCCCATTATCACTAAACATTCAAAGTCATATGTACACAACAAGGCCCTAATTAATATATTACTAACAGCCCCCTTCAGTTAGATGCTGTAGCCACCTGTCTCAGGATGGTGCCCACATTGATAATGGTGGGCTGGCTGGTGTATTAAGTGGTACAAAGTCATTTTCAGATGTCCAATGCTACACTTAGACCACGTCGGGAGAATACTGATCAGACTTATATCTCTAAATTCACATGCTATCACTCTGTACGCCTCCTCCACACTCACAAGCTATTCTGCACATGCACACATGCCCAGTTTCAAAATTGCAACTCCTCTGAGCTCATCCAGTATTTTTTGAGGTGATTAATAGTTCTTTTTTTTGCTCCTACTCTCAAAAAAGCACATTTAAAGTTGAAAAAGTTTGTGAAGTTTCTTGAGATTGTAAAACTATATAGAGAAGAATCAGAGACAATGGGAACTGCAGATGCTGGAGAATTCCAAGATAATAAAATGTGAGGCTGGATGAACACAGCAGGCCAAGCAGCATCTCAGGAGCACAAAAGCTGATGTTTCGGGCCTAGACCCTTCATCAGAGAGGGGGATGGGGTGAAGGTTCTGGAATAAATAGGGAGAGAGGGGGAGGCGGACCGAAGATGGAGAGAAAAGAAAATAGGTGGAGAGAGTATAGGTGGGGATGTAGGGAGGGGTTAGGTCAGTCCAGGGAAGACGGACAGGTCAAGGAGGTGGGATGAGGTTAGTAGGTGGATGGGGGTGCGGCTTGGGGTGGGACGAAGGGATGGGTGAGAGGAAGAACAGGTTAGGGAGGCAGAGACAGGTTGGGCTGGTTTTGGGATGCAGTGGGTAGAGGGGAAGAGCTGGGCTGGTTGTGTGGTGCAGTGGGGGGAGGGGACGAACTGGGCTGGTTTAGGGATGCGGTGGGGGAAGGGGAGATTTTGAAACTGGTGAAGTCCACATTGATACCATTAGGCTGCAGGGTTCCCAGGCGGAATATGAGTTGCTGCTCCTGCAACCTTTGGGTGGCATCATTGTGGCACTGCAGGAGGCCCATGATGGACATGTCATCTAAAGAATGGGAGGGGGAGTGGAAATGGTTTGCGACTGGGAGGTGCAGTTGTTTGTTGCGAACTGAGCGGAGGTGTTCTGCAAAGCGGTCCCCAAGCCTCCGCTTGGTTTCCCCAATGTAGAGGAAGCCACACCGGGTACAGTGGATGCAGTATACCACATTGGCAGATGTGCAGGTGAACCTCTGCTTAATGTGGAATGTCATCTTGGGGCCTGGGATAGGGGTGAGGGAGGAGGTGTGGGGGCAAGTGTAGCATTTCCTGCGGTTGCAGGGGAAGGTGCCGGGTGTGGTGGGGTTGGAGGGCAGTGTGGAGCGAACAAGGGAGTCACGGAGAGAGTGGTCTCTCCGGAAAGCAGACAGGAGTGGGAATGGAAAAATGTCTTGGGTGGTGGGGTCGGATTGTAGATGGCGGAAGTGTCGGAGGATGATGCGTTGTATCCGGATGTTGGTGGGGTGGTGTGTGAGAACGAGAGGGATCCTCTTTGGGCGGTTGTGGCGGGGGCGGGGTGTGAGGGATGTGTTGCGGGAAATATGGGAGACGCGGTCGAGGGCGTTCTCGATCACTGTGGGGGCAAAGTTGCGGCCCTTGAAGAACTTTGACACCCCAGGGACCAGCTCAGACCAATATTCTAGTTAGGTATCTGCCTGTTAAGGCAGCCAGCCTTGCTGAAGAAGTGCAAGTCCCTTTCACTCTGAGAGGAAGCACACCAGGCAAGAATTGGTCTTTCATGCTTTGCTTATGTCATTGCCTTTCACAATCTCGTTTTCCTCATACTCACCAACCTGTACTCCCTTTCCTTTTCACTTTCTTTACTGAAATTATCAGGGAAGGGAGGTTGCTCAGTCCCTTGAGACTGATCTGCTATTTAATACAATAACGGCTGATCTGATTGTAACTTCAAATCCATAATCCTGCTCACCCGCATTAATTTTTCGCCCCCTTGCTCACCAAATGATGATCCATCTCTACCTTAAAGAATCTGCTACTGCTGTGTTTTTTTTTCAGGAAGACCATTGCAAATAATCCAGTCATAGAGATCTACTGCATGGAACCAGATCCTTCAATCCAACTCATCCATGCTGACCAGATATCCTATGTAAATTTAGTCCAATTTGCCAACATTTGACCAATATTCCTCTAAATGCTTCTTATTTGTCTACACATCCAGATGCATTTTAAATGTTGTTATTGTACCAGCCTCCATCACTTCCTCTGGCAGTTCATTCTGTACAGGCACCATCCTCTGCATGAAAAAGTTACCCTTTAGGTCCCTTTTATATCTTTCCCCTCTCACTTTAAACCTATGCTCCTCTAGTTTTAGACTCCTGACCCTGGGGAAAAGACATTGCCTATTTACCCTATCCCTGCCCCTCATGATTTTATAAACTTCTGTAAGGTCACCTCTCGGCCTCCAACCCTCCAAGGAAAGTAGCCCCAGCCTATTCAGCCTTTCCCTTTAGCTCAAATCCTCCAATGCCAGGGACATCCTTGTAAATCTTTTCTGAATGCTTTCTAGTTTCACAACATCCTTCCTATAGGAGAGAGTTTGGAGTCACATGCAATATTCTAAAAGTGGCTGAATCAATGTCCTGTACAGCTGTGACATGACATGACCTCCCAATTCCTATTCTCAATGCACTGACCAATAAAGGCAAGCATACTAAACACCTTTTCACCACTCTGTCTACATGCGACTCCACCTTTAAGGAGATATGATCTTGCACTTCAAGGTCTCTTTGTTCAGCGACACTCCCCAGGACCTTACCATTAAGTGTATAAGTCCTGCCCTGATTTGCCTTTCCAAAATGCCGCACCTCACATTTATCTAAATTAAACTCCATCTGCCTCTCCTTGGCTATTTGGCCCATCTGATCAAGATCCTGTTGTACTCTGAGGTAACCATCTTTGCTGTCCACTAGACTTGCATTTTCAGCATCATTTGTAAATTTACTAACGAAACTTCCTCTGTCCATATCTAAATCATTTATATAAATGACAAAAAGCAGTGGACCCAGCACCGATCCTTGCGATGCACCGCTGGTCACAAGCCTCTCATCTGAAAAACAACCCTCTACCAGCACCCTCATCTCTGTGAAAAAAGAAAATTCTAATCATCTGTTTCTCTGTCCTTATTTTTAAACAGAGCTCCCTAATTCACTTTCTCCCACAGACGAATCCTCCCCACATCTACTCTGTCAAGATCACTCCGGTGTTTAAATGTTTCAACCAAATCAATTCATAGTCTTTTAAACCCCAGTGGATATAAGCCTAGCTTGTTCCAACATTTCTTCATACGTTATCTCCTTTATTATTCCTGATATTAGTCCAGTAAATCGCCACTAAACTGCTTCCAAGGCATTTACATCATTCCTTAAATAGGGAAACCAATACTTCATGCAATACTCCAGATGTGGACTCAACACTGCCCTCTACAGTGCAGCATGACCTGACTATTTTTGTCTTCCACATTGAATAAATTCTGACATTTTGTAAACGTTCATATTTACTCACTGTATCTGCATACGAGCCTTTTGTGATTCATGCCCTAAGACACCCAGATTCCTTCACTTTTCAGAGCTCTACAGTCCCTCACCATTTAACTTATACACTTCTTATTTGTTTATTTGTTCATTTATTTGGCTTCACAATCTTCTTCCACCCCTGAAAATCAATAGGTTTTAAGGAATCTCTTGAAGGAGATAGGGGATTAGAGAGATTCAGAGAGGGAATTCTGGAGCATGGGATCATGGCAGTGGAAGGCACATCCGCTAATTGGTAGAGCCATTAAAGTTGGCTATGCCAGAATTGGAAGTGTTTGGAGATGTGGGGATCTGGAGGAGATTACGGAGGCAATGAAGGGTGAGGCCATGATGAGCTTTTGAGGAAGAAATGAATGAAGATTTTTGACTTATTCATGTGAGAAATTGTTCTTTTATTTCTGCAACAACCATTAGTGTGAAATGTTGGGATATTTTAGTAAAATAGCCTTATACAATATTCACTCTGTGGGACAAGGAGATGTCAACACCCTGTACCTGATAAGGGAATCCCCTCACACACTCCATAATGTCAATCACCTCAGAAAGGCAAGATTGGTTCTTATTAAAGTCATGATGGCAACAGTCTAGAAATTTCTGCTCATACTCCTTTCACCATACAGTTATTTCTAAGATGTTGAAATTTCAGCTTAGAATGTTTGTGAAATCTCTGCAGTTTGTAAAACTGTGATCACATTCCCAGGGAGCAGCTCAATTCAGTATTGCAGTTAGGTGTCTCTGCCTGACAAGACAGCGAGCCTTGCTGGAGAAGTGCAAGTCAGAGTCATATCCTGTCACTCCGACAGGAAGCGTGTTAAATTCCAATTTCTCTAAGAAAGTGTCAGAAGCAAATTCTTCTCCCTATCTAGGGATAGATAGCCATTTTGTGAGGTTCATCAGTTCCAGAGCTTGACTATAATGAGATATTCACCTGATTTTGGCAGACATGGGACCTATTGGGTCCACGAAGGAAATGCCAACTCAATCCTCAGGATAGTCTGAGAATATCCCTAGAGATGACCTTGGAATGGCTTTCCAGTGCAATGGAAGTGGGGAGAAGGAATCTCAAGTGCAATATATGGGGCAAGACAGAAGGGATGGATACCCAGTAAGAGCCAGGTTCAAAATACTGGCTGCGTGCAACCCAAGTGATGCCTGGGATCATCCTCCAGTTCAGTTAACCCCACTCTTATAAATTTCCTTCCCTCCGCAACTCCCACTTCCCCTTCAATAGATGCTCTTTCTGTAAACTGCTGTAAAATTTTGGATGTAACCTTAGTTACTTATGTACAAGACACTTTTATCCCTTGATCCAAAATTCACAAACTAGATACAACATGGCCTAAACCTAATCATTTGACTAATCATTTTGGGCAAAATTTGTTTGTGTTTGACCCCACCTTGGGAATTCCTATCTCTTCAAAAGTAGATGAATGAACATTTGTGGAAACAAATTGACACTTTGATTTAATGGCAAACATGTACAGGTAATCCACAGTGAAGTTGAAACATAAGCATTTTGCTAAAGCACAGCCCCCAGGATTGAACACTTTGAATTATCACCACTGCAGTAACAGGGATGAAATTTTAGCCTGAGATCCTCAATGCAGCAGCAATAGTGCCTGATGATCCCATTGCTTAACGATCATTCTGAGATGCAAAGAAAGCCCCTCTCTTCTCCACTACCATAATCTTCCTTAAGCCTCATTCCTCATCCGCTCTTACAACCAACTTACAAAGGACTTAGGACATCGATGGCATTTAGCTGCTTTGAGACTTGTCAACCAGGCTACAACTGACCCTGGTCTTGAACCTGAGTCTTTCAGTGGGTTTTCTCTCCTCTACTTTCATCTGCCTTGAAGCTTATCTAATTAATGAGGTGCACCTCTTATCCCCTGACCCTGCTTCCAGCCAATTGCTGACTATCCAATTTGCCTTCCTAAAATCTATGGTATGTGATATTCTAAGTGGTTCCCTCTCTTCAAATGCTCAACACCCTCTTCCAGAACTGTCATCATCACTCATTGTCAAAAATTGTTCTGATGGCTCCCCCCCAACCCCTCCCCCAAATTTTTCCATCATTCTGTTTCTTCCAAAGTCATAGTCATAGAGTCATGGAGATATACTGCACGGAAGCGGACCCTTCGATCCAACTCGTCCATGCTGACCAGATAGCCTAAATTAATCTAGTCCCATTTGCCAGCTTTTGCCTAATATCCCTCCAAAGCCTTCCTCTTTGTATATTCATCCAAATGTCTTTTAAATGTTGTAACTGTACCAGCCTCCACCACTTCCTCTGGCAGCTCATTCCACACACACACACCACCCTCTGCGTGAGAAATTGCCTCTTAGGGTCTTTTTAAATCTTTCCCCTCTCATCTTAAACCCATGCCCTCTAGTTTTGGACTCCCTTACGCTGGAAAAAAGAGCTTGGCTATTTACCCTATCCATGCCCCTCATGATTTTATAAACCTTTATAAGATCACTCCTCAGCCTCTGAAGCTCCAGGACAATAGTTCCAGTTAGTCATATAGTCACAGAGTTTTGCAGCAGGGAAGGACGTTTTTTGACTTGTTGTGTCCAAACTGGTCACCAAGCACCTATCTACTCTAGTCGGATTTTCCACCACTTGGCCTATATCCCTGTAAGCTATGGCGCATCAAGTGATTGTCTAAACATTTTGGAAATGTTGGTGATCTTTCCAACCTCCACCACCCCTTTCAGGCAGTGAGTTCCAAATATCCACCATCCTCTGGGTGAAAGCATTTCCTCTTCAATCCCTGTAAACCTGCTGCCTGTCACCTAATATCAGTGACCCTTTAGTTGTTAATCCCTCTACTGAGGGGAAAGGCTCTTGAACGTGTTGTTACCGCCAAATGCTGGATTGCAGCTCTGTGTTTGGATTTGTTCAGTAGCTTTATGACCCTGCCACGGTGCTAAAATCACACTAATCAAAGTCACATGTTACATGTGCTTCCAAATATTATCAAGACCAGCCAGCGCAATGAAAGAATGTCACACTCCAGTCAACTTTGTGAATTAATTCATTGTTGTGTAGTCGTCGTGATTCAATACATAATGCTCCAATCTCACATCTGCTGATTCTGTGTCATAAATATCTCCACATTGTCCCTCATTTCCCTATTACTAAATATGACCCCAGTTAAAGAAGTAGCTACCTGGCAGCAGAGCCTTCCCATGATGTGCCCTTTGCTTTTGTATGTAAGAGCCATTGATGTTTGAGATAAATGGGTAAGTTTTCAGATCATTGTCTCTGGTTTCAAAGCAGAACATATGCAGGTATTCAAAAAAAATGCCAATTGATTGGATTTATTTTAATATGTTGACCTATCTAATGCTACATATTTATTCATGTACAATATACCCAAAGTGTCAACAGCGAGGGTGCTGTACTTATGAAATACTAATGTACATATGAAATGCACATGAGCAGATATATTCTGTGTCCTAAAAGGAGAAATGGTACATTTTAAAGAAAAAAATTAAAATGGCATTTCCATGAGCCCTTTTGCTGGTGTTATCTTCATTGTTAATTTCTGTCACTTTAATTGTTGCCTGGTTAATATTGGGATTTTTCAGGGTTTAAGTTTCCATTTGACTACTGATAGTGACTTGCAGGAATAATTCGTAGCTGGCTCTATGCTACCTGCTGGCATTAAAGATATTTGATTTCATTAATGGGCCTTCTGGGAGGTAGGGTTGGAAGAGGAGGTTGGGGAGGAGCAGTAAAGGAGACAGGACCGAGCAGGAACAGCTAAGAGAACAGGCTAGAGGAGGAGGAGGAAGACAATGCACAGTTTGCCACAACAACTGCAGATGATCAGAGAGCATGTTAAATTTACCAAGAAGAAATGTGTGATGTTTCTCTAAAAAAGCAATCCCATCTGCTGTCATAACACTGCACATCCAAATGAGACATGGACATCATTGACAGCAATTATCATTGTTATTGTAAATTTCAACTTTTACCCAACAAGGTTTTTCAAGGTGACATCAGCGAAATTTTCCATGTCACACTACACTGCTAAGTCAGAGATGATCAATATTTTCTACTCAAGGTGGAAAAGTATCAAAAGGAAAGATTGGAATTCATATAGTGTTTTTCATGACCACCAGAGCCCTCACTGCATTTTATAATCAGTGTTGTACCTTGAAGTATAGTTACTGCTGTAATGAGGAAATATGACTGTCAATTTGCACACAACAAGTTCCCATAAACAGAAATGATGATCAGCAGAAAACCTGTTTTTGTTATGCTGATCAAGATGTAAATATTGGACAGAACGCTGAGAACAATACCCCTTCTCTTCATGGAAACAGTGCAGTAGGGTCCTTTACATCCAAGGAGACAAATGGGACCTTGGTTTAATATCTCTATCAAGAGGCAACAGCTCTGACAATGCAGTAATCCTCCGGTACATTGACCTTTCCTTCCTAATGAGTCATGGAAATCAGAAGAGAGAAACTCTTCAATCATTGTAAGTTTTCCTTGTGCTGAATGGGGTGACACACTGCCCTCAGTTTGCCTTTGACAAAAAACACAAGAAATAGGAACAAGAGTAGACCATTCAGCCCATCAACTCCGTTCTGTAATTCAATTTGATGATGACTTAATTCTGCTTTTCCACTCGTAACCCAAATCCCTTGATTTCCTGAGAAACCAAAAATCTGTCACAATCTTAAAATATATTCATTGGTCAAGCATCAATGCCCCCTGTGATAGAGAATTTCAAATGTTCACAAACCTTTTAATGAAGAAATTTCTCCACTTCTCAGCCCTCCATGTTCAGTCCCTTACCCTGGAATGGAAGACCTTTGCTCTAGATTGCTCAGCCAAAAAAAACCTTAATGGTTGCTATCAAGTCACTTCATAACTTAGAATGTTTTAATGAAATCATCTCTCATTCTTCTAAACTCAAAGTATATGGACCCAATTTATTCAACATCACAACACTACTCCCCATCTCCAGACGTACACCTTTCTCAGCACAAAAGAATAACAGATCCTCACGATTTGGTTGATTTGAAATTACAGGCAATGCATAATACAGGCCTGTCTCCAGGTTTTGTTAGCAGTCATTATGCCTTCATTCTGTTGCAGTCCTCTGTCTGTTCCCTGTCCCAACCACAGCATCTGGTCACTGATGACTATTCTGTTGTTCTCATTTGGTTGTGGCTGGGAGTGGGGCCAATATAAATGATGAAAGGATTCGAATTCAACCTTTTTCTCAGTTTGGCAAACATGGCAAGACAAGCCTTCTCATGAAGCTCCCCAAGAGAATCACCTCCCTTTAGTCACGAGTTCTTAAATCTCTTATCCTCACCATGTAAACTATCTTATTTACATACTCGCATTAACACATCAACAGCTACTTGGCAACAAGGATATCTTCCATAGACATGGCTTGTGACTCCTCTAAGGAACCCTGGCATAGACCCAGACAAGCCTCCAGTGATCATCATACCACCACCTGGAATTCTATTTAACTGACATCCTCAAAGAAAGCTTCCACTGTCTGGATAGTTCTGGAGGAGCTCTGCAATATGTCACTGACAACATCCCAAAATCTGTTGCAGTTGGCCACACACTACAGGACTTTACATCACGAAAGGATCAGCCTTTAATCACACCCTGATACCAAAGATGTGGAAGAGGGGAAACAGCTGGAGAAAGAACAGATGCAGTCTCCACCAATGGCCCTTAGCTACGACAAATGTCAGAGAGAGGTTTTCACCCAAAACCCTTCCTCAATTCGCCACCCAGTAGCATTGTGATTAAAAACTACCACCATCTCGTTCTCAGGGCTCTTGCCCTAACTCACCTGTAATTATTGACACCAGCACCAAATCGAGAAAAAAATACTAAAATTGTAATTGTATAACAGTGAGCTTATAGAATTAAGAATCACTTATCTATAAATTCTGAATGCTTGATATACGTTTGCTTACAAATGCTAACACTCCAACCAATTGGATTCCCAGTGGCTGATGCTTGAAAGCTGTTGAGCATCTATTGTAGAGGCTTCCAAATGACTCAAACATCTTTGTCTGCAAACTACATCATCTTAATGTTGGTAATAAAATGTGAGGCTGGATGAACACAGCAGGCCAAGCAGCATCTCAGGAGCACAAAAGCTGACGTTTCGGGCCTAGACCCTTCATCAGAGATCTGATGAAGGGTGTAGGCCCGAAATGTCAGCTTTTGTGCTCCTGAGATGCTGCTTGGCCTGCTGTGTTCGTCCAGCCTCACATTTTATTATCTTGGAATTCTCCAGCATCTGCAGTTCCCATTATCTCTCATCTTAATGTTGGCTTTTTCTGTGTGTGTGTGTGTGTGTGTGTGGTGTGTGTGACTGTGTGTGTGTGTCTGTGTGTGTGTGTGTGTGTGTGTGTGTGTGTGTGTGTGTGTGTGTGTGTGTGTGTGTGTGTGTGTGGTGGGTTGGTATGACTAACGGGAAGAGTGGGTTGGGGAAGCACATCATCAATCATGTTCAGAAAGGATAGTTAGCATTGCATGATGATGCCAAAGCCACACTTATAGTCTTCCCACCTCCTCCACATGATAACTAAAGGAGACGCAGCGTAACTCTTGGAAATTTCTATCACAATTGGATACCAAATCAATTAATAGACATGTAAGTTAATATGGCAAGTGCCAGATATGTATCCAGAGGCTCCATCATGGTGGGGCCCAATGTCAAGTTCATAGAAATGAATACTCACTCCGTGGCTGCCAAAATGCTTTATAAATTCTGAGCCATGTCTTGATATGTGAAGCTGGATTTATACTGGTCCTTAGACATTAGATACAATATCACTGACAGTTTTTCCATTCTCTGTTTCCTCATGCATGATCTTTCTGCTTCAACACTATTCAAATTCAACCTTTGATTCCTTTCACCCTGCAAATGTTGACTCTTCCAGAATCTCATCATGTTGTCAACGACATGAAGGCCCTTCCTCAGCCTTGGCTCCAAAGCATGTATGGTACCAGTCTCATGAGCTGCAAAAGTCAAAGTGAATGATGATGCACCTTTGAATATCATTCATTCCTCTTTCTTTCTGTCACAGGCATCAGCCTGCAGCTTCTCCTGCGGCTGAGATCAATGAGGGGAATAAGGCTCAACAAGGTGAGGTGGAGCCTGTCATACAGAGCGCATTGGATGTCAGATCAAAATGAAAGAGAGGGCGAAGAGGGTATGATCAGGAATATCAACTAGCCACAAAAAGACATGACCCACTATCACTCGTATCCTTACATACAGATGAGGAAGGACACCACTTTGATGGGGACAACACATTCATCCTAGGACAAACCAAACAGAGGCACGCACGAGAATTCCTAGAAGCATGGCATTCCAACCAGAACCCCATCAACAAACACATTGATTTGGAGCCCATCTACCACCCTCTGAGAAAAAGAGCAGGAAATGACACCACCAACCCAAGGAAACCTAAACAGATAAATAGAAAGCAGGACATAACCCCAGCGCTTCACCAGAGGCTCACTGATGATGTTACCTAGAATGGTGACGAAACATCTGAAAACGAACCTTCCAGCTCAGCGAGCAAACTCACATCCAGGTAATAAGGTGTAGAGCTGGATGAACACAGCAGGCCAAGCAGCATCAGAGGAGCAGGAAAGCTGATGTTTCAGGCCTAGACCCTTCTTCAGAAAAAGGGTCCAGACCCGTAACGTCAGCTTTCCTGCTCCTCTGATGCTGCCTGGCCTGCTGTGTTCATTCAGCTGTACACCTTGTTATCTCAGATTCTCCAGCATCAGCAGTTCCTACTATCTCCAGCTATGAATCAACCTGTGACCTTCAGGTCAAGGTGTCTCCCCTGTTCTCTGCCAAAGCTGATGAGTCCTAAGTTCTCCTGCAGGAAATATGGCTTATTAATCATGATTTTAAGCATACCTTGAGAAAGTGTACATCAGAATTGAGCAGTTTGCATGTTATGTGGAAGATGTAAGGGACAAGGCATTGACACTGTACAGAGGACTGCGACGAGGAAAAGCAGATTATGAGTAGGTGCTGAATCAAGGTCAAATAAATAAAGTGAGATATAGTGACTGGAGGTGACTGAATGAAGGCAAATCACGGCGTGAATTTCAAGAAGGGAAGATAAAAATAATTGGAGTGCAAGGAGTGGGTAATATGGTGCAGCTTCTTACCCTGGCAATCCCACTGAGTCATTAAAATTTGTAATTTGATCATGGGGCTAAGCTCATCACATTTACCTATTCAACCATATCATCCCATTGTCCTGCAAGGAGTTCTCTGGGGAAAGGCGTTTTTCTACCCAACAATGGAAGGGGGGAGCATCAAGACCTCGCAATCCAAGGCTGTATCAGAGAATCTAATGCTTCAATCTGCACCTCTCGCAGTCAATTTTCCCTCAAATAGATGAGAAAGTAAAGTTGCCTATAACCCCACAGAACTGCTCTCTTATGAGAGAGAGGGAGAAATAACTGGCCGTGAGTTTAACCTGAAGGTCACCACACCTCAAGCAAGGGGAAAGGTTAAGAAATTGAACTTGTGATGTTAGCATCATTCTGTGTCATGAACCAGCCATCCAGTCAACAGAGCTAACCAACCCCTCTAATGTTCTGTTGTTGTGTGCTGACTTTTCATTGCCCCGGATGGGAATTTGCAGATTGCTGCACCACCATATGAGCCACACAAATTTGAAGGAGCATTGCGTGCAGTTATTTTGATGCTTAAAAACCCTTCCCTGGTTCCTCCACTTTGATTGGACCTCCTCTTTAAGATATGCAGGCTGTTTTTTTATAGGTATATTGATGCTCAATTACCTCCTCCAGTACATAACCAATGGGCACTGTAAGTAGCTCTGACTACATGTTCTACCAGATGAGAACGTCCCTTCAGCACAAATTTATAGAGAGCCTCAACTGTTAATTCTATGCCAATTTAATCTGTGTTTTAGATCTGGTATATCTGATACCGACAGCAAATTCCAATTGGCAGCACAAAATTCAGCAGGAAAATTCTGTACTCCAAGGAGTTAATAGTTCAGTAAACATCCATCAGGTTTTTCAGTAGTTTGTTTGTCAGATCTTCTATTTCAAGTACCACTATAATTTTATTTCCCATTGCATGAGTAAAATCTTCAGCTTCTAATATCAGTCACTGCATTTCAATATTCACTGCAGCTCCAGTCTTGGGATCTATAATATAAAGTGCTGTCAAGTCTAATGTTGAAATATTATCACAGTTTATAAAAAAAAGCTTACCATTCTTATCACAGATATAATGGGAACTGCAGATGCTGGAGAATCCAAGATAATAAAGTGTGAAGCTGGATGAACACAGCAGGCCAAGCAGCATCTCAGGAGCACAAAAGCTGACGTTTCGGGCCTAGACCCTTCATCAGAGAGGGGGATGGGGTGAGGGTTCTGGAATAAATAGGGAGAGAGGGGGAGGCGGACCGAAGATGGAGAGAAAAGAAGATAGGTGGAGAGGAGAATATAGGTGGGGAGGTAGGGAGGGGATAGGTCAGTCCAGGGAAGACAGACAGGTCAAGGAGGTGGGTAGGTAGGAAATGGAGGTGCGGCTTGAGGTGGGAGGAAGAACAGGTTAGGGAGGCAGAGACAGGCTGGGCTGGTTTTGGGATGCAGTGGGGGGAGGGGATGAGCTGGGCTGGTTTTGGGATGCGGTGGGGGAAGGGGAGATTTTGAAGCTGGTGAAGTCCACATTGTTACCATTGGGCTGCAGGGTTCCCAAGCGGAATATGAGTTGCTGTTCCTGCAATCTTTTGGTGGCATCATTGTGGCACTGCAGGAGGCCCATGATGGACATGTCATCTAAAGAATGGGAGGGGGAGTTGAATGGTTCGCGACTGGGAGGCCCAGTTGTTTATTGCGAACCGAGCGGAGGTGTTCTGCAAAGTGGTCCCCAAGCCTCCGCTTGTTTTCCCCAATGTAGAGGAAACCACACCGTGTACAATGGATACAGTATACCACATTGGCAGATGTGCAGGTGAACCTCTGCTTAATATGGAAAGTCATCTTGGGGCCTGGGATGGGGGTGAGGGAGGAAGTGTGTGGGCAAGTGTAGCACTTCCTGCGGTTGCAGGGAAAGGTGCCGGGTGTGGTGGGTTTGGAGGGGAGTGTGGAGCGAACAAGGAAGTGATGGAGAGAGTGGTCTCTCCGGAAAGCAGACAAGGGTGGGGATGGAAAAATGTCTTGGGTGGTGGGGTCGGATTGTAGATGGCGGAAGTGTCGGAGGATGTTGCGTTGTATCCGGAGGTTGATGGGGTGGTGTGTGAGAACGAGGGGGATCCTCTTTGGGCGGTTGTGGTGGGGGCGGGGTGTGAGGGATGTGTTGCGGGAAATGTGGGAGACGCGGTCAAGGGCGTTCTCGACCACTGTGGGGGGAAAGTTGCGGTCCTTGAAGAACTTGGACATCTGGGATGTGCGGGAGTGGAATGCCTCATCCTGGGAGCAGATGCAGCGAAGGCGGAGGAATTGGGAATAGGGGATGGAATTTTTGCAGGAGGGTGGGTGGGAGGAGGTGTATTCTAGGTAGCTGTGGGAGTCGGTGGGCTTGAAATGGACATCAGTTACAAGCTGGTTGCCTGAGATGGAGACTGAGAGGTCCAGGAAGGTGAGGGATGTGTTGGAGATGCCCCTGGTGAACTTGAGGTTGGGGTGGAAGGTGTTGGTGAAGTGGATGAACTGTTCAAGCTCCTCTGGGGAGCAAGAGGCGGCGCTGATACAGTCATCAATGTAATGGAGGAAGAGGTGGGGTTTGTGTAGGTGTGGAAGAGGTACTGTTCCACGTAACTTACAAAGAGGCAGGCAGAGCTGGGGCCCATGCGGGTGCCCATGGCCACCCCATTTGTCTGCATGAAGTGGGAGGGAATCGAAAGAGATTGGTTGCAACCAGTTTTTGTAGTGGTATTTTGATGGACTACCTTATTTCTTTGTTATGAAATATTAAAATAAAATTAACCGTCCATTAGGTGCAGCTTTCCTGTTTTGTTAGAAGTGAGACCTGGATTGAATAGAAGCTATTTTGTGTATATTCTAAATCTCTAACTCAAGGGAATGGGAATAGACAAACATTTACTGCTGACTGCTTCACTACAAACATTTTGTCATTCAGATTACAGAATGAATAATTTTTTTTTGTAATTCCCAAAGCTGGCTTGTGAGTAAATTACGGTATGCAAGAAGTAAAATAAGCAACAGTCAAACTGCTTCCGGGGAAAAGGAGACAGTTGCCATCTGATTTGATAATCCCTACATTTAACCCTGGAGCTCTTCTCACATAATGGCTGCGTGTCCCAGCCTGTCATCAAGAAGTTCCACTTTTGAGTGTCACTCCTAACTTGATTAACCAGCCCAGTTCATCCCCTCCCCCCACTGCATCCCAAAACCAGCCCAGCTCTTCCCCTCCCCTCACTGCAACACACAACCAGCCCAGCTCATCCCCTCCACCCACTGCATCTCAAAACCAGCCCAGCTCTTCCCCACCCCCACTGCATCCCAAAACCAGCCCAGCTCGTCCCCGCCTCCCTAACCCGTTCTTCCTCTCACCCATCCCTTCCTCCCACCCCAAGCCGCACCTCCATTTCCTACCTACCACGTCATCCCACCTCCTTGATCTGTCCATCTTCCCTGGACTGACCTATCCCCTCCCTACCTCCTCACCTATACTCTCCTCTCCACCTATCTTCTTTTCTCCCCATCTTAGGTCCGCCTCCCCCTCTCCCCCTATTTATTCCAGAACCCTCACCCCATCCCCCTCTCTGATGAAGACTCTAGGCCCGAAACATCAGCTTTTGTGCTCCTGAGATGCTGCTTGGCCAGCTGTGTTCATCCAGCATCACATTTTATTATCTTTGATTATCAAGGAAGGTGCATTCATAATGCAACCGAACAGACCAATCTGCAAATCCTTCCAACACTTACCAATAGCAGGCAATGAGAGTGGGAGAGACCCCATGTCAACTGGGTGACAATAAGAAATTTGAAACACCTTATTTCACTATTCATAGGTCTGGACTACAACATGCATATGGAATGGTGTATGGTAAAAATCTATCAGCTTTTGAGAACATTCTAGAAAACATTCAATTCAGCTGCTAGCCAATCCACTGATCTACTCACCTTGTACCTACGTAGCCTCAAAAATTTGCATCAAACATTAATCCAATCATTTCTTAAAAAGATGCTCTCATGTTACTCACTCTCCTGTTAACACATGCTACACTGCATCAAAACAATTGCTCCTGTATTCAATGTCCCTATTTTCACAAAAGAAATAACTGCACAGAGGTCAGTATTCTGTCTCCAACTCACCCTTTATTTACATGTGGGTAGCCTAATCAGAGTCAATTCCTCATGTCAGGAGACTCTGAGTCCCCTGTTTATATCTGGCAGCCAGGGCTCCCTGATTGGCCCCTGTTAACACCCTCAATCAAGGATCTCATAGTAAATAAGATTCATTTGGTTCCAATCACTCCAGGCATTTTACAGCTTTGTCATCTGGACTCTCAAGGGATTATGTTTCTGATTTGCTCGATCTCTCTGCTTAGCCAATCTCCTCAGCATCTTTGCATATAATATATTTTCTGTACCTCATTTTATTTTCTTACAAAATACATCAGTTCATTCTTCTGTGCAGTAATACATCTTCTATCCAAATGTCTATTCCAATAACCTGTCTCTGAACTCTGATGCCTTTTACAGTCTCCCTTGTTCTATGCCAGATCCTCAGTGTTTTTGTTTTTTTGCACATTTGCATATTGCAGTGCCCCATAACCAAGTCCAAATCAATCAACAGAAATGGATTCAGTATTCAACCTTGGGGTGCATTGATTTCATAATTCCAATCACCAACCAGTTACTACAGATCCTCATGTCCTGCCAATGAACATCTAGGCTGGTTGAATTCCTTTTGTACCATGGGTTGAACTTTTGTCACAAGTTCCCTTTGAGACACTTCGTCCAACACCTTTTGAAAATTCTTCAATACAGTATCTACTTCATTCCTTCTGGATGTGAGTTTGCTCGCTGAGCTGGAAGGTTCGTTTGCAGACATTTTGTCACCATTCTAGGTAACATCATCAGTGAGCCTCCGATGAAGCGCTGGTATTATGTCCCACTTTCTATTTATCTGTTTAGGTTTCCTTCATTCCTTTTCTCTAGCCAATTTGTACCACTCTTAATAAACACATTGTCAAACATAATTTGCCTTTAAGACCCCATGGCTCGCTGTCATTGAATAACCCATGCGGTTCTAAATATGTATGATGATTTTTTCTTTAAGTTATGGTAAATGTTGTTCTCAATTCTTCAAAGAGAATCCCTCAAAATAGACTGATGGCGCATTGTTAAGTGCAGGAAACATTACTAAAACATATTATGCTCAACCAGACTGGAATTCTGATTAGTTGCTCTCCGCTTAGCAAGAACTCAAAGTTTTTAAAAAAATATTTAACAGGACTTGGGCATCACCAGCAAATCCAGCATTTGTTGCTCATTCTTAATTATCTTTGAATGGGTGGACCATTGCAGAATGCTCTTGTGGTACTGTCCCTACCTCTGAGACAGGAGACCCAGGTTCAAGACCAACTTACTCCAGAGGTGTGCAATAGCATCTCTGAGCTAGTTGGTTAGGAAACTATCAAGACCATTGTAGAGGGCAATTAAGAATCACACATATTGTTGTGGGTCTGGAGTTACAGGCAGACCAAACAGGTTAAGGATAGCAGATTGCCTTCTAAGGACATTACTAATCGGATTGTTTTATATAACAATCAAGAATGTTTCTGAGACTGCAAGAATATCTCCATTACTGAGATTAGTTTTCAATTCAGATTTCTTCATTAATTAATTGAACTTAACTTCCACCAGCTAGCATGGTGGTATTTGAATATGCCTCTCAAAAGCAATGATATGGACCTCTATGTTATTAGTTTAGTGATATCAGAGCTCAACTATGTACCTTTGTATCTAAGGTGGTGTTGGAGAATGGTAACTTTGCACACTTTTCACTGTACTCCTGTATTCCTGTACTTCAGCGCACGTGTCAATAAAACCTAATTCACTAAATTCACCAAAGTGACTCTATATATGATTAATCTGGGCTTTAGCTGCTTTCATAATTAAATAAATAACAAGTCTGCTGACATACAATTCATGTATTGGCAAAGTCAATAATGGAACTACTAAAACAGAAAGTCTGCCTCTCCCTCACCTTTGACGGTTTGTGTTGTTCTTGAAGTAAATTAGTTATTTGGTAAACATGGGCTGATTTACTGGTGATGATTAATAGATGGGAAAATACCACAGGTTCGTTTCTTCTGGTTCTGTGCAGAGCAGTTGCTGTACCAAGCCATTGTGCACCCAGATAGAATGCTTTCTATGATCCATCTGTAGAGGTTGGTGAGGGCCCTTGTAGACATGCTGAACTTGCTAAACCTTCTGAGTGAGGAGAGACATTGTTGTGCCTTCTTGACAATTGCATCTATGTGGGGTGTCAGGACAGATTGTCAGTTATTGTCACTCCTAGGAACTTGACACTCTCCACCCTCTCTGCCTCAGCTTTATTGATGTAGATAAGGGCATATCCTTCTCCTTTCTTCCTGAAGTCAATGATCAATTCTTCTGAGTTGCTGACATTGACAGACAGAGAGGTTGTTATCACTGCACCATGACACCAAGCCCGCTATCTCCTTCCTGCACTCTGACTTAGCCTTGTCTGGTATTCGCCCACAGCAGTGGTGTCATCAGTGAACTCGCATTTGTATGAAATTTGGTACACAGTCGTGAGTGTACAGGGAGCACAGCAGGGGGCTGAATATACATCCTTGTGTGGTGCCAGTGTTGAGGGTTATTGCGGAGGAGGTGTTGTTGTCTATCTTCACTGGTTGCAGTCCGTGGGTCAAAAAGCTGTGCCCCCAGTTGCAGAGGGCAGAGCCGAGACCTATGTTTCGGAGTTTTGAGATTAGTTGGTTGGGATTATAATATTGAACACAGACTGTAGTTAATGAATGGGAGCCTGACGTAGGTATCCTTATTGTGTAGGAGTTCCAGAGATGAGGGTAGGGCTATGAAAATGGCATCTGCTGTGGATCTGCTTTGCCAGTAGGCAAATTTCTGGGGATAGAGGCAAACTGGAAGGCTGGAGCTGATGTTGACCTCTCAAAGCACTTTATGATTATGGAGGTCAGATCCACTGGGTAGTAGTCATTGAGACATATTGCATGTGTTTTCTTTGGTACTAGGATGATGATGGCCTTCTTGAAGCAGGTGGGAACTTCAGATTGTAGCAAGGGGAGTTTAAAGATGTCAGCAAATAATCCCGCCAGCTGGTCCGCACGGGATTGGAGTGCACGGCTGGGGACTCCACCTGGGCCCATCCATTTCTTCAGGTTTACGCTCAAGAAGGTTGATCTGACGTCTGCAATGGTGACAGAGGGAGCAGGTGTGTCCAGGGCTGCCAGGCCAGCTGACACTGCGCCGCTGGCATTCTGCTCAAACCAAGCATCGAAAGCATTGAGCGCATTGGGGGAGACATGTTTTTGTCCCCTATTTAGTTCTGCTTCAGTTGTATTCTGTTATGTAGTGTCGGCTTTGTCATGGACAGCAGGTGTCCGTGTAGTTAGTTTGGGCCTCTAACTTGGGGCAGCACTGCCTCTTGGCATTTCAAATGGCCTTGTGGAGGCTGTACCTGGATTTCCTATATAGGTCTGACTTGTCCGACTTGAATGCCGCATGCCTGGTGTTCAATAGTCAGTGGGTTTCCTGGTTCATCCAAGGTTTCTGGCTGGGGAACATATGGATTGACTTCTTTGGCATGCAGTTCCCTACACACTTGCTAACGATGTCTGTGAAGGTGATGGCATGCTCGTCTGGGTTGTCCACTGGATTCTTGAATATGGTCCCGTCCACTGATTCCAAGCAGTCCTGGAAAAGCTTTTCCACTGCCTCGGACCAGTGCTGTGCTACTTTCTGCGATGGGTCCTCATGTTTCAATTTCTGCTGGTAAGCTGGGCATAGGAACACAGTATTGTAATCTGATATTCCAAAGTGCAGACAGGCCATGAAGCAGTAGGCATCTTTGATAGTTGACTCGCAATGGTCAAGGATGTTTGGTCCTCTGGCTTGGTCTTACCCAATAAAGTGAAAGAGAGGGTTAATGAGGGTCGTACTCATGATGCATAAAAGTACTTGCAAAGGTGTTTGACAAAGTATCAATGTATAACCATTTATTAGCAAAATTGAAGTCAATCAGTTTAAAGGGCAGTACATTCATTGAGAGGTGGTGGTAAATTGGACCTTGTAGGGGTTTGGGTGTTTTGAATGTCATGTGGAGGTATTGGCTGATCATAGGTGTCTAACTGTGTAGGGGTAAACTTTGAAGGGTGGGGGTAGTACCGACTTTCCTTTTCATCTGGAAAACGAGGCATTTATCTTTCTCACCTCATTTTGCCTGGTGGGACCCCATGGCCTGGAAATCCTAATTTTCATAAAAATTGACTAATGTGGAGATATCCAATCTCCTTAAAAGATTCTAGTGATTGATTTACCTCCAGAAAAGGCATCGGTTGGTCTTGGAAGTGAGTAGATTAGAGGCTGTTTTGCAAATTTCTAATTTTCTGCATTTATGTGCATCTACCTGCTTCACCAAAAGAAATTTCTCATCAAGTTTTTTTAACAAGGTCCATCTACATCACTCAAGCTCAATATCTTGTATCCTTCAACTTACATTTCTGTATTATCTTCCAAGCACTAAATTATCCCAAAGTGCTTCACGGAGGTCAGAAAACTAGAAGTGGAAACAAATGGAAAAAAAACTGAGACCATCACCGAAAGGAGGAAAGACAAGGCACTGAAGATCCCTTGAAGGAGGAAGAGAATTAATACATTCAAAAGCTTAGAGTCAGTGCCCCAGCTACTGGGCTTTAATGATGTATGTATCTACAGCCAAGATGGGCGGCACGGTGGCTCAGTGGTTAGCACTGCAGCCTCACAGCGCCAGGGACCCAGGTTCGATTCTACCCTCGGGCGACTGTCCGTGTGGAGTTTGCACATTCTCCCAGTGTCTGCGTGGGTTTCCTTCGGGTGCTCCGGTTTCCTACCACAGCCTGAAGATGTGCAGGTTAGGTGGATTGGCCATGCTAAATTGCCCATAGAGTTCAGGGGTGTGTGGGTTATAGGGGGGGTGGGTCGGGGTGGGATGCTTCAAGGGGCGGTGTGGACTTGTTGGGCCGAAGGGCCTGTTTCCACACTGTAGGGAATCTAATCTAATCTAAAGAGTGACCTCCAATTGGTAGAAGTGATCAAATACATACAACTGTTAATTGCAAAATACCTAAACTCAGATTTGCCGGCTGGACATTTTAATGAGCAAAGGAAGATTGCTTTGACATATTTAGTATAGTTTTCTCTTTGCCTTCCACCATCATTACATCCTTCTCACACACTCAGAATGAGAGCCTTCTAAGGGAGAAGAAACACTATATTATCCTATTTTGTAACTATCCAATTAAAATAAGGCTGTAATTCAATTAAATATTTTGTTTTAAAATATATTCAGAGAATTTTTTCTGTTACAGAATTGCAGTGCAGTTACTTTGTTTGAAAAATTTATTTTTAATCTACTTGTATGTAACTGGTTCCAATAGTTGCAATGCCCAAATATTATTTATGTAACTACCTGTAATCTGATAAATATTGATATTCAGAGGAGCCATAGCACTTGAGAAGGTGGCGATGAGCTGTCTTCTTGAACTGCTGCAGTCCATGAGCTGCCGATACACCCACAGTCCTGTTAAGGAGGGAGTTCCAGGTTTTTGAGCTAACGACAGTGAAATGATGGAGATATCATTCCAAGCCAGGGTGGTCCATATCTGAATCAAAGTTCTGAGCGCATGTGTGGGAGCTACTCGACTGGCCACCTCTGTTTTCTGTTCAGGAAGTATGGGCACTGCAGAGGTAGATAGGGAACTGCAGGTGCCCTTAGGAGAGGAGAAGGATAGTCAAACTGTGGGGGATTAAAGTTGGCAAGGAACCTCTCCAGACGTGAGATATGAGTGCAGTTTTTCAAGACTGTGGCCTCAATCAGTGGGTCATGGAGTCTCCAGTTATAATGGCTAGCTCTGTCTGGCTCAGTGAGTCTATCTCTATTGGGACAGAGGAGTGCACATACAGTGAGGGTTGGCTCCAATTGATAGCAACATGAAAGCCAGGTGGCAAAATCACCCCTAAGTGATTTCCTAACCATCTTAATTGGCTGCCCACCACCATGCCAATACAATTGTTGCCAGATTGGCATGGTGACTAGCACTGCTGCGTCACAGTGCTAGTTCCAGCCTTGGGTGACTATGTGAAGTTTGTATGTTCTCCCCATGTCTGCCTGGGCTTCCTGTGGGTGACGTGGTCCCATGCAGCTCTCCCTATGTATGTGAACTCTTCCTCTCACTGCATCCCACCCCAGTAAAAGCCAGTCCACAGAATCATAAAGTAAAATAGCAGAGGTGACAGTTTCTCAGCACATCGAGTCTGTGCTGGAGATTTTGAAGAGAAATCGGTTTGCCTCAAGCCCCTGTCCTCTTCCCATATCTTTTCAGTTTTGTTCTTCTTCAAGAGCTAAGCAAAATATTTTTTGAAGGCTTCTATTGATTCTGTATCCACCAACCACTCATATTTAACATTCTGATCCTAACCATTCATTGTGTTAAAATAAGATTTTCATGTTGTATCCTTGTCAATCAACTTGCATTTAAGTCCTCTAACTATCAACTCTTCAGCCATTTAAAAAGCTTCTTTTTATTGATTTCATCTGAACTCTCCATAATTTTAAACATCTTTGTTAAATCTCCTCTTTACTCTAAGGAGAAATAATATTCAAATAATTTGGTTCATAACTCTAAAGGAAAATACATTGCAAAATAATTTTGTTTGAAAGACTTGATGTTAAGTCCGAGGCTTAACTACAAAATGAATGATAAGATAAAATTCTCTAAACAAGCAATCTTTAATCACAGAAAAGAAAAAAAAAATCTTACATTACTGGTCTTAGAGATACAGATAAGCCTCCTGATCTGAACCAATTCTATGTTGCATGATCCTCTTGCATGTGTAGTTACTGGAAAACTCTTTATTTAAACTCTCAGGTTCTGTGTGTATGTGAGGAATAGCCATCATATAATGTATCATAAAAAGAGTTAAACCCAAGTTTCACTAAAGTCACTGTCAACCTCAGAGAAAATTGTCCACAAAGATTTAATAATTCTCTGTGACAGGGGTTTCCCCTTCCCTGAGTTTAATTTGAACCTTATTGGCAGCAGGTCTAGGGGACCTCCAGGCAGCAAGCAATACCAATACCGTCAAACAGGCCAAGCAGCCAATCAGACTGAAGGATTCTTCCAGACAGCCAACAAAAAATCCTCGACCTGTCCGTCTTCCCTGGACTGACCTATCCCCTCCCTACCTCCCTCCTATACTCTCCTCTCCACCTATCTTCTTTTCTCTCCATCTTCGGTCTGCCTCCCCCTCTCTCCCTATTTATTCCAGAACCCTCACCCCATCCCCCTCTCTGATGAAGGGTCTAGGCCCGAAACGTCAGCTTTTGTGCTCCTGAGATGCTGCTTGGCCTGCTGTGTTCATCCAGCCTCACACTTTATTATCTTGGAATTCTCCAGCATCTGCAGTTCCTATTATCTCTGATACTATTTTAACCTCACTGCGAAGCCTCTTCCAGGGATCCCTAACCTGAAGAAGTTACCCTTCTCCCTCCGGACCAACCTCAGGGAATCTCTCTCCCATTGCAACTCTCTTGTAATCTCTTCGGCCTTGAAACTGCCCGACCATGTCCTGAAGCAAACCAGGTACCACAGCCACATCACCTTCCTCAGCACCTGCCTAAGGAACCAGATCATCCCCAAGGGACTGCAGTCCACATTTCAGCCTTCCCAATTTGGCCCCAACCGTGCTTCCCCTCCACCCACTGCATCCCAAAACCAGTCCAACCTGTCTCTGCCTCCCTAACCTGTTCTTCCTCTCACCCATCCCTTCCTCCCACCCCAAGCCGCACCCCCATCTACCTACTAACCTCATCCCACCTCCTTGACCTGTCCGTCTTCCCTGGACTGACCTGTCCCCTCCCTACCTCCCCACCTATACTCTCTCCACCTATCTTCTTTTCTCTCCATCGTCGGTCCGCCTCCCCCTCTCTCCCTATTTATTCCAGAACCCTCACCCCATCCCCTTCTCTGATGAAGGGTCTAGGCCCGAAATGTCAGCTTTTGTGCTCCTGAGATGCTGCTTGGCCTGCTGTGTTCATCCAGCCTCACATTTTATTATCTTGGATTCTCCAGCATCTGCAGTTCCTATTATCTCCAAAAAATAAACTGCCTGGGTTAACCTTTGAAAGGTGAAATAGTTCTCAGGACATACATCCGGAAGCAAATTGGAAGGTAAAACAGAACGAAACATTTCTTTTTAACTATCATCATTTTTTAAAATCTGTTGATTCTAAAAAAAATGGAAACTTTGATAAATATGAAATTTGTTTTCCAGGGCCATTGAGACTATTCAAAAAAAAATTTAATGTAGTATTTCATTAAAATGCTAGTTCAACCAGATGTTTTTACTTTTCAAAGGGTTTTTACCATGAAACTAATAGTAAGTTCACATCGACACAATGATTTCTAACGATTGAAGATTTCAACAGTATACTCTAAGGAGACAGCAATTTCTGGATTTCTGCACTTCGCTGTACGTTGTCTGGGTGTTTAAAGTTATTGTTAGTTGTAGAGGTGTAATGACAGTGAAAAATGACATTACTATCATAAAATTAAGTCCAATTTCTCATTTTTTTAACTTAGTTCTAATTCCACATTCTATCAGGTTAGTTCTATTTTCCATTATTAGCGCAATGTTTCAATACTTCCCTATTTTATTTGTATCGCACTCTACACTTCATCAGATCAGACCATGAATATAAATCAAAAGGCAGAAGATGTTTCTGCTAACTCTGAAGTTTATGCAACTGCCAGAAGGATCACAGTAAACCTTTCTGTTTATGGAGGGAAATGGTAAAAATAGCAAAGCGATCCATGTATTGCGACTTCTGAGGCATGCAATCTCAGAAGCAAGCTGGTGTTATTTTCTTAAAATTACAACAGGTCTTCTACTCCCATGGAAAACTATGATTAGGGCTGATTGGAACCAGGCAGGGCTGTTCTTCTAGCAGGGTTCTGATATGTGTACATATGCCCCTGGGAAAAAAAAGGTCATTTCAGGATAAGAGTGTTAGGTTGAGTATTTTGCTTTCAGTATTAAAACTGGAATTATTAACATGTCAGCCAGTAATGGAAGAGACACTTTTACACTAAAAAGATGGATCTCAGGCTTACCTATAAACATACCATGAATCTTTTCCTTAAAACTGATGATAATGGCATTACTGGACGGAATGCCTTTAGCGGGTTAAACCTCCAGAGTCCGATAAAGGGAGACTAAAACATTAGGCGATGATGTGATCATGTTTTTCCTATGTCAAACAGCTTTAATGTGTGAATGAATAAATAAAATGTCTATTTAGACTGGATGAAATCATTAAAACAAGGAAATAACTGAATATCGTTTCAGTTTGATTATATTCAAAACCACTGGTGTACGAGGACGGCATGTTGAATGTTGTTTTTATTACTTGGAGCACAGGATTCTATGAGAATTTTACCAATGATTTTTATGATTGGATCCCATGATCCTGTCAGATTATATTAAGGGAGCTGGCTTATGCCAATTGGATATGCGGAATTCTTTTTGATCACACGGGCTTAGAAAGCCTTATTTTGGGTCACATGTTACCACAATTTTATTTTTTTTCTGTGAAAATCCAACAATAATGATAAAGATCAGAGTGCTAACCTTTCTGCTTCTGAGACTATACTTCCGCATTATTAACACGCCCAGGTCCGCTCTCTCCAACACAAGTCTGATTCCTGTAGGAAAATTATGAAACTTGTTTCTGAGGCTCAGCAACAATTCTATCAAGACACAGAAGTATCAAAATAAAATAGTATTTATTACTGGTATTTACCATGGAGAGTAACAACGAATTTTCTTGTTCTTTGTCCTTCTGTTGTTCAAGTTGATAAATTGTCAGCAAAGTTAGTAAACTGTGGGTAAAGTTAATGGAGCTCTGCTGAAGATAGAGAAGAGCTGAAAGTTGGTGAGTTGAAGCTGATTCCACTAGAGATCTCATGATGGTGTCTGAGGTTGGCAAGGTTATTTCAAAGTAGGTAGTCTGCCACTAAGGTGCTACTGAACCTGAAAGGCAGTGATTAGGCCAATAGTGTTAATGATTACATTCGCTCTTGCTTCATTTGTGTATTACTAGTGAGTTTGATGGAGGGCACCCACTCAGGCTGGGTACTAATAATATAGTGAATCAATGAGCGCAAGCCGCTGAGGCCTAGTAGTGATTTCCACTGAAGTCACGTGTGTTATTCTGTGATCCTGTAGCAGGTAAAGGACTTTATTATTGTTGGCAGATGCTTTGAAGCTTCACATTCTCCAACTGAGAAGCCCTGATATAAATTACATTTCATTAATCCAGGCCTTCACATGGAATACCATTTTCTCTAAAGTGGCTCAGCCTAAAGTGGAGTTTGAGCTGAAATGGAAAAGCAGACCTTTAGCTCCTCCCATTAACCTCGTTGTATTGAGGCTGAGACCCAGCACAACAATCTCGTCTGTAAACTGACTGGGAAGGATTTTCGATTCAGGCAGACATCGGACAGGCAAATTGATAGACCAACGTCTCCCACGAGGGGCCTCATGAATTTTTGTGACTGGGCTTCATTATAGGAAAGTCAGTGAGCAGCCAGTACTAAATGAACACTGACAGCCTGTTTGCTGTTTGGAACATAGAAAAGAAAGTCTGACAGCATTGATGTCCCTCCTGGTCCATATAATCAGCTAAAGTCTTATCTTGTAATGTTTTAAGAGCAGACCTTTTAAGACTGCTCATTAGGCCACTTTGTGTTCAGATTCAAGGCTTTCCAGCTATGCCAAGTCTATGTCCAGTCTGTACCCGTCTCACTAGGTAAAGATTTTAACTTGTTGAGAGCCCATTCACACAGAATGTTAAAATTTGACCTGTAAATCTGATCTTTCTGGGAGGAAGCGAGAGATCTTCCCCCTTCCTTAACCACGTGGGCAACTGCCCTTCCCAATGACACAGGGTCTTCTTAGAACCCTGATTTAAATCAATTCATAAAACCCCTGCTTGTTCCAGACAAGGCCACTGACTGCCTCTTTTAAGGTTACTTAAAATAATGTAGAGGGCAAGAAGACAACAGAAAGTTAATGTATTTTCATCTTCCTGCGCCCTGTTTTACTATGGGAATAGAATATGAACAAAATGAAATCTGATTTTTCTTTCTCAGGCCATCAGGAAGCTCTTGTTGCTCCAGACTTCTCTTGCTCCAAAGGCTTTTAAGGAGAGCGCTTAATGTTGACATTGATATTTGACATCATGTTCTCTCTTACTTTTTCCAGTTTCAGATAATGTCTTGTGATTTGCACTTTGCCCCTTTCGTGGGGTTTCTCCATTTAAAAAAAAATTACCTCAACCTTTCCATGAAAAATAGGAACAGGAGCTGGCCATTCACTTCATGGAACCCCCTCCACCATTCAGTAAGATCATAGCTGATCTTCTACCTCAGTTATAACTTCACAAACCATTCCTCTCTCCTGTGATTCCCATTAAATCCTAAAAATTCTGACTTGACTGTACTCACTGAGCATCCACAACTCTGGAGTTAAAAAAAAACAGAAAGATTGATAACCCTTCGAACAGACATTTCTCCACATCTCAGTCTTATATGACTGACCCCCTCATTCTAAAACTGCGACCAGTAGTTCTGGAGATCCAACTAGGGGAAACCACCCTCCCAACATTTAACCTTTAAGAAATGCCAAAACAAAAAGATACTGAAGATGGTAGAAATCGGAAGCAGAAGACAAGAGTGGAGAAACACAGCAGGTCTGGCAGCAGCTGTAGAGAGAGAAACACAGGCGACAAATTTAATCTGATATGACTCTTCTTCCGAACTCAGCCAATCCATTTCTGTTACTTCTGATGAAAAGTCATGCTGGGCTCAAAATAAGAATTCTGCTCCTACCTCCTCAAATGCTGTGTGACCAGTTGAATGTCTCCAGCTGTTTCTGTCTTTAATTCTATTTGTTTCAATGCAATCACCCTTCCTTCTTCCAAAATGGAGCAAATACAGACCTAGTCGACTCAATCTGATTGGACAATCCCTGTTAAGTTCCAGATCTCAGCAATACTGCTGAGATGTAGCAAGATGAGGGTGGCAAGGCAAAATGGAAAGGGTCTTGTAATTACCATTCAGCAATACGAGCCTTCTCATTGTTAATGAGGAATAGCATTTGCAAATGCTTACAAACTGGAAATCACCCCTTTGGACACAGGAGATCTTGTGGGGAGGGGGAGACAAGTATTTTCATAACTTTTAAACTGGGAAAAAGAAGCACAAGACCCTTACATGTAAAACATTTCAGGATAACTTCTGAGTTAACCTTACAAGAAGTCAGATAGTGCTGTTGTGATGCAGTGGTAGTGTTCCCACCTCTGGGTATGAATATTGGATTCAAGTCTCACCTGCACCAGAGGTGCCATAACATATCTGAAGAGGTTGGTTAAGAATATCTACAAAGTGGAAACATTTAACATTTTTTACAGGAGCTCATGGCTTGCTCTATTCATCATAGACATTTTAAAACGTAAGTTTAAACAAAAAGCTTGATACAGAGACAGTGTAAACCAGCACATGTGAAAAATATTTAAACAGTCCTCAGGCTACATGTATTAAATTAATAACTGAAGGTTGAAGTCTCAATTAAAAGCTTCAGATTTTGACCTCTCATAAATTTCAACGCAGCTTAATGGTAATTGCCAAAAGTCTGATAAATTTCCCAAATGTCATTGTGGCAGTCAACTCAACTGTCGGCATTTTTTTCTTTACTGTAGCTGCATTATTCCTTGGAAATACCCACTCAAGACACGCTTTAGTAGATCAGAAAATCTTATAACTTGATTCCGAATGTCAATTACTGAAGGTACTGCCCAAACAGAAATTACCATACACACAAATCACACGTGAAATTCTGGGTATTTGTTACGGTTCAAGTTTATATTAGTATTAGCACAAAAATACAACCTCCCATGAACTGCCACAATCAGATAGCATGATAGAACATAATTAGTTCTCATGCTTATTTGTGTTAAATATTGACGTCTGTATTTAACTGTTGTAACCCTGGTGCAATTTTATTAGTACAGCTAAAAATGTGTTTAATCAAAAAATTAAAGCTGGTACGACAAGGGAAAGCAGCATAATCTGAAATGAAGACTGAAATTGCTGGAAAAAACTAACAGGTCTGTGGAGAGAGAAACAGAGTTAATGTTTTGAGCACAATATGCCCCTTCTTTGGCATGTTAGCACTTAGCTCTCCATGTGTGAGTGCCCCAATTTAAAATCATTGAACTGGATGCAATATTATAAGTATCCAGAAATAACAAAGTGTGGAGCTAGAGAAGGGTCCTGACCCAAAATGTCAGCTTTCCTGTTCCTCTGATGTTGCCTGGCCTGCTGTGCTCCTCCAGCACCAAACTGTGTTATCTCAAACTCCAGCATCTGCAGTTTTTGCTATCTCAGTATCCAGAAATATTGGTTAGTTTTGTTGGTGGACACTGGTCAGTTACATTTTATGAAACACATTATGACAGGGTTGGTTCAGTGGTTAGCATTCCTGCCTCACAGTTTCAGGGGCTTGGGTTTGATTCAATCCTTGGGTGACTGTCTGTGTGGAGTGTATACATTCTCCCTGGGTCTGTGTGGATTTCCTCTGACTGCTCTGATTTCATCCCACTGTCCAAAGGTGTGCAGGTTGGGTGGGTTGGCCATTGGAAGTAGAGGGTTACAGGGTAGGGTGGGGGGTGTGGGTGGGACACTGTTTGGAGGGTCAGTATGTACTTGATGGGCCACAAGGCTTGCTTCTATACTGTAGGGATTCTATCATTTAAAACATGTCTACTGGTGCCTGCATTCTTAAGAAGAACAGACAATGCTGCAGAAACAATGAGTGGAACCCTATAGAGGCCTCAGTAACATGGCTGTGGTAAGATTTGTGGTAGATTCAGAAGAGATCTGAGGGCCATCTGAACATTAGGAGCACCGTGCTCTATTTCTTAGCTACTTTAATCAACTTGTTCAGATGTACTTCAAACACCTCTAGGGCCGCTGGGTTTTGAACCTGAAGCTTCATGACATAGATATGGGGACATTGCCACTGTACCACAAGAATTCTGCAATCTGTTTTTTATGATTTTCACAAGTTGGGTGATACGTTTCTCATTAGTCATTGCCAAAGTGCCAATTAGGGGTGATTATAGGTTGTTAAATGTCTTGTTAATGGCATGACTTGCTTCATTAATAATCAGCTTTCTCTCTTACCAAACTCGCCAAACAAGCTAACGATTGAGAAAACCTGACATAGAAACCAAAACAGGTTCCTGGCAAATCCAACTCACTGCTTTCTTCAAATGACCTCTATGCTTTCTACAAACAAAGTGCAGCTCAGGGCATGATACCAGGTGCCAACCCCATGTCCACAAACATTGGCATTTGCCAACCTCTCATGGCCATTATGGCATCACTCTAGAACAACGGCAGCACGGTGGAAGCACAGACTTGCTTTGCAGGGCATATGGGCAACTAGCATCGAAAGACTGCAGAAGGAATGCAGTGTTCTCAGGGACAGGCACCCAGTTCACAGAACAGATCAGGCTGCATGTCAGGGCTGCTTGCTTGCTCTCTCAGTGCTCGCTGCGCCCCTGTCCTTGCTCACAGCGCCCCTGGCCTTGCTCACTGCGCCTCTGGCCTTGCTCACAGTGTCCCTGTCCTTGCTCACAGCGCCCCTGTCCTTGCTCACAGCGCCCCTGTCCTTGCTCACAGCGCCCCTGTCCTTGCTCACAGCACCCCTGTCCTTGCTCACAGCGCTCCTGTCCTTGCTCACAGCGCCCCTGTCCTTGCTCACAGCGCCCCTGGCCTTACTCACTGCGCCCCTGTCCTTGCTCACAGCGCCCCTGGCCTTGCTCACAGCGCTCCTGTCCTTGCTCACAGCACTCCTGTCCTTGCTCACAGCACTCCTGTCCTTGCTTACAACACCCCTGGCCTTACTCACAGCACCCCTGGCCTTACTCACACTGCCCCTGGCCATGTCTTGCATTGCCATTTTGTGCAGTCACACAGCCAGTCGGCAGTCCTGAACCAAGGAAGCAGACATCTTGCTGTAGGGCACAATGCTGCAGCAATCTCACACCCACAGCGAGTGCCAGCAGCATACATAGCTAATCTACTGCATGTGCAACCATGCCTTCAACTCCTGGGGAGCAGCCTTGTTGGCCTATTAAGTTAAGGGCAGCCTCTGATATCCAGTGGTTTTAGCCAGGGTTGGGTTTCTGGTCAGTGTGTTCTTGGCGAGTGGGTCCGTTCCTCTGCGTTCCAGGGAGTGGGTTGTGATCAGTCCTGTCACTCCACAGCAGCCTGTCCAGGAGAACGGTACAGCCACCAGTCATTACAGTGCAATGTCATCTCCACTGCCCTCCCCTCCCCTATCCCAATCCCAATCCCAATCTCTGGGCCACCAAAGTACTTTAAGAACATGTTAAACTTCTGCCCCCTTTACATCTTAGTTTACTCCCTGTTTCCACAGCTGGGCTGGAGGCACCTCCTTGGCAGTCATATCTCTTGGCCCTCTAGGGTGCTTGTTTCTGGATGGGTCAGACATTCTGAGGGTCTTCTTGCCACAGCACTCCTTCCATGGGCCAGAGTGGGGGAAGGCAGGATGGAGGGGGAGGTGGAGATATAAAGCCCAGCCACCTCTGGAGTACCCTGAGAGGAGACTATTCAGTGTCCTGTGTGTCGTTCCTGTCTGATGCTCTTGTGGATGAAGATGGGGTCTCCAAATACTGACACCACATTGTCCTCTCCTGCCTGGGGCTGAGCAGGGACTGGGTTTCTGGCAGCCCTCCGCGTGCCGGAGTCTTGGGGAGTTTCTTCCTTGACAGGTGTCCAATGTCATGAACTGCACACCACTTCTAACCATTGGCTTCTCTTGTGTCTTCAGTCAATGAATATCTGCTGAATGGTACTGGCACCAGAGCCAGGATTGGATATGAGAGATGCCATAGTGATGGGCTAAGTAGCTAATGAGGTGCACTTGGCAAGATATGGCAAAAAATACACCTGCTAAGACTCATAGTAGGAAGCCCTCCAAATATTGGTCACAAGTTGGACTTAATCAAGAAAGAATAAGATTCTGCTCAGGGTTATTTTTTTGAATCCAATAAAACTCTTCTTTGGAACTGACCTCAGTTTGAAGTGCCTCCTTTAGCAAAATGCAACTTGTGCATCCAGTCCCAGGGGTCACTTAATTTGTGGGTTGTGCTACCTTTGAGCGAAATGATTTCCAACCTCCCTTAAAGATTGTGAAATTCGATTTGCATTAACTTGGAGTTAAGACCACAAAGTCATCAGGTGAAATAAATGACTGTGTGGAGCTGACTAAAATCAGAAGAGATTGTGATTCTTGTAACTAATTACAAGAGTGGGTAATGAATTCACCGACACCTCATTATTTTCGGGTGGGTTCCTTTTGAAAAGTGTGGAATTTGTATTAATTTTCAATTTTTTCCATTGCTCAATGGACTTCTCACAGCCACTGACTGTCTTGGTTTTGCGTACAAGGCCACTTACACCCCTGAAACTCATTGAAACCATCCACCACCTTGATTCAACATCACCAGAAGAGGATAGGCACTTAGGAAGTCTAAAGTCATGACAGCAGTTTCACCTACTGCTTATCCATAAGCACCTCACAAAGACTTCATCAGAATATACCAGTAGAAAAAATATGGGAGATAGATGAGTAAAAAATCTGGATGGGAAAGGATAACCTAAGATTAAAAATGGAGTGCAAGTGTGCAACAGCAAAAGTGTTGATGGGGGTAGGGGCCAATCGATATTATATTGTTCTGACACTGCTTTTGAATGGAGGTTCCTTGTCAAGGAATCTGCTAGATTGGGGCCCTTTTAAATTTTCAAGTTCAAAACTTGATCTGAGGATGTGGTTTGTGGTAAAGCAATAAAGTGGTTGCTGTTATTGAGTTTAACTCCGGTAATAGACTATTCTCCTGCTGCATTTGCCTCTTGGCAGGAGTCAATAATTGTTTTGCTGGAAGGGACCCAGATGAAAGCCAACCTTAAATTTGTACAAGCAGTGAAAGACCCCTGGAAGTGAATGAAAATCTAAATGGGAAGCACTCAGAGAAGGCTGTCCAAAGGAAATTGTCCACAATGATTACTGGTAATTAAATAACTCTACAACCCGTTGAGAAATAGGAAGAAGGAGAAATTAGAAGCTAAGGAAAGATAAAAAGTTGGGAGAAAGTTGTTTTACATTGTAGCTGATGGAAAGACCATTAATAGAAAGCAGTTGCTCATTCAAACAAACAGTGATGTGTAAAATAATGAAGATTCTCTTCCACGTAAATTGTGGCCCGGATACTATTCAGTGAACAATGCCATGATATCCTTATAAATTCCTAAATTATATTACTTGAAAAAATCCTGTAATTATCTCTTAAACTATTGTTATTACCTCTTCCCCTTTCTCCCTCAAACTGGCTTTAATTGCCAGCTGAGAGAAATTTCAACCAGTCTACTGCCAGGACATCAGCAATATTGTTCTCAAACCTCATCAGTTGCCTGACCTTCTTCCTTCTCCTTAGACTAAGCATGTGTTTATGTGAATACCTCTTCTGTTCAAATTCACACCCCTCCAATTTGCATCAATACATGTCTCATCCACTGGTCTCCAAACATTCACCACCTCTTATTCATTTTTGAAACTGGATAGATCCATGTGAAGGTGCATTAAAATCAGTATCAGTTCAGCAATTGCTTTTGGTGTTAAAATGATTCACTCTTCAGAAATGTGCTGATTTGCCCAACCTTTACTCCCAAATTAGAAAATTGTGATTTAAGAAGCCTCTCAGATGGTGGAGCACAAAATTTAGCACATCATTCTGATACTGAGGAAGAGTTGTATACAGTGCAAGCTGCAGCTCAGATGAGAATAAGGGTCGCACACTTGAATCATAGTAAAGCTATGCAGAAGGAGTCCACTCAGCAATCTTAGATAATGAAGTGTGGGGCTGGATGAACACAGCAGGCCAAGCAGCATCTTAGGAGCACTCAGCAATCGTGTTGCATGATGAAGAGCTCCCCACCTTCATCACACATTCCTGTACAGGGTCAACATTCCTCAGGACATTGTGTTTCATCCATATACAATTCAAATCCGGTCAGGGTTTCTGCTCCAATAATTCCATTACAGCATTTGAAGGATTCAAGCCATTAGGGCAGTGTTTTCTTGTATCAGGCTGAAGACCACATCAGGACAGCCTGCAACTATGGTCCAATCACTTCCCTTAGAAGGGTCTCTCTCTGCTCTGAGGTGTCTTTCAGGTTGGCTCCTCTGAAATTTGCATTTACTTCGGGCATAGCTCCATGTTGAGGCATCTTAGCAGATTTCCAAAGTGCCCCATCCAGAAGTGACCACCTCTCCCGTACCAGTCTTCTGAAGTTCCAAAACTGCCGGCACTCAGATTTGGCCAGCAGCATTAAGAACCCACTTGTTGTCCTTCATAAGACAGCAAGCGCAGTTTGCGGACATCTCCAGGGAGGTATCTCAGCCGGTTTCTATGTTTTCATGTATGAGCTTGTGATCCTCATTTGGTCCCAACATTAGGTTCCCAATGATGTGGGACTATTCTGCCCCTTGTAGCTTCAAAAAGAAACTAAATGTTTACAACCATGATTGCTTTAACAGTGATAAGGTGGCAATACAACAATTCCATCATGAGTGGTTGCCATAACACATTTGTACCCTTCCTAATGAGCTCTATTCCTTGATATGCTGCCTTTTTGCTGCAATTGGAAAAGCAAAGTTTTCCTGGATACAGACTTGGTTTTGACCAACAGTAAGGGTTACAAATGCTCTAGTACAAAGATGGCAACTTCAGGACACAGGCCATGCTGGATTTGGATCTTGCCGGTTTCTGGGCCAAGCAGCTAGAGTTGGTCAGCTTAGGCTGGGTCAAGTCAAAGGTTACTCCAACCACCCAGAATGCAGAAGTATAAATATACTTATAACAATTAAAATGTATGCATGGCAGTCATCAACATCATACAGTCTTTAATCTCAATGTGTTGGCAAGGCTATGCCACTTAGCTGTAAAAGTTTAGTAATACTTAAAATACTTTCATCTTTGAATGATTGACTCAATTAATGTTTTAAGTGCATTAGCAGTAAGTATTTGCCGGTAAGTTAAACACTGTACACATTCCACTTGACAGTAATACATCAGCAACAAAGACCTTTAATGGTTGTTGGTAAGAAGTGTAATCATCAAATGCAATTTTGTTACCTACAGGTCATAGTGATTTTTGCAGATATTATCTTGTTTAAATTTTTCCGCTGTCTCTTGTTGGGTTTCTTTATGGAGAGCATCCCCATGAATTGGAGAGGAACCAGAGGTTTTGCTCTTAATAAATAAAGTAAAACAACGACAGAAAATGACAGGCATGCTCAGAAGGTTAGGCAGCCTCTGTGGAGAGTGAAAGTGTGTCTTGGCCAAATTGAGCAAGCTGTGTTGGGAGGCTGAAGCAGGAGGCATGCATACCGCACTTTCAAATGTGTCAGGCCTTTCCCGCTACGTGCCATTTCCCTGGAGCAGGAAACATGGTAGATTGCAACACGACACACCTTTAAAGTGACATTGGGCCACTGTTCAAACGGCTGCTCAAAATGCAATTTTTCCCTGGTTCCCTGGATACATGAGCAAGGTGAGTTTCTGAAGTGTGTTGGAACAATACCAAAACAACTCAGTTCATGGACCTTGGGGGGAACCTCAAGTGGAGTCAAAGATAATAAAATGTGAGGCTGGATGAACACAGCAGGCCCAGCAGCATCTCAGGAGCACAAAACCTGACGTTTCGGGCCTAGACCCTTCATCAAAGGGCCGGAAGGCCTGAAACGTCAGCTTTTGTGCTCCTGAGATGCTGCTGGGCCTGCTGTGTTCATCCAGCCTCACATTTTATTATCTTGGATTCTCCAGCATCTGCAGTTCCCATTATCACTCAAGTGGAGTCAGTTTTTTTTTGGTAGGTAGGTTTAAAAGTTCTTACCAACTTCAAATGTAACAGTGAATGATAATGTTATAGTACATTTTCAATGCAGTGATTGATAACAGGGCTCTGGCCTTGAATGCTACATAATATTGAATTGACCAGCAGTGAATAAACATTGATATGTATTGGTGTGTTTTATCCAGTGGATAAACAACATTGAAGATCTCATATGAGCGGCTCAGTTGGGAATTGTGGTTTTATTTACCACACCTCTTTCTCTCCACTATTTGGTTTGAAGCCCTTTCTCTTGCTCTAACATACGCCAGTGACCAGTGGCCAGAGCAGGGACACTAGTGACCAGACTGGGAGCAACAGTGGCCAGATCATGGATGCGGGTGACCTCTGGACTGCTGCAGATAAGGTGTAGCAGCCTGGTGCAGGAGTGGGAGTAGCAGTCGAACCTGGTCCATGGAGCAGCCATGTGGAAAACCACGCGTAAGCCACTTGTGTTGGTCTGCTGCAGAGAGCCTTTGGAGAGAGGCTGATGTTTGACTTTTTAACTTTGCTTCTTGTCTTTTTTCTGACCTATGGCCATTCTATATATAGCTGTAATGAAACCTTTTTTCTTCACTTTTCCGTTCTATAACTAAGGATTGTACCTGGGTACTCTGTACGTAAGATGGCACTGTAAGTGGTGACTTGTAAACTTTTCATTTACTCATTTGAGTATATGTGACAAAAAAACTCATTCATTCATTCAAAAATACCAGCCCCACCATAACCTCTGGACTGCTGCAGATAAGGTGTAGCAGCCTGGTGCAGGAGTGGGAGTAGCAGTCGAACCTGGTCCATGGAGCAGCCATGTGGAAAACCACGCGTAAGCCACTTGTGTTGGTCTGCTGCAGAGAGCCTTTGGAGAGAGGCTGATGTTTGACTTTTTAACTTTGCTTCTTGTCTTTTTTCTGACCTATGGCCATTCTATATATAGCTGTAATGAAACCTTTTTTCTTCACTTTTCCGTTCTGTAACTAAGGATTGTACCTGGGTTCTCTGTACGTAAGATGGCACTGTAAGTGGTGACTTGTAAACTTTTCATTTACTCATTTGAGTATATGTGACAAAAAAACTCATTCATTCATTCAAAAATACCAGCCCCACCATAGTTCAGATGAACCCCATCCAAATGATACATAAACAATTTAGTTGTTGTTTTTGTCAATGATACAGCCCTCACTTGTCCCAATGCTGATGCCATTGCCCAAGTTCAAAGTGAGAATTTTATTTTCTTTCAGATATCCAGCATTCACAGTCTTTTGATATGGTACTGTGAACCAGTCATTCATATTGACTTAGTCAGCTGCTATATATATGAAAGTGTGAGAGGATCATTCTCCTGAGCCGCTAAGAAACATACAATCCTATTCCAGTGTTTCTTTGTCTACGCAATTGTCTATGCAATGGGGTGAATACTCATAAATATCTTGTTATGTTTTTGGGCCATCATTCTTCATATTTTGGTTATTAAATCTTCATACTTTTAGTCTAGGACAGAACCAATTTTCCATTTACCATCTGCATGTTTTCAATAGCCCAAATATCAACACTTAATAAAGAGAGCTCTTTGCAATTATTTCAGGGGCTGGTTCGATTGTAAGATTTTTTTTATCTTCAATAATGGATGAAGAGCTCTCCATTAGAGATAACGGGAACTGCAGATGCTGGAGAATCCAAGACAACAAAGTGTGGAGCTGGATGAACACAGCAGGCCAAGCAGCATCTTAGGAGCAGGAAAGCTGATGAAGGGTCTAGGCCCGAAACGTCAGCCTTTGTGCTCCTGAGATGCTGCTTGGCCTGCTGTGTTCATCCAGCTCCACACTTTGTTATCTTGAGCTCTCCATTAGAGTTTGTTTTGGCCTTTAATAGCCAACAAGCTTTTACCATAATAATAGAACGGGTTTTAGCTGAAGTATCACATTGTATATTTTCAGAGCAGTTGATCAACTTGGCTAACAGTTTGATTAATATAAAAAATGTTCATAATTCTTAATAAAACCATATTGATTACTTCATTGAATGGCCAAAATCCAGCAAGCAGCTTGGAGGCGGCGGACTGGTCCATTTTCAAGAATTCAGTGGCCAACCTAAATGAGTATGCCGCTACTGTCACACACTTCATCAGCAAGTGTGTAAGAGGACTGCATGCCAAAGTAGGTAATCCAAGTGTTGCCAATCAGAAACTATGGATGAACTATGGATGCTCCACGCTCAACATGATCAGGTCTGAGGTGTTCAAGTGTGGTGACCCTGACCTATATAGGAAATCTAACGACAATCTTCTCGAGCTCATCAGGTATGCCAAGAGACAATACCAGACCGAACAAGAGTCCCAGAATAATCACACAGATACAAGTCGACTGTGGCAAGGCTTACACAATATAATGGGCTACAAAGTAAAGTCATGCAGAATCACTGACAGCAATGCAACCCTCCTCAATGCATTCTATGCGCAATTCGAACTGAAGGTCAGTGAAATGATGTCACTGCCCCGACAGTCACCACCACAGATGTCAGATTGACTTTCTTCAGGGTGAACACATGGAAAGCGACTGGCCTGGATGGAGCCTCCTGCATGGCACTCAGATCCTGTACAGACCAGCTAGTGGGAGTATTTAATGATGTTTCTTGATCTCTCCTTACTCCAATCTGAGGCTTCCACCTCTTCAAGGAGATCACTGTCATCCCAGTGCCAAAGAAAAATCAGGCAACTTGTCTTAATGATTGCTGCCCAGTGGCTCTGACTTCCATTGCTATGAAGTGCTACAAGACATTAGTAATGACACACTTCGTCTCCACCTTCCCAGACTGCCTTGACCCACTCCAATTCACATCCTGTCATGATACTTCCATGATAGACACCATCGTCTTGGCCCTGCACTCAACCCCGGATCATTTGGATAACAAGGACAGCTACATCAGACACCTAATTATTGAATTTAGCTCTGCCTTCAACACCGTAATTGTAACCAAACTCATTTCCAAACGCTGAGGCATAAGACTCTGCAACTGGATCCTTGACTTCCTGACGCACAAACTGCAAATGGTAAGGATAGATGACAACATCCCTTCCCCAATAATCCTCAACACTGCTGCCCCCCCCCCCCCCGCAAGGCTGTGCACTCACCCCCATGCTGTACCCATTATTCACTTACAGCTGTGTGTTCGTACTCAGCTCTAACTCCATTTATAAATTTACTGATGACAATAATCGGTGGGTTGGACCTCAAACTATGACGTGACAGAGTACAGGGAGGAGATAGGAAGCTCAGTGGCATGGTGTAAAGACAACACTGTCAGCAAAAGGAAGGAGCAGGTCATCAACTCCAGGATATGGAGTGGAGGACACTCCCCTGTTTGTATCATTGGTGCTGAGATGGAGGTGGCCAAGAGCTTCAAGTTCCTAGGAATAAATATCACCAACAATCTATCCTGGTCCATCCACATTGATGCTACAGCCAAGAAAAGACACCAATGCCTCTGTTTCCTCATAGGGTCAAGAAAATTTGACATGAATGACTCTGACTAATTTTTACAGATGCACCATTGAAAAGCATCCTATCCAGAAGCATCACATGTTGGTAAAGCAATTGCTCTACCCAAGAACACAAGAAATCACAGAAATTTGTGAATGCAGCCCAGTCCATCATGAAAATCAGCCTTCCTTCCATTGATTCCGTCTATACGTCCCACTGCCTCAGGAAAGCAGCCAACATAATCAAAGACCCCTCCCACCCCAGTTATACTGTCTTCACCCTCTTCCACCAGGCAGAAGATACAAAAGTTTGAAAGTATGTACCAAAAGATTCAAAAACAGATTCTTCACCTCCATAATCAGACGTACAAATGAGCTTCTCATACATTACGATTGATCTTTTCTGCACCTTCTCTGTCATTGTAACACTATATTCTGCATACTGTTCTATTACCCTGACGTACTTATGTAAGGTATGGTTAGTATGTAAAACAATGCTTTTCACTGTAACTCGGTACATGTGACAATAATAAATCAAATCAAATCAAATCAAATGATCTAAATTGCTCTGACTTGACATTGCTATGGACTTCTACTGCAGTCTTTCAAGCTCACTTTCCACAGAAATGCACAGCGCTGTGTCCATCAGGGAACTTCATCAGATCAGTCAGAAAGAGAGGGTATGTCTCCCTTGTCACAGCGCAACAAATTGCAAGATTAAATGTTCAGTTTGCATGTTAGTGAATGGATGCAATGTTGAGTGGGTAAGTGGGTGAGGTAGGTGAGTCAGTGACATATTGGGTAGTGTGGTTGATGTTTTCGGGTCATCAGCAAGATGTCAGCTCAGCTGGGAAGGGTAGTCAGAGGGTAGTCAGGTCATGCCAGGGTGGGCAATGGCTAGGGGTGGTCAAGGGTGGGGGCTGTTGATGATCATGAGGGCAATCAGGTCAGTTCAGGGGGAGGGGCTGATGGTTAGGGTGGTTGTGGAGCGATTGGTCAGCTGGAACATTGTTGGGTTGGAGGTAGTTGGATGGGCTGAAGGGTATCCAGGTCAGGAGGGAGATTGGTGGTTAGGTGCGTATCTAGGTCAGGAAGCAGTCAGATTATGTTTGGGTCTGGGGAGAAGTCAGGTTGGTGCAGATTATGGGGTAAGTAGCATTGGCGTGGGTGAATGTGAGGAATAATTCTGTAGCCTTGGTATTAAACTGCCCAATGTTTCCTGAGTAAGTACCAAGCTAAATGTAGTGGCACCATCCGACTCAGAATCATCAAGGTTTGGGAGAAAGGTGCCAGGGCAATAGCCCACTGGAAGCTGAAACTTCCCAGGTAACAGCAGTCAGGATATCCACATCATCTTAATACTTTTTTACTTCGTATGCCATCTCCAATGATCTTGATACTGGATGATTGCACCTAATGACTCTTCTCCACTTCTTCACGCTCTGTTATCTATCTTGTCTTCATTGGCTCCAACCAAATTGAAATATTTGACAAGTGAAAACTATAAGCTCTTCTGAAATAATAACCACACCTTTGTAAATTTCAATAATTAATCAACATAAAACAACATGTTTGAACAAAACAAAACATCAGGGCCATTGTTAATTCTGTGTAAGGGGGTGTGTTTTGAAGGACTTGAATTGAATGACTCAGCTTAGTTTTCAGGTAGACTGTCTGACGTTATTCTCCGTTCACAGCATTCCATCAGTATAAAACCTGCAGTGGTTCAAGGAATTCCCTTGCCCTCATCCCAGGGAAAATATGGAAGGGCAATGAACGCAGCTTTATCAGTGTAGCTCATATCCTGGGACCAAATAAGGAAGTTAACACTCACCTAAAACTCAGTTAAACTGGACTCACCAGTTAGTAAAATGTTCCACATAGTTTACCTTGGGTCTCAGACCAGCACACAGTACAGGCATTCAAAAAACATGGATTTATTTTGGCCACGTTTAATTGTTATTTCTCCGCCTTTAGAACAGGGACGGAAATAGACAAAACTTGAGTGATGCCTCAGTCACATTTTGTCATTTACAGTTTTAAAATCATACATTAAGAGGTATGTATTTAATAACAAAAGCTTGCAAAGAATAGAACTAAACTTGCAACAGATTCCACACTGACAAATTTCCAGCAACATTTGTACCTATTTCTTCTCATTCCATTTCAAGTAACCCTTCAATAATTTCTTGTGTCTTCCTGCTATAATGATCTTCCTGCAGGACATTTTGTGAACACATCTATTTATTACGTAGAAAGAAGTGGCTACAAATTAGTTTCTTTATTCCTGCTGCTTCCATAAGAAATCAGCCATTCCCTCTGTGCTGCATACAAGCAGCTCAAAACGAGGATGATCACGTCAAAAATTTTACTGTCAAGTGACAGGGTTAGACTTTAGCAGGTCACTTCAATGACGGGCATGCTTGCTACTAAGCAGTTTTTGATCAGAGATTTCTTTTCCAGTGTTCCTTGAGAGCGCTTGCCATTGAACTGTCTTGGTCCATCTGTTGGCGTGTAGAGCTGTGCCAACAATAGTGGCCAATCATTTTTGTGTTAAATAATTCGCTTGAAAGCCTACCTTAGTGCACAAGATGCCACATGCATAGTTACTTTGAAGGTTATCACTTGTATTCAATGCATTTAAACTGAGCAGTAATATTCTATAATTCTATAATTGAAGCTCATATTCTGGGTTCAGATTGCCTCTGTAGAGATGCTCTTGTGACTCAAACGATCTCAGTGAATAGCTGAGCCAAGGCAACTCATTTCAACTTCAGTTGCCCTGAGTTAGTTAATGCTGGATGGCAGAGGAAACACAATTGGCTTTGTCAACCTGCATTATAGAAAGGAAATTTTCATTCAGTCTTACAACTTGACCACATCAATATGGATAGACAAGGAGAATAGATCTGTTTTCAGTTGTGATATTCCAGCCACCTAAATGCGCTTCCAAAGTTCACCATCAAGATTTAATGTGAACAAAGTTTGTTTGAGGGTGATGTCATTGAGGAGTCAATCACTTCTGAGAAGACAGAAAGGAAAAACACAATGACCAGGGAATACCTGCTAAGAAAATGTGGAGCGATTAGAATCGCAATTTGCTCATCTTGTACATTAATTGCCTCTACGCACCCTCTGTCGGACGAGAGGCTTTGATTACTTGGATGAAAACTTTATCAGTGACATGACCTCCATTAACAACATCCTGGGTGGGGTTACTATGGGCCAGAAACATCACTGAGCTTGTCATAGAATTCTATGGCTACAAGAGCAGGTCGTAGGCTAGGAATCTTGTGGTGAGTTAATTGCTTGACTCCTCAAAGTCTGCCCTTTATCTCCAAGGCTTAAATCAGTTGTGTGATGGGATACTCCCTACTTGCCTGGGTGAGTGCATCTCCAACAACACTCAAGTAGCTTGATGCCACCCAGGACAAAGCAACCCACTTGGTGGGCGCAGCATGTACCACATATGTCTGAGTTCAGAAGAATGTGTATCGATCTCGTTGAAGCATGTAAGATTTTTAAGGGGTGTTGTCAAGGCAGATACAGGGAGGCTTCCCATTTTGGGAAAGTCTAAAAGCAGAGACCATAATCGCAGAGTTTGGGATCATGCATCTAAGTTAGAGATGAGAACGGTATTTTTCTCTCAGAGTCTAGTGAGTCTGTGTAATTGTTTACTGCAGAGGTCAAGTCTGGGTCATTAAGTATATTCAGGGCTGATTTTTAATCAGTATGGGAATCAAAGGTTATGGGGACAAGGCAGGAAAGTGAAGTTTAGGATTCTCAGATCAGCCAAGATCTTATTGAATGACAGAACAGACTTGATGGGCTGAATGGCCTACCTCTGACATTTTACATTTTTCCACAAATATTCACCACTGACATACACAGTGGCAGCAATGTATATCATACACAATGTGGTCTTCAGAAATTCACTGAGACAGCACCTTCCAAACCCATATTTCTTCTAAGCTGCATGGTTATGCACATGAGCAGACAGTCTGAGGATCTGCACCCAGCAACTGGTGTACCAAGGATAATGGAAACTGCAGATGCTGGAGAATCCAAGATAACAAAATCTGAAGCTGGATGAACACAGCAGGCCAAGCAGCATCTCAGGAGCACAAAAGCTGACGTTTCGGGCCTAGACCCTTCATCAGAAAAGGGGATGGGGAGAGGGTTCTGGAATAAATAGGGAGAGAGGGGGAGACGGACCGAAGATGGAGAGAAAAGAAGATAGGTGGAGAGGAGAGTATAGGTGGGGAGGTAGGGAGGGGATAGGTCAGTCCAGGGAAGACGGACAGGTCAAGGAGGCGGGATGAGGTTAGTAGGTAGGAAATGGAGGTGCGGCTTGGGGTGGGAGGAAGGGATAACAGGTTAGGGAGGTGGGGACAAGCTGGGCTGGTTTTGGGATGCAGTGGGGTAGGGGAGATTTTGAAGCTGGTGAAGTCCACATTGGTACTATTGGGCTGCAGTGTTCCCAAGCAAAATATGAGTTGCTGTTCCTGCAATCTTCGGGTGGCATCGTTGTGGCACTGCAGGAGGCCCATGATGGACATGTCATCTGAGGAATGGGAGGGGGAATTAAAATGGTTCGTGACTGGGAGGTGCAGTTGTTTATTGCGAACTGAGTGAAGGTGTTCTGCAAAGTGGTCCCCAAGCCTCCGCTTGGTTTCCCCAATGTAGAGGAAGCCACACCGGGTACAGTGGATAGAGTATATCACATTGGCAGATGTGCAGGTGAACATCCGCTTAATATGGAAAGTCATCTTGGGACCTGGGATAGGGGCGAGGGAGGAGGTGTGGGGGCAAGTGTAGCACTTCCTGTGGTTGCAGGGGAAGGTGCCGGGTGTGGTGGGATTGGAGGGGAGTGTGGAGTGGACAAGCGAGTCACGGAGAGAGTGATCTCTCCGGAAGACAGACAAGGGTGGGGATGGAAAAATGTCTTGGGTGGTGGGGTCGGATTGTAGATGGCGGAAGTGCCAGCTTGTCCCCTCCCCCCACTGCATCCCAAAACCAGCCCAGCTTGTCCCCACCTCCCTAACCTGTTATCCCTTCCTCCCACCTCTAGCCGCACCTCCATTTCCTACCTACTAACCTCATCCCGCCTCCTTGACCTGTCCGTCTCCCCTGGACTGACCTAAACCCTCCATACCTCCCCACCTATACTCTCCTCTCCACCTATCTTCTTTTCTCTCCATCTTCGGTCCGCCTCCCCCTCTCTCCCTATTTATTCCAGTTCCCTCTCCCCATTCCCCTCTCTGATGAAGGGTCTAGGCCCGAAACATCAGCTTTTGTGCTCCTGAGATGCTGCTTGGCCTGCTGTGTTCATCCAGCTTCACATTTTGTTAACTGGTGTACCAACGCTGTTTAATAAAATGTGAGGCTGGATGAACACAGCAGGCCCAGCAGCATCTCAGGAGCACAAAAGCTGACATTTCGGGCCTAGACCCTTCATCAGAGAGCTGTTTATTGCATTGACTTCCAGTTTCAGAATTCACTGTTGCGTACAAAAGAAAGGAAAATTCGAAAGATTCTGAAGAAGGGTCACCGGACCCAAAACGTTAACTCTTTCTTCTCCTCCACAGATGCTGCCAGACCTGCTGAGCTTTTCCAGCAACTTCTGTTTTGTTCCAAATTAGCAAGATTGCTGTTCATGATCGCTACCACCTAGAAGGACGAAGACAGTGTGTATATGGGAACACCGCCTTCAACACACACACCATCCTGACTTGGAAATATACATTTCTTCACTGTCGCCGGGTCAAACGCTCCTTCGTGCACTATAGGGGTCCCTATACTAAATGGACTCTCACAACTCACCACCACCTTCAGAAAGGCCATAAATGCTGACCCAACCAGTGATACTCACATCCCATTAATGAATAAAATAAAGGTGCTTTATTATTGCAACACAATACAATGAGTTGCAGCTGATCAGTGCTAAAATGCTCCTCAACTTTTTTGTCAGTTTTGTCCATCCTCTGACTCAACTCACAAAGATCTTGAAGGAGAAATTGAACTCGCTGTGCAAACAGTTGCAAAGATTTTGGAGAGACAGCCTGGGCTGTTGTTGCTCTGATTTCTTTGGCATTGGGCTCCTTTAAAAGCTGCCGTTGAGCTGCAGGATTCAAAAAGGCACCCACCTGTATCTGGGAAGAGGAACAGCACATGGTTTTGAGACAACACAGTGTGGGGGCTAGAGGAACGCAGCAGGCCAGGCAGCATCAAAGGAGCAGGAAAGCTGATGTTGCGGTTCAGGACCCTTCTTCAGAATTGGGATAGGGAAAAAGGGAGCTGGGAAATAAATAGACGGAAGAGGTGTGAGGCTGGGGAAGGTAGGTGGGATGGTGATAGCTGAGTGCAGGTTGGCAGTGGATTGGTCAGTGGAATGGGTGGGGCAGAGAGAGGGGAGAGAAGATAGTCTAGTTGTGCCATGTCAAGGAAGTGGGGATGAGAGGGAGGGTTGGATATGGGATGACATCAGGGGTGTGGAGATTTTAAAACTGGTGAATTCCATGTTTAGGTCATTGGGCTGTAGGCTCCTGGGGTGATTATAAGGTGTGGCTTCTCCAGTTTGTGTGTGGTGTCATTGTGATAGTGGAGGAGGCCCAAGATGGACATTTTGAGGGTCTGTTAGTACAATCCTAGAGTGAGCTTCAAAGGCAGTGGTATCAGAAAATTTTCAAGATGGATCTAAGAGCAGTCCTCCTCCTTCTGGCCAACACAAAACAAAGCCAAAAATTACTTCGTTTAATTTTTGAGTGGCTTCAAGTGTGGTCCCTTTAAAGATTATTGTTTGGAATGTGAAAAGCCTGTTACAACTAGTGGAACATATTTGCCTGAGGAAATTATAGCCTCATGGTATAAATACTAGAGTTTTTTTTAAACTAAGAGAGTGAGGTAATGTTCTGTGGACCTGGGTTCAAACTCTGACATGGCAAGATGGTGTATTTGTATTTAATGATTTTTTAAAAAAAATTGGAATAAAGGGACTTACGACGATTACGGAATCCATTATTGATTGTGGGGAACCTCTCTGGTTCACTACATCTTTTAGGAAGCTTCTTTAACCACCCTTACCTGGTTTGGCCTACATGTGACTCCACACCAAAGTAATAGTATACCCTTGACTTTTGAGAAGATTTGTAGCTCAGGTTGAGGTTCTGGATGTGAGTTTGCTCGCTGAGCTACCATCCCCTGAGAAAAAGAACAGGAAATGACATCACCAATGCAGGAAATGACATCACCAACCCAAGGAAACCTAACCAGATAAATAGAAAGCGGGACATAACACCAGCACTTCGTCGGAGGCTCACTGATGATGTTACCTAGAATGGTAATGAAACGTCTGAAAATGAACCTTCCAGCTCAGCGAGCAAACTCATATCCAGAACCCTTGACTTCAATTACAGGAGGGCAATAATGGTACACACCTCCCTTGAACGAACAAAAAATGGAATGCATTTGGCACTTCAGCATCAAAGTGATCATAAGAATCAAGTTCTGACCTGTTCTCACGCAGGCTCAGTGCAGGAGGCCAAGTAGAGATCAGGTCTGGGTTGTGTGGCTGATTCCCCATAGGTGGCCTGATGGTTCAGTGGTTAGCACTATTGCCTCAGAGTGCTAGGGACCCAGGTTTACTTTCAGCCTTGGGCCACCGTCTATTTGGAGTTTGCTCATTCTCCCTGTGTCTGCGTGGTTTTTCTCCCACTGTTTAAAGATGTGTAGGCTAGGTGGATTAGTTATGGGAAATGTACCATTATACAGATTGGGTGGGATGCTCTTTGGAGGGTTGGTGATTGGTTGAATGGTCTGCTTCCACCCTATAGGGATACTGTGCTCCCTATGCCAATGGTATTGAAACAAACTGTGGTAGCCTGATCGCCATCAGGGCTGAAATCAGATAATGTGATCTCTATTAGCAATTATATATGGGACCCTTTTAGTGTGCCTACTTCAGGCTGAGCCATTGGGAAGCCAATAGCCAGTTTACTGAGCAAAGAGCATGCAGGCCAAGAACCTGCAAGGCTTTTGTCGTGAGGAAAGCATTCAATTGCAACAAGTCCATTTTGTCAAGGTACGAACTCCTAGTACCACACTTCCCTCCTTCTTTGGGAGTCTCTTGTAATTGAAGTTGAGTCAGAGAGGTCTGAGGCAGTTGACAAGTGCAAGCACAATTTGCAGATGTGTGGCAGGTGATGATTGAAGAGTTGCCTAAATGTGTTGTTTCGAAATTTCAGCTGTCTCTCCGATGTCTTAACTTTGTCTTATAATGTTCCTTGATGAGGTCTTTTAATGTGTTCATTGCCTTCTGGAATGGGCCTTTCCCATTTTAGTCAGTCACAAGCCAGGGTCTTCCATGAGTCAGCTGGGATGCTTAACCCCTTCATTGATGTTTTAAGAACAATCCTAAAGCGTATCCAGGAGGTCTGCTGCAAGTTGGTCTCCATTGATTAGCACCTTAATGCTGGACAAGTTGAATGGACATGGAGTGCAAATTAACACTCTAAGCATTGTCAAACATGACAAAGAAAAGGTCACACAGCATGCAATATAAAGTACTTGTTGACTAAGGATAGCACACTGGTCTTGCAGTGTACATTCTGATGGAACATACCAAAATTTCATACTTAATTAACTCAAAGTTACAAGAACATTCACAGGCCCCTCCACTAGCAGAAAAGATGTTAACTCCAACATCTTGGATTTGGATAGCTCTGAAATAACTGCACAGAGGCCAGTATCCCATCACCAAATCACCCTTTGTCTACATATGCACAGCACATGAGCTATGACCAGCTAGATCAGAACCAGTCCCAGGAGAGGAAGCTCTCTGAATTGCCTGTTTATATCTGTCAGCCAGGACTCCCTGATTGTCCCAGGGTACCAACCCCGATTAAGGATCTCATTCGTTATGAGATCTACCTGGTCCTCATTCCAATCACTACAAATGAAATAGTGTAGGTTAGATGGGCTTGAGATCGGTATGACAAGTCGGCACAACATCGAGGGCCGAAGGGCCTGTACTGTGCTGTAATGTTCTATGTTCTATGTTCTAAACACCTTTGACAATACACTTCACAGGAACATGATCACACAAAAGTGACACTGTGTAATAGAGTATATTAGAATAGGTGACCAGACATTTGATCAGAGGTAGAATTTAAAGCTAGCAGCTCTTCAGTCCCAGCAGTGTCACTGGGAATGGTGGCCAATGTTGGTACTGCAGGCCGATCACTGGAACCTGGAGTGAATGGACAATAGGCCAGGTGAGTTCTTCATCTGCTAGTAGCCCTCACCTCCAGCGCATTTTTCCATTTGGCATAGGTTGTCCAAATAGGATATACTTCCTAATAAGGCTTTAAGCCTGTGTGCCAGGGTTTAGCTGGACAGTTGCCCACATGGCATTTTTCTCACCCAGTGCTCGTTGAGTACTGGCAGCAATGGGTTGAGGCTGCTCAGTCTGCACGACCCCACCATCTTCCCTTGCACTGCCTCCCCAGGCTGCCACATGGGCAAGAATTAAAGCCCACCTAATTATTTAATGTCCTTTTCAAGCCGTGATTGTATCTGTGTCTAACACACTCGGAAGCAATCAATTACAAATCCTAACCATTGCTGTTAGTAGAGGATTTTCCTCATGTTGCTTCTGTTATGATCAAACAACATCAAAGACCCAAACTTCCAAAACAAGCCCAGTGAAGATCTAATGGACAAGATTTCACTTTCTGAATCTTTTACTGAAATAATCAAACCCTAATTCAAAACAATAAACATCATGACAAAGGAAGAATGGGAGATAATTTCAATAGTAATTGATTTTCCCAGCTTCAGCATGAGACAGTGTAACATCATCATACTTACTTATCTCCCTTTCTACATTCATCCCTTTCTGAAGTAGGCCAAAGTGTATTCCCCATGCCCTGATTTTCAGATTGCAATCTTTGAAGTAAACTCACAACAAAAAACATTTAACAATGAAATCAAAGATAGAGGTTATAAGCAAAATGGCTAAAAATGTAGGGATTGCTTTGTTAGTCTATCCACACACTATACAATGCAGGGAAGGTTCTGGAAATGTGATCATGTGGTTAGCCTTGGCCATTGATTAAAGAAACAGAATTTAAACATGAAAATATTGAAGACACTGCATTTTTTTGTGGGGAAGTCTCTTCAAGTCCACTGGCTATATTATAAACATGAATTAAACAGCAAACTACAATTCATCATAAGCTATAAATTACTCACTAAATGGCAAATCAACAAAGACAGATTTCATCGAGTTATACAGCAGTCTACCTAGCATGCATGTTATGAACCTATCATCTTGAACAGTGACCTTCTTTTGAAGAATTCTATCTCCCGTTCTTCTAGAATTTAGCCTGTTCTCCAGCTGACAGCAAACGCCAACATCGGTTTCATAGGCTTAATCTCTACCAAGCTGGTACTCCTCTGCAGAACTTCCTTAACTCGGCTTATAACGGCATTAGGTGCACTCACGTTACCTTCAAGTAGCAGAAGCATCTGAAGCAATTGTGTACTTGCCTATTTCAAGTTCATGGATCCAAACTTGTTCCTCTTCTGCAATTGCTGTCTGATTTTGGAAAGCTCTGTCGTCCGGGCTCAACCAGTTTCAGTCTCCTGGAGAAGTTTTGGCTTCCAAATTCAGTTTCAGGCCTTGAATCCCTTGAAAGAAGAAGGCTTAATTTCCACTATCATTTAGAGTCTGTCTCAAAGCAAACAAGGTTTGAGACCACAGTTACATCACTTCCCTATTTTGTTTCCTTGTTGTCTTAAATCCATGCCCTCTAATCACCAGACCTTCTACCACTGAAAATAATTTCTCCATATTTACTTCATTAGAAACGTTCTAGATTTTGAACCATGGTCCACTTATCCTTCTCTGCTCTAAGAAGAATGACGCCAGATTCTCTCACCTCTCCACACGATTGAAGTCCTTTGTCTATCCAGAAGGGTTTAATACCTGTCTCCATAATACATCCTTTCACCTTGGGCCATCATCACTTTCGTCAGTAAGTCACTCCTTCCAGTCCACTTTATCGCAGACTTACCTATTTTGTTCATTGGCTGTCCGGCTCCTGCACTTGATTGGAAACTGTTCAACTCTCAATAACTTACATTTCCAAATGAAATGTCACTGAGATAATTCAGTAACTCTTTCCCTGGATAAAAACTGAAAGGACTGCGGATGCTGCAAATCAGAAACAAGAACAGAAGTTGCTGGAAAAGCTCAGCAGGTCCAGCAGTATCTGTGAAGAGAAATCAGTGTTAATGTTTCGGTTCCAGTGATCCTTCCTCAGAGTTCCTGATTCCTCAGAAGTCATTAACTCTGACTGGCATTTCCAGTAACTTTTCCTTTCGTTTCACTCTTTCCCTGGGTATGGTATGACCTGTTGAAGGTTTCCAGAGTTTTCTGCTTTTATGTGGGCAATTTCAATGCTGTGCTTATTGCTTGGAGGAGGATTAATGTCCTTTATCACTGCTTTAATAGTTAAACAGTCAGCAAGCCTCTCAAGATGTACAAATGAGTGCTTTTATAGTTGCATCTGTTATCATTGAAATAATGTAAAAGTGGCAAGATCAACATCACAATTTCTTAGAGTGGAACACATCCCAATGGAATGCCAATCAAAGTTTGACAGCAACTCGCCTGCAAAGATGGAGTTTTCTTTTCCACAGCAACCTCTCAAAGTCAATCACTGTGAGGCAGAAAATGGCTCAGGAAGAGAGGCAGTCAGTCAGCTCTATCATCCAGATATCATAGCGTTAAGAGCAATAGTCTGACATTTCTTAAATGACTACCAATTTGCCTATTGAAGCTATTAGCAGTCTGTTGAAGTAAACCATTGCTTCCCTTTTCCCAAGAGTAAATTTAAATTCTCTTCTACAGTTCTCCTTCTTGGAATGTCTCAGGTTCCTCTGGAATTGTGTTTAAGCAATATTCAGTGGACTTTTTTGTTTTGATATAGAACTGGTTTTGAATTCTCTGTCAATTGAAGAAAAATGACATGCTAAATTCATTATGGTGCGGCTCCGTGATAATTTTATTCTGATAAGTCATTCCTGTGAAACATCTTTGGACAATTTACCTCTTTAGGGGTGCTTTCCAAATGTAAATTGTTGTTCCATTACCACACATCCTTGTATAATGAGAAGTCCGTGATAGTTATCAAATAGTTCATCAGCATAATTCTAACAGATCACTGCATGAAATGTTGCATTTTAAACAAAACGAGTTGCTCACTAATTTATGAAATTTTTCATGTAATCATTAAGTTAGTACATGCTGACTGCACTAATGCAGAGCACATGTTGTTGACATTTCCTTGAAAATGGATAGAGCGTATTCAGTTATACAATGATTTCTGGGTAGTGGCATCCTCTGTCAAGCCGCAGATTTGTGGAAGAGATCATATTAAGGTTGAGGAAAGAAGGATTGTATTTGGAACAGATAGCTTGAATTTCGTATCTCTGTAAATTCCCTCATTACAAATCAGGCTCTTCTCTGAGCCACAAGAATTGGAAATGCACAGATATAAAATATGAATGTAAAGCACTTTTCTACTGGGTTATGAGCAGTGTTGCCTGGGAGAAGAGTCTTCCATCCTGAGAACCTCCTGGACACTCCTACACTTCCACCATCATCAAATCAAGGCGAGACATTTAATTCCACCAAAGCCTCATCTTGCATTACATCCAGTAGATTGTGTTTCTTGGTGCTTGATATTTATATCTGTCAGTGTATTAAATTTCACTCTACGTTTCTGTAACAAAAGGCAGTTTTATTGGACAAATCATTCAGCTGATCCATGCCCATCAGTGGGTCTGGCTCAGTAGCACCACTATCGACTGAGCTGGGTCACTGCTAAAGGACACAGATGCGAGATTGGGTCTGCCCCAATTGGTCAGGGTACCAACAAGATGTAAAAACCTACTTGACGTCATCCCCACCTGTCATATATGCATCCATCCATCCATAACAATATCAATAAGAGTGATGACCACACATTCCTTTTGCAAACAAAGTCCTGTCTTCACATTGAGAGTACTCTCCATCATGTTGTGTGGTGTTATCACTGTGTTAAATAGAACAGACTTTGAACAGATCTAGCAACTCAAAATTAGGCAGCCATGAGGCACTTTGGGCCATCAACAGAATTGTTTTTAATGACAATCTGTAACTTCATGGACTGCTTTATCTCCCACTCTACCATTATCTTCGACCTGGTGGATCCATCCCAGCTCAAAGCAACACCAGGTGAGATGTTAACCTGATGAAATTACAACACAGGAATACTTACATACCAAACAGCAGAAGCAGCATATGGCAATCCCACAAACCATTGATCTAAGCTTCTGAACCCTGACACATCCATTCATGAATGGTGGTGTATAATGAATCTAACAAGGAGTGAGGCTCTCTAACTTTCCCATCCTTAACAATGGAGGAACCCAGCACAGGCAAAAAGGCAAAGTTGAAATAATAGCATCCATCTTCAGACTGAAGTACTGGTTTGGCTTTCTGGGTTCCTTGTCCAATGACAATACCATGAAGACCCTGACTCCCTACAAAAGAGCACTTCAAGAAAGCGACTCGCCACCCCTTCTCTACAGCAATTAAGGATGGGCAATAAGTGCTGGACTAGGTAGTAATATTCACATCCCCTGGATGAATTTAATAAAAGTCACCACGTCCAACTAAAGAATCTATGCACTGCCCTTAGCCTAGCTATTGTTTCCAATCTATGTCAAACTTATTCCCACTGTGTGAAGCTGCAGTCACTAAGGAAGCAGTATTGAGGTAACACGAGTAGAACAAATCTTTGTGTGAACTTTTGATTTCTCCTCTGCAAGGAGTTCATGCAGTTCTCTCCCTGTTCACTTCGATTGAAAAGATCCAAGGGTATCATCAGTAATGCTGGAACTAGTATCCACATCGAGTTTACCAGACGCATTTCAATTCAACTGCGAGCATGTCAATACACTTAGCTTTTACCATCAGTCAAAGAAAACCCAGTTGTCAGTAATTTTCAAGACTTTCAACACTACCCAATAACATGTCATCTCTCATAATGAAAAAATTGGATGGTATTGAAAGTTATGGATAATTTATCTCTTATGTCTTTGATTAGGGACTGAAGATTAATTTTGGATGTCATGGCTTCTCCCCAGTTAACAATACAACTTGAAGAATTGATTTTGTTTTCCTATTTATGCCTAAATTCAGCAATTTTAATATCGATCTGATTGGGAACAGGACAAAATTGACTTTTTAACAATATTTGCAACGGTTTGTGCAAATGGACAATTACTAGCACGCTTCCAAAGTCAGACAAACACTGGTCATGGCACCAGCCATTAGTAAAATATTGGGCTGCACTCGTGGGACATAAATTATCCTTAAAATTTACTCACATCAAAGTTGTAGTTAAAGGTGTTTATCCAGGGATGTGCAAAGACAAGAAAATTAATACATTTTGAAAGGCCCATATGTGCTTTTGTGGTTCTTATCTTTATTCACTTGTGAGATGTGGGCATCGCAGGCTGGCCAGCATTTATTGCCCTTGAGACGTTGTTGGTAAGCTTGCTTTGTGAACATCTGCTATAGGTAGGCCAACAAAACCCTAATAGAGGGAATTCCAGGATTTTGGCCCAACAACATTGTAGGAACGCCGATATATTTTCAAATCCGGATGGTGACTGACTTGGAGGTGGGTGTTGTTCCCATATATCTACTGCCCTTGTTCATAGAATCCCTACAGTGTGGAAGCAGGCCCTTTGGCCCAACAAGTCCACACCAACCCTCAGAGCATCCCACCCAGACCCAGGCCCCTGTAACTCACCTAATCCACACATCCCTGAAACTATGGGCAATTTACATGGCTAATCCAACTAGTCTGCACATCTTGGGACTGTGGGAGGAAACTGGAACACCTGGAGGAAACCCAAGCAGACATGGGGATAACGTGCAATCTCCACACTGGCAGTCACCCAAGGGTGGAATCGAACTCAGGACCCTGGCGCTGTGAGGCAGCAGTGCTAACCACTGAGCCACCGCGCTTCTTCTAAATGGAAGTGGTAATGGGTACTGTCTAAGGAATTTTGGTGAATTGCTGCAGTGCATCTTGTAGGTAGTACAAACTGCTGCTACTGAGTGTTAGTGATGAAGGGAGTGGATGCTTGTAGATGTGGGGCTTCACCCTTGGATGGGGCCAAGCTTCCCGAGTGTCGTCGGAACTGCATCCATCAAGGCGAGTAGGGAAAATTCCATCACACTCCTGCAGTCAAACAAATGATAGCCCAAAGAGCGTAAGAATAGCACAGGATCTGGGGAGACCAAACAAGGTGGAAAGATGCAAAGCAAAAACCTTTGGAACTTGCAATTACAGCTTGGAAGAAATGAATTATTAATTGTGCTGCCCAATCATTGCAGACAACGGCTATAATTTTAGAATTGTGGTCTGATCTTAAATAAGAGGAAAGCGCTGAAGACCTACATTTATTGGGAAGAAAGAAACCATAAAATAATTTGCATTCATACAGTATCTTATAAATGTCTCAGAACAGTTCACAAATGATGAATTATATTGAAATGCAGCCAATGTTGCAAACATCCTTTCTTGAGAAGCAGAGGCACGAAATTGAGCTTCATCATGCTGAAGCCTGAGGTCAAAAAATTGCATGTGCATCACTTTCAGGCACTTTGATACGGACCATGTGACATCCCATTCTGGGAAGTGTGCCAGTGCGGAGGGTTGACTTCTGTGCACCAGACGTTTTCAATGTGGCCAGATTGTGATGACAAAGATTCGTTACACTGATTTGATACACTTTTTTTTTAGAATTGGATCATGTTGGTTCGCAAACCTCTTAAGCAAGAGGTTTCAAAAGCCCTAAGAGTAAGGTTCATCATTTTCTTTTCAGGTAGAGAGGAGCAGGAAGTGAACGCCTGTTGCTTTTTCAAGGACGGTGGGATTCCCAAAGCTGCAGGAGCCAATACAGCACACATATTTGGGCATGTCAATACCAACTGGAAGAGCTACAGGAACTGCAACAGCTACTACTCTACTAATGTGCAGTTCATCTATGACCATGTGGATGTTGGTGAGCACCCTCCTTCCTGGTAATGATGTCCTCAACCTGATGCCATCCTGCTGTATTTGGGCCACCAGAAAGCTGCCCAATCACAACGGTACGGTGTATCCACAACATGGCTGCCCTATCACTGGCACCTGACCATGTAAAGACATAGGACACACAGTGAGAGCCACGTTGCCATGAGAAATACCCTATACCAGTGAAAAAACAATGGCTCTGTAAAGCCTGGACTACAGGAGGGATTACTACACAGCATGTCTCCAATTCTGTTCTTACTTCCTTGATCTTCCACAACATTCTTTCTAATCAAAGATACAAAAAAAAATCCCAAAGGACTGTGGATGCCGGAAATCAGAAAACAGAAACATAAAAAAAATTGCTGTGAAAACTCAGTAGGACTGGCAGCAACTGTGGAGAGAAAGCAGAGTTAACATTTCAGGTTCAATGGCCCTTCTTCAGAACTGATTGCAGCTGGCAATAGGGTGGTGTCTATGTTAGAGAAGGTGTGGGGTTTGTGGTGAGGAGTAAACATTAGCCAGAGATGGAGCCAACGGAGAGAGAAAAGCAGCTGGACAGACAAAAGAGTAGGTTGAAGTCAGCCTGGGAGAATGAATAGGTGCTAATGGGGAACTGTTAGTGCCTGATAGTGGACTATGCATGGTTGTAGCCCATTCGATGGCAAGGCCTGGTGTATTTGGGTTTGGGATAAGGACATGGGAGAAGGTACTCAGACCCTAAAATTATTGAACTATTGAAGATGGGTCACTGGATCTGAAACATTAACTCTGTTTTCTCTCCACAGATACTGCCAGACCTGCTGAGTTTCACCAGCTATTTCTGTTTTGTTTTACCAGGGTAAGGCCATTGACACCAGACATCAAGAAGACAAGTCAGCTGGAAGAAAAGGAGGGCACGTTGAGACCCCTTCACTCTAGATGGATCATCCATGAGTGCCTCCTCTTCCTCTGTTTCCTTTTGGATGTTATCCCTTCACCAAAATAGCTCCATGATTCTCTACCTTCCCACCCATCAGAGGTGAAGCATCACATCATTTCCTTGGGCTAAATGCTGTGAAAACAGCCAGCAAATAGAAACACATAATATCTTTATCCAACAACACCTCCAATTTTTCTAACAGGAACAAACTATTCACCTTTGTGTACTCACTTCATTCACATTTTGTGGGTGCCTCCAAATGTTGTGTAATACTACTCCAGCAGCAATAGCATAGGTGCTAGAAGACTTTTACTGTGGAGGAAGGCAGGTTGGGCTTGGTGAGATTGAGGCACTGCAGGTAGATTTGCTGCACACTCCTGAAGAGACCAGGGCCTGGCTTTGGGCTGCACTACCTCAAAATTGGAGTCAGCATTCTGTGATGTTGGAGAGTTTGGCTTGTTTCCTCCTGAGCTGCAACCGCTACTAACACTGCACAGTAGCTGAGTCTGCTTGTGCAATCGTAGAGCTAGCTATCACTTCCATTATCAGAACGTTGAGTTTCCAAACCAGGTCCTGTGCCAGTTCAGAGCCAAGCTTCACCTAACACAGACAGAAGGCTCTCTAGCTGGCTTGACAATGCACCAAGCATCTCATTATGCATGTTGATGTCAATCACCAATTGAAATCCTTATCAAAGTCCCAGGTGGTGGAAAATGTTGGTTAGTGCACTCTCCAGTGAGATGGTACAAGAACTAACCTTTGCCCTGTGCGGCTATAGCATGCTTGGTAACACAATACGTGGAAGTTCTGTCTCTGTACCACCTTGTAAAGTTCTTGCAATATCTCCTAGTATCTGAGCTGCTGGGTGCAAGAGTCAAACAGAACGCTGGGGGCTTAGGTGGTGGTCAGAGGTGTGGCATTATACAGGGCATTCCTTCTGAGCCTGCAGAGGCCTGGTAAGTACCAGTTCTTGTATGTCCCAAAAGCAGAACTTTGGAAGCAAGAGGTGGGTGAGACCCTGATGGCACTGGAAGGTGAGTGAGGGTAAGTTGGATCTGAGTGTTAGGTCTGGATCCTAACTGATGCAGTATGTCAGAGTATGGGGGTGTGTAGGAAGACGCCCTTTGAAGATGCATTCACTGGCCCTTTCCTACTTGTGGAGGGATTTGTACCTTTGTTATAGCACTGCTGCCAGCTCCTTGGGGCTAGATGCTGGGTGTTGAACTCCTTGACCATCTGCCCCCATTCCCTTTGGAGGTTGCTCCTTAAGGGCCCCACTGCACTCTTCCTCCCCTAACCTTTCCCCAATCCACCACCAAAACTTTCCCTCTCTCCTCCCATCAACCTCCATAATTAATGTCTCCAGAAAGGCAATTGTGAACCTAGAAGCCTTCTCTCTTTCCTGATGATTCATTTGCTTACCATCTATTTGCTGTCACTTGCACTTTGGGTATGCAATAGCTGTTTCCTGTTAATCATTATGCCTCCTGTTTAAGAGGGACAGGCTGCCTTTCAGAGCAGTAAGGTAGCTAGAGCAAATGTTGGCCATACATACTGCTTGGGCTGTTCAGAGTTCAGACAGTCAGCAGCAAAGGGCACAATCGATTGAAGCTACATTAATTTTAATGAGGAGTCATCGCAGAGTTTGTGTCCTTGAAATTAGGCAGAAGCAGATCATGAATTGTGATCCTCCGTTGCCAAGAAAATAGAAGGAAAACAACTTTTCATGCAGGAAGCTGCATGCAATTTGCAGAATCACCAGCTGCAAACAAAAGCAAAAACGTCAATCGTCATCTGTCTCCATCATGGATTTGTACTGAAGGCAAAATTGCCTTTCATTATTCTCTCTACTGACTGCAAGCAACACCTAGTTCAGGTACAGATTACAAGATAGAATGTCTCCTCCTGATCTGAGCATGGAAATTATTGCCCAGTCCCATTTCAATTTCTCAACAAAATGTGTTGTTCTCGGTGCAGACTATTTCAGCCACCTTTTGTATAACAAAGAATACTTGACAATGATGAAAATTTCTGTTATGAAGATGTTTTAATCCAAACTTAGTCGGGCCATGAATATGTAATCAAGCAAAGTGACATAAGTATAGTTAGCATCAATGTATTTTTAATGCATCAACAATGAACGAATACCCCACCTCTAAACAGTCACATGTTGATAATATTTATGGTACATTGCTATACAACCTTTTATTTTATTATGTCACAAGAGAGCAGCTATTTTCTATCTGCTTCATACTGGCTTAGATATTTCATTGTAGGGATGTGTTTAAAATGTCTAATGTCCTTTAGGGAAGGAAACTGCCATCCTTACCTGATCTGCCTACATGCGACTCCAGACCCACAGCAATTTGGACTCAGATGTTTCTGGGAAAGGAGGGTTTGAACTAATAATAAGAGGCTGGATAGGCTGGGACATTTTTCACTGGAACATAGGAGGTTGAGGGTCAACCTTGTGGAGGTTTATAAAATAATGAAGGGTATAGGTAAGGTGAATGGCATGTGGCTTTAACCTGGGATAGGGGATTTCAAGTGTAGGGGACATATTTTTAAGGTGAGAGGAGAAAGATTTAGAGAAGACATGAGGGGCTTTTTTTTTTACAAGGACAGTAGTTCATCTGTGGAATGAATTTCCAGGGGAAGTGATGGATGTGGGTACAGTTACAACGTTTAAAAGACATTCAGATAAATACTTGAATAAGAAATGTTTGGAGGGACACTGGCCAAGTGCAGGCAGGGTGGACTAGTTTAGTTTGGGATAATGGACAACATGAACTAGTAGGACCGAAAGGTCTGTTTCCCATGATGTATGACTTTATGACTCTTTGACTGCATGTGGTTGACTCTTAACTTGCCTCTGGGCAGTTAGAGATGGATAATAAATGCTGGACCAGCCGTCAGCACCCACATGTTGTAAATGACTTTTTAAAAAATAAATGAGGCCAATAGACTGTCACGAGACAGCAACAGAACAGGGTCCTGCTGCTTTTTAAAAAACAGATTTTAATTCTTAAGAGTTCAAAACGTCAATTCATTTTGAAAGTAACCATTCAGCTCCTAGTACCACTGACACTAACATGGTAACCCTAGCCTAATTTTCAGAACTAGAAATGCATCCGTTTAATACCGAATAGCCTTACTTCCACTCCTATGTCTTATGGTCTTATGGTCTAATGCGTTTTAACCATCTCTTGCCTCATGACCCAAGGCCACAGAATGGACTCCAGCTGCTCTGAAATAAAAGCTTTGGTGTAAATGTAGTGCCTTCATGCTTGAAGTGCTCCTAGTGCTTCAGGGCAGATGTGTGAAGGTGCCAAGGCAATTCAAAAACAAGTGCGTTTTACTTATCAAACATAACGTAAGTGTGGCTCAACAGTGAGCAGTTTGCAAATTCAAAACAGTGAGACATTTACCCCAAAGGCAAGTTATGATAAGTTTTATTCTGTTTCATCGACTGGGCTTGAATATCATCACAAGTAATTACTGATGTACATTTATCTGAAGACCATTCCAGCAATTCAACGTAGAAACTTGGATCAGCCTGGTTTGGTGAAATTACATGGGATGGCGTTGAATTTCCAGCTCAGAAACTGGTCACTCTCAGGTACACCCTCGCCTCTAGCCAGAATGTTTGGGATTCAGAAACAAAAAACAGAAATTGCTGGAGAAACTCAGCAGGCCTGGCAGCATCAGTGGAGACAAAGCAGAGTTAACGTTTTGGGTCCAGTGAGCCTTCTTCCCGAACCTTCTTTTTTTGTGTGATTGAAAGCTACAGAGCAGATCACGGTGACAAGAAGGGATTCTAAAACCTACTTGTAAGAACCAGTGTCAGTAAGCCAATTTTTAAAGTTGAAAAAGATGATAGCAGACGGGCAGTCAGGAAAAGACATTCTCCTAAGAGTCATCCACCAGTCTGCCTGAACTCAGAGCTAAAATTATAACCACAACCAAGACTAAAATGCTACAACCAAGACAAAAATGCTACAATGAAGACTAATGTGCTACAATAAAGACTAAAATGCTACAATAAAGACTAATATGCTACAAGCCTGTTCTAAAGCACAGTGAGTACGTTGCCTCTTTATTTTAAAGTGGCATTTTAACATGCATGTAATACTTAGAGCCATGGAGTTTTACAGCAGGGAAGCAGACCCTTTGGCCCAACTTGCTCATGTCTCCCACATTTCACAATTAATCTAGTCCCAGTTGCTTATGTTTTGCCCACATCCCTCCATACCTGTCCATGTACCTGTACAAATGTTTCTGAAATGATGAAATTGTATTTGCCTCTGGCAACCTATTCCACACACTTGCTGCCCTCTGTGCAAAAAAATGCCCTTTTGGACCTTTTGCATCTCTTCCCTCTCATCTTAAACCGATGACCTCTACTTTTAGGCTCCCCTACCATGGGGCAAAGCTGTTGGCTACCCACCTTACCTCTCTTGATTTTATACACATCTATAGACATCAATCTCCTGTACTGCAGGGAACAAAGTCCCAGCCTATCCAGTTCTCCTTATAACTCAAACCTTCCAGTCCAGGTGGCATCCTAGTAAATCTTTTCTGCACTCTTTGTACTTTAATAGTATGCTTTCTATAGTAGGGTGATCAGAACTGCATGTGGTGCTCCAAATGTGGCCTTACCAACATCTTGCACAGCTACAAGAAGCTGTCCCAACTCTTCTTTTCAACGCTCTGACTGATGAAAGCAAGCATGCCCAAAGCCTTCTTCACCACCCTGTCTATCTGCGACTCCACTTTCAAGGAGATATGAACCTGTATCCCTATGCTGCTTTGTTATAGAACTCTACAGAGCAAATACCCAATTTTTAAAACAGAAATTGTATTACAGGGCAATACAGACTCTTACATTAGGATTTTAGAGGACTTAACATTTCACAAGAAGGATGGAAAGCAGGCCTCTCATCAATAAAGTGGCAAACCATTGATATTTTGGGAGAATATCAGCTATCAGTCATCAGTCTTCACTTTACAGGTAAGTGACCAATCAAACGTTTCCTTGCTCTCAACGCTGTGGAGTGCCACAAGTCAGCTCAATATGTTTTTGGAAACATAAACAACAGGAAGGCAGCAAAAGTCCCGACATTTTTCAAGTTTTAGAAGATCAGCATAAAGTTTGAGTCAAGTTGAGAATGCTTGGGCTTGACTCCACAACATCCCGCTAACAATCAGGTCAACCAGCAAACCAATTTGTAAGCAGATGCAGGCAAGGAAAGTGATTTCACTGATAAGGCTGAAAGGCCATTGAAATGCATGTTACTTCTGCACCTGTCAAATTTTTGTACAAAGCTGATCTGGGCAAATCTAAGGATCGTACCATCGATGGTCTACCATATGAAGGATGCAATGTCAAAGCAATTGTCACAGGCCAGTACCATCTGCAAATACTTGACCCTGTAATGACTATTTCAACTGTCAACTGGCTCAGCTGAGCATTAAAATGTTGCATGAAGTACAGTTTGTCTCATCAGCTAGACAGCGTCCAGCATAGCTATGTTCTGCAAGGACAGATAGAATTGCACATGTATTTAAACCCCATTGCCTAGATTAAGCCAAAGTGGAACAGTAAGCTCCATCGTGACATGTGAATGAGGGCCAGCCAAGGAGCAATGCCAAAGAAGCTCCCAGAGGTCTGTCCATCACACATAAGCAGGTCAACAGAGCCTCAGAGGTAACTACAAAGCTCCAGCTTGCAGACTGCAATCACATTGTATGAATGGTCAACATCAGGAAAGCTGAACCCTCCACCCAAGTGATTTTTCCAAAAACAATGGGCAATGTGAACCATGTGCCAAACTTGAAATGGTGCCAATGCAAATATTATCACCCCTTTACACATTTGCATGTGCTGTACCCTGGAAGTGAACACAATGTGGTGCATCCTGTACAAGATAAACAAACTGCTTACAACAGCTCCAACATCACATGCATTGGTATTATCCATCTTCACTGCCAATACAGATCCTTGGGATGGACACCTGAAATCTTTTATATTGCTGTAATAGATAGTTACCTTTTACTGGCCTGCCGATATACACAGATGTACATATAATCAGTACATAGAAGGTGACACATCTGTCAGTTTAAACATCAAGGATTCCATACCACAAAATTGAGTCCATCCATCAACTCACTGACCTCTACCCAGACTAGTTTGATGCTATTGACAACTTTAAAGGCCATGCCTTGTATCTGAAGGGCTGTGCTGATACGAGCATCATCCCTGCATGTAGTGTTTGGAGCGAGTTCAGCTAAATGGATATTATAGAACATGAGTTCCCTGACTGGGGGCAGTTAACCTGGTCCAATCAAGGGGATCCTGGCTGACAGATGGAAACAGGAGTGTCAGGGGTTCTGCTTATTCTAGGAACCAGCTCTCAGCTAACTGGGTCTGTGTCGTGTACAATGCACGTAAATAAAGTGTGACTTGGTGATGGGGTACCAGCCTTCAAGTAGTTGTTTCGTCCCCTATAAGTGCAACATTCACATTGAAGATTAGCTCAAACAGGAATTATATCACCCAAATCGTCAAGAATCATATGGATTGGTGCATTTCCAGTATGGATTTTGGAGAAAGCTGACACTCTATGTGTATGTGTAGATCCAAAATGACTGAGCATTGCATTAGGAAAACTTCCAACAGAAGATTACTACTATGGAAAGGCTTAAACCCAAATTCTCAGGTGTAGTGCATCTTTCCAAGCTTCATGCTGAGAATGGATATTGGTGCAGATATCTTTCTGCTGGGCCTAAGGAAATAACATCTTTTAGGGCCTTTTCGGTGACATACTATTTTTGCATTTAATTTGAGCTATCCATTAGACAGGATATATTCCAACATAGCAGGGACCATACAAATCAGCCATGATCATAATGAATGGCAGAACAGGCTTGAATGGACAAATGGCCTAGCCCTTTTTATGACAATGCCGTCACTTTATCTTGCCCTGGGTTTTTCATTTGAAGAGAGGTCGCAAAGGCAGAGGTACCAAACCGGCTACTGGAAACTGCTTGAGTAAATAACTTAGGAAGCCTTTAGGTTTTTTTTAAGCAGTTCAAACAATAAAAGAAGAGTGGGCAGCTCTCCCAGATCAGGCTTTTTTTAGCTTTGGTAGTCAGAAGCTGTTTGGAGTCCCAGAAGAGCTGGCGCTTCAGTGAATGATTCCTGCCTGCTACATTCTCTGGAATTTCCCTTGATTTTAACTTTCTGCCTGAATTTGAGAATTGCATGTAAGAATCTGTGTCTGAATTTACCTTTTAGCCAAGGGGTGTGTTGGTGGGATGTTACTATGTTGGAACAGTTTAGTTGTAGGTGCCGTATCTATTATTCAGTTAAGTTTTCCAATAGTTATGTTATTCAAAATTCCTCTTTCTTTTGTTTGTAATTTGACTATAGGGTTGAAGCAAATTGTGTTTTCTTTAGCATCGAGTAGTTTGGCCAGCTGCATCACATCTGGAACGTGTACTTCACGTCTACCTTTAAAATAAAAAACAATTGTTCGAGTCTAGGCTACTTTCTTAAAATATTTTGAGGGGGTCTGGTCTGGTCCATAACAAACCCGAACTCTTGCCGGGATCAAAATATATAATTCCAGTTTAGCTTTAGGTTTGTTGGGCTCAGAGGCGGTGAGTAGTGGGTATCTGTGTCTTTTGTTTTGGGCATTGAATTCAGTTGGTTTAAACAGGGGGATGCCTTGTGCAATGATGGCTCTTTCGGTCAATAGAAGTTTTCCTGGGCTGGAATAAGTGACTTTGGGAGTTTTACAAAAAGCTGTTGGAGTTGGTGGACAAGCTGGAGTTGGCGTGACCTTTGTCTGTGAGAAAAGGGGAGATGATAGCAGCAGTCCCTCGACATTTACATTTGCTGGAAATGCCATCGGAATCTTTGGAAATGGCTAGAATTCAATTGCAGATGAAGCAGCTTGAACATGAAAAGGAAATGAAACAGTCTGAATTACAATTAAAAGCAGAGGATAAAGTGAAAAGCGAGAGAATTTGAACTTTGGAAGTTGGCGATTAGACAAGAGAGTTGAGTCAAAAGGGTTGAGGTATAGGTAGATGGTACACTTAGTGAGGAGGATAGTTGAGGATGACCAAACCTATCGGAGCCAAAGGCTCCTTTTTTCTGATGAAGGGTCTAGGCCCGAAACGTCAGCTTTTGTGCTCCTGAGATGTTGCTTGGCCTGCTGTGTTCATCCAGCTCCACACTTTGTTATCTCGGATTCTCCAGCATCTGCAGTTCCCATTATCTCTGGAGCCAAAGGCCTAGCGGGGATCGATTTAAATATGTCCAAAAGTTACCTAAATTCAACAAATCGGATGTAGAAGCCTTTTTTCATTGCATTTGGGAAGGCAATGGTCTAGTGGTATTATCACCGGACTGTCAACCTAGAGACCCAGGTGACAGTCTAGGGAACTTGGGTTCGAATCCCTCTATGACAGATGGCGGAATTTGAATTTAACAAATATCCGGAATTAAGAGTCTAATGATGACTGTGAATCCATTGTTGATTGTCAGGAAAATTCCATCTGGTTCACTAAGGTCCTTTAGGGAAGGAAACTGCCATCTTTACCCGGTCTGGCCTACATGTGACTCCAGACCCACTACAATGTGGTTGACTTTAAACTGCCTGCTGGGCAATTAGGGATGGGCAGTAAATGCTGCCTCACTAGCGACATCCTCATCCTGTGAATGAATAAAAAAAAGATAAATTTGAGAAAGTAGCTAAACAAATGAAGTGTCCAGTGACCAAAGTTGGTAGGTAGAGCGAGTGAGGTTTTTGCATTACTATCAGAGGAGGTCACAAGGTCACAAAGTCACAGGAGGAGAAGCAGGAGGAGAAACCAAAGAATGCAGAAAAGGATGCTAAAGTGTAATGATCAGAAAGCATGTTTGTTTGAACAGTTGAGAAAAAAACAAGAACAGGTGTAGGACAGTGTCAATATTTTTAGCTCAGAGAAATTAACTGAGTTACAACAGAAAGATGAAAAACTGAAGCAGTTTGTTCAGAAAGTGTACACAGAAGAAGAATCTGGGCATATTCCAGAGTGTGGCTATTTGAAAAGTGATGTCTTAATTAGGAAATGGAGACATCACAAAGTCAGGCGGATGAGAAATGGGCAGAATTTCATCAAGTCGTATTACTTGTGGGTTATAGAAAGGAGGTGTTGTGAGTAGCACATGAATTACGAGTAGGAGGTCATTTGGGAGTGAGGAAAACTCAAGCCATAATACAAGAACATTTTTACTGGCATGGACTTCATGGGGATGTGGTTGAATTTTGCCAGAAAGGTCACATGTGTCAAGTAACTGGAAAACCCGAGGCAGTGATAAAACTAGCACCTTTAATACCCATTCCTGCATTTGAGGGGCCTTTTACGAGGGTCTTAATTTATTGTGTAGAACCCCAATTTAAAATTAAAGGAAGGAATCAGTATTTGTTTACAATAATGGATGTGTCCACTAGATTTCATGAGGCCATTCCATTACTCAATAGGACTGCTAAATGAACTATATAAGAGTTATTCAAATTTTTCACGCACTACCGACTACCCACAAAGATCTTATCAAGGGTCACATTTGACATCAAAATTATTCAGACAAGTTATGGATAACTTGGGAATAAAACAATCCAAATCTGCTCAGTACCATTCAAAATTGCAGGGAATGTTAGAACGGTGACATCAAACTTTAAAGACCATTTTGAGGGTTTATAGTTAAGACTATCCAGATGACTGGGATAAAGTAATTCCATTTGTAATTTTTGCAATTAGGGATACACCAAATGAATCTACCAAATTCAGTCCATTTAAGTTAGTTATTTGGGCGTGAGGTGAGAGGATCATTGAAATTAATTAAGGAGAAATTGGTGTGTCAGTGTTCAAGGGCCACATATTTGGACTATGTGTCAAATTTTTGGGAATGATTAAATAACTAGAAAGTTAGCTAGGCAGCATTTGAAACTGGAAGCAGACAAGAAATCAAGAATTTGCAATTATGTTAATGAGGATAGAGTGTTAGTGTCACTTTCAGTGATAGGTCAACCTTTAAAAGCAAGGCGTAGTGGGCCTTATCAAATTGAAAGAAGATTGAGTGAGGTGAATTATTTGATAAGAATGCTAGATAGAAAGAAATCTACAAAGTGTGTCATGTGAATATGCTCAAAATGTATTTTGATAGGGGAGGAAAGCAAAAGGAGAATGTGTTATTGCTTACAACACAGAGTGAAGAACCAAATTCAGAGGATTCTGAATTGGGCATTATTCAAATTAAATTGGACAATAAGGAAGATCTCAAAAATTGGGATAAATTATGAGTTACCTCCCAGAAGAAAATTGAAATGACCTGAAAGAGATAATACTATCACACCTGGAGATATGTGGGAATAAAGTACTAATCTGCTCTAATTAAAACAACATCCTATAGACTTTCCTGCTAAAGTTGGCACAGGTTCAAGAAGAGATGGAAAACATGCTTGAAGACAACATAATCAAAGCGAGTTGCCGTGACTGGAGCTCACCCATAGCAATGCTGCCAAAACCAGCTGGAACCCAGTAATTGTGTGTGGACTTCTCCAAAATCAATGAAGTTACAAAGTCTGATTCACGTCCTATTCCACATTTGAAAGACAGTGTTGAGAAGGTGGGACAAGTGACTCAGATTTCTAAATCGGATTTACTCAGAAGATACTGGCAGGTACCTTTATCCTAAAAGAGCAAAGACAATTTCGGCTTTCGTGACACCGAATAAACTATATCAATTTTAAAGTCATGCCATTCGTTATAACAAATGCGCCAGTCACATTCCAAAGACTAACCAATAAAGTCATTTCTGAATTAACCATTTGTGTGGTGTACATCAACACCCTGGTAATTTTTAGTTGCACATGGAAGGAACATTTGCAGCATTTATTAGAAGTATTCAAGCAATTTCAGGTGGCAGGATTGGTGATAAATCTGGCTAAGTGTGAATTCACAAAAGCCCAAGTCGTGTTCCCGGGCCATGTCATGGCCTCATGGAATGTGAAAACAAAGGTTATTGTGGAGTTTTCCATACCATAGACAAAGAGGGCATTGCAATGAATCCTGAGATGAGTGGGTTTTGTCAGAAATTCGTACCGAATTTTAGCAGTGTGACTTATTGAAGATGTGCAGAAAAATTCAGCGGACAGTGGACTATCAGGATGTGTTTGACAGCCTGAAAGCTGTGTTAACCAGTGTTAGCCACATCTAATTACACAAAGCCATTTAAGTTAGCTATCAATGCGAGTGATGTGGGTACAAGAAGGCAATGAGAAGATAGAAAGACCTATCAGGTATTTCTCCAGAAAATTAAATACTCATCAACAGAGGTATTCCATCATTGAGAAGGAGACCTTGAGCCTGGTGTTGGTGTTAAAACATTTCAACATTTATATTGCAGTAATGTGTCTGAGACAATTGTATACATGAATCACAATCCATTAAAGTTTTTGGAGAAATTTAAGGATAGAAATTCCAGACTGCATAGGTGGGGCTTCTTATTCAATTCAATTTGGAATTTATACACGTGACAGGATGAGTAAACATAATTGCCGACACATTGTCCTGACATCAATGAAGAAAGACAAAAGTGTTCAGTGGTAGGAGTAAACAGAGTGAAATAGAATGTATCAGAGATAATGGGAACTGCAGATGCTGGAGATTCCAAGATAATAAAATGTGAGGCTGGATGAACACAGCAGGCCAAGCAGCATCTCAGGAGCACCTCTCTGATGAAGGGTCTAGGCCCGAAACGTCAGCTTTTGTGCTCCTGAGATGCTGCTTGGCCTGCTGTGTTCATCCAGCCTCACATTTTATTATCTTGAAATAGAATGTAGTAGTGAATGTTTGCATGCTTAGCATCAATATAATGTATATACTTTGTAATGTACTAGCAGAGTAAGACTAAACATTTTAAAAATGAACCCATCTTTCTGTATTGATGGATCATTATTTTTAAAAGGGGTGATGTGGCAATGCTGTCAATTTTAAAATCTTATTTTGTCCTGAGTTTATTGAAGAGAGATTGTAAAGGTAGAGGTAACAAACTGGATACTGAAAGTAGCTCACATAAATAACTTAGGAGACCGTTAGGCTTTTTTTTAAAGAGTTGAAACAATAGAAGGGGAGAGGCCAGCTCCCACAAATCAGGTTTTCTAGCTTTTTTACCATTAGCAGTCAGAAGGTGTTTGGGGTCCCAGAAAAGCTGGAGCTTCAGTGAATGATTCCTAGCTCCTACTTTCTCTAGAATTTCCCTTTAAGTTTTTCCCTCCTGGATTGGGGAACTGCATACAAGAATCTGTGTCTGTGTTTACCTTTCACCAAGGGGTGTGTTTATGGGATATGACTATATTGGAACAGTTCATTAGTGATCAAGAGCTAATGGTAGCAGCAAGAAAATATCATGAACTAAAACTTTGGATAAATCTACTCTTCAATCAGTTTTTTTAATCCATTAGGAGGACTAAGGTATCTCTGGATAGGCCTGCTTTTATTGTCCATCTCTAATTGCCAAAAGGGCAGTTAAGAGTCAACCACATTGCTTTGGATCTGGAGTCACAAGTAGGCCAGATGAGCTAAGGGTGGCAGTTTCCTTCTCTGAAGGACATTAAAGAACCAGAGTCAACACAGTGTAGAGCTGGAGGAACACAGCAGGCCAGGCAGCATCAAAGGAGCAGGAAAGTTGATGCATCAGGTCAGGACCCTTCTTCAGAAATGGGTGGGGCGGAGGAGGGAACTCAGTAATAAATAGAGAGAGGAGGGGTGGGGCTGGGGAAGGCAGGTGGGACGGTGGTAGAGATAGCTGTGTGTAGGTGGGAAGTGGTGGGGATTAGCCAGTGTGGTGGGAGGAGAGGATAGGTGAGAGAGAAGATGGGCAGATTGTGTCAGGTCGAAGAGGTGGGGATGAGAGGGAGGGTTGGTTATGTGATGAGGCTGGGGGTGGGGAAATTTTGAAACTGGTAAAATCCACATTTATGCAATCGGGCTGTAGGCTTCCGAGGCAGAATACAAGGTGCTGCTCCTCCAGTTTGCAGGTGGCATCACTGTGCCTATTTATTTCAGGGCTCCCTTCACCACAACCACCTTCCCTTTCTGAAGATGGGTCCTGACCTGAAACGCCGACTTTCCTGCTGCTCTGATACTGCCTGGCCTGCTGTTTTCCTCCAGCTGCACACTGTGTTATCTCAGACCCCAGCATTGGCAGCTCTTACTACCTCTTAAAGAACTGGGTGGGTTTTTCTGATAATTGATTTGTGGTCAGCATTAGATTTTTAATTCCAGATTTTTATTGAATTCAAATTCCCCATCTGCTACAGTAGGATTTGAACATAACCTGGGTCTCTAGATTAACAGTTTAGCAGCAATACCACGAGGATGTCACCTCCCTTCAAGTATTGGACCTGATCTGGCTGAAATAGAAGATGTACAAAAGATGCCTACAAGACAAAGGTGACTCAGTTTCTCCAAATTTTTATCCCTGTATATTCCAAATGTTGTGACCAAAATATCTCCTGTTTGAGATTTGCTGTATATAGATACATCCTAAATATATCAGAGATAATGGGAACTGCAGATGCTGGAGAATCCAAGATATTAAAGTGTGAAGCTGGATGAACACAGCAGGCCAAGCAGCATCTCAGGAGCACAAAAGCTGACGTTTCGGGCGTAGACCCTTCATCAGATTCGGGGATGGGGAGAGGGTTCCATCCCCTATTCCCAATTCCTCTGCCTCCACCACATCTGCTCCCAGGATGAGGCATTCCACTCCTGCACATCCTAGATGTCCAGGTTCTTCAAGGACCGCAACTTTCCCCCCGCAGTGGTCAAGAACGCCCTTGACCGCGTCTCCTGCATTTCCCGCAACACATCCCTCACACCCCACCCCCGCCACAACCGCCCCAAGAGGATCCTCCTCATTCTCACACACCACCCCACCAACCTCCGGATACAACGCAGCATCCTCCAACACTTCCGCCATCTACAATCCGACCCCACCACCCAAGACATTTTTCCATCCCCACCCTTGTCTGCCTTCCGGAGAGACCACTCTCTCCATCACTCCCTTGTTCGCTCCACACTCCCCTCCAAACCCACCACACCCGGCACCTTCCCCTGCAACCGCAGAAAGTGCTACACTTGCCCCCACACCTCCTCCCTCATGCCCATCCCAGGCCCCAAGATGACTTTCCATATTAAGCAGAGGTTCACCTGCACATCTGCCAATGTGGTATACTGAATCCATTGTACCCGGTGTGGCTTCCTCTACATCGGGGGAACCAAGCAGAGGCTTGGGGACCGCTTTGCAGAACACCTCCGCTCGGTTCGTAATAAACAACTGCACCTCCCAGTCGCGAACCATTTCAACTCCCCCTCCCATTCTTTCGGCGACATGTCCATCATGGGCCTCCTGCAGTGCCACAATGATGCCACCCGAAGGTTGCAGAAACAGCAACTCATATTCCGCTTGGGAACCCTGCAGCCCAATGGCATCAATGTGGACTTCACCAGCTTCAAAATCTCCCCTTCCCCCACCGCATCCCAAATTCAGCCCAGTTCGTCCCCTCCCCCAACTGCATCACACAACCAGCCCAGCTCATTCCCTTCCCCCACTGCATCCCAAAACCAGCCCAGCCTGTCTCTGCCTCCCTAACCTGTTCTTCCTCTCACCCGTCCCTTCCTCCCACCTCAAGCCGCACCTCCGTTTCCGACCTACTAACCTCATCCCACCTCCTTGACCTGTCCATCTTCCCTGGACTGACCTATCCCCTCCCTACCTCCCCACCTATACTCTCCTCTCCACCTATCTTCTTTTCTCTCCATCTTTGGTCCACCTCCCCCTCTCTCCCCATTTATTCCAGTTCCCTCTCCCCATCCCCCTCTCTGATGAAGGGTCTAGGCCCGAAACATCAGCTTTTGTGCTCCTGAGATGCTGCTTGGCCTGCTGTGTTCATCCAGCTTCACACTTTATTATCTTACACCCTAAATGTGGTGGGAAGATCACTAATATATTTTTCCGTCTTTTCTCATCCAGAAAGTGTACTCTTTAAAGTTAAAATGCCTCCAAGCTTAGAAGTAGGTGCATCCCAGAAAGGCCCTGAATATGTCTCATACAGGACGACAAATTTATTGAATTTGCTTCTCAAGTCCTTATATCAGTTCATGCAGACAGCTCCAACATTGCAAGGGAAAATTTTGCTTTAGTTTTCAGTATACGAGATTGCGCACATATATATTCACTGTCAACGGTATTATTGTCCACAAAGTGCTGGAAGTGATCTGTCATAAACTTCTCGTAGGTACATCTCCAACATTACAAATATCTACAATTCAAAATAATTTAATCCAAGTTCACAAATAACCGTTCCCAACATTCTTAGTTGGCTTCCAAATCTTGTTAAGATCAAAATATTCCTTGAGACATACAAGTGCATGTTACAGAATATGTATTGGAAAATAGTGTCCATTTGATCTCAAAACACTTTGGTCATAGCCAAGCAGAACAGATTCAGCAAGAAATGCCTGATGATATCCGGTTGCAATAGCTCTTAAAAATCATCAATGTTAAGCAAAACATAATTTATCTATACACTATAGTTAAATGCAAACAAAACAAAGAGGAATTTAGAATAACTGAACTGTTAAAAAAACCTAACCAAATAATAGATACTGCACCTGTCAGTAATTAACTTTTCCAATGTAGTCGCATCTCATAAACACATCCTTTGGCAAAAAGGTAAACACAGACACAGATTCTTACATGCAGTTCTCCAATCCAGGAGGTAAGAAAAGACATCAAGAGAAATTCTAGAGAAGCTAGCAGCTAAGAATCATCCACTGAAGCTCCAGCTTTTCTGGGATCCCAAACACATTTAACAGATATCTGAGAAAGCATATTCTTTCTGGTCATTCAAAGATGAATGAGAAGATTCTAGGAATGTAATCTTTAAATCAAAGGTAAACAACTGATCATTCCATAAGGTCTGCATCAAGATAATTGATTGAATATAGCTCACAATGGTAGAAAAGGGACAGGGATTTGGTGCCTGAAACTATTCGTCTGGCATCAAAAGAACATTGGTTGCCAAGTCATATGAAACATGTTAACTCCATCAACTTTAACAACTGAGAGAACCTCTCAATGTCTAAGGATGTAATTACATTCTGATGGCTGACTGTTCCAGCAATTTCCTTCTCATGAAATAAATCTAAGGCCCCACTAGTGCAACAGTTGTTGACACATTAACCGTAACATTCAGCATGTTTAGTGTTGCTCAACAAATTGTGTACGACAACTGTCTGCAGTACACTAGTACAGTCTGCCAAAACATGTGCAGATGTGGAGTATTCAACACATTGCCTCATCTCCTCACAATTCTCAGTCTAATGGTCTTACTGAGTGCACTGTCTGCATATTACATTCCTGACCATCAAATGCAATATTATTTGCTGAAACGTCAGGGTAGCTTCATTACATCTATGTGCTACTCCTCAAAACCAGAGTTTATCCTCACCAGTGGCTCTCACATTTCAAAGACAAATCCAACAGTTCTTCCTCAAACACTTACCACTCAACCACATATCCATGATGCACTATTGGAAAGAAGGGAGAAAACATACAAGAGTCTGATTAATGAGCCATCCCAATTTAAACCGGGACAAAGCATCAGACCTCAAGATGTCTGTACAAATACTTAGATTCATGGAAAAATGCTAGGATATTGTGTCCAACCATGTTGTCACAAACGGTGTTCAAATCATTTGACAAAATGTAGGATATATCTGAGTTGTACACAACCGACCATTTATTAAACAATACAGTGGCTTGAATGCTGCAAGTTTGACACCAGTCAGCAAGCATACATCTGTAATACATGATACACCTCCATCCACAATGACAGATAGCACGCCACAGTGTGGAGCTACACAGCCAAGTCATGATAATTGAATAAAGATTAGATCTGGTCATACTGTATGTCTGTCAAACTTATAAAGATATTGCACGGATATGTATCTTTGTGTATAGTTATTGGAATACACTTCTTAAAAGGAATAAAGGAGAATGTTGTATACAGATTTCAGAAAGACACCATACTTATTTTTATATTAAGGCAGCTGGATGACATCATGGTGTAATGTCTTAGTATAAAATATCTCCATCTTACTCCCTGCACAGACATACGGTATGTTAGTTGGTCAGCCAGTAAATTAGTCAGTTTAAGCACTCAGTCAGTTGGTCAGCTATTCAACTATTCATATTGTGCAATAGTAACACAAGTAAACATTTAGCCAAGACTACTTCAGTATGTTTGAGGTTTCATATTAATATATATTGTTACGGATAAAGTTCAAGATATGTTTCTCAACATGAACCCATGTCTCTGTTATATGTGTTAGGTGGGTTATCATATAGGAAACCATATCACAGAGAGCCAGCACAGGCATTATAAGCCCAACAGCCTTTTTCTCCACTATATTGTTCCACCATTCTGTGGCCTCTATGGTAAAGATATAATGGAATCAATTTGTGCTTGAAAAAAAGTAAGACTTGCAAACTATGCACCTAAATTAAAAAAGGAAACACAATAATGACTGTGGGACAATTGTGTAACAACAATGCAGCTAGTGGGAAAGCACAAAAACAATAAATTTACCTCATTGAGAAAGGCAATTTCCAAAGGTGTGAGACTAGCTTGCGAGTTATCATTGTACAGTGAAAATCAGTTTTCGACAGTCCTAGTTTCTAGAAGTTGAAAAATATCTAGAAACTCTATAATGATGTTCCTTCTGGGAACCTGTATTATATTTTTAATATCAATTCAATTTAGACCTCTAACTTGTTCAGAATGTGCGCTTTGTTATGGAACCAGATCTGGGTCAACTCAATTGAAATGAGGTGATTCTCATCTAGTGGGAGTCACGTGGGGGTAGGTTACTGTGAAAGGACTAGGATCTGTGTAGGAAATTTCTTAAAGAAGGAACTTGCACTTACATAGTGCAATTTCATGACCTCAATACGTTTCAAATGATTTTACAGCCAATGAATTACTTCTGAAGTGCTTTGCAAAGTTCAGTACAGTTTTCAAATAATAACTATTTTCAGTACCTAGTTTCACGTTGTGCCTTAGAGTGCAAACTAAGCACCACTTTTCTGACAAGGACGAGGTAAAAAGGTGTTTGCTAAGCAGTGAATATGATCAATACGTTAATTTAAAGAAATGCTGCTGCAAAGATGTATTAACTGCAATATAATCATACATATTCTGTCACATCATGTCACTGCTTAAAAATAATGAAGTAGAATGGATTAAAGATTCCTGTTTCTCTCATGTTTTTATATTTAATCTGCAGGGTCCTTCAGAAATGCATGGTTGTAATTTATCTGTTGTTCTACTCAGCAGTTGTGCTGTGGACCCTTTAATTTCAACAGTTACAATTAATCTTTATTTGAAATCCTCTTAAGGTGATTTAATTCTAAAGGAGGCCATTTTGCTGACCTTTGTATTCAGGAATGCTTATTTCCCTAGGGGCAAATGTCAAAGAAAGGAAACCAGAGACTAATTATGCTTGCGCCTGGCCTATTTTGTTGCTTAGAGATTTCTGGGGCCTTCCACTTGGAGAGGGATGGGAAACTCGAAAGTAGTTCAGCCCAACTGATGATAGGTAAAGTTGCCATTTGGTCAAAGGACCATAGGGTTGTCTCTCATTAAAGAGAGATGACTGGTGATGGTTTATCCTGAGAGTCCCCCATGGCTCAAGTGAGGGGTGAGGTTAAGACGGTAAGGCATTCACAGAGACCTCAGCTAGTGCTGGGAATTGAACCTGCACTTTTGGTGTCACTGCAAATTGCAAACCAGTTGTCCAGCCAATTGAGCTTACTGATCCCCAATGGATTGTAGGCTGATGAGGGTGTTCCCAGCCCTTTCTACCGTTTTTGCCAATTTCTGCAGGTGTTTCGGGCCCAAGTCCAAGCCTTTAGAAAAGTGGCACAAAGGTATGGTCTGGACAGTCCTCAAGCTAAAAAGGTAAGTTTCAATTTTATTCAGCTTCCCAATGGAATTACTGGCAATCCACCCGTTGCCTGCAATTTGGTGATCAGGCAGTTGCAAGGTTCTCAAATTTCCTACATTAGACTCAGTTATCTCAGGCTTGAGATGTAGGTGCTACTCACTTTGGACGGTACCTTAGATATGCTCTCAGAATTGCAGAATTATTATAGTACAGAAGGAGGCCTTTCATCCTGTCATGAAATAACTGGTTCTATTATCGAGTGCCAATTTCCTGTCCGCCCACATCTCTGCACACGCTGTTACTATCAAAAACAAAGTCCAATGCCCCAATGCCTTCAGCACATTTTCAGGTAATATATTCGATGTTATAACAACTTGGTCTGTGAAAAAGCTTCATGTCACATCACTCTTGCTTCAGTTGCATATCACTTCTGTCCAGTCCAGGTTAATGTCTTCACTCTGGCTACTTCTAAATAGTAACCAAATAGGAATTGAATCAATTTTCATCCATGGGCCATGTCACCTGGTCTAAAATGAAGATATCATGCAACATTAGCTATCTTAATGGCACTTACACCAGTGATGGTACGTCAAAAATCTTCAGGAGATCAGTGACTGACAGCCCCATCATTTCACTTTCAAACATTCACTCTGTTTAAAGACTGACTCAGTGAGGAAATGCGCCAAAGGAAGAAAGCACAGTGCTAATGAGACTAAAGTTACAGTTGGTTAGATTTAGTCAACATTAATTGGCCTGAATGATTTAACAAGTACACCTTTTGCAGATAATGCTAGAAACACAAGCATTCTGGCAGGAAAATCTATAAAGACTGTTCTTTCCTAAAGCTCCAAAGAACTGAATTTATCAGATCTATGACAGAGGATGATTATTTTGGTCCTGCTCTTGAAAAAAAAATTATTAACAAAAAATGAGAATGTTTCAACGTGAGACACAAAGAGAGATTTCCCAGATATTAAATGGTCTATCAAAAGTCAATTGGAGGAGTAATATGTCTTTTATTTTGGATTATTTGAACTAATATTGGTTACAGAGGTGCCCTGTTAATGTTACTTTCCATTAAAATATTACTGGAAGAAAACCGCAGTGAGGTTTGCCTAATGATGCGCTTGTTTTTGTGCTATTTGTTAGATTGGTGATGATGAAGATGGGACAAAATGGAACCTCCTTGGTTTCAACAGGCTTTTGATGTTTTACTTTGATAAGCTTGCAATTTGTGTGCTTTTGTTCGACATTAATGAAGATACCAAAACTGCTGCAGTGGTCATAGTGAAGATTAAGCATTGGAATGCAATATTAGTACCTGATGATATGAGCTTTGTCTGGATTCCATTACTCAGAGGATGGTCCAGTAACAATGGATTACCTCATTGTCACAAAATATCGCACCTTGTAGAAAAGAAGAACACATTTTTCTCACATTCTTATTAAAAAGTATTTGAAAGTGGCTGGTGCTTGACCCTGTCACTTTTGAATATCAATGTGTACCAACTAAAGGAAAGTGGATTGAGAAGAAATACATCACAAGTTAAAAATTAATGTGACCGGGCTCTTGTGGAAAAATGGTAGCATCCTTACCTCTAAGCCAGGGGACATGGGTTCATATTCCAACAGCTCCAGAAGTGTGTAGTAACATTTCTGAACTGGTTGATTAGAAAATATCTAACAACAACTGTGTTAAATTTGACAAAAAAAAAGAAAAAATTCAAAACATTGGCTCAGAATTTGCTGAAACGGAGTTACAATACATATAACACCTGCTGTGGGGTTTTGAGGTTCCACTATAAACTCAGAAATTACAAGGCTAGTCAGGAATTGAAACTATTGGAGAACTCTCCAACAGGTGACAATGTTGCCTCAATTCAATGCTGAGCAATTCTGATTCTCCAGATTTGGAAAGGATAATAGTCCAGATTAGGTTTAGTGAATGTCATAACGTGTGAGATGGGCAAATGTGGCTACTAAAGTCTTTAAATTATGTTAGATATTTAGATTAAGAGGATGTGGGACTCTGAGAGCAAGCTGATCATGGATTACAGGCATAACAGTCGCCTGTGTTATGTGTTAGGGTTTTATGTTTGCTGAATATAACAATTCCAATCTCACACAGGTCTAATAAACATATTACAGGATTCGTCAGCAAACAGATGCATTATGAAGGTTCAGCAGCTATCACCATGGAAAAGCACAGCTGTAACTCCCCCATTCTACATGTTGCAAGTCAAACTGTGCAATGGTTGCTGGTCACATGTTTGCATCCTTGTTACTTGCTCATCAGCATATTCTCCCATAAAGTGATATCAAAATACTAAGTACCAAAATTGGACCCTCTGAAGAGGAAAGACTCATCATCTCCTGAGAGGCAGAACATTGGGTGCTTTCAAGCGTGAGGGGTACAATGTTGCCTGGATATGGAGGCATACTTTCTAGTGCAACGACAGTTGTCCTGGTTGGGAAAGGTGGTAATGGGGAATACAGTTAAGTAAAAGGAGGTGGGGGTGGAGGGATTCTTGTGTTGGTATGTAAACCATTGAAACTTTATGCCCATGCCACCATTACAATTGGGTCATGAGTTCTTGGTTGCAAGCCAAAAGGCTTAGTGATCGATAGGTTTTAATTCACATAGAAAGGGGTGACTGAATGAATGTGAGATCCCCCAGTTACTTAGCTTATGTGTACATCCATGCATACACATGTGGACTCTGCTTTCACTTGAAAAAGAAAGAATGCATCCATAACTACTTTCTACATGTAATTAGGGAGGTTATATGGACATCAATAAAACTAAGAGGTAAAATTGGGATAAGGCCCAAAATCCCAGAGAAGGAACTTTAAATCTACTATTGGTTGGGATAGGCTTTTGCTCCCCTATTTTGTCCCAAGGGCTTATATGAACTCAACTTGTGGCCCAATAGAAGAGATTACTTTACTTACTTTACTCATCTCCAGAAATAAAATGATCTGAAAAGAAGTCTACTTTTAATGACATTGAGGGTGAAGGGTTGACAACTTGACTTTCTCTAGGGTTGTTTTCATCAAGTATTTTAGGAAGGAGTCTTCCAAATTGTCGTAGCAATAAAGTGGGCAAACATTCTCATGTTGACAAAAGATTTAAAGACATCCTCTCATGGTTGTGGATTAGCTGAGTGTTCTTTCCACCAGTATGGAGAAATTGTGTCACTGGGAAAAGATTCTGGTCTCAGGAACAGCAGTGAACTCTCTCAGGCTCCTGGGTGAAAGAGACATCTCAGCCCTGCCATCCTATTTCACAGCTGTACTCATGCTTTCAGTTCCTGCGTTATAATGAAAGTAGTTGTGTCAGGTCTCCTATTCCCCTTTCAGCACAGACAAATAGAATTCATTAAACTAATTGCCTCAGATAGTAGAGAGAATGAATGAGCAGCACAGCACAATTCCCACACACTGCTTGGAAGCCATTCTCACACTGTAGGATTGCCTTCATATTTCTATTTGTTACTATTCCCACATTTGGATTATGATCCTGGAAAGAGTCGCTGGATTGAGGTCACTAACTTTCCCACAGGGAGAAGATAAAATTTCTCCAACCAGCCACAGCAAGCTCCTGTTACTCACCTCTTATAGCCTGGCATAGCCATTGCCTTGCCAATGAAGTACCATCTGTCAGGGAACTGTGCATGACATAGGATGTGCTACACATGAGTAGAATATATTTACAAAATGGGAAGGAAAAGAAGCAAAGAACATAAGGACAGTCCCTCAAGCCTGCCCCTGCTTTGCTCCAGGCTTCAGCTCCTCTTTCATACCAGCTCCTCTGAGCTCTAAAGTTCCTAATACATCAAGAACCTATCTATATCCTCTTTAAATACCTTCAGTGGTCTAGCATCCACAACTCTCTGGGGTAAAGAATTTCAGACTCGCACCATCATCTGAGAGAAGAAATTCCTTCACCTGCCAGTTTTAAATGATGAGGAATAGAAGATTGATGACAAACTTAAATAACCTGCCTTAAATCTGGGGCTGATGGAGCTTTTAGCTTTGCCCATTGCTGTTGTATATTTTAGTGCATTTGTGGAAATGCATGGCCAACATTTACTGTCCACCTCCAGTTCTCGTAGAATCCTTTCAGTGCGGAAACAGGCCTTTTGGCCCAACAAGTCCACACCAACCCTCAGAGCAACCCCCCCATAACATGCCTAATCTACACATCCCTGATCACTATGGGGCAATTTAGCACGGCCAATCCACCTAGCCTGCACATCTTTGGACTGTGGGACGAAACAGGAGCACCCGGAGGAAACCCGCACAGATACCGGGAGAACGTGAAAACTTCACACAGACAGTTGCACGAGAGTGTAATCAAACGTGGGTCCGTGGCGCTGTGAGGCAGCAGTTCTAACCACTGAGCCACCGTGCCACCCTGAGAAAGTGGTGGTGATCCGCATGCTTGAGATGCTGAAGACAACAAGGTGCAGGGACAAACCATAGCACAGTTGGGACAGAATTCCCAGATTTTGACTCAGTGACTACGAATGAAGGGCAACCTCTTTCCAAGTCAGATGATGCATGGCTTGGAGGAAAACTTGCAGGCATTTTGTGGTGTTTTGATACATCTTCTGCCCTTGTACATTCATGTGGTGGATGTGATAGCTTTGAAATTGAGCCTCATCGCAGTGCATCTTGTAAATAATATGTTGTCACTGCACAGAGGGTGGAATGAATGTTTAAGGGACTAGGTCAGATTGGCATATCTGGTTAGTACTGACGAGTTGGAGTGAAGGGTCTGTTTCTGAGCTGTATGTTTCTGTGATTCGAAAGCAGTGCCTAGGATTCCATTCAAGTGAGCTGCTCTGGCCTGGATGGTGTGAAATTTCTTGAATGCTTTTGGAGCTACACCGCTCCAGGAAAGTGAGGCACACCGCATCACACGCCTGGCTTGTGCCTTGTAGATGGTGGCCAGGCTTTTGGGAACTAGGAGGTGAGTTACTGGCTGCAGCATTCCCAGCCTCTGCCCTGTCCCTGTGGCCACAGTGTCTGAGCTTTTCATGTCATTTACTCTGTATGCAAGTGTTGCAAAGGAGATAGTTGACACATCTCTGACAATTAAAACTGAAACACCCAGAGAAGCTCACATCACTTCATAATCTGTTAAAGGAAGTGTAAAATGTGGTATAATCTGCCTCTCACCCCCAATCTGTTATAAAGAAGTGGGTAAATGAAAGAAATCCCTCATACTCATCTTATGAGCAACAAGAAGCAATTTATTTATCTAACTATTAACAATGAACAAATTAACAGAACCACTAACAAACTGAATAATTCCTCCCTTAACTATTAACTACTCCTGAATAAAACAAAATTCTAATGGAATGCTATTCCAATAAATACAAGTCCCACTTATATAAACCAAAATAGATTTAAACTTAGTTTTTTGGAAGTACAGCCAGAATAAGACTTCCAGAATGTTCTTTGCCTTCTCTGCTGTTTTCCATTCAGAAACGTCTTTCTCTATCCAATTCTTGAGTCGGGAATATTAGCTACGAGTGCCATAGCACCTTTATTTAGATGGTGTTTACTCTGAGAGCTTAGAGATTTCTACGAGAGCCAGTGAGTTTCCCGTCAGATGGTAATTCATTCACACACCAATTTTTAAATGACTTCTTCTTTTATATCTTTGATGACCTATCAATTTCTTACAACAAGGTTGGTGCTAGGTTGTCAACATCATCAAATTTAAATGCGATTGGGCTTTGGTATCAAGGGCCTGGTTTAAATTAATTGCCTAAACTCAAAAGCCTGTTGACTTGGTAAAAATGCTGCTTTGCCTGCTAACAATATAGCCTTTTGATAGAGATAATAGGAACTACATTGCAGGAGAATCCGAGATAAAAAGGTCCAGAGCTAGATGAACACAGCAGGCCAAGCAGCATCTTAGGAGCAGGAATGTTTCAGTTTCAAGGACTGTTTTGCAACTGCTGCTACCTGAAGACATTTCTTTTAATCTCCAAGTCTAAAAATAGCACATCATTTTTTAAAGAGACCACGTACTCTTCCCTCCTATCATTTGACAAATTCTAACGTTCTGCCTTCAAATCCACAAATACTATACCTAACATCACAACAATAGCAGGTTCTATTTTTCCTTTTATCACTCTTTGGGTAAAGACATGTCTCCTTATTAGTTTTAGTCTTTGTTACATTTAAGAGCCATAACTTTGGACTTCACCACACTCCTTCCTGCCTTCCCTCTCTTCCAACAGGCAATGGCTCATTTGAAAACCAGTTAACACTAGAATTTGAGCTCAGGACCCTGTGCTTCATATTCCACGGCTGAGGCTGGTATATTCACATAAAGTTTAAACATATTTTGTACTTGGTTTTGTTCCACAGTGACTTGTTTGTAACTTTGGAATAAGTTGTGATTAGGTACAGTGACGTTAAGTTTCAGCATATTTATCAGCAGGTTGTAAGTCCTGTATATGGTTTTCTGATTATTTAGATTTCCCAGCTATGGAATGAAAGTGGCTTCTTAGCCCATGTGCTACATCCAGGCAAGAGCTGTGAATTGGATAAATGAGTTGTGTGGCAATAGGGATGGGCAAGAAATGCAGGCCAGCCAGCGATGCCTGTATATAAAAGCTTCATAATTTTAATGGTCTCTATTACATCACCTCTAAGATTTCTCATTTCTGGAGAAAGAGTCTTACTTTGTCCAATACTTCCTCAGAGTTACAATCCCACAGTTTTGTTATCATCCTTGTAAAGGCTTTCGTTTTGCATCTTCTTTTTGCCTCTACATCCTTTGGTAATGTTACAGCTGTTGGCTGTGCTTTAAATATTGTCGACTTTATGTACTTCTGAGCCAATGACGCAACAAATAAATCTGTTTCCAATCCTGAGGGTCTATAACACTCAAACAGGAGAAATCAATGAACACAAAATACAAGATCGAATTGGAGTCGAGTTGCTGGGCCTTCGAGAGATCAGAGTGTATGTGTGTGGCCATGGGGCTGCTGTTTGAACATCTTTTGCTTAGGCCTCTGAGTTTATGAGTTGTGTCATAGGCTAAATGTGCCTTTCTGGAAAGGGAGATAAGCTTGAAAGCGTCACTGAAGAGTGCGTCTGTATTGGCATGTATGCAATTGCATCAGGATGCAAAAGGTTCTGGTATAAAGTGTACAAGGAGAAACTGTTTCCATTGACTGGAATGTCTGTGACCTAAGGAGACAAATTGAAGGCAATTGGCAAAATGAATGCAATGTTAGCTGCTATGACCCAGAATATACCAAAGATGATAGAAGCAGATTCAATAGGAACTTCCAACAGGAAACTAGCTAAATGTTTGAAAGGAAAAGGTGTTTCAAGATTATAAGGAAATGCAGGGCAGCATGACTAATTGGATGAACCGGCATCAGCTCAATGGGCTTCCTTACAATGTAAAATACTCAGAAGTAGTGGAAGCGATAGAAGTGAGAAGTTATAAAAGGGAGCCAGAGAGAGAGAGGAAATAAAAAGAACAGCCTTCCACAATCCCACACACCACGGAAAAGGAAAGCTGGACAAATTCTAGTAATTTATTTGTAAACTAAAACCCACGCAAAGGATTATGAGATATGTCCAATTACTGTACAATAACAACTGTATGTTCATGCTTTTCCAACTATTTCCAAACACTGGATGTTGCAATTTTGCTTACTGAAAGATGCAAAAAATGATTATACACGCAAGTCATCTTTCTATTTATCCACAACTATAATTTGGGTATAAAAACTGAAGTTGCTAGAAAAACTCAGCTGGTTTGGCAACATCTGTGAAAAAAAATTAAAGATAACATTTCAGGTCCTGTGACCCTTCCCGAGAACCCTAAGGAAGTTCTGAGGAAGGGTCACTGGACCTGAAATGTTAACTCTGATTTTTCTTCACAGATGCTGCCAGACCTCCTGAACATTTCCAGCAACTTCTGTTTTTATTCCTGATTTACAGCATCCGTGGTTCTTTCAGTTTTTATAATTATGGCATCACTGTTTTATAAAGATCTGGTTAGAGTCTAAATGAGCATACGCCAAGTTCTTTAACTGAAAATGAAAAGAAAGCAAGGGCATAAATCATTATTTTTAAAAGGTATTGGTTTTCCAATAAATAGATTATGAAAAGCCACAGAATTTCTTTTTTACAAACAATTAGCTGATAAGACAAAATAACTTCCAACTTTAATTTTAAATGGATAGGAACAAGGAAGTTTTGGAAATACACAATAATTTCATTAGCATCAGTGAAGAGGAAACTCAGGACTCCGAGAGTGGAGTTTTTGAGAGACGGGAGAAGAGTTTTAGAAAGATGGGGAAGTAAGCAAGAGGCGGCACAGGCTATTGAGTAAGAACGTAAAGAGGATGCTATCTGAAACAGGGAATTAATCAGAAGTGAGAAATGGCTAGGGACACAACTTGGGGAGGAAAAGTCAGGAGCCAAGGTAAAGAGACCTTTGAGAGTAAGTGATGAGAGAGGAGAAGTTATTTAGAATGGGGATGTGTATGGGAGATAGTTGAGCAGAGACCAGAAATGGTTTTTGCCACTGGAATGAAACCAGGAAGAGCACTGCTGCTCATTTCAGCTCCAGATTCAAGAACCCATTGTTTCTGTAAATGAGCCTGCTTCTTTCATCCTTTAGCAATCAAATTGAAGCTGAATATAGACCAAATTTCCCTTTATGTGCAAGGTCTAATGCTCAGAGCTGCCTATGTTTGAAAAAAAAGGACTTTAAACATGCACAAAGTCCCATATCATTGTCATAGAGTTGTACAGCACTGAAACAGACACTTTGGTCCAACTTATCCATGCCAACAAGATATCCTAAATAAATCTCTTCCCACTTGCCAGCATTTGGCCCATATCCCTCTACACCTTTCCTATTTATGTACCCATCCAGATGCCTTTTGGATGTTGTAACTGTATGAGCCTCCACCATTTCCTCTGGCAACTCATTCCGTACACACACCACCCTCTGTTTGAAAAACTTCCCCTTTAGGTCACTTTTAAATCTTTCCCCTCTCACCTTATAACAATGCCCTCTAGTTTTGCGTTCCCCCATTCCAGGGAAAATACCTTGTCTATTTACCTTATCCATGCCCCTCATGATTTTATAAACTTTTATTAGATCACTCCTCAGCCTCTGGCACTTCAGGGAAAATAGCCCCAACCTTTTCAGCCTCTCCCAATAGCTCAAACCCTCCAACTCTGGCACCACCCTTTTAAATCTTTTCTGAACATTTCATGTTTCACAACACCTTTCCTATACATGCAATAGGCTGAAGTTTGTTTCACACGTGGTCCCTGAATGCTTGTTTTTTTCTAATATGGCAGCTGGCCCTCCTTTCTGCCAATATCAAGCATGCCTGGCCATCAGCATGTCGGATTTTGAGGTAACTGTTTTGTGCCTGAAAGCCATGGGTTATGCTATCAAATTTCTAAACCAAGATCTTCATCCAGAATCTTAAACTGTCTTTTCTGGATGTAAGTTTGGTCACTGAGCTGGAAGGTTAGTTTTCAGACGTTTCATCACCATTCTAGGTAACATCATCAGTGAGCCTCCGACGAAGCGCTGGTGTTATGTCCCGCTTTCTATTTATCTGGTTAGGTTTCCTTGGGTTGGTGATGTCATTTCCTGCGTTGGTGATGTTTTGTTCTTTGATGACTGTCTTTTCTCTTTAAAGATGCTGGCTACTTACATTGTTTGCTATTTTTATCTCACATTCATTATTTTAAACAAGACTATAAACAGATCCTTTCTATATAAAACTGGTAGTTTTACTATATTAGCAAATGCTTTCAAATTAACAATTGCCATTTAGTCTTAGCTTCATTATGAAGATTACATTTAAATTATTTAACATCATCTGCTTCTATATTACTGTTTAATGAGGACCAAAATAAACAGCATTTTACAGAAAAAAAAAATGCAGAGCTTCAATTGCAAATTACCCAAGAGGAAAATTTACATGCTGGAGGAAAGGTTATAAACTGTATTGAAAGAAGTGGAGGTTGATATATGTCACACTTCTCCTATTGTGAAACCTTGTGTTTTTCTTTTCAACATGTCCTCCCTTTGAGGTATCCATTCTAACAATATAATTAATCACTAACAATATGGCAAAATCAATGCTTTAATTCTTTTCCAAGCATCCCAATTTCAAATCTGTGCACTGTCCTCGCCTTGAGTTCCCACAGGCTTGAGGGAGGGAGTGGGGGATGTGGAAATGGAAGGAATGGCCACCTGCGGAGAGCCCTGAGAAGAGGTTTATGGAGGGATGTCTGTGTGGCTCCTCCTCCGGCTCGGTACTACCCAGTCTCCTTGTGGGGAGGGTGACACTGAAGTCAGATCAAGGTCCTTTGACGTGCGCCTCCCCCCCCCAAACCAAGCAACATTGCCTTGCTGGGCACCAGTGACCAGATCAATGGGTTGCAGGTCTGTGCATGTTTTCTGCAGACTCTGGGCCTGGATCTTCATGACAACCACTGACCTCACCGGGGAGGCAGCCAGATGCTCGAATGCCTGAGGCAGTTTAGTGGAATCAGCAAACAGGCATTGCTGGAGTCTTCCGACCTTCAAGTCAGTTGAATCTGTGCCCCCAACAAACAGGCCTGCTGTTCCTGAATCCGCTTGTGCACTTCCATGAAGTTCATTGTGTTGCCGACAGCATGGGCTCCTCTCCTGCCTGGGGCAGTGCAGTCCCCCAGATTGGCAGTGACCTGAGCGTTTCTACCGCGACTGGCTGCGGAGACAGGGCAGTGATAAACCCAACAGCAGATGCTCCCAACTCTAATCTGTGCACAGTGCTCACATCGGTGTCACTATCTGAGCTGCTGGAAGGTGCAGGAGGCAGCCTTGACAGTGCCTCCTGTGAGGAATCAGTGGTCGCTTCCCCAGAGCTGGAGGAGGGCTGTTCTCATGACTGCAGGCACCATGCAGATTCCATTGATACCTACAGGAGACAAAACAGAAAACACGTCAGGAGGAAAGGGTGGACGATAGGACAAAGTCATAGTCATGGATACAGACACTTTGGTCCAACCTTTCCATGCCGACCATGTTGCCAAAATAAACTAGTTTAACCTGCATGCACTTGCCCCATATCCCTCCAAACATTTTTTATATTCATATACTTATCTAAATGCCTTTTAAACAATATAACTATACCTACACCCCCCACTTTCTCTGGAAGTTCATTCCACACACAAACTACTCCCTGTGTGAAAAAATTGCTCCTCAAGTCTTTTTAAAATCTTTCTCCTCCCACTTTACAAGTAAATCTCCTAGTCTTGAAATCCCCCACCCTGGGGAAAATACACCTGCATTTACCTTATCTATACCCCTCATGCCTTTATAAACTTCAACAAAGGTTTATTGGACTTGTTCTCCGAATGGCAGAACCTTCCTTTGAAGAGAGACTGGAGAAAGTTGGTCTAAAGTCTCAAGTGTTTTAACAAATGAGAGGATATCCATTCGGAATCTACAAATCAGACAGGGCAGATACAGGTAAGATGTTTCCGCTGGCTGGGGAATCTTAAAACCGAGAACATAATTTCAAACTAAAGGGGAAAGTCACTTGGGACTAAGACAAGGAAATATGTTTTACTCAGATTGTGAATCTTTGAAATTCTTCATTCGAGATGATTGAGAAAGTTTGGTCTTTGTTTTAAGTAGAGATGGAGAAGTTTCTAAATACTGATGATGTAGAGGGATACAGGGATAATGTGGAAGAAAGGCATTGAAGTGGATGATCAGCCATGATTGTTTTAGTGGTGGAGAATGGCCTACTCCTGTTCCTGTATTGCCAGCCCCTTAATTGCTTTTGTTTTAATTACCCGCGTCAATATGAAGTAAAAAAAATCAAGTTGTGACTTATTTAAAACCCCAGACCTTCAAAATTTGAAAACCAAACCTATGTCAAAGACAGTAAAAGCCACAAGCTGTGAAGTTATGTAATGCCTAATTCTTTAAAAATCAAGAACTAAGCTACCTGTGTCAGTGGGATTTGAAAAAGAAATTGTTCTGGCAATTGCAATAGTTTGTTGGCGACATTTCCTAAAGATCCATCATTATGTCATTAAGAATGCTTGGTTGGTCTCCACAGGCTACAATGATCTCAAATGGGAGAGGCAGGTCCCAAAGCTCATAGCTGAATTGACAATTATGACAAGTTGTTAAAACATTATTTGTCTTTGATGCAGAGTTACGAATGCACGTTTGTTTGCTTTTACAAGTAAAAGAAAATGGTAAACTATAATCCAGTCAACAATTGTCATAAGGTACCTATCAGAAGCTGTTATTAAATATGATATGACGAGGTACTTAAAATGTGTCAAACTATTGGAGAAAAGGAGGAGGAGAGGGGACCTAATTGAGGTATACAAGATAATGAGAGGCATAGATAGAGTTGATAGCCAGAGACTATTTCCCAGGGTAGAAATGGCTAGCACGAGGGGTCGTAGTTTTAAGCTGGTTGGTGGAAAGTATAGAGGGGATGTCAGAGGCAGGTTCTTTACGCAGAGAGTTGTGAGAGCATGGAATGCGTTGCCAGCAGCAGTTGTGGAAGCAAGGTCATTGGGGTCATTTAAGAGACTGCTGGACATGGAAATGGTCACAGAAATTTGAGGGTGCATACATGAGGATCAATGGTCGGCACAACATTGTGGGCTGAAGGGCCTGTTCTGTGCTGTACTGTTCTATGTTCTATGTTCTAAGTACTTAAGTACAAGTACAATTAAGCACTTGCGGGATTTACAAGTTTGTAATGTACTGTCATAAATGGACATGGTTTTCTAATTTCATGATCAGCCAAAGGGCCTGTTCCTGTGTTGTACCATTCTATGTTCTATCTTCTGAAAATATAATGAAGGTCGCAATAGGTATCTAACCCATTATTTTATTTCATCTCAAAATAGCTCCTGAAGGCTGTCTATGGTGGATACGTGGTGAGTAGGCATTGAGGGTATAGGGAACATACATAGTAAATGAAAAAATAGGAGGAGATGAATTCATAGGGGTTGGCATTAAGTTGTACAGGTATGAGATACAAGGAATAATTGGGTGATGGGGATAGATGAATGAGGGCCAGAAGGAATGGGGCAAAGTTCTCAACGGGCGACATGGGCTGTCAAAATAGCCCACATAGGTCAGCTATGATCTCCATCCAGGAAAGGGATGGGCCCAATTCCAAACAACAACTGTGTTCCTGCTCAGAGAGAAAATTGGGCCTGACGGGTCTGAAGCGAGTCAACCTCCTTATTAAAAATCTGGTCCAATGTTTCAGGTCAGCTGCCTTCCATCAGAATGGAGTTATTAAGATGGTTGATAGCCTGATGTACTTGGATCTTGCACAGGGGTTAGAGCAGCAAATCAGGCCATTCAACGTAACACTCCCATACCAGTTTAAGCTCCACATGAGAATCCATCTGTATATGGCCATATCAAATTTTTCTGCTGTTCCCTTCTCGGTTATTATCTAGTTTCAATTGTGCCTTGTTAAACAACACCCACATACATCAACAGACACAAGACTACGTTACAGTTTAATCGAGCCAATGGATTATACAACTACCTATAACTTTCGTACAGAATACCACCTGTTAAGACTCGAGGTGACCAGTCTTGGCGTTGAGGTTCTTGCTCTGTCACTGGATCACTGATCCAGGTCTCATTCTACGGATATTGGACATAGGTTCTCACCCCTCTGTGCATGGGTCTATATCCTCCTGATATTTCCACCATTCGACTGCTTTGTGTAGACAGCCACATGCTTTTTCAGTCAGTCATTAAATGACCAACTCATTGCTCCACATGCACTGTTACCATTAGTTCCTTTCTTTTCATTCTTGTCTCATGTTGACATAAAGTAAGCTTCTTGTGGTTTCAACAGATAGGCTGTGATTTTCCGTTCTTAGCTGAGCAAACACATCAGCTCACCTCCCACAGTTCCTATATTTGGTCAGTTTGTTCAAGTCCATTAGTCCACACTTTCCCTTAAATGTAGCTATGATAGTCACCTCAGTAGTTCCTGGTAGCAGCATGTCCCACATTCTAACCACTTCCTGAAATAAAGATGTTTCCCCTGAATTCACTGTTGGATTTATTGAAATCATTGAATATGCTGGGAGTAAGTGGTCTGAAACTTCACAAAGAAACTGGATTTACATGCATTAAGAACAACTTCATACTGTGAATTTGTTGTTTGTGTTCTAAAGACCCCAAAGTGTACAGTAAAATACACCAGTAAATTACCGCATTGCTGAAATTGGAAGGAATGGTAATAATAGCAATAACCTGGGAGCAGAGAATGTCCATTAAGGAATTTGTTACATATATGTCCACGAATGTTTTACTCTGCAGACTTGTCAACTTCAAAGGCAAGTAACTGATACATTTTCAGGATAGGAGAAAGTAAAAGAGAAATTCTTGAAATTAATTATTTGCTTATTCTTAGAAAAACCCTTTTATTCGTGACCATAGTATCCCCCATTGAAACAAATCAATGGTTGCTGGTAAGCATTAATCATGCCATGAAGAAAAAACGTTAATTGTGAAGTAGCGAGCAGCCTTGTGACACTGCTCTGTGACATTGAAATGGATTTGGTATCACTTGTACAATGCATCATCTGCTCCAAGATAAATCAACCTGTTTGCTTGGAAAGTAATCTGAATAGATGCAATTCAGTGCTGGGGTTAACTCTGCTCCCTATTTTTGTTAAAAAGAAATCTTTGCCTCCCGAAGTCGTATATTGAAAAGCAATAGAACACATCAGATGAGCACAAGTAGAATGAAGAACAGCACTGGAATATTGTCTCCATGGCAACAAGTTTTAGTGTCTGCTTCATGTAATTAATGGATGGCTGCGCTGCTTTGGCTTTCTAAAACTGTTACTTCTCCCTTACTGCACTGCAGTGCACCATATCATTTCCCCATTCATAAATATTTCATACCAGCTGCCTGCTGCATTTCATCATAGCTGATAACAGTTAGGTTAATCCTATCATTACTGAATTAATTCAGATGCAAAGGAAAATAGCAAGCCTCTCTTCGCATCCCCATGTAAAAGAACTTAGTGGGAGGCTTAATTGTCCAAGCTGAACTGCAGGACACCTTAGGGACATTGCTCAGTTGATGCATGCAGGGGAGACCTTTTCCTACCTCATCAAGTGCAAAGGTTACATATTTAGAATAGATTTTACTCTTAACAGTTTATTTTAAAAAGTGCTGTCTGCAGGGAATGGCTACTATGCACGCAGGAATTTTCTGCTTTAAAAGAGTTAAAAGCCCTGGATGTAGCCGTATTTGGTGATTCTTGGCTTGCTATTTTATTCAAGTATTTCACAAGTTGTTTGGAAAATCATGGATGCCATTGTGTGATTTCGAGACCGGAAACTAATTGAGCAGTTCAGGTGATGTCGCAGAACACTGCTAGTCAAGTTGTTTGTGTTATCTGAACTCCCACAATGAAGACATGGGCTTTTATTTCAGTACTTCGTGCAGAATTTCATCTGTTGTCAGATAGTTTGTGTCAGAAATAATTGTCTATATCAAATATGAATATAATGTCGCATGGTGGACAGAAAAATGCATGTTGACTGTGTCTCAGTTGGCAGCCATATTGTTTCTGTGGTGTCATCATCATCCAATCCCTACAGTGTGGATAACAGGCCATTTGGCCCAGCTAGTCCACACTGACCTTCTGAAGAGCATCTCATTCAGACCCACCCTCCTATGCTATCCCTGCAACTCCACATTTCCAGTGACCGACCCATCTAGCCTGCACATCCCTGGACACCATGGGCAATTTAGCATAGCCAATCCACCTAACCAGCACATCTTTGGACTGTGGGAGGAAACTGGAGCACCCGGAGGAAACACAAGGAGAATGTGCAAACTCCACACAGACAATCACCCCAAGACTGAAATCAAACACAGGACCCTGGCGCTGTGAGGCAGCAGTGCTAACCATTGAGCCTCCGTGCTGCCCCTGTGCAAGATTTGAGTAAATCAGTTAATATCACACAAAAAACAGATGATTTGTTAGTTAACATGCTGCTGTTTTAGGGAGCTTTCTGAGTGCAATTTGGCTGCTGTGTTTCCCACATTTTAGCAATGACCACAATTCAAAAACATCTCACTTGGTGAGATGTTACTGTGTGATATTTGGGAAATTTATATTTCTATTAATTGTGATGTCTAAGACAGCATTGTGTAATAATTGGAGTAGAGAGAAATTAGAAAATAGTTCATCATGCAGCAGGCAGTAGAAGTTTGAAACTCTCTAGTGAATATGGCAGTTGATATTAAATCAAATAGTCATATGAAAACTGAATTTGATCAACTTTTGTTTGCGAAAGATGTTGATATATTTGAGACAAAGGCAGATGTTTAGAATTAGGTTGAGGAAATATGTTGCAATCCTATTGAATGACACAAATGGCCCGAGGCTTAAACGTCTTGTAGTTATGCTCCTGAAAGGCACAATATATAAACTTAAGTGTTGTTATGATTATATATTTCTTTATGGATATTCTTTGTTTCTATGTATAAATTCCATGTTTCTTTAGAGGCAATTGTGTGTTTTTAAAGTTAAGGCCAACTTTTGTTCAAGTTGTTTGCTCTTCTCACATCTTTCAACTAGTGTAGTTTTCAACTAATTTAAATATTGCATGTTCTTTTTTCCTCAAACAATCGATGTGATATGGCTCAATGGCAGAACAGATGCAAAGCTAACGCAATTTGCACCCATTGCTCTGCAAGAAGTGTATTTTGCTGACAGCCCTTGTGCTTAGATAGGACAAATCTCAATTGCACTTCATTTTCTCAATCATGCTGTATCAATTTCTGCCTCCTTGTTATTTTATTTGCTGAACATGCCAGAGCACTATCCTTTCGCTAGCTAATAACACCTCATTCATTTGAAATAAAATGGTCTTCCATTGTGATTTTTTTCTGCACAAAGGCAATAGAACATGCATGCAATAGGTGACTCCAATGACAGCAAAGTGGGTAAAAATGCAACAACCGAGATTGGGAAGGGCGCAGGTTTGGACTTCTAGTTTCTGCAAAGGTAGGAACAGAAGGAAATCAACAGGCCTTTGAGATCATTTGATCAATAAATATAATAACTGATTGGGGCCTACCATTTTTGTTCAATTCTTAAGTTAAAAAAGCTATCAATTTAAGGTTCAAAACGAGCAATTGACCTTGAATAAATTGCCATTTGCAGAATAGAGGTCCAAAGTTCTACAATCTTTTACATGAGGAAGTGTTTTCTAATTTCATTCCTGAAAGAGCTGATTCTGCAGCCTAACCATACAAAAATACGTGGCTACTGAAAGGTACACAGTGCCCGTGAGTGCCAGCTGGAGACAGCTGAACAAAGAAAACCTTTTGTTAATGTAGAAAGAAAGACATGCATTTATATAGCACCTTTCATCACCCTAACATCCTTACAGCAATTTTTGAAATAGAGGGGCTGAATTGTACGTTTTATTTTCAGTTAAGAGAGATTTTCCTGGGCGATGCTCATCACGTGACACTGCATGCTTCATGTATTTGCCTCTTCTATGTTGTAATGTCCAGCAAACATGGATCCCCACACTTAGGGCCATCAAAGTGACAGAAGCTCTGTCCACCCTGGGGTGTTGTCCAAGTGATTATTTTCATTTCCGTTGCGCATCAAGAGATGGGAAGTGATGGGAGAGAACACAGGTCATGGTGTGCACCTTTAGCATGGGGTCCCACCTGGTCACCAGGTAACACCTTCCCCATGCCTCCATGTCCCCTTCTACCACACGTTTCCCCCGTTTCCACCCGCCTCACCAATATGGAGACCAACAATGTTGAACCTCCTTTCCACCTGTCCTCTCTGCCCCTTGGAAGCATGACATTACACCTGAATGATGTCAACTCTATTCCTGCACACTCTCCCTGAGGAGGCCACAGTGGTGTTCTCTCTTAACAAACCCCACCTCCTGTTGTCTACCATGCCTTCCGTTGCTGTTCTGCTTACCTCCCATACACTTTGCTTCCCCTCATTGGTGCCTACTCTCCCCACCCCCATAAATGACACTGTTTCACCCACTCCTCCCCAAATCTAGACTCCCCCCAACCCTTTTGGTCATGATCCCCTGTTGTCTGAACATGCCCACCTCCTCAACATCTAGCTTGTTTGGCCTCTTTGGTAAGATAGAAAACCGAATGTTATAGAGGGCTGAGATACCAAGGTGTAGAGCTGGATGAACACAGCAGGCCAAGCAGTATCATAGGAGCAGGAAAGCTGATGTTACGGGACTAGGCCCCCGAGGGCTGGCTGACAAGGTGTTTAACAAGCATTCATCCCCCTTCATTGGCAACTCACCACTGCCGAGTGAGAAACTAGCTTCACTGCTTGGCAAAATCCTAAAAGATGCGCAAGTTGAGAGAGGACTCGCTAGACGTCATATCCAATTCTGCCACAAATATGCCCACATCACTCAGGTCCTTAGGAGATTCAGCCTGTGGTGAATGATGTAATGTAAGAAACAGGACAGTCAATTTGAACACTGCAAGCTTCACAAACAGTAATGTGATAGTAAACAGGTAGCTTAGATGTCACCAAATGAATTGACCTTTGAAGTCTCAAAAAACTGGTCCCCTCTTGCCAATTTGAAAGTGAATTTCCAGCTTGGGTGAGGGTCTTTGTTTTGAAATGTCATCTTCATCAGATGCAAACAATGGCTCTGACTTAAATTCCAATATATCTTCCAACACTGGCTTCATCTCCTGCTTAAGCCCTTGAAGCCTATTGTTAGGGGCTGTATGTACTCGAAGGGCCAAGATATTGAGGTTGACCACAATTATAACTCTGTGGCTGAATAGGAAGATCATTTTGTACAAAAAGTACATGGTTTATGGTGCCTGAAAATCTGAGTTTCTTTTGTGATGTTGATTGAGAGATAAGCACTGGTCAGGATATCAGGGATAAATTCCTTACACTTTGAAATGGTGTCAGGGGACCTTTTATGTTCACCTGAGAGGCAAAACAGGCTCAATTTAAGCTGAGAAATGACACATTTAACAGAGCAGCACTACTGCTGTACTGTTCTGGAGTGACCTAGAGATTTTTGTTCACACGAAGCACACGGACAAAAGATTATTTTTAAGTCTTTCAATTGTTATATCACTGTAATGAGGCATGACCCAGCAATCTGTTTTGGGTGCTGTTGGCTGAGGGAGAAACATTGAACCACCAGAACGAGAAACAGCAGCACAGCTTAACACCTCCTTTGAAGGACAGTGTTGTATAAGATCATAGATCTGAATGAGTTAATGTGGAAGGTGCATTAAGCTCCACCCCATTTAATTATGTCACACTGTCTAAGCAATGCAGCAGGAAGTCCTGATGGAGACAGATGTGTCATCTCTGGCTCCCATTATCGTAATGATTATACCTCACTAGACAGAACAACTTGTACCTATGCTATCATACAACTTGTTGTGTGAGACAAGTGCCTTTCCTCATGAAGACTCAATAGTACTTTATCCTTTGTCAGCGTGAATTAGATAGGCCGTTAGACTCAGTATAGAAAAGAGGACTGATGGCAGCACATCATCCCAATTGCAAGTTTCCAGTGGCAGAGTGCCACAATGTACTACAGACAGCACCTCTAATAATGCAGCATTTTGTTAGTATTGCATTATGAATCAAAATGGACATTGGGTTGCACACAGGAATGGGGTGCTTAGAAAACAAATACTTGCTAAAGAGAAGCCCCATCCGAATCAATTTTTAAACAAGCCTCGAAATGGCTGACAAGCCAAAACAGACAGGAATATTCATAAAACATCTAAATCGCAGGACTATATGACTTTTGTGGGCCCCTCTATAGGACTTGTGCTGTACGCTTTGGCTGTTGCAAATTGACCTATTCAGTCATCCTTAAAGAGACCACTGCAGGCAGTCCCAACCAGCCAGAAATTATTTCAACATTACTAGTGTATGGCCCCTAGAAACTGAGATGATACTGTGGCCAGTCACCTTATATACCACATCCGTATTCCCAGCCTCCCAGAACAATAATATTTGGATGGCTTGGAGAAGAAACCATTCAACTTTCAAACCGCCTTGACAAATGTCAGGCTCAAGCCATTGCGTTCCCACTCACCAAGCTGTTTCAGACCTCTCATTGATGTAACTGAGTGACAGCAAAATCAGAATTGCTGGCTGCTCAGCTGACTAACACATCGAGGAAAAACGTGCCTCAGTGTTTCCATGGTGTGAGATTCGAAACTGGGTTTTTCTGACTCTAAGGAAGAGCATCTAGTGAATTTCAAGTGGCAGAGAAAGTCAAAAATAACTTTGGTTACTCCTCATTGTCTGTTCTTGTGTGCCAGTTCTGCCATTCCAGTCAAGATATGAAGTCTGCTATTTCCTGCCAAAATTACCATACAAAATTGGGACAACTCATGATGAAATTTTTTTGCATTGAAAGGAATTATGCTATCAGATTAATATGGTATTGAATGCTTTAATTCCAAATTCTTTCGTCAACTGCAAACAGACAGAATAGTGTTCAATGAAATACATCTAAATCTTATTATCTAAAGAATGCAAAGTTGCAGTTTACAAGGCCATGAATTTCCTTAAAGTGTCTCCCACATCACTGATAGTGTAGTGGTCATGCTATGTCTGTCAAGTGTACAACAGCTAAGTAAAAATTGTGCTGAGGAAATTTCATGTCTGCATTTCAGGCAGCTGGACCTGGATTCTTAGATATTAGCTTGCACAAAGTCCATAATACAAAAAATCCTTCAAGGGCTGGCACATGCCAGAGTAGCACTGTATAATGCATTTTTCATATGTATTATGGACACTGGATATCCCAAAGCACTTCACAGCCCTTGAATTCCTTTCGAAGGTGTAGTCACAATGGTAATGTTAGACATGCAGTCACTAATTTGCACACATCAAACTCTCACAAACAGCAATGATAATATTGCAACCAGAGACACCACGTTTTGTAGTGAAATGCTCCCTGAGTACAGCACTGCCATGTCCACTTTGATTTTTCTGCACAAGTGTTGAATGGGACTCAAACCCAAAGCCTTTGACTCAGACAAATAGTCAAGTATAAAGTAGGAATTCAAAGAAGTCATTCAATCCATCCAGGTCTCCTGCAATATGCAATGTTTTCTCAAATGATAAATGCCTAAATATCATACTTTGGTAGACTTATATACAGCTTGAGGCTGAAATTCTCAATTTCAGTAAAAGCACATTGGTTCTATAGATCTAGATTCCAATGCAGACATAAATCTTAATGCCAAACAAAACTAAGGGAATAAACTTTTGTGTAAGTTAATGGTTCTGAAAGAGTTAATGTTGAAGTTAAATTAAGCTTCATCCAATTTGATGTATCACATTGTCTTTGGCTGGAGAATCAGGCAGTCTCAAATGCTGGAGAAAGACATGTCACCTCTGGCTCATGATAGTCTTAAGTGATTATACTGAAGTAGTCAATGTAACTTGTACGTATCACTGTCAAGTCATGTAAGATAAGTGCTTCTTCTTGTAAGGATCTCTGTGGTTTATCTACCATTTACGATTACGTAGACCCTCAGCATTGAAAGGATGATTGGTACAAGCACCATATCACAACCACAAGCTGCCAGCAGTTGGTAGCCCAGTGCCCGGTACTACATCAATAAGGTGAAACATTATATTTGAGAACTGCTTTGATCAAACAGTGAACTATTTTCAGTTAACTAAACTATCCAGTTTAAATTGACAATTCGCAGCAGAACAGTCAAACCTCCCCCAGTTCACTTACGTTAAGCATACCACATATTTACACCTAGATTAATGGTGACTTCTTCAACATATCATCGTTATCTGACATTTCATTCCTGCGTGGTCTGTCCTATGTGAAAGTGTGGAGCTAAATCTTTGGCAATGAGCTCTCTATAATCACGGTGCAAAATTCATGGGGCTCCGTGTACACAGGTCTTTGAAGACAATAGGACAAATTGAGTCCTTTCACTATGAAATTCTGTTCAAAACACTGAAGGATCCATAGAACCTGTACTGACACCATTTCAAATTCCTTCGGTGCTGATAGACAAGAAATAGATGGATTTTGCCTCACTTTATAACTCACCTTATTAAATGCAATATAATATAAGATAAAATGAAATTTAGAGATTGGTTAACCAATGTTATCTCACATGACTGCCCTAATGGGATAACAGAAGACAAGGCAGATACGTTAAGACACAACATTCACTAATGTCACATGCAAAAGTAAGAGAAATCAAGATAATATTTTTCACCTTTCCTCTCTCTAGTTGTCACCATTCTCTTATGGACTTTTTGCACAGGTATAGATCCATACACGTATGCCAGCCTTTAAGATCATGTTCAAACATAATTCATGAACCTTGATGATAAATGCTGTCAGATTTTTATGAACAGGGGAACAAAGAGACCAAAGTTGGCTAAACAGCCTCTCCAGCCTGTTGCGCCATTTATTTAAATCACAGCGAAATGCACCCTAAATCCACTTACCTGTTTTTATGTCCCTTAATGCCCTAACTAACCAAACTGATTTCCATTGAATCAGTAACCATAGCCTTTTGGGGAAGAGAGGTTCCAAATTTCTACACTCCTAATTAACCAGTTTGAAATTGTTCTCCACTGGAGGTGACAGATTCTCTCTATCGACCCTATCAAATATGTTTTGTCATTAACCGTTAATTAGTTTACTTTTCAACCATCCTAACTCAAAAGGAAAACAAACCCTTAAATATAGTCCAAAAGACTTTATGATGGTTTTTTACAGATTTCAGTAATCTGTGCATTTCCCTTTACTCTTTCACAGTTCCAACTGCGTATTAAGAAATTATTCAATTTTTTCTTTCAAAGATCTGAAACTCCCCACACTTCCTCAAATTGAACTCAATCTGCCATAGCTCTGTCCATTCACTTAATTTTCAATGTGCTGCTCCAATTTACACAATTTACAGTGCCGCCCAACATGTGGTGATTTGTAAACCTGGATATATAACTCTATTATAACAAAGTGTGGAGCTGGATGAACACAGCAAGCCAAGCAGCATCTCAGGAGCACAAAAGCTGATGTTTCGGGCCTAGACTTTTCATCAGAGAGGGGGATGGGGAGAGGGAACTGGAATAAATAGGGAGAGAGGGGAAGGCGGACCGAAGATGGAGAGAAAACAAGATAGGTAGAGAGGAGAGAATAGGTGAGGAGGTAGGGAGGGGACTGGTCAGTCCAGGGAAGATGGACAGGTCAAGAAGGCAGGATGAGGTGATAGGTGGGAAATGGAGGTGCGGCTTGAGGTGGGAGGAAGGGATGGGTGAGAGGAAGAACAGGTTAGTGAGGCAGAGACAGGTTGGGCTGGTTTTGGGATGCAGTGGGTGAAGGGGACGAGCTGGGCTGGTTTTGTGATGCAGTGGGGGGAGGGGAAGAACTGGGCTGGTTTTGGGATGCAATGGGGGAAGGGGAGATTTTGAAGCTTGTGAAATCCATATTGATACCATTGGGCTGCAGGATTCCCAAGCGGAATATGAGTTGCTGTTCTTGCAACCTTCGGGTGGCATCATTGTGGCACTGCAGGAGGCCCATGATGGACATGTTGTCTGAGGAATGGGAGGGGGAGTTGAAATGGTTCGTGACTTGGCACCCAAGGTATTTTTCCATCCCCACCCTTGTCTGCCTTCCGGAGAGACCACTCTCTCCGCGACTCCCTTGTCCACTCCACACTCCCTTCCAACCCCACCACACCCGGCACCTTCCCCCGCAACCGCAGGAAGTGCTACACTTGCCCACACACTTCCTCCCTCACCCCCATCCCAGGCCCCAAGATGACCTTCCATATCAAGCAGATGTTCACCTGCACATCCGCCAATGTGGTATATTGTATCCATTGCACCCAGTGTGTCTTCCTCTACATTGGGGAAACCAAGCGGAGGCTTGGGGACCGCTTTGCAGAACACCTCCGCTTGGTTCGCAACAAACAACTGCACCTCCCAGTCGCAAACCATTTCAAATCTCCCTCCCATTCCTCCTGAGATGCTGCTTGGCCTGCTGTGTTCATCCAGCTCCACACTTTGTTATCTCGGATTCTCCAGCCTCTGCAGTTCCCATTATCACTTATATAACTCGATTACTTTTGTAATATATGATGATGATGAAAAGCTGAAGCCCGCCTTGATCACAGCCAAGTTTAAACTTATTCTCAACTGATGTACACTTTCTACTGGGAATGTTGTGTATTAATCCGGAGTCGGAACTCTGGCGATGTTTCCCCTCACTAAGGTAGAATGCTGAGGCCACATTCAATACCCAGTACTAGTTGATTCACTGGAGACCAGAGATCAAACCTGAGATGAATACCACGACTTGTGATTCCTCTTCTAACCCAGTTTTTCATAGGCCTGACAACTGTGACTGCCACTGCTACCTGTGCCTGTGAGGATTAATAACTTTAAATCCTGATTTTAAAACTTAGATTAGAAAACTGGGCAGTAAATACAATGTTCAAATGGTTTGGTAATAATCTCTGGATTACTACCTGAGGCAGGGCTAAACTGGCGTAGGGTAAATGAAGTGAATGAGTTAATTGTGTGGCTCATACATTGGTTTGAGTTTGTGGGGCATTGGCATCAGTACTGGGGTGGAAAAGAGCTGTTCGTGTGGGGCAGACTTCACTAAACCATGGTGGGACAAGTGTCTGGTGAATGAATAACTAGGACTGTAGAGAGAGAGTTAAACTAATGGTAGTGCTGTTGGGGATGTGTGTGTGTTGGGTGGGGAGTTTTAGGATTTAGGAAGAGTGGAAACATTGGCTCACAAAGCAAAGTACAGCAGCAAGAAGGAAAAGTAGACACTGGTAATATTGTATAAGTTCCCTAACAGTAGTTAGAGGATGGAACACAAAACAAGTCGAGAGAGAGAGACACTAACAGACAGAGATACAGAGAGAAAGCGAGAGAGAGACGGAGATACAGATAGAAACACAGAAAGAGAGAGGTACAGGGAGACAGAGACAGAGTGAGAGAGAGAGAAAGGGAAAGAGAGAGAGACTGGGAGAGAGAGAGAGAGAGAGAGAGACAGAACAGTTGGGCAAGTAAAGGAATGGATAATGGTCAGCCTGGGGAAATCAATAGCTGCTAATGGGGGCCATTAGTAGCTGAAAATGGATTGTTGTGGTAGCAGTCCATGTGATGACAAGACCTGCTGTATGGGGGATGGGGTAAAGACACCAGAGAAGGTGCTCAGGCCCCAAAATTAGTGAACTTGCTATAGAATCCTGACGCTGCAGGATATCAACCTTTTCCAAGCTATAATCGAGCTATAATCTGAAAGAGGGTCACCGGAACCAAAATGTTAAAAATATTAAAAAAGAGAACAGTATAGCACAGGAATAGACTCTTTGGCACACTATATCTGTGCTGACCACAATGCCAATTGAAACTAATCCTATCTACCTGCATATGGCCCTTCTATTAACTCTGCTTTCTCTCCACAGACACGGGGACCTACTGAGTTTCTCCAGCAATTTCTGCATTTGTTTTGGATGTCCAGAATCTGCAGTTCTGTGTTTTATAATTAGTTTCCATATCTTGAAATGGTCATGGAAAATTTGCAAGTTCTTGAATATTAATGAAAAAGGGCATAATTTGTTGATGCTTTCTGTTTTGTACTAAATACAATTCAAGAATATCAATGTAAAGGGAGTGCAGCATTTACACGGTACAAGAAGACAGTGCTGACTGGTTGGCTAGTGGGCTTTGATGTGTTGTGGCATTACCACTGAAAATGCACCAGTTACTGATGACTGGCAGTTAACTGTTAAGCTATGTTTAAATTTTAAACCAGTTAGGACAATGCTTTGACAGATCAGAGTCACCCTGATATATGAACCAAGGAATGGATGTCATCTATTTTGTTGAATTTCAAACAGTAGAGTATGTAAGTACACTTCTTATCTGCAGAGGACAAGACCCAGTGTATTAAAAATATAGCTTCCAATGCATGCAAGTGGGACATACTACAAACCTGATTGATAATGTTAAATTGGTTTTCAGTGACTCTGGTTGAGTTAAGAAATGGTGTCCAATTGCAAAATCACAAAGCTTTGACAAAATACCTTTTTTTCAGTAATACTCAGATTCTATACTATCAGCAAGTTCCTTTGCAAAACAAAATCATTCAGAGCCAATCATAGTATCAATCAGACTTTTCATTCAACTGCACAACTCATAATTTTGTCCAAATTCAGACATTGAAACACCACAAAGAAAAAAAAGGCTTAAATTAAAATACCAGATAAAGGAGCCACTGCTGTTTAACCTATGTAAACACATACCCTGCTGAGTTAAGGCCATTCATTAGTCTTGGATTTCTTTAATGTGAAACATTTTCAAAGGCATAGTATAGGAATGTTACAGAGCAACATTTAATACCAGAACATTTTAGAAGATGTTAGGCCCGTGTAAAAGGCAAAAAAACAAGTTAAGACCATAAAATATAGAAACAGAATTTGGACTTTCAGCCCATCAAGTTCACTCTGCCATTCTATCATGGCTGATATGTTTTTCAACGCAATTCTTTTGCCTTTTCTCTGTAACCCTCGATCCCCTTAATAATTGAGAACCTATCTCATCTTAAAATACCCTGAATACCTTGGCCCCCACAACCTTCTACAGCAATGAGTTTCACAGATTCACTACACTCTGGCTGAAGAAATTCCTCACCCCAGTTCTAAAGTGTTGTCCCTTCATTCTGAGGCTGCACACTCGGGTCCTAATCTCTCCTACTGGTGGAAACATCTTCTCCACATTCACTCTTTCCAGGCCTCTCAGTATTCTGTACGTATCAATGAGATCACCCCTCACTTGTCTAAACTCCATCAAGTAAAACTCCAAGGATTCGGAGTCTTCAGCTGCTCCTCAAAGACAAGCCCTTCATTCCATGGATCAATCTTGTAAACATCCTCTGGACCCCATCAAATGCCAACAAATCCTTCCTCAGATAAAAGGCCAAAGCTGATCACAATATTCCAAATGCTGTCTGACCAGAGTCTTATACAGCCTCAGCAGTACATTTCTGCTCTCACATTCCAGATCCCTCCAAATGCTAACATAGCATTTGCCTACCTAACTGCCAGCTGAACCAGCATGTTAACCTTAAGGGAATTCTGAACTAGGTGGGTCCCTTCATGTTTCATATTTCTGAAGCCATTCCCTGTTTAAAAAGCCTATGCATTGATTCTTCCTCCCACATTGCATTCCATCTGCCACTTCTTTGCCCACTGTCCTAGCCTATCCAAGTCCTTCTGCTGCCTCTGCTTCCTCATCACTGCCTGCTCCTTCACTTATTTTTGGAATGTTCTCTCTGCTTCAGTCAATATGGAGTATGGAACTTTAGCAGCTGAAGCAATGCTCACTGATGGTGAAGCAATTAAATTTGGTCACATTCAGTGGGCCAGAATTGCAGAAGCATGGATATCAGAGTTCGGGGCTTCTTATACAGCTGAAGGAGATTACAAAGATATGGAGAAATGAGATCTTGGAAGGGCTTTTAAATGGCAGTTGAGTGTAGAAAAAATGTTGAGGGCTGCATCACTGCGAATTGATATCAATCAGTGATCACAGGACATGTGAGAAAGCAGGACTGAGCTCGAGTTAGGATATTTGCAATAGATTTTTGAAGCTGTCACGTTCTAGAGAATATAAAACGTGGCCAAAGGATATTGTCATGATCTGATTACAGGCTATTAATGTCCAATCACCAAACTGACACTTCACTTTAACCAAATGTGAAATTGTGAGTTTTTCTAGCTTTAAACCATAAACTTTAAAATTTGTAGAACAAATTAAACTAAGCAAATATAAGCTAGTGTTACATAGTTATCTCTTGCACTCAGATTTACACCTTACCTCAAGAATTCTTCGAGACACAATCTTAAAAATAATTTACTTCTTTACTTCAGTACAGATGACCCAAAAGCATGCCATACTTCACTGGAGAACAATCCTCAAAAAAGAGAGGCAAAAATCTCTCATCAACATTTCTTGATTGTTTAGGTTAGATTCCCTATAGTGTGGAAACAGGACCTTTGGCCCAACAAGTCCACACTGCCCCTTGGAACATCCCACCCAGACCCATCCCCCTATAACCCACACACCCCGGAACACTACAGGCAATTTAGCATGGCCAATCCACCTAGCCTGCACATCTTTGGACTGTGGGAGGAAACTGGAGCACCAAGAGGAAACTTACGCAGACACGGGGAAAATGTGCAAACTCCACACAGACGGTCGCCCGAGGCTGGAATCGACCCAGGCCCCTGGCGCTGTGACGTTGCAGTGCTAACCACTGAGCCACCGTGCCGCCCTAATTGTTGATGCTTCAGTTCATTGTTCTGGTTATTCTTCCAAAGCTCCCAAATCGGCTTGTCTTCAAAAAGACACTGAGGCTCACTTTAATTCCTTCCACTAGTTCCAAACTAGGCAATCTTCAAAATAAAAGAGAGACTTTTCCATGGATGGAATCAAACTGTGGTGTCTGGTGTGTTAGATATTGTCTCTTCTCCTCAAGCGCTGGATGAGTTTCTCATGTAATTAAGTCTTTTAACTCATCGCACACATGAGATTGTTTATCACAATAAATGGCAAATCTTAGGCATGGAGTGGGGGAGCGGAAGTCTGGGCTCGAAGGTCAGACACTATATTGAAAGGCCCTTCAAACGTGCAGCATCATGAAGCCATTGTTGGCCGCATCCATGCACCGACAGATGTCTCACAGCTAATGAAAACTGACAACGAATTTCAAGAATTTCCATAAAAAGGTGTTGGTTCAGGTCATCCATGAAAGGAGGGAGGTCCTTGTTCGTTGGAATAGTAGCCTCCTTATCAGACAGAGCTGGCCTGGATTGAGGTCACAGTGTAGGTCAGCACCGATGGCCTAAGCAAAAGATCTGTATCCAGGAAGTAGTAAATGAATGGCCTCCCTTGTTCTGCAAGTGGTACCATGCACTCACAGCATGTTGACCCTCACAGGGATATCACTGTCAAACCATGCCAGTGCAGAGGGACATCAGATAGGACAACTGTCTATAAGCCTCAGCACTTTGTGGAATATACGCAATAAATGGATGACAGTCACCTCATGGTGTGTCAATATTCTAAAAAAGCTGCATGACATTGCCAGAGTTAATCATTTATTGAGAGGACTCGGGTCCTGCATGTCAATGTGTGTTCATCAAGAGCTCCTTGCAATCATGCTCGATCATTTTATTTCTGTCTACAGAACAAGCTCGCCATAAGAGCAGGGAGAAGCCCTCTCACTGAAATGAGCCACTTGTGAAGTTCAGGATCACTGTCACCTTCAAGGCAACTAGTATGAGATTGCTCCCTAATCTTTGCAACTGCAGAGAATCAGGTTATTTTGATTGAGTGAAACAGTGATACGCACTTGTTAATCTTTGGAGCAAAATCAATGAGCCAAACTGCTGAAAAAAAATAAATTTTTGGGAGAGTACTAAAATGTGGGACACAGACAGCAATCAATATTTTGAAACCAACTTCAAATTTGATTAAATTACTCACCAGGTGGGATTGAGAACCAAGAGACACATTTGTAAATAAGAGCTCTCCCATCTAAGATGGACATGGAGAGGAATTTCTTCCCTTGAGGACCATTAGAATTTGTTGCCACAGATAGCAGCTGAAGCTATGTCATTGAATATATTCAAGGCTGATTTAGACAAAATTTTAATCAACAAGTTAGTCAAGGTTTATGGAGCAGGGAGGTTGGGGACAGGAAAGAAAGTGTAGTTAAGGCCAAAACCAAATCAGACATCATCTTATGGAATGACAGAACAGATTTGAGGGGCCAAATGGCCTATTCCTCTTCCTGTTTCCAATGATCTTATGAACTTCTCATCTAAAGTATCAGGCATGTGTTTCAATGTCCTCTCCAGTACTTGAGTCCTGGCACATATGTCTTTTATTCCAAAGTGCATAATTCTTAGAGATTTCCTCTTCTCTCTGAATTAATTTAGAATTTCTCAATTTGATGGCCACAACTTTTGTCCTTGGTAGAAAAATCACCAGCTTTCAGTGGAGACATTACTGTGATATGAACATTCTGAATCTTTTTCATCAGCATTACTTTGCTGCTTTTTTTCTCTGTCTATGCCTCTTGGAGATTTCTTCAAGAAAATACACCCATTCCCATATTATACAGCACTAAGATCAGTTAGACACTGCAACTTTGTCCTTCCCCTCACATACTCCCTACCTCTCTTCAATAGCCTTCGAACCCAGTCACTAATTACAAGAATGTCGCATCTGTCGAATCTTGCTGTTCTGCCACTATGTCAATATGTCCTTTATAGATTGCCCTCAGTCGGTCCGCTCACTCCACCACCTGCTGATATCAATGTTGCCTTAGCATCATCAGTAAGCTTCACATCCTTATTAATCTTCCAGACAACATGACTATTTCTCTTGCGTTCCATCAGCAGCTCCTTCAGAGCCTTAATTAACCAACAATGTTCACAACACTTTACTGTGACATCCAACCAAGCCTGACAACTGAAAACATTCTTACACATATGCACACACAAACACGTGCACACTCAGACACATCTACACACACACAAACACACTTACACACCAAATCCAATTAACCAAATGCTGAAATAATAAAATGTGAGGCTGGATGAACACAGCAGGCCAAGCAGCATCTCAGGAGCACAAAAGCTGACGTTTCGGGCCTAGACCCTTCATCAGAGAGGGGGATGGGGAGAGGGAACTGGAATAAATACGGAGAGAGGGGGAGGCGGACCGAAGATGGAGAGAGAAGAAGATAGATGGAGAGAGTATAGGTGGGGAGGTAGGGAGGGGATAGGTCAGTCCAGGGAAGACGGACAGGTCAAGGAGGTGGGATGAGGTTAGTAGGTAGATGGGGGTGCGGCTTGGGGTGGGAGGAAGGGATGGGTGAGAGGAAGAACGGGTTAGGGAGGCAGAGACAGGTTGGACTGGTTTTGGGATGCAGTGGGTGGGGGGGAAGAGCTGGGCTGGTTGTGTGGTGCACTGGGGGGAGGGGACAAACTGGGCTGGTTTAGGGATGCAGTAGGGGAAGGGGAGATTTTGAAACTGGTGAAGTCCACATTGATACCATATGGCTGCAGGGTTCCCAGGCGGAATATGAGTTGCTGTTCCTGCAACCTTCGGGTGGCATCATTGTGGCAGTGAAGGAGGCCCATGATGGACATGTCATCTAGAGAATGGGAGGGGGAGTGGAAATGGTTTGCGACTGGGAGGTGCAGTTGTTTCAGTTCGCAACAAACAACTGCACTTCCCAGTCGCAAACCATTTCCACTCCCCCTCCCATTCTCTAGATGACATGTCCATCATGGGCCTCCTGCACTGCCACAATGATGCCACCCGAAGGTTGCAAGAACAGCAACTCATATTCCGCCTGGGAACCCTGCAGCCATATGGTATCAATGTGGACTTCACCAGTTTCAAAATCTCCCCTTCCCCTACTGCATCCCTAAACCAGCCCAGTTTGTCCCCTCCCCCCACTGCACCACACAACCAGCCCAGCTCTTCCCCCCCACCCACTGCATCCCAAAACCAGTCCAACCTGTCTCTGCCTCCCTAACCGGTTCTTCCTCTCACCTATCCCTTCCTCCCACCCCAAGCCACACCCCCATCTACCTACTAACCTCATCCCAACTCCTTGAACTGTCCGTCTTCCCTGGACTGGCCTATCCCCTCCCTACCTCTCCACCTATACTCTCTCCACCTATCTTCTTCACTCTCCATCTTCGGTCCGCCTCCCCCTCTCTCCGTATTTGTTCCAGTTCCCTCTCCCCATCCCCCTCTCTGATGAAGGGTCTAGGCCCGAAACGTCAGCTTTTGTGCTCCTGAGATGCTGCTTGGCCTGCTGTGTTCATCCAGCCTCATATTTTATTATCTTGGAATTCTCCAGCATCTGCAGTTCCCATTATCTCTGATACTATTTTAACCAAATGCTGAAATCTGATTGATAATGAGCAAAAACATTGAATGAAACATGTAAACTATTTTAATTTTATTAGCAGCTAAAACAACAAAAAATTGACTTATCGAAGATTTCTGGCAAATGTTAAATAACATTTAAGATAACAAAGTGTGAAGCTGGATGAACACAGCAGGCCAAGCAGCATCTCAGGAGCACAAAAGCTCATCAGAGAGGGGGAGGGTCAGAGGGTTCTGGAATAAATAGGGACAGAGGGGGAGGCAGACCAAAGATGGAGAGAGAAGATGATAGGTGGAGAGGAGAGTATAGGTGGGGAGGTAGGGAGGGGATAGGTCAGTCCAGGGAAGATGGACAGGTCAAGGAGGTGGGATGAGGTTAGTAGGTCGGAAGTGGAGGTGCGGCTTGAGGTGGGAGGAAAGGATAGGTGAGACGAGGAACAGGTTAGGGAGGCGGGAACAAGCTGGGCTGGTTTTGGGATGCAGTGGTGGGAGGGAATGAGCTGGGCTGGTTTTGGGATGCAGTGGGGGAAGGGGAGATTTTGAAACTTGTGAAGTCCACATTGATACCATTGGGCTGCAGGGTTCCCAAGCGGAATATGAGTTGCTGTTCCTGCAACCTTCGGGTGGCATCATTGTGGCACTGCAGGAGGCCCATGATGGACATGTCATCTAAAGAATGGGAGGGGGATTGGAGATGGTTTGCGACTGGGAGGTGCAGTTGTTTATTGCGAACCGAGCAGAGGTGTTCTGCAAAGCGGTCCCCAAGCCTCCGCTTGGTTTCCCCAATGTAGAGGAAGCCACACCGGGTAGAATGGATGCAGTATACCACATTGGCAGATGTGCAGGTGAACCTCTGCTTAATATGGAAAGTCATCTTGGGGCCTGGGATGGGGGTGAGGGAGGAGGTTTGGGGGCAAGTGTAGCACTTCCTGCGGTTGCAGGGGAAGGTGCCGGGTGTGGTGGGGTTGGAGGGGAGTGTGGAGCGGACAAGGGAGTGATGGAGCGAGTGGTCTCTCCAGAAGGCAGACATGGGTGGGGATGGAAAAGTGGCTTGGGTGTTGGGGTCGGATTGTAGATGGCGGAAGTGTCGGAGGATGATGCGTTGTATCTGGAACGGAATTTTTGCAGGAGGGTGGGTGGGAGGAGGTGTGTTCTAGGTAGATGTGGGAATCGGTGGGCTTGAAATGCACATCAGTTTCTAGCTGGTTACCTGAGATGGAGACTGAGAGGTCCAGGAAGGTGAAGGATGTGCTGGAGATGGCCCAGGTGAACTTGAAGTTGGGGTGGAAGGTGTTGGTAAAGTGGATGAACTGTTCGAGCTCCTCTGGGGAGCAAGAGGCGGTGGTCATCAATGTAACGGAGGAAGAGGTGGGGTTTGGGGCCTGTGTAGGTGCGGAAGAGGGACTGTTCCATGTAACCTTTGTTTAAGATGTATAATAATTTGAATAATAATAGATTCCCCTTTCAACAAAAGGAGTGGTGGTACTCCTTTACCAAAGCCTATGCAAATGTTCTTTTCATCTCCTTGCAATAGTTAAGAGACCAGGTCCTTGCACTCTGGTAATTAATGGCTTTAATATAGAATTTACATTTCGTCAGGTTGATTGCACAAATTGCATGTTATTCTTAGATCTCCTTTGTATTTAATGACGTCTCTGTCATGCATACTTTTTTTCTGGCAACAGCCAGTTCCTTATAACCTCCTTGTTTCCTCCGGAGTGTTATTTTGTTACATTACAATATAACTGGAGTTCGGTGAGACAGGTGATCAGTCCCTCTGTTTCATTTATTGGTGAGTAATTCTGTTCTTTAACATCGAAGTAAGGCATTAGGGAATTTGGGGATTAAGGGGAAAGAGGATCCAGCAGGTTAAATCACTGAGGTTGGACAAGAAAGGAAAATTTAGGCTGACAGTTGAAGCGTACACATTTACCTAGGAGCTTGGGCACACAGAAAGGCAGAGGGAGGAGCAAGTGGGGGATGAGACTCAGGGATCAGAAATGATGAAAAGGTGATGTCGCAGGAAATGCTGTAATTTTATTGGTCGATAAGTGACAATAATTTAAATATGTAGAACAACGTACGTTTATGCAGTGTCTTTAGCATAACAGGTGCTTCAAAGTATCATCAAAACTAAATTCTACACAGAACAACATAAGAGGGTGTTAGGTCAGGTAACTAAATGTTTAGGCAAAGATAAGTCATACAACATGGAAACAGAGCATCCAGAACACCTCGTCTATGTCGACCAGCTTTCCCTAACTAAACTAGTCCCATTTACCCGCATTTGGCCCATATCCTTCCAAACCTTTCCTGAGCACATACCTGTTTAAATGTTGTAGCTGCATCTGCATCTACCACATCCTCTGGCAGTTCATTCCATCTACATACAACCTTCTGTGTGAAAAAGTTGTCCCTCAGGTCTGTTTTAAATCTTTTCCCTCTCACTTTAAACCTAGTTTTGAACTCCCTCACCCTAGGAAAAACATCTTGGCTATTCACTTATCTATGTCCATCATGATTTTGTAAACTTCTACAAGGTTACCCCTCAGCCTCTGATGATCTAGTCTCTCTTTATATCTCAAACCCTCCATTCCTGGCAATGTCCTCGTAAATCTTTTCTGTATCCTCTCCAATTTAATAATATCCTTCCTATAGCAGAGAAACAGTAAACATATTTAAGGAAGGAATTCCTGATCATAAGTCCAAGGCAGATGAAGAAATGGTTGGCTTTTTAAAAAATTCATTTATTCACAGGATGAGGGCATCGCAGGCTAGGCCAGCATTTATTGCTCATCCTTGGTTGACAAGAGGGTGGTTAAAAGCCAACCACATTGCTGTGAGTCTGGAGTCACGTACAGGCCAGACCAAGTAAAGATGGCAGTTTCCTTCCCTAAAGGGCGTTAGTGAACCAGATGGGGGGTTTTCTGACAATTGGCAATGGATTTATTGGTCATCATTAGACTCCTAATTCCAGATTTTTAAAAGTTGAATTCAAATTCCAACATTTGCCGCAGCAGGAGTCAAACAAGGGACCCCAGAACATTATCTGGGTCTCTAGATTAACAGTCCAGTGATAATGCCACTAGGCCATCGCTTCCTTCAGCATGGTCGGAGAAAAGAGAAAGCCACTTATGGTTTACCGAATTGGAATAACGGCATACAAGTCAGGGCTCAGTATAATACACAGAATCTAAACAATGAGAGGGATGGTTTTCTGATGAAGGGTCTAGGCCCGAAACATCAGCTTTTGCGCTCCTAAGATGCTGCTTGGCCTGCTGTGTTCATCCAGCCCCACACTTTGTTGTCTTGGTTTGAACCTTGACTCCCTTCACTCATAATTTTTATGCAACTCAACTACACTGTTTTAACAGATGGCGATTGTCAAAATAAACTTTCTACTGTTTTTATGCCAGGTTAGCTGCACGTACAATGTTCATGTCAGTGCTTAGATACACCTTAGATTTCCAAGGATCAAATAGTTAGTGACAACATCATGCCAAATTTGACATTGTCGAGGACAATCCTATTGTTTAACTTCTTATCTTTCAAAGTGAGATAATGATGCTGTTTCAAGAATGGAATGCCTAAGCCTACATGAGAAAGAAATACAAGCCTTCTGATTTTTTTATTAGCACATTTAAAATAAACTGGCATAAATTCCATACTGTGTGATGATAAGTGGGTTAGAGCATTTGTAACATGATTTCACAACTAAAGGTGCTATTGTTGAGGGGAAGGTGTAATGTAATTCAAATAACACAGATTTGCATTAGAACAGAAATGCTATGGAAAATTATCTTAAATTAGTAAACTTGGCAACATTGGGAGGACAATGGTGTGAAGGTGGATTCAGTAGACTTACCACCTTATTAAAGTTGACAATCAGCTCAGTGTCACTTTTCCAGGAGTTGAGCACTAGTCTGCATGATTCAGGTGATAAGCACCTTCTCATTTGCAAATCTCAGTCCCGCTGTATAGATAGAAACCGACTGCAGCATTGAATCATAGAACTTTACAGCACAGACGCAAGCCATCTGGTCCAATATGCATTTGTTGAATCTTTGAAGAGCAATTGTGCTTCATCCTCCTTCCTGTGAAGACAAAGGATTCTGGAAAGGGGATAAATCAAACCAAACCATGGAAGTTAAAATCATAGAATCCCTACAGTGTGGAAACAGACCTTTTGGGCCCAACAAGTCTACACTGGCCCTCAGAGCATCACACCCAGACCCATTCCTTGATGGGCCACCTAATCTACACATCTCCGAACACTAGGGGCAATTTAGCATGGCCAATCGACCGAGCCTGCACATCGTTGGACTGTGGGAGGAGAGCCAAGCAGACACGGGGAGAATGTGCAAACTCCACACAGGCAGTCACCCGAGGGTGATATCAAACCTGGGTCCCTGCTGGTGTGAAGCAGCAGCACTAACCACTGAGCCGCTGATCAGAATTGTAACAAACTGAAAGAAAACCATATAATGTGGCAAAAATTAGTAAAGAAGAAGGTTGGGATACTTTTAAAAAAAGAAACAAATGGTAACTTAAAGAAAATTAAGAGGGAGAAAATAAACCTGGATGGTAAAGTAGCCAGTGATATTTAAAAAGGATAACAAAACCTTATTTAGATTTATAAATAGGAAGACGGAGGCCAATGTGAAAATAGGCTGGGAATAAAACTTAGGAAATAATAGAAGGGATCCAGCAAATGGCGTAGGAGTTGAATAAATAAATACTTTATAAAAGCCAAAAGAACTGAGAATGCTGTGAATCAGGAACAAAAACAGAAGTTGCTGGAAAATCTCAGCAGGTCTGGCAGCATCTGCGAACAGAAAATGAGAGTTAACATTTTGGGTCCAGTGACCCTTCCTCAGAATAAATACTTTACATCAGTCTTCACGGTAGAAGAGACTGAGAGAATTCCAAAATTACAAAATAACCAAGCAGCAAAAAGGGGGCTAGTAAATAATTACAATAGCCATCACTGGAGGAAAAGTACCAGGAAAACTAACAGAGCTAAAAACCAAATAGTCACCTAGACCTGGTGGCTTGTATCCTAAGATAGTAATGGAAGGAGCTAAGACATAGTGTATACACTGGTAGTACTCTTGCAGGAAGTCTCAGATTCTGGAAAAATCCCAGGGGATTTGAAAATTGTAAATGCATCATCATTATTCAAAAAAGGAGGGAGGCCAGTTAGCTTAACATCTGTCATTGGAAACATATTAGAGTCTATTATAAAGGTTAGAAATTATATACAGGGTCAACATAGCTTCATGAAGGGTAAATAAGGCATGACAAATATATTAGAATTCTTTGAGGAGTTAACAAGCAGGAAAGCAGGGATGTACAGTATTTTGATTATAAATGCTTCTCAGTAAGGTTTCAAACATAGGCGATTTAATAGATAAGCACCGATGGTGTTCAGGCAGTACAGTATGTTAGTAAAGGATTGGCCAACTAATAGAGGCAGAGGTAGAACAAGGCCATTATTTTCAGAACGGCAACTTGTACCCAGTGGAGGGCCACAGGAATCAGCGCTGGAGTCACAATTATTTACAATATATATTAACGGACGGGGGGAAGTGAATGTCCAACATCCAAGTTTGCAGATGGTATGAAAACATAGATAGGAAGGCAAGTGGTGAGATTGACAGAGTCTACAGAGGTACATAGACAGGACAAGTGAGTGGGAAAAACTTGACAGATGCTATATTAAGTGGGAAAGAGTCAGGTTATGCAATTTAGTTGGAAGAATAGAAGAGCTGAATACTATTTAAACAAAGAAAGAGTGCAGAAAGCTGTTGAACAGAGGGACTTGGGAATCACAAAAGGCTAGAGTACAAATTCAGCGGGTAATAGGGAAGGCAAGTGAAATGTTGACCTTTAGTTCAAATGGATGGAGAAAAAAATAAGGAAAGCTAAAACTGTAAAAGGCAACAGTCAGACCACAGTTGGAATATCTTCTTATTTAAGGGAAGACATATTGGCATTGGAAACAGTCCAGAGGAGATTTAGTATGTTTATTCCAGGTGTAGAGGTATTTTCTTATGAAGGGAGTTTAACTAGGATAGGCCTCTAGTCATTGGAGTTCAGAAGAATGTAAGGTGACCTTTTTTTTATAGAATCCCTCCAGCGTGGAAACAGGACATTTGGCCGAATGATTCCATACTGACTGTCCAAAAAACATCCTGCCCTGACACATCCCCCTACCCTATCCCTGTGCACCTGCATTACCCATGACTAATCCACTATCCTGCACGTCCCTGATCACTATGGGTAATTTAGCATAGCCAGTCCTTTGGACTGTGGGAGGAAACCACAGCACCTGGCAGAAACCCATTGAGACATGTGGAGAATGTGTACACTCTGCACAGACGGTCGCTAGAAGGTAGAATCGAATCTGGGTGCTTGGTGCTGTGAGGCAGCAGTACTAGCCACTGAGCTGCCCCTATTAAAAGGTACAGATTTTTAAGAGTGTTGACAGTGTCGACGTGGAGATGTTGCTTAACGTTGTGGGAGAGTCTAGCACCAGACAGCAAAATCTCAGAATAAAGGATTGTCCATTTATGACAAAGATGAGGAGGAATTTCTTTTCTCAGTGGATAGAAAATCTGTGGAAATTTTTATTGCAGAGTACTGTAGAGACTGTGTCTTAAGTACATTAAAGTATGGGATAAGTTTTTAATCAGTAAGAACATCAATGGTTATGGGGAAAGAGACAGCAAAGTGGAGTTGAGGATTCTCGGATCAACAATGATTTTATTGTATGGATGATCAGATTGAATGGCTGAATGATGAATATCTGCTCCAATGTCTTGTGATCTTATCCTTTTTTTTGTCAAACACTGTTAAGTTCCAAGGCCTTAGGTACTTGTAAACAGTTAGTAAAAATGAATTACAATATCAACTTTCACCTTGACAGCAAGTTCCCAACAACTAAATGAAAAGATATCTCCCTATCTTCATTGTTGAGAATACATATTTATAGTAAAGGAACATGAGGATCTGAAATATGGATCTGTTTGGACATTTTAGATTAGAAAGGGTTTATAAAGGTTTTGAAAGACATTGCAATTTCTTGGAATAGTCCAACAGTAATGTGAGCTGTGACTTCCCTGCTAATTGCTGAAAAGTCTAGTAACTTTCGAAAGGAGATCAGCAAAGCTTTTAACAGAGATAACAGATAAGATTGCTTTAATTTGGTTTGGAACAAATAAGGCCTATGTGCTGAAGGCTGCCTAGCTCCTCTCTTCTGGAGTTGGCTCATTTTTTTTAGCACAGTTGGGTACATCAGTAGAAGAAGGCAGACCTCCAAGTGAGCAGAGAGTAACACTCTCTCCTGGAAAAATAAGTAAAGACCTTCCAGTAGGCCGAACTGGACAGATCTCTCTTTCAGCAAGGTAAATCTGGGAACCTGAGAAAGTTTCAGGTATCACTATCTCCAACTAACCCATAAGCTATCTGAACTGAGGTCTGGTCTGATGATTTCCAATCACTCTATGGCAGTCATCATTTTAATCTCATTAGTAAGAACCTTGGGAAACTGTGAGAAGTCATTTTATTTTATCCTTAGAGTTCAGACCAGGGATTTTTTTTCTCTTTTGCCTTTTAAGTTAAAAAAATCACCTTTGTGCAGGTGTGTTATATTGTTTATTATGTTTGTTTGGGATTAAGCCGGGGGAGGGGTATTGTTTAATTCCAGAATATAGCTTAGTTGTTAACTTTTTTTCAACTTGATTAAAGAATAAGTTTTGTTGAAAGCAAACAAGTGATTTTTTTGAGCTTATAAAAAAAAATTAGTGAGAATCTCTTTTATTTTGTATAGTTGTCATGAAAGGATACCATTTGGTCATTTGAGTGATTTAATCAATGCATTTGCAGTATTGATAAAGTTTGTGGTGTGATGGAACTTGATTACCAGAACATTCCACCCTTCAGAACCATAACACCATTTAGATTGTTTGCCACAGTCTATAGTTATTGACCCACTAGTAAAAGGAATTATTTTCCTCCACCTTCTCGATCAAAACCTCAGAATATCTTGAAAACCACCATTACGTCATCCTTAACCTTCTCTGCTCCAAAGTTCTAACTCTTCCAAATGTTTGGTGGCTCAGTGGTTAGCACTGTAGCCTCACAGTGCCAGGGACCCACGTTCGATTCCAGCCTTGGGTGACTGTCTGTGCAGAGTTTGCACATTCTCCCCGTGTCTGCGTAGGTTTCCTCCGGGTGCTCCGGTTTCCTCCCACAGTCCAAAGATGTGCAGGCTAGGTGGATCGGCCATGCTAAATTGCCTGTAGTGTTCAGGGGTGTGTGGGTTATAGGGGGATGGGTCTGGGTGGGATGCTGCAAGGGGCAGTGTGGACTTGTTGGGCCGAAGGGCCTGGTTTCCACACTATAGGGAATCGAATCAAACTGTCTGTACCCAAAATAAGTTATGCAGAATTGTCCACTATATTCCGCCTGAGATCTAACCTGGGATTTATGCAAATTTAGCCTGATCTCTTTTGTTTCCATATTCTAACCAGCTACTTAGCCTATTTGCTTTTTGGTTTTTGCTTTTTTAACCACGTCATCAACTTGTCAACTTTTAAAGATGTGAATGAGAGATTAGGATCTGCCTAAGGGTGAGGCAGAAGCAGATTGAATCAGGGATTTCATATGGGAATCAGAATTATTATTGGAAGAGAAAGTATTGCGATGCTGGGGGAAATTGCAGGGGAGTGAGCCTTGCTGAACTACTGTTGCAGAAAGGGTATCAGAGATAATGGGAACTGCAGATGCTGGAGATTCCAAGATAATAAAATGTGAGGCTGGATGAACACAGCAGGCCAAGCAGCATCTCAGGAGCACAAAAGCTGACGTTTCGGGCCTAGACCCTTCATCAGAGAGGGGGATGGGGGGAGGGAACTGGAATAAATAGGGAGAGAGGGGGAGGCGGACCGAAGATGGAGAGCAAAGAAGATAGGTGGAGAGGGTGTAGGTGGGGAGGTAGGGAGGGGATAGGTCAGTCCAGGGAAGACGGACAGGTCAAGGAGGTGGGATGAGGTTAGTAGGTAGCTGGGGGTGCGGCTGGGGGTGGGAGGAAGGGATGGGTGAGAGGAAGAACCGGTTAGGGTCCCAAAACCAGTCCAACCTGTCTCTGCCTCCCTAACCGGTTCTTCCTCTCACCCATCCCTTCCTCCCACCCCCAGCCGCACCCCCAGCTACCTACTAACCTCATCCCACCTCCTTGACCTGTCCGTCTTCCCTGGACTGACCTATCCCCTCCCTACCTCCCCACCTACACCCTCTCCACCTATCTTCTTTGCTCTCCATCTTCGGTCCGCCTCCCCCTCTCTCCCTATTTATTCCAGTTCCCTCCCCCCATCCCCCTCTCTGATGAAGGGTCTAGGCCCGAAACGTCAGCTTTTGTGCTCCTGAGATGCTGCTTGGCCTGCTGTGTTCATCCAGCCTCACATTTTATTATACTGTTGCAGAAAGCTGGCACAGACAAGGTGACTCAATGGCCCCTTCATGTGCTGTAACCATTTTATACGCTGAATTTTATTGGCCCTCTAGGAATGGGCTGGGAAATATTCAGGATCTGAAAAATGGCAAGGGAAAATGAGGGGAGATGTGACATTGGTTGGTGCCACATAACAAAATTGTCCAGTAAAACCCAGTGGTCTCTCCTTGGGCTAAGACCAGGTACTCTGTAATCTACAGAGGGATCCCCTGATAGTAAAGTCTGCTCTTGCAGAAACATACACCTCTACCCTCACCAAACCTATCGACACACTTTACAAGGACCAGCCTGTTTGGTCCTTGCTATCCCCCACCCCATATCACAAGTGGGGTTTGTCACCATAACTTTGGTTTTTCTCTCTGTGGTCTGGTGATTGGTTGATGAAACTGCAAAGTCTATCTAGCTCATTCCCATTTCACAACTGTGAGAAGATGCAATCTTCAAGGTCAAGGAAGGTATATGTCCAGAATATTAGCCCTTATCAACAAATCATGAGTCCTGGCTCTCTGATGAAGGGTCTAGGCCCAAAACGTCAGCTTTTGTGCTCCTGAGATGCTGCTGCGCCTGCTGTGTTCATCCAGCCTCACATTTCATTACCTTGTCCTGACTGGTGTGTTTTAATTTGTTTAGAAATGGAGCAATTAACTAAATATAATCTTTATATTAGAGTTTGTAAAGTTTGTAATGATATGAACCTTTAGACTATGTAGTGAGGAACATTTCTCTATGTCGTCCTTTTTACATCCTCTATCCTGTACAGCATGCAGAACAACACTTTTCACTGTGTTTTGGTACATGTGACAACAATAAATCAATCATTCAATTGGTTATTTGCATTAGTTTTTTCTGATCTTCAATGTTCTAGTTTCCCTACTAATTCGACAGCTGTAATGGGAAAATGCTAATACCCTATATGTAAGATGTGTGGCTGGTAGTTTAAATCTACTTCCTGTTCTGGAGTGATTAAATGCCATTGCTCCCTTGGTTAATTGAGGCACTCCACAGACTTGTGTTCACCTTACGAACACATGTAAACAAATGTCCCGTGGTTTTGTTAGGGCCTTGTTGCTATTTTAATGGTCTACCAAGCAGAACAACCACCAGCAGAGTGCATCTTCTCCTCCCTTGCAGAGGAGTTTTGGATCACTTTTGTCCAAGCGGCCCATTCACACACACATCCCTCACCTTCCAGCCACCACAATTTGTCTCGGACCACATTCATGATCATAAGTCCTCCTTTGAAACCCAGTGAGCTTCACTACGATGAGAACCGTCCGAAGTGGAAAAAAGCATGACTGCCAGATGCTGTCAGAAGGTAAACATCTAAAATTTTCAATCAAAGTAAATATTTATACAGCATGGGCATTTTGTTGAAAAAAGTGTACAACACAGTGTAGGGCAAGAACAATTCCAAAACATATTAATCGGAAAAAGGATTTCTGGAAAATGTGTTTAGTTACTTTGAGGTGACGGTACCTGACTGATGGTATTTTTAAATTTCTAGGGGCGTTTTAAAAATGGAAGTACAAAATCTTGAATCAACACTTTCAGCACTGAGGAAATGATATTGAGATTTATGATCAGAAAGTTTGAGACAGATTGCCAAGTCTTTTAAACAAATGGTACTGTGATGAGCTTTAAAAAGTAATATATACATCAAAGTAGCCTCCATTTTTAAATCCAGATGAGTGAGTCATGCCTACTGAGGGAAATGTAACTAGTCAGTTTGACAGGAGGAGGCCCAGTCATCAGAGGGATAGGAGACAAAATGTACAACTTAATGGTTACCATTTTCTGCTTTCACACTGCAATATTTATACTCACGCTTTAATGTTATAGTTTTTAGGTCAAATCCTGAGGCAAATGGAAATTGTTTTGCAAATGTTACAAAATGTATTCTCCACATGCAGAACTTTAGCAACAATTTGATGAACAGCCGGGTTTGAATGGGGTGTAACAGCCCTTATATTGGAGTGCTATACATAACCGTTTCCACCTACAACCTGTCGGCAATTATTTTATCTGTGACAAAAGTGGAGCAGAGGCCCATCCTGAGTCAGCCAGCAGTCACATTAATGATGCAAACTGCATTTCTGTGATGTGTATAGGGCAGCAAAATGGCTTAGTGGTTAGCACTGCTGCCTCACAGCACCAGGAACCTAGGTTTGATCCCACCCTTAGATGACTGTCTGTGTGGAGTTTGCAAATCCTGTCAGTGTTGGTTTTTCTCCCATGGTCCAAAGATATGCAGGTTAGGTAGATTGGCCATGGGAAATGTGGGCTTACAGGAACGGGGTGAGTCAGATTGGGATGCTCTTCAGAGGGTTCGTGTGGACTGAATGGCCTGCTTCCACACTGTAGAGATTGTATTATTCTACATGGGACTCAGTAGCATTACTGGGATACAATGGCCAGAAGGTTACCCTACATTTCTAGTGGGTAGCGAGTGATGTAACCCAGCATACAAAATACCAATTTTGCCATTGGTGGCATCAGCAAAAGCTTGAAGCTACGCTACAAAGAATCTGGGCTCCTGTTAAGCTCAGGTCAGCAACTTTTGGTTTGGCCATTTTCCTGACTTCCCAGAATTTGGCACACCCCAGCTAGTGAGGGGGCCCAAACAGGTACTATGCCTTCTATCCACCAATAGCCTGCCAGTAGTTAAAACTGGCACTGGTAAGATCGGGTGTAAGGACATAACATATAATAAGAAGCAAATTTTGAACTGGAGATCATTTGATTTGCAGAATTTTCAGCTGCAGTAGATCATGATATGGCTTTGGCTTGTTGCTCTGGAACAGTCTCAGTAGCATCTGTCATTGGGGAGGGAAAAAAAAACAATTCTTGTTGCGAACAATAAAATCTTTAGTGGCCAGGAACCAGACAGAGTCACAGAGCAGATTAGTGGAACATTGGTTTTGGCACCAGTCTGCTGCTATAGAAGAGGCCTTTTCTAATTGGAAAGAAAATTGTACAAACAGATTAATGAGATTCTAATAGCAGCCTTTTCTGTACATGACAGTGATCAGATTAAGAATGTTGCCTTGCTATTACCAGTCATGTTATTTCATAACCATGCTCATTCAATCAGAGATACATAATTACAATCTAATTAGGTTCTCAGATAATTCAGAACTGGCTACCAATGCAGGATTTTTTAAAAAAAAAAGCAAAGGAAGGCATCTTTGGAAACACAATTTTAAGACATGCAATGATTATCAGATAAAAGTATTCCTTCAGGCATAGGAGAAGCATGCATGCCTTCCTGTCGTATGATTCCAATTTTAGATACACAATCACTTTGAACTAAATTAAACTCAGATTTGCTTGGAAAATCTAAGTTATTGCACTTAAAATTCTGATGTATTTAATGTACAATTTCATGTGGCGTCTAGGGTTCTGATGTGACACTTATTGTCAAATCAACTTTCTCATCTGAAAGAATCATGAGGTTGACTTCACTATGATCTTCAGTTGAGGAGTCTACCAGAGTAAGAACATTCCCATATATAAAGAAAACCATTGACAGTAGCTACAAACTTAGTGTCGACCTACATAGAAAGATTTGAAGTTGCTGCATGATAATCAGATGCGCAAACCTCTCATTACGCGAATGCAAACATTGAGCTGGAAACAAATATTGGCTGTGAAATTAGGCTTCATTGCACTGCTGCAGCAGACACTAAAGGAGGCAGAACAACTGAGAACGGCTGGCGTTTCGCTCCTGGCTACATATGGGGTTGCCAATGCGGCACCCCCTGTGTGTAGAGAAGTAGCTGGCACACCTCGCGTGCAGCTGGATGAGGGCAACTTGGAAAGATTGTGATTTCAAATTGCCCCTGAAGTTAGTTTGATGCAATTTCTTGCAGAGCTAGGTAATGATCTCTCATAATTACTCCTAGCTGAACATGTATTTAGCTGTCAGAGGCACCTACAATAAGCGCGATTCAGAGTATTTTTAAAAAAGCATTATTTAAGACACCATGTACATGGGATATTTTTGAATTATTTTTTCCTTTGCAATGTTCGTGGAAGTATTGTGTTGTAATCTTGAAAGGGTTTTGGTGTCTTCCTGGAAATTGACGGGGGCCTTTGCGGACACTGACAGGGAGGTCAGAGGAGTTGTTTGCTCCGCCAAGAGAAAGCCTTCTTTGTTGGTGAGGGCTAAAATTGCAGATCACCCTAGGTAGGAGAGGAGCAGGGCTATTAGTTAAAGGCCTGACTCAGCAAATTTTCCAGGAGAATAAAATGTGAGGCTGGATGAACACAGCAGGCTGAGCAGGATCTCAGGAGCACAAAAGCTGACGTTTCGGGCCTAGACCCTTCATCAGAGAGGGGGATGGGGTGAGGGTTCTGGAATAAATAGGGAGAGAGGGGGAGGTGGACCGAAGATGGAGAGAAAAGAAGATAGGTGGAGAGGAGGGTTTAGGTGGGGAGGTAGGGAAGGGGATAGGTCAGTCCAGGGAAGACAGACAGGTCAAGGAGGTGGGATGAGGTTAGTTGGTAGGAGATGGAGGTGCGGCTTGGAGTGGGAGGAAGGGATGGGTGAGAGGAAGAACAGGCTAGGGAGGCAGAGACAGGCTGGACTGGTTTTGGGATGCAGTGGGTGAAGGGGAAGAGCTGGGCTGGTTGTGTGGTGCAGTGGGGGGAGGGGATGAACTGGGCTGGTTTTGGGATGCGGTGGGGGAAGGGGAGATTTTGAAACTGGTGAAGTCCACATTGATACCATTGGGCTGCAGGGTTCCCAAGTGGAATATGAGTTGCTGTTCCTGCAACCTTCAGGTGGCATCATTGTGGCACTGCAGGAGGCCCATGATGGACATGTCATCTGGGGAATGGGAGGGGGAGTTGAAATGGTTCGCGAGTGGGAGGTGCAGTTGTTTATTGCGAACCGAGCGGAGGTGTTCTGTAAAGCGGTCCTCAAGCCTCCGCTTGGTTTCCCCAATGTAGTTCGTCCCCTCCCCCCACTGCACCACACAACCAGCCCAGCTCTTCCCCTCCACCCACTGCATCCCAAAACCAGTCCAGCCTGTCTCTACCTCCCTAACCTGTTCTTCCTCTCACCCATCCCTTCCTCCCACCCCAAGCCACACCTCCATTTCCTACCTACTAACCTCCATCCCACCACCTTGACCTGTCCGTCTTCCCTGGACTGACCTATCCCCTCCCTACCTCCCCACCTATACTCTCCTCTCCACCTATCTTCCTTTCTCTCCAAATTCGGTCCGCCTACCCCTCTCTCCCTATTTATTCCAGAAACCTCACTCCATCCCCCTCTCTGATGAAGGGTCTAGGTCTGAAACGTCGGCTTTTGTGCTCCTGAGATGCTGCTGGGCCTGCTGTTTTCATCCAGCCTCACATTTTATTCTCTTGGATTCTCCAGCATCTGCAGTTCCCATTATCACTGATAGAAATTTCTCCAGGAAGTAGTTACACCCAACCCGGGTGACAGTGGTCTTGTACAGCAGGAAGGGAGACTTCATGTGATCGATGGGACTCATGTAAATGGAGAGAGACACCTGAGTCACTCCATTGATGTGCAGTTGATATGCGTGACCGTGTATAGAAGGTTTTATCAGTGAATGGCAGGAACCAAGATGTGCTCACCCTGAGGCAGTCAGCCACACTCACCATCTTTGAACCCTTGCAATGAACCAGGATATTGATGATAATGGTATCCACTCTACACATGGCTCATGACTCCTCCTGATTATCCAACCACTTAAGGAGGGTAGAGGCATGCATGCTACAAGAAATATCATGTTTCGTGCGTGCTACAAGAAATCATCGACACGCTGGAAACAACGGTTTCACTGCCTGGACAGTTCCAGGGGCGTTCCACAGTCCTGACCATAGTATGTGTCGAAGCAAGTGGTCACTTGTTCCATCCTCCATAACCTTACCCTCATTAGGCCCTTATCCCTAGCTTTCGCAGGCCTCCTTGGGAGCAGAGTGAGTGAGGAGACTTCAGTATTCCTTCATTCTGGGTGGGCTTTCAGTGAGCAGCCACTGAGACCAGAGCGCCCCTAATGTTTCATCCTATTACTGCCATTTTGGCAACACTCCCCACCTTTCAATCCTTCTGCTCCACACATTCTCTGCATCCTTTTAGTCAAAATCCTGAAATAAAAGCTCCCAAAGAAATCTTTTCAATAAGCATTAGCCAACACCATATTTAACATAATAAAATGTGAGGCTGGATGAACACAGCAGGCCAAGCAGCATCTCAGGAGCACAAAAGCTGACGTTTTGGGCCTAGACCCTTCATCAGAGATGGGGATGGGGAGAGGGAACTGGAATAAATAGGGAGAGAGGGGGAGGCGGACCGAAGATGGAGAGTAAAGAAGATAGGTGGAGAGAGTATAGGTGGGGAGGTAGGGAGGGGATAGGTCAGTCCAGAGAAGACGGACAGGTCAAGGAGGTGGGATGAGGTTAGTCGGTAGCTGGGGGTGCGGCTTGGAGTGGGAGGAAGGGATGGGTGAGAGGAAGAACTGGTTAGGGAGGCAGAGACAGGTTGGACTGGTTTTGGGATGCAGTGGGTGGGGGGGAAGAGCTGGGCTGGTTGTGTGGTGCAGTGGGGGGAGGGGACAAACTGGGCTGGTTTAGGGATGCAGTAGGGGAAGGGGAGATTTTGAAACTGGTGAAGTCCACATTGATACCATATGGCTGCAGGGTTCCCAGGCGGAATATGAGTTGCTGTTCCTGCAACCTTCGGGTGGCATCATTGTGGCAGTGCAGGAGGCCCATGATGGACATGTCATCTAGAGAATGGGAGGGGGAGTGGAAATGGTTTGCGACTGGGAGGTGCAGTTGTTTGTTGCGAACTGAGCGGAGGTGTTCTGTTTCAAAATCTCCCCTTCCCCTACTGCATCCCTAAACCAGCCCAGTTCGTCCCCTCCCCCCACTGCACCACACAACCAGCCCAGCTCTTCCCCCCACCCACTGCATCCCAAAACCAGTCCAACCTGTCTCTGTCTCCCTAACCGGTTCATCCTCTCACCCATCCCTTCCTCCCACCCCAAGCCGCACCCCCAGCTACCTACTAACCTCATCCCACCTCCTTGACCTGTCCGTCTTCCCTGGACTGACCTATCCCCTCCCTACCTCCCCACCTATACTCTCTCCACCTATCTTCTTTACTCTCCATCTTCGGTCCGCCTCCCCCTCTCTCCCTATTTATTCCAGTTCCCTCTCCCCATCTCCCTCTCTGATGAAGGGTCTAGGCCCGAAGCGTCAGCTTTTGTGCTCCTGAGATGCTGCTTGGCCTGCTGTGTTCATCCAGCTCCACATTTTGTTATCTTGGATTCTCCAGCATCTGCAGTTCCCATTATCTCTGATACCATATTTAACATCATGGGCAAAAGAGGATAGAGCACCTTACTTCCTGCCTTCCACATCCCTTTGCCAGCATGCACCAATGTAATGGTACCTTGGCATAGCTGATGAAATGCTGCTGACTCTCACTGAGTTGGTGGGAAGTTGAGTGGGAAGAGAGCAGGGGGTGGTACAGATGACTACAGATGGCCTTGCAAGATGATCTGAAGCAGCTGTGGGCTTGAGGGCCTGGCTCCAGACGGCTCTGTAACTTGGCATGAACTGAAGTACTCTGGGCTGGCTGGCTGAGAGATCAACAAGGAGGGCACTAGTGGAGTGGCAGACTTGAGTTTGTGTACCATGGAGTGACTAGCACACCATGGGGGTGGCATTACAGTAATCCTAGTGTTCTGTTTGGAGAGTAAATTGCTAGACTGCTGTACGAGCCTGCATACTCCACTGACGATTGAGATCCGCTGAAATTGAGGCAGTGATCTCAGTCTGTGTGGCAGGAAGTAAGGATTTGATGAACCCAGTCTAAGCTCCCAGCCAACACTGTGTCTTTGGACTTCCATCAGCTATTATTTGAATGTTATTCCATCTCAGTCCTCATCTGAGTTCCACCCACCCACGATGGCAGAACCAATCCACAACCTCTCCCTCTGGTGACCAATCAAGGTGTCCATTCCTTGCTGGTCTGGCTGCTCTCCACTTGCATGTGGTGACTCCTCAGATTCAGACCCTGACTCTGTATACCTTTAGCACTGGCTGGTGGCTGCTACTGTCAGAGTAACCAGCAATGGTTTTCATGAGCAATCTCACCCTCTCCCATGAGGCTGTGTGGCTGGCTAGTTTCAGGTTACCTAAGAACAGAATCGCAGGGATTGTGTCAGGGTCAAGCAGGTCTGGTCGAAGGGAAGAAGCAGCGAGAAGCTGGTTTGAGACCGACAACATTGGAAGGTTGGGACAGTGGGGTGAATAACGTAAAATGTTAGGTTTCGATGCTGAATGTTAGAGATTGTTGCTAAAGATTGACAGAGTGTGGTGCACTGAGCAGAATCAGAAGTTAGTGCAATGAAAGGCTGACAAAAGATGCGGGAGCAGATATAAACCATTTGGTCCATTGAGTCTGTTACACCATTTGTGAGATCATGGCTTATTTCACGGTCCTCAAACTGAATTTCCTGCTTTTTCCTCATAACCCACAATTCCCTTATGGATTAAATGTCTATCTTGGATTTGAATATTCTTAACGATAAAGCCTCAACAGCCCTCTATGGTAAAGCATTTCATAGATTCACTACCCTCTGTGAGAAGAAATTCTTCATCTCTGCCTTAAATGGGTCGCCCCTTATTCTGAGATGAGGGCGTCTGGCCCTGGACTTTCCACAAAGGGAAACGACCTTTTCACATCCACACCGTCAAGCTCCCTCGAATCTGATTTGACTGAATAAGGTTTCCTTTCATTCTCTAAACTTCATTGAGTACAGGGTTGACCAACTCAAATTCTCCTCATAGGAAAATCCCTCCATTCCTGGGATTAACCTAGTGAATCTTTTCTGAACTGCCTCCAATGCCAATATGTCATCTTTTGGATAAGAGGGCTGAAACGGTACAGAAGTACTTTAGGTGCGGTCTGATTTCCAAAGTTTTAGCAACACTTCTCTGTTTTTACATTTCATTCCCATTGAAATAAGGACCAATATTCCATTTGTTTTATGACTGGCTGAACTTAGCTGCCAACTTCCTGTGATTCATTCCTGCACTGCCCCTTGCTGGGTTCTCGGATTTGACACCAATGCCCACACTCCTGTCAGCCAATGTACCAGGTCTTTTCCCAGGACCACCATAGAAATGCTACTTCTGATTGGTTGCTTGACTTTATTGTCACATGTACCAAAATGCAGTGAAAAGCTTTGCTTCCAAGTGGTATTGGCAGATCACAGCGAGCAAAGGTTGTACAGATCAAAAAGACTTAGAGATGATATTACTTGAGGCTAAAGTCCATCCAACAGTTTGATAATGGCTGGGAAGAAGCTGTTCCTGAACCTGCTGCTGCATGTGTTCAGGCTCTGTGTCTTCTGCCTGATGGAAGAGGTTGCAGGAGATCATTACCAGAGTGCAATGGGACTTTGATGATGTTGGCCAGCTTTCCACAACAGCGAGCCATGTAAGTAGAGTCCATGGATGAAGGTTGGTTTCTGTGATGGTCTGGGTTGTGCAAACCACCCTCTGTAGTTTCTCATGGTCCTGGGCAGAACAGTAGCCTTACCAGGCCATTTTGAACCCAGACAGTATGCTTTCAATAGTGCATCTGTAGAAGTTGGTGAGCGACCCTATGAACATGCTAAATTACCTGAGCCGCCTGAGGAAGAAAAGGCGTTGTTGTACTTTCTTGACTATCGCATCCATGTAGGAAGTCCAGGACAGGTCATCAATTATTGTCACTCCAAGGAATTTGATGCTCTACCAACCTCAGTTCCATTAATGTAGATGGGGGCATGTTCTTCTCCTCCTTTCTGAAGTCAATGATCAGTTCTTTGGTTTTGCTGATGTTGAGAGACAGATTGTTTTTATTGTACCATGTCAACAAGCCCTCTATCTACCTTCTGTAGTCTGACTCATCATTGTTAGATATCTGCCCCACTACAGTGGTATCATCAGCGAACTTGTGGATGGCGCTTGTTCGGAATTTGGCAACACAGTTGTGGGTGTACAGGGAGTACAGTAGGGGCTGAGGACACATCCTTGAGGAGGGTGGAGGGGGTCTCTAGTGTTTAGTGCTATTGTGGAGGAGGTGCAGTTACCTGTCCTCACTGATTGCAGTCTGTGGTTCAGAAAGCTGAGGATCCAGTTGTAAACAGCAGAGCTGAGACCAAGGTCATGCAGTTTTGAAACCAGTCTGGAGGGGAGAATGGTGTTGAAGGTGGCGCTGTGGTCAACGACTCTGACGTAGGCATCTGTTGTCTAGATGTTCCAGGGATGAGTACGGGGTGAGGGATATGGCATTCTCTGTGGATCTGTCCAGTGTTCTCTCTGATTTTCCTACTGGCTGCACAATCCTCTGAGTTCCTGTGCAACAGTGATTTCCAGAACTGAAAGTCAATCAATGCCAATCACTGTGAGCACAGCAGAACATTGGAGTGCCTACACTCGCACAGTCAGAGAGAACATTGCTTCTCCATCTCTTTCAATGTTGCTGTAGTGATTTTAATGAGGTCAGCCTGGTGGACCTCATAGAATATGAGTTCCCTGATTGTGGCTGTTAATCTGGTCCTGTCAGGGAGCCCTGGGTGACAGTTACAAACAGGAGTGTCAGAGTTTCTGTTCACTCTGAGAGTTGGCTCTAAAGGAGCTGGATCAGTGTCAAGGGCTTTCCACGTGTAAACAAAGGGTGACTTGGTGACAGTATACCAGCCTCTTTGGAGTTACTTTAGCTGTATCAGCAAATTCCTGTGAGCTCCTGCTCTCGGGCATGTCTTTATTTGAGGTGCTCTCGCCACGGTTAATTCCTTTACGGTCAGCAACAGTTTCTGTATGAGTGCCTGTTTCATTTTAAGTAATGCAAACTAGCTGCAATTACTACCAACCTCAAGTGCTGTTGGGGCCCTTGTCAAAGATGCAACCAATTCTCAATAACAATTTTACTTACTGTCTGCACAATGCAGGTATCACTCATATAACCCTTGGCCCCAAGAATGGCCCTAATCCAATTTTTTCCCTTTTGTCTTTCCCAGTACTAATCTATATTAAAAAAAGACATATAGTGTGTGGCCAATATATAGAATTGAAGAGATTGTATCCCTGACAACACAGTGTGGAGCTGGATGAACACAGCAGGCCAAGCAGCATCATAGGAGCAGGAAGGGTGACGTTTCAGGTCCAGACCCTTCTTCAGAAGTGGGGAAGGGGAAGGCGGCTCTGAAATAAATAGGGAGAGATGGGAAGGCGGATAGAAGATGGATAGAGGAGAAGATAGGTGGAGAGGAGATAGACCGGTCAAAGAGGCGGGGATGGAGCCAGTAGAGGTGAGAGTAGGTGGGGAGGTAGGGAGGAGGTAGGTCAGTCCAGGGAGCGTGATGAGGTTAGTAGGTAGGAGATTGGGTGGGGCTTGAGGTGGGAGGAGGGAATATGTGGGACAGGTAAGGGATGTGGAGACGAGCTGGGCTGGTTTTGGTATGCAGTGGGGGGAGGAGGGATTTTGAAGTTTGCAAAGTCAATATTGATACCATTGGGCTGCAGGGTTCTCTAGCGGAATATGAGTTGCTGTTCCTGCAATCTTCGGGTGGCATCGCTGTGGCACTGCAGAAGGCCCAGGATGGACATGTCGTCTCAGGAATGGGAGGAGGAGATGAAGTGGTTCACGACTGGGAGGTGCAGTTGTTTATTGCGAACCGAGGGTAGGTGTTTTGCAAAGCGATCCCCAAGCCTCCTGGGGGTGCCACCATGGGCACAGGGGATGCAGTATACCACATTGGCAGATGTGCAGGTGAACATCTACTTGATGTGGAAAGTCTCCTTGGGGCCTGGGATGGGGGTGAGGGAGGAGGTGTAGGGGGCAGGAGTAGGGCTTCCTGCAATTGCAGGGGAAGGTGCCGGGTGTGGTGGAGCTGAAGGGGAGTGTGGAGTGGACCAAGGAGTCACCTAGAGTGGTCCCTCCGGAAAACAGATAAGGGTGGGGAGGGAAAAATGTCTTTGGTGGTGGGGTCGGATTGCAGACTGCAGAAGTGTCGGGGGATGATGCGTTGGATCTGGAGGTTGGTGGGGTGGTACGTGAGGACAAGGGGGATTTGGTTTTGGGGTGGGGTGGTTTGTGAGGATGAGGGGGATTCTGTAGTGGGGTGATACGTGAGGATGAGGGGGATTCTGTGGTGGGGTGGGGTGGTTTGTGAGGACGAGGGGGATTCTGTAGTGGGGTGGTACGTGAGGACGAGGGGGATTGCCCCAAGAATGGGCCTAATCCAATGCCTGCCTGTTTACTTCCTCCCTCCTAATTATCTTCCTTCCTCCAAGAAATGCAAGTGAGCTGCAGCCCGTACCAACCTCAAGTGCTGTTGGGTCCCTTGTCAAAGATGTAGCCAATTGGCAATACCAATGAACAATCATTTATAATATTACTGCAGTACGGAATTGGACAGATGTATAATTAATTATTTAATTAAACCACAAGTAAATTTGTGATGATCAAAGTTACTTAATTTTACATGCCAAAAAGGCAATTCTTTGCTGTTTAACAATAAATTATCATTAGTTTTCTAATTTGGGACTCACTAACTTGGGGCTAACAATCCGAGGCCTCAAACACTCTCAGGTGAAGCAGGAATTTACTTCCGCATCACTCAATCTAGTCTACTGTATTCACTGCTCATAATGTGGTCTTCTCTACATTGGGGGGATGAAATGCAGACTGGGCAACTGCTTAGGAGAACACCTATTTTTACCCACAAAAGCTTCTAGTTGCCTAACACTTCACACAGCATCAGGTTCCTTGGCCAATATCTCTGTCTCAGGCTTGCTGCAGTACTCCAGCAAAGCTCAGCACAAGCTGGGAGGACAGTGTCTGGCTTTCTGCCTGGGGACCCTTCACGGAGGTCCTATTGAACCTTCAGGATTTAATATCAAGCTGAATAACTTTAGGGTCTGAGCATCTTTTCCCTGTCTTTATCCCTACTCCCACACATGAGGCTTTGTCATCATAAATGCAAGGAGATTATCTTGCACTTACACAAGCCACTAGTTAGAAAGTGTGCAGGTCTGGGTGCCATCTTCCAGGAAGCGTTTGAAAGCAGAGAAAGTGAGAAGTGAGAGTGAGAGTGTGGAAGACATTTATAAGAATGGTTCAAGGGATAGGACAATTCAGTTGTAAGGATAGATTGGAGAAGTTGTGACTGTTTTTTGTAATGAAGAGAACGTTCAGAAGAGATTCAGCAGAAATTTTCAATATCATGGCATGTCCAGGCACAGTATAGAGGGACAAACCGCTCCCACTCATAAAAGGATTGAGAGCTGGGGCCGCAGATTGCAGGTGCTTTGCAAAAGGAAGAAATACAAGGATAGAAAAATCATTTCCTCACAGCAAGTGGGTTGGTTAAGGGATGCACCACTTGGAAGTTTGGTGGATGCAGGTTCAGTGTGGGAGCATTCAAGAGAGCATTGTATGATTACTTACATTGAAACAATGTTCAGCAAAAAAGCAAGGAGATTACCAAGGAGTCAAAATGATTAGAGAGCAGTGTGGATAATGATGGGTGGATGGACTTCTTCACGTTCACAATTTTGTAATTGCATGATTTAGTAATTTTTCTCTTAAAATGCAACCTTTGCAGAAAAGTTGCTTAATGGAATTCCCTGCTACTAGAGAATATTTTAAGAAATTCCCCCAATACTTGTATAAACAGGATTTGATGAGTCTGCTCTCCAATGATTTCTTCAGTCAGTCTTCAAAGAATATGTAGACTTGATTATTAACATAAATTTGAAACCAAACTCATTAACTCTCTAATTCATAATGAATAACCATCTATTCAAAACTAAATTGGTGGTATCACCATTCAACCAAGATAATGGGAACAATGTGGGCATGGGTGAGTCAATTGGGAAAATAGGATGAGAGTGTCAGAAACAAAATTCTTGACATTGAGAAAAAAGATCCGATTATCTACCTAAGTTTTGCATAGCAAGATGAGAAACTCACTAATGAATGGTAGGAGGCTGATTTGCATCCATTTACATACATTCATGCATCATTATTACTTAATCTTACCTGATTGATATGCAGTTTCTCATTCTCCCATCTGCCAGACAGAAACTAAGTAGTGACAACTCCTGGTGTGAAAGTCAGAGCGGGTACCTTGTGACTTCAACTTGATATTTCTTCCTCCAACTTGGATAGCAGTCTCCAACATCACAGGGCGCACTCTATAGACAGTGAATTCCCACAGACACCCTTATCCATGGGCATTGGCATCTGACACTTAGACTCAGAGAATATCTCCACATCTCTGATTCATTCCATTACACTTCTGCACTTCGCCATGTTACACTTTTGATGGTTTGTAATGCTACTGCCTGAACACTTTGTGTGCTGGGATAGACACCAAACTCGTGGTTTCAACTAGGGTGTATCTCCGAGATCTTAGTTTGTGCTCTTAGTGCTCACTTACTTTGCATTTATTTGGAAGCTCACAGCATCTCTGCCTTGCCTTGCTTCATCATGCCTTTTTACACTTTGTTCCCTCAGCCAAAGCTTAAAGGCTCACAGTTCTTCTTCCTGGTCTTCCTGTTCAGCACAGACACAAAGTCAGGCAGTTTGTTCTGTTTACCAGCAGGATCAGTCAAGTGGGTGGACATACTAGTGTATAGCACGATGCTACATCAATGTCATACCTGCATCATATGCAGCAGGGTACACAGTAAACATACTGCATGTGCTTCAAGCAAATGATCATATCTCAAGACCTATGGAGAGTAGTCCTCAGTCAAGACAAAGGAGACAGACTTCATTTACAGGTCCCAGCACTGCAGGTCAAGGGCAATGCCCAATATCAGTCTAGGGGCTTGGACATGGTCAGTCATCTGCTTGGGGCATCCATGGTCGGGTGCTCTGTGTCACTACGGTCTAAGGACTGGCAAGTTCATGGTATGCACTGCAGGTCTAATCCAACCTGTCTGGGCAGTCACTGTAAGTCATTCAGGGAGCTGACTGAGGTCAGTCAGGATCCTGTCACCCATCAGCTGGAGCTGTCTGTCCAAATTGGACTGGGCAGATGGTCAGTCCTAGGGCTCAGCACAATGAAAGTCGAGCAGCGAGGAGGTTATGAGAGGCCACAGCAGCGTTGGGGAAAGTTGGGAAAATCATTTCAGGATTCGACTTTGCAAACTGGAATGCAGAGGTGATGATCATTGTGAGGGAGCAAACTCAACATATAAGGCAGAGAGAGATGATGGTGCTTTACAGGACATGGGGCATCGTGGGAGGGTGTGTCTTTAACAGGCACTACCATTCTGGCCATGATGGCGGGGAGGGAGTCTGTGCCTCATGATAGTTGGCAGAGCTATGTTGTAAGGCTCGGACTTGGGGGTAATGTTGGAAGATGAAATTGTAATTCAGAGATGTGTGTGACTCTATGGAAGCTTAGTACTGATCGGACCTTAAATGGAGTGCAAGGAAGAAAAGAACATGTATTTTCTGGGCTGGGGGATCATGATTACCAGGCTGAGCCTGTAACTCACTATTCATATATGGAGCAAATGCGAGGTTTTGCACTTTGGAAAAAAGAATACAGGCATGGACTATTTTCTAAACGGTGAGAAAATTCGTAAAGCAGAAGTACAAAGGGATCTGGGAGTGTTGGTCCAGGATTCTCTAAAAGTTAACTTGCAGGTAGAGTCTGTGATTAAGAAAGCGAATGTAATGTTGTCTTTTATCTCAAGAAGGTTGGAATATAAAAGCAGCGATGTGCTTCTGAGGCTTTATAAAGCTCTAGTTAGGCCCCATTTAGAATACTGTGTCCAATTTTGGGCCCCACACCTTAGGAAGGACATACTAGCCCTGGAGTGTGTCTAGCGGAGATTCACACGGATGATCCCTGGAATGGTAGGTTTAATGTATGATGAATGGCTAAGGATCCTAGGATTGTACTCATTAGAGTTTAGAAGGTTATAGACAATAGACAATAGGTGCTGGAGTAGGTCATTCGGCCCTTCGAGCCAGCACCACCATTCATTATGATCATGGCTGATCATCCACAATCAGTATCCTGTTCCTGCCTTATCCCCATAACCCTTGATTCCACTATCTTTAAGAGCTCTGTCTATCTCTTTCTTGAAAGCATCCAGGGATTGGCCTCCACTGTCTTCTGGGTTGAGGGGAGATCTAATAGAAACTTACAAGATAATGTATGGCTTAGAAAGGGTGGATGCTGGGAAGTTGTTTCCGTTAGGCGGGGAGACTAGGACCCGTGGGCACAGCCTTAAAATTAGAGGGGGTAAATTTAAAACTGAAATGAGACGACATTTCTTCAGCCAGAGAGTGGTGGGCTAATGGAATTCATTGCCACGGAGTGCAGTGGAGGCCGGGATGTTAGATGCCTTCAAGGCAGAGATTGACAAATTCTTGATCTCAGAAGGAATCAAGGGCTACAGGGGGAGTGCAGGGAAGTGGAGTTGAAATGCCCATCAGCCATGATTTAAATGGCAGACTGACTTGATGGGCTGAATGGCCTTACTTCCACTCCTATGTCTTATTGTCTTATACATGCATGACCTGTGTTGCCTTTTAGCTTTATCAGTATCATAAATGCACCGTGGAAATGAAAATAGCCACCTGGTGTGGGTAGATTTAGTGTTTTTTTCAGTCTAGGTACATGGGCCATACTCCTGAGTGACATGAGGCCCCTGAGGGTGCAAATACATTGACTGGGCACTTACATAGAAAAGATCTGTAATCATAGCATCCTGTGTGTAAACTGCAGGCAGAATTCAACTGTGTGGGACACAAGTCCTGGTCACAAGCAATCTTGACACTGTCACTGATCATTACAAATTAAAGATAACCAAAGCTTTTCCCCCAGGGTTAGGGGGGTCCAAAGCTAGGGGAAGGGGGGGTCCAAAACTAGGGGAATAGGCTTCAGGAAAGATCTAAAAGGGGTCAAAGAGACAAGCTTTTGACATAGAGGGTGGTGCACGTATGGAATGAGCTGTCAGAGGAAGTGGTGGAGGCCGGTACAGTTACAATATTTAAAAAGATGGATACATGAATAGGAAGGGTTTAGAGGGATCTGGACAAAATGCTGGCAAATGGGACTAGATTAATTTAGGATATCTGGTTGGCAGAGTCAAGTTGGACTGAAGAATCTGTTTCTGTGCTGTACATCTCTATGACTGTAAGATAGTCATCTCTGAGAAGCAGAAGTGATCACAGGCAACTACACAAGTGTCACCAATAGGCCACAATTTGCAAAGACAATCCAAGATCCCCCAGGCTGCACAAGGGCATGGGGCTGATATCCTCTCACCTTCAATGGTAAGTAATAAGCAGTGTGATCTTTTGTGCAGTGCTGCCTTTCTTGGTTGATGTGGAGGCTGAGGGGAGCAGGGACATGTTATCAGTAATCAAAGGGTGCTTACAAATTCCTTTTGTATTTCTTGACATTGCTGGTGCTATATTCATCCAAGGTCCGAGAAGGTCCACATAGAGACATTCTATGACTCTCCTTGTCAGTGTCCTCCTTCTACCACTGTATAGGTGAGTATTCTGAACTATCATTTGTGATTGCTAATTGTTCACCTCTGTAGGAACTTGTTCTGTTTCTTATATTCTCCACAACAGTTCATTAGAAGTGTGACCAATATACGCAGCCACTGTTGCTAAGGTGCAGCAAAGACACACGAAAAAAGGGACAGCACAGTGGTTCAGTGATTAACACTGCTACCTCACAGCGCCAGGGATCCCAGTTCAATTCCAGCCTCAGATGACCGTCTGTGTGGAGTTTGCAATATTCTCCTGATGTTTGTGTGGCTCCTCTCCAGGGGCTCTGGTTTCCACTCACAGTTCAAAAGTATACAGGTTACGAAGATTGGCTGTGCTAAATTGTCTGTAGTGCCCAGGAATGTGTAGGCTGGGTGGGTTAGCCATGGTAACTGTTGTGTTACGGGGATAGGGTAAAGGTTAGAGTGGGATGCTCTTCGGAGGGTCAATGCAGACTCCATGAGTTAAATGATCTTTCCCTGCACTGTAGGAATTCTGCCAAAAAAGAGGTCCATTAAAACAGAGATGTTGTTGGTGGCAGCCTTCAAATAATTAGGGCTGGGAAGGAGTCCTAAGTTGCTGAAAAGAAATATCTAAAGCTGTGGAGATGTCAGAGAGGAAGACATTCTACATGGGGTTATTGAAGACATGATCTTAAGGAATCCATGTTTAGTGATGATAGTGAGCTGAGTTAATAGCTTACTTCAAGAGAAATAAGAGAGCCTTCTTTAAAGAAAACAGCATCCGGTGAATACAGAGAAGGAAACTGATTACAACTATGAAGCAAGATGCTGTAGCTTGACAACAAGAATGCCCCTTCTTTGAAGCTTGAGTGTATAAAATATTTTATTGCTGGGATAAAAGTGTTGAATCTTTCTTTCTGATATTTGGAAACTGTTCCAAAAGTTCTTGAACAGGGTAATATAGTTTGCGTATGTTTTACTTTGTGTAATAAACCTTTATGTTCTTTTGTTTAAAATATATTGGCAGATCCTTGTGAATAAGTTCAGCAACTGATGGCCACAACAAACTAGGTATGGTTTATGGTTATCAAGCCACATTCCACTCTGGTCTGACATGTCCAGTATAAACATCAACTGGAATCAAAACACAGGGAAACATTGTTTTAACAAATTTATTAGAATTCATTCAGAATGTAATCATTAGAATTGTTGAACCCAAAACACTACATTCAGATTCTCCTTTATGTGGTAGAGATAATAATATCAGCATGGATAAAGAACTAAACAGCTAACAGGAAATGGGGAACAAGGATAAATTAATCATTTCCAGGTTGGCAAACTGTAACCGGTGGAAATGACAAAGGGATCAATGCTGGCACGACAGCTATTTAAAAACTATATTAATGACTTGGATGAAAGGACTGACTATTGTAGCCAAATCTGTAGAAAACAAACATAGAAGGAAAACAAGTTGTGAGGAAAGTGCAACGATTTTGTGAAGTGTACAAATAGGTGAAGTGAGTGGTTAAAAATTTGGCAAATGGGGCACAAAATGGAGAAATGTAGGGTTGGACCACTTTGGCAAGATGAATAGAAAAGCAGAATATTTTATTTGATTGGTGAGAGACCGCTGAAATCTGTAGTATAGAGAGATCTGGATGTCCTTGTAAATGTATATATACATATATGTATATAAATACACACACGAATCATTAAAAAAAGCACGCAGGTAAAGCAAATGATTAGGAAGGCAGATGGAATCATGAGTGCTTTTGCAAGCAAGATAGAGTATAAAAATGGAATAAAATCCTGCTGACAATTGTGCAGTACGTTAGTGAGGCTGCACCTGGACACAGTGTACAGGTTTGAACTCCTTACTTAAGTTTATGTTTGCATTGGAGCTAGCTCAGATAATATTCACTGGGTTGATTCCTAGGAAGGTATCATCTCATGATTAAAGGCAGCGCAGCTTGGGCCTATACTCATTGGAGTTTAGAAGATTGAGTGGTGATCTTGTGAAACATTCAAGGTTTTGAAGGTGGTTGATGGTGTATATGCTGAGAGTGCATTACCCCTTCTGGGATAATCTAAAGAACACATTTTCAAATTAAGTGGGTCAGCCATTCAAGAACGAACTGAGGAGGAATTTCATTTCTCAGGGTTCTCAAACCTATATTTCACCAAAGACATGCACAATTTCATCAGTTGCCTTGGAAAGGTATTGTTCTGCCAAAGTTTTAGGGGGGTCTTTGGGAATGCAACCCAGTGAGTATATTGTCATGATGCTAAATGAATGCACTAGCTACCCTGCTCAGTTTGTATGTAGCTGAAATGCCAATGGCAATTTTCCAGGTGAAGCTCAAAAGATTTTATCGACTTCAAGGAGGAAATGAAGCATACACTCAATGTAGTGCCAAAATTATGACCCCATAACAGATGAAAATAAATGTGAGATTTGCATATCTCTCTAATTATGCAATATTAATTACACAATAGGCTTTTGGTATATTTCAATTATTCCTGATTAAATTGAGTTAAAACCTTCAGAAAGTTCATCTGGAAGTATCTGAATAAATTTCACCAGCATAACATTTCTGTTTTCCTCTTTTTGCTTATTCCCATACAATTACAATTCTAGGTGACTGCGGCATGGATGCAAAATACATGCAATCGTGTGGTGGGGGAAACTTTTCAGGAGTGATATCTGCCATCACTTACAATGCAAGTGGTATGGGTGGTCTATAAAAGACTCTCCTGCTCAAACAGGGAGGCTCTGCACAACTTTCCTGCCCAGGTCCACTGCCAGTCACGAGTGCAAAAGTGGCACAGGTGTTTACACAAGATTAAATTTTATAATTTTATCCACATGTGCATCGTTATTTCTTGTAGCTAACATAGCTAATTGTTGATATTAAATGACTCAGAGGTAACACACAACGATGGTCACGGGGAGTTAGGGATATTTCCTTCATCATTGAAGAACCAATGTTGTGTTTTCTTGTAAACTTGCTTTTTATTGAATGTTCATGTTAGTATCCAATGTTGTTTACACTTACTGAGGCATGGCAAAACTTGCAGGCTCACCATGCCACACTGTAAAGGATATCGTGTGAGAACACTCTGAGTTGGGATAATCAAAATATTGTAGGTGAATTCACAGCTTTCCAATGACTTTGGCAGTTAACACCGTGACCTGGTCACAAGTTTGGTCAGTACCAACAATGTCCTTTAGGCCCTTCATTTTCTCACCTTGAATGACTGACCCCACCTCACACAGAACACAAGGCTCTTCCTACATTATTCCTCCATGCTCCTAACTCCACCCTCTGTCATCCCCTGGAACTTGTTTCTATCCTTCCATGTCTCTGTACCCATCCCACAACGCCCTTCATTACTGTTTTATACCTGAGCCTGTAAGGGCCAAACACCATTTTCCTGTCAGTCTCTCTTACATTGTATGGTTTAACAAGAAAAAAAATCACTCCCCTTACACAACTGCATAAAGTCAACAGGTACGGAACACCTTTATATGATCATGAAGCAGGTGCCACGAGATTATGCTGATTTTACACTGAAGAAAGGACATTATTAACTGTCCTATTTATAATGACATGCCGATGTATTAAAAGTACAAACTTATCACAGGTGAGCATAATGCTCAAATTGCTGCAAGCATGCCACTGACTTTACCTCCGCATCCCAAACCTAACAGTAGGAACTTTACATTGCACCTAATTAACTCACACCACATACCACTTTTCCCACTCTTCTGGATTCCATAAAATGCCCTCAATCACCCATGGTTTCCCTCATAATGGTTACATACCTTTTCTGTGGAACACTTTTAGTGGGAATGGTGGTCTTGAGGACACCATTTGCACCAGTAATGGTAGTTCTTTTCCGGGGGCAAAACAATCAAACAACATTAGACAGAAAAAATGAAAATTTGACTTGCATTTATAAAGTTCCTATTATAATCACCCAATGTCCCAGATGCTTTACACACAATATGACCTACTGGTGAAGGAGTCACTGCTGTGATGCAGGAATCAGAGCAGCCAATTTGCACCCCACAATCTAGCTTTATGATGATGATTGATAGATAAATATTGGCCATGATGCAATGGAAACCTTTCCTCATCAGTTTCAAAATAATGCCATGTGATCTTTTACATTCAAACAGGCAGAACAAGTTTCAATTTAATGTCTCATCTGAAAGACAGTATTTTCCCGTGGTACAGCATACCGTCAATACTACACTGGAGTGTGAGCTTCGACTTTTCTACTCATCCGATTTGAACCCAGACCCGTATGAGTTAGAGGTAACAATGGTACCAACTGATAAGACAAGTGTCCTTAATTTCCAAGATAATAAAATGTGAGGCTGGATGAACACAGCAGGCCAAGCAGCATCTCAGGAGCACAAAAGCTGACGTTTCGGGCCTAGACCCTTCATCAGAGAGGGGGATGGGGAGAGGGAGCTGGAATAAATAGGGAGAGAGGGGGAGGCGGACCGAAGATGGAGAGTAAAGAAGATAGGTGGAGAGAGTATAGGTGGGGAGGTAGGGAGGGGATAAGTCAGTCCAGGGAAGACGGACTGCATCCTAAACCAGCCTAGTTCGTCCCCTCCCCCCACTGCCCCACACAACCAGCCCAGCTCTTCTCCCCCACCCACTGCATCCCAAAACCAGTCCAACCTGTCTCTGCCTCCCTAACCGGTTCTTCCTCTCACCCATCCCTTCCTCCCACACCAAGCCGCACCCCCAGCTACCTACTAACCTCATCCCACCACCTTGACCTGTCCGTCTTCCCTGGACTGACCTATCCCCTCCCTACCTCCCCACCTATACTCTCTCCACCTATCTTCTTTACTCTCCATCTTCGGTCCGCCTCCCCCTCTCTCCCTATTTATTCCAGCTCCCTCTCCCCATCCCCATCTCTGATGAAGGGTCTAGGCCCGAAACGTCAGCTTTTGTGCTCCTGAGATGCTGCTTGGCCTGCTGTGTTCATCCAGCCTCACATTTTATTATCTTGGAATTCTCCAGCATCTGCAGTTCCCATTATCTCTGTCCTTAATTTCCAATTGGTTGTCACAATTTCATGCTGTGGCATTTGCAGAAATCATTGAAGTCCCCAGAGAAATGATACAATTAGCCATTGTCAGCTGTTTATACTGTTTCTTCAAAGTTAATGTTGATCTCTCACTAGACTTATACCAGGAGATTGGGAGAATGACCCAAGAAATATAGGGACACTGCACAAAACATGAATGGAATGCCTGGGGGCATTCTGAAGAAGGTTCTAGGCCCGAAACTTCAGCCTTCATGCTCCTCTGATGCTGCTTGGCCTGCTGTGTTCATCCAGCTCCACACCTTGTTATCATGGAATGCCTAGCTTTGAGTTGTCCATGTAGAAAATATGTTGTTAGCATCTCATAGGTTCTGTACCATTTGAGATGATCATCTGATTGTGTAAAAAACTTGCACTTATTTTCCTATTATCTTGAAAGTAATAAACTTAAAAATAAAGGATAAAACATTAGAATCAATCTAATGAGAAATTTTTTTTCAAGGCAAGTAATCCAAAAGGAACTGTTTAGGTCAAATCAACATATATGTTCTGTTTTTCTCCTGCACCGATTATTGCAAGAATATATTGAAAATGAAAGCAAATATTTCTGATTCTTTCCATGTCAGGAAAGCTGCTATCAAATAGGCTGATGTAGAAATTATGTCAATAGGAGTCTAATTTGGTCTGATGAATGGATGACACAACTGGTAATTTGGCGAAACAGCTAACTCTTGGGAGCCAATTAACATGGGCCACAGCATAAAACCTAAAGATAAACCTTTCTGTTTTACAAATGAAGGCTAGCGTCTCTGTATAAAACACAAGAAAACAGCAGACATATTAATCCAAAATGCTGATCTTTACTCAAAATCAAGCTTGGCCTTAATTGAAACTTCATCTGTATTTCATCACTTATTGAGCACAAGAAAACCGATAGACAGACTCGAGCTAAATGAGAAAAGAAATGATTATTTTCTTGATTTTTAAAATCTGCCTTCCACTCCCATTTTTTCCACGGCTGCCTTTTCGATTGCTCGATGAATGGTGCACACTTCTTCCTGGGTTAATGTTCGTTCCATGTGGCGGTATGTAACCCTGTAGCAATGGCTGATCTTTTTTGTCCTGGACAGAGAAAATCAGCATCAGTCATCAGCAGCAAATGCAAGCTGTACATACTTCACCAGCCAAATACTTAAACATATAAAAACAGGGGTTTATTTTGTTTCTAGTGCAGTCATGTGAATTCTGCACAAGTTTGCTACAAACTAATTAGTTACTCCATTTATCTACTTCATTCACTGGTTCACTGCGAGTGTGGAGTTGCCAAGTAAACAGTTTTTAAGAGTTTAGCTTTACAAAGGCCGATTTATTATCCATCCATACTTGTTCTGCAAATCTGTGCCCTATTTTTAGCAAAACTGTTAATGCATTTGAGTCAAAATTCTGTATGCATTATTTGAACAATTTCTTAACCTATTTTAGCACTAAGAATTTTCAACTACTCAAATCAAAGATCAAGCAGTCCTTATGAGATCAACACCTTTTAAGTTAACTATGATTTATTCTAGGTTCAAAACATTGTATGCTGAATGCTGGAAATTTAAATTGTTTTAAGTATTTTCTTTTTACTCCCGAATACTGAAAGAGGTTACTTCTATACACCATTGTAGTTTCTCATAGGCCTGACTGTATCTCACCTAACAAGCTATTCTTCATGCATGAACCAGAAAAATAGCACTAGCAATTTATTTAACCATAGCCGCATCATAGCTGAACTAGATTCTATCATCACTTGACATTGTCCAACATGGGTTAGACATTTTCAAAATCAACCTTTTCAGGCATTGTAATGTGTGCCAGGGGAATAGAGGGACTTGAACCCTGAACTTTTGAGCCAGACAATGTGACACTACTACTGTGCCACAACAGCCTTCCAAAAATAGTTACTGCAGTCGTACAGCAATCTACACGTAATAAAAACAAAAGCTTGCAGAGTGCTGGAAATCTGAAATAAAAACAAAACGAAGCGCTGGAGTAATTCAGCAGGTCTGGCAGCATCTGTGGAGACAGAAATAGAGAAGTAGAAAAAAAGAGAGTCATATAGGACTCAAAATATTAACTGCTTCCTTCTCCAAAGATGCTGTCAGACCTCCAGAGTTTCTCCAACAATCTACCTTTATTCAGCTAGCTACTAAACAGAAAAAGTGCAGGTTAATCTTCATACTTTCCTTGACCTTTGAGGCTAATTATAGAGGCAACACTGCTGCTTTTGCTGAGGACATCTAATCCTAATGCCAAATGTTTGAGTGCTGCAAACCTCTAATAGTGCTCATCAATCCTCCAACTCTAGGAAAGGGATTCATTTATGCCAAAATTAATAAATAGCAAGTCACAATTGGTTATTGCAGTGGTTCAAAGGGGCGACTAGGACAATAAATATTACCTTACGAGTATCACCCATATCCCAAAATTAATTGAAAAGGAAGCTGCACAGGTGACTGTGAAGCCTCCTTTTAAATACAAATTGAGTTTAATTTGATTAGGATCTGAACCCATTAGACACAACTTGCTCCTCTGGTACATCATCACAAACGCACAATTAAGCCCAAACCTTCTGGACATGGATAACTCATTTACCCATGGTCATTAAGGGATCATAACATATGCATAGTTGGGCACTACTGACACCACACAATCTGGCATTACATGAGATCAAGAAAAAGATCTACGAATACTAACTTCATTAGACTATCAGGCATCTGACTGCACCCTGTCAGCACACAAATAAGAGACAGGACTAATGTACTTTTAAATTCATCATTGTTCAGCAATTCAAGATAAATCTAGAATGTACTACTGCTTTTGATATACTGCACTAATAAGTGGAGTAAACACTGTGGATTAACTACAGTTAAGTAGTCACTACATGCTCTTCATGGTAGAGAGGAGTAATTTGTACAACTGTGCTTAAATGGATGTACAAAGGTTTGAACACCAGTTCCAGTTTTTGATGGCATTAACTTTTTAAATGGGATTTATTTTAATGAGATTTTTATACAGTTGTTGAGTAGAGTGTTTATATTTCCTTTCACAGTGTGATTTAGTATTAGAACATACAGTTACAACATTTAAAAGACATTTGGATACGTACATGAATAAAAAATATGTTTGGAAGGATATGGGCCAAGCACAGGCAGGTGGGACTAGTTTAGTTTGGGATTATTATTGGCATGGACTGGTTAGTCCGAAGGGTTTGTTCCTGTGCTGTATGACTCTATAACACAGTGTCACAGAATAAGAAAGACGAATTTGATCTATCATATGTAGTTTCATTCACAATTCTCGTACTAAGGAAGTCAATCAGCCAGATTTAAATCCCATGTGCTTGGAGAAATGGGGTGAGTTTGGGTCAGGCACAATAAAAAATGGAGAGTAAAATCAGATGGGTTTTAAAATGGATATTCAAATCAAATTCAACACATTCCTATCAGATAGGTGAGATTCAAACTGAGGCCTATACATTTTATTATCTTGGCATGAATCCAGGCATCATTTCAAATTTTAGATGGAGCCAGCTGCTTTCTCAAGTTGGAGAAAATATGCCTTATGGCCTGGTAAACGAAAGAGTGTTTCAAAGACATCATTCCAAAAAAGCATTTCCTTATGCTTACCAGGTTAGATGTTATTCAGATCAATTTAGTCAGTTCAATTTCTCAGCTCAATATGTGCTGGCAGGTTCAGAGTTGACTTTGGATATTAAAGTTAGGGTGCAGAAGTATTTGCGTAGATGAACCATGTATTTAATATGGAAATGGATGACCATCTAGTGTAGTCACAGAATCCCGACAGTGCAGAAGCAGGCTATTTGGTTCTTGGAGTCCACACCGAATCTCTGAACAGCATCTCATTCAGACCCAGCCCCCTACCTATCCCTTTAACCCTGCATTTTCCATGGCTATTCCACCTCGCCTGCACATCCCTATGCACCATGGGCAGTTTAGCATTGTCAATCTACCTAACCTACACTGCTTTGGACTGTGGGAGGTTAACCCATGCAGACACAGGGAGAATGTGGAAACTCCACACCGACAGTTGCCAGAAGGTGGGATCAAACCTGGGTCCCTGGTGCTGAGAGGCAGCAGTGCTAACCACTGAGCCACTCAGTTATAGCGATACATTATGCCAATATTCTTTGATTTGGTACTGCTAATGGGTACACCTACCACCATAGAATTGACACAAGTCTATACTGTTATGTTAGAAGCAGCACTGCATAAATACTCTCCAGGGTGTAAAAACCCAAACATAACATCCATTCAGTTGCCAATTTAATTATACCAAACTGGAAGCAAGACAATAAGACGTAGGTGCAGAATTAGGCCATTCAGCCTACTGAGTGTGCTCCATCATTTGATCATGGCTGATATGTTTCTCAACTCCATTCTCCTGCTCTCTCCTCATAACCTTTGATCCCTTTACTAATCAAGAATCTATCTATCTATCTATCTCAGTCTTAAAGACACTCAATGACTTGGCCTTCTCAGCTTTCTAAGGCACTGAGACATGGGGCCCAAAACTGCTCCCAGCGTTACAAATGTGGTTTGACCAGAGACTTTTACCGGCTCTGTAATAGATTGGTCATAGATTCACACAGTGCAGAAAAGGCCCTTTGGCCCATTGAGTCTGCACCATCACAACTGCTATGAGAAGTGTTTAATCCCCATTTCCTGCACTTCACCCATATTCATGAATGAGAAGATATGAATGTTAAGATTGAAGTGCTCATCCAAATATTTTTTAAAGGTTGCAAGTTTTCCAGCCTCCATTACCTTCTCAGGCAGTACATTCCAGATGCTCACCATCCACTGAGTGAAAGTTTCTTTTCCCCCAAATCTGCTCTGAATGTCCTGCCCCTTTTCCTAAAACTATGCCCTGTCATGACTGAACCCTCAACTAAGGGGAACAGCTACTCTATTCACCCTGTCCACACCCCTCATAACCTTATACACCTCAATCATGTCCCCACTCAGTCCTTTCTGCTCTAAAGAAAACAATCCAAACCTATCTGTTCTCTTCTTATAGCTCAATTTCTCCATTCCAGGCAACATCCTGGTAAACCTCCTCTGGACCCACTCATGTGCTCTAGTTGTGACCTGGCCAATGCTCTGTATAACTTCAATGTTACCTCCTTGCTCTTACACGCTATGCTATGACTGATTAAAGAAAGTGTCCCATATGCCTCTTAACTACCCTACTCACATGCTTTGTTGACTTCAGGAATCTATGAATAATTATCCCAAGATCTCTCTGTTCCTCGAAGCTACCCAGTGTCCTGCCATTCATTAAATACTCGCTCATATTGTTTCTTCTTCCAAAGTGCATCAAATTGCACTTATTAGGATTAAATACCATCTGATCAACCCATCTATATCTTCCTGTAAACTAAAACTTCTTCTTTGCTTTAACAACTCTACCAATCTTGGAGTCATCTGCAAATTTGGTTAACATTTTCCCTACATTTTTATCTGTATCATTTATGGATATAACAAATAAGGGTTCAGCACTGCTTCTTGTCATACACCAGTCTCCAATCAGTCAGCCTTCTACCGTTTCCTGTTGTGTCCGATTACTAAGCTAGTTTCTGATCCATCTTGTTTCAGAGATAGTAGGAACTGCAGATGCTGGAGAATCTGAGGTAACAAGGTGTAGAGCTGGATGAACACAGCAGGCCAAGCAGCATCACAGCAGCAGGAAAGCTGATGCCCCGGGCATAGACCCTTTTTCAGAAAAGCCCAACTGAGGTTTCTCCAGAGGGAGGAGGGTAGCTTCTTCAGGGTAGGCATCCTTATAAGAGTTTTCACAGTGAAGAAGGGGCTAGGCCCAGGGTGTCAGTTTTCCTGGTCCTAAGATGCTGCTTGGCCTGCTTTTCTCATCCAGCTCTGCACCTTGTTAGCGCTTATTTCTGATCCATCTTGCTAAGTTTTCCTCAATTCCACGTGCTTTAATCCTCTCAATCAGTGTCCCATGTGAGACCTTGTCAAAAGCTTTGCTAAAATCCCTTGAAACTACATTAAGTGAACTAATCCCTGCTCTTGTATTCTAGTCCTCTCCAAAGACTGGATGGAGTGGAGGCAATGGGTATAGACAAGGACTGGAGTAATTCATGCTTTGAAGTGCTCCACCAAGAACAGCCAAACGCTTGCACTCTTAACAGCAACAAGTGACGGTATAGGTGAAATGAAGGCTTAGAAACAAGGACATATAAATAATCTTGACAATTATATATTACCCCATTTTTAACCATTAATCGTTTGCATAACTCAGTAGCAGGTGGGACTTAAATCTGTACCTACTGACCCAGAGGTAGGAACACCACCATGGCTCATAAGACTTTTATCTTTGGTTTTTTTTTTAAACTTGTCCAATTAGTTGGTATCAAAATATTGATGAGGCCAATGACATTCTATGATTTTTCAAGAGGAAAATTATATGACTTCAGATACAGGAATGTATGTTGTTAAATATGAAAGTTAAATATTGATATCCTTGGTGTACTGCTTCTGTCATTAGTTTTGGGAAAATTGTATTTCTCACTGAAGTGCCAATGTACTCTAAGTACACTTTTAATCACAGTGTATGTCGAAATTATTGACAATTATTTGCTTTGGAACGAAAAATTAATGATCACAAATGGTGGTCTCATTCCTTCCTAAACGCTTAAACTTGAACAGAATACTTTTTCCCTCATTTCTTTAGTCTTTCTTTCTTATATTAGTCTTTATTTCATTCATTATATTCCCTAATGTACATTGGATTCGCCCACTCTAACTTGCACTTTATTTCCACTCCCTTCTCTGTTAACTTCACTGACCTTCATAGCAAGAGGATTTGAGTTCAGGATTAGGGATGTTTTGCTGCAGTTATACAGGCTCTTGGTGAGTCCACACTTTGAACATCGTGTGTAGTTTTGGTCTCCTAGTCCGAGGAAGGACATTCTTGCTATTGAGGGAGTCCCGTGAACGTTCACCAGACAGATTCCTGGCAAAGTCAGGACTGACATAAGAAGAAAGCCTAGACAAATGGGCTCGTACTCACTTGAATTTACAATAATGAGGGGAGATCTCATAGAATCATATAAAATCCTGATGGGACTGGACAGGCTAAATGCGGGAAGAATGTTTCCGATGTTGGGGATGTCCAGAATTAGAGGTGACAATTTAAGAATAAGGAGTAAATCATTCAGGATTGAGATGAAGAAAAATCTCTTCACTCACAGAGTTGTGAGCTTGTGGAATTCTCTACCACAAAATGCTGTTGGGGCCAGTTTGTTGGATATATTTAAGGGGGAGCTAGACATGGCCCTTGTGGCTAAAGGGATCAAAGGATATGGAGAGAAAGCAGGATTGGGATACTGAGATTGCATGATCAGCCAGGATCATATTGAATGGTGGTGCAGGTTGAAGGGACAATGGCCTACTCCTGCAGCTATTTTCTATGCTTCTGTTTTGTTTTTCAATCTGATTGGTTAGGGAGGTACCTTGTTGGCTGTTCACTTAACCCCCTTTTCTTTGTTTCTCTTGCTGCACCATTACCTGCTTGCCTGCCATGTAAAATGTTTAAAAAACTAAATGCACAAAAGCATGTCTGCCACTAGATGCCTTGTCACAGCAAACTGTGGCCTGATGTATTGACAGTGGGGAGTTTAACTGACTTGTGCAATTATGCACAGCAAGAGCTGTACAGGATCACATAACTGACATTTACATATATAATCCTACCCAGGAAAGAAAAATCACAGAACTACTTTCGTAAAGTTCTTTAAGATATTACCACAAAGTTCAATTTCTGCACCTGTTTAGTGGATCTTAGACATCAATGCAAGGGAGCACTAACAAAAGGTGAATCAGAAACAACATGCTGGATGTTGGAAATGCATCGCAGATCATTCAGATGAAAAAAAAAGAGAAAGTTATCTCAGGAATGCCCCTCCTTGAACATTTCCAGCAGTGTTATTTATACCTTTTATCACAATTAGTCTCTGCTGCAAAACCCACAAAAAGAACTTCCAAACAAGCATAGTGAGAAATAGCAGTTTTATTTCATGTGAGAACTTTAGCTCTAAAATGGACATAAGAAAATAATATAATTCCAAGACAACTGTGTATCTGATCACCAACAAACACTACCATTACAAAAACATTATAAAGTTTTATCTGTTATCTCATAGAATTACCTGTGACACCAATTTGTATTTACTTCAGCCTTTAATACAGAAGCATGCTTTGATTCCCTGGGGATTAATAAACCAAAAGAACCAAATTTGCTGAACGATCCCCAAATGAAGAAATTACTGACAAAATTCCACTTATTGCACCTTTTAATTTAGAAAAACACAGGACCAATGCAAACTAAACATGAACTTGCAGGCAGATAATTCTTTAAAGAAAGCAAGTTTACTTTAATAGCTAATACAACAAAGATACCTTACAGAACCACAAGAACTCATATCATTCCCCCAAAAAACGTGGCACCTTGGAGCTCAACTGGCCCATAAACTGCTGTTCCTATATCTTGATCTGACAACAACTTTTGTCTTCAACTTACACAGGTATGATCATCAGAAAGATACACTTCTAGAAACTCCCTCTCCCTTAGGACACGACAATCTGGATAGTGTAGATTTTCAGAGTTATTTTTCTAATAACATCCCAGCTCAGAGTTTGGCAATTTCTAAAGAAAAACTCTTTTGCCTTTCCAAGCTATTCACAATGTTTTCCAGGATTTGGCCCTCTACAGGCAGCTCGCAGAGTACCTCCAAGAGCACCTGAGTCCTTTCTTGCCAAACCAAAAAACTGACCTCTTTTGGAAATTGATTTGCTCTTCCCCTTACGAGAACAGTAAGTTTTGTTCTCTCTGTCTGCCTTCCCTTTGTGTCTGCATTTGTGCATTAATTGGTTTCACCTTCTAGCCCCTGCCTTGTAGTTCTCCTTTTTGTCTCACAGCCATATGACTTTGTCCTTAAATTCTTTCTTGTTGGTACAGCTTCTGGGTCATCGTGAGGACCAGTATTTCTTGTTATCCAAGAAAATTACTATCAATTCCATTACATTAAAATCCTAAATCTTGAAACTAATTACAAATTTCACACTTCTAAAGATTAAAAAAAAATCTTTACTGTATTACTTCTAGATCAAAGGCCATTGATTATGTCTCATGACACACGTCTGACTGGGCTTTGCTGAGAGATGATCAGAAAAAATCTGCATTTATTGGAAGGGAATTGAAAAGACAGAAAGGTGTAGAGAGGAAATTCAATACCAAAGGCCTTTGTCCATGAAGGTAACAGTTACTAATGGTTAAATGGGTTAGTGGGGAATTGAGATACACAAAAATGGCTAGAGTCATAACAAAGAGAGTTTGGATGAGACGTGTAGGACTAGGAGCCCAGGTAGATCACAGTAGATGGTAGAATTTCAGATGAATTGAAGATTATACAGGATCAAGGCTAGTTTGAAGATCATTGAGAAAATTGAATTTTAAAATGACAAAGGTATAGGTGAGGATTTCAACAACAGATGAGTTGAAGGACAGGCTGAGGGGTAATACTACAGACACAGGAAATTAAATTAAAAAACTACCAAGAAAGGTTTGGCCTGCCTTAAAGAATTGTGGAGTTGTTACAGAAAGGGCGGCAACATCTTTGAGACTATGCTGGCACTCAGCCAGAACAATTCAACTTGTCCCACTCCATGTCTTTTTTCCATAAACTGCACACTTTGCTTTCATGTGCTAAGTCAATTTCCTTTGAAAAACCATGATTGAATCTGTTTCCTTTCAGGTAGTGCATGTCAGGTCTTACCCACTCAGTGTTAAAAAATGTTTTCTCATGTTGCCTTTGACTCTGTGTCAATCACTTCACATCTGTGTCCTCTGAATATTGACATCGCTGTCAATGAGAATAATATCCGAACATTTCTTGATCCTCCGTGATTTGAACGCCTCTATCAAATCTTTCTCAATTTTCTCTTCTCTGAAGAGCTCAGCTCGGCTTCTCCAATTTTTCCTCATGACTGAGGTCTCTCAACCCAAAAACAATTCCCACAGATTATTGCTATACTCTCTCTGAAGCCTTTATACCTTTCCTACAGTATGATGTTTAGAATTGGGCACAATACTTCAGTCAAGGCAGAACCTGTGTTTTATAAGGTGTTAACAAAACTTCTTTGTTTTCGAGTACTATGCCTCTATTCTCAAAGTCCAGGATCCTGTATGACTTTATAAACCGGTATCTCAATCTATCCACCACCTCTAACAATTTAAGCACACAGAACCATCGTCTCTGTAAGTATTGTAAGGTCACGTTCCGTATCATTGAACTGTCATTTTTCTGGACAAATTTCCAGTTACCTCCTGTGTGAAGACGCATCCAGCATTGTTAGATTTGGAGTAGCATATGGAACATTTAAAATACCAGTGAGAAGCTTCATGCAACCTTTGAGACTATTTGACTCAATTATATTACTGTTCTGTGGGACATGATCTTATCAGCCTTTGTAGCAACTAATTTAAAAGAACAGTCTCGAGTTCATTAAGCGCTGTTTTTCCATTCTCATTGGGTTCTCAGGCCTATTTTAGTATTAGCAGTAAGAGATAATATAATGTTATATTATAAAAGAATCCACGAAACAAAAACACTACCTAGAACCTGGAATATGCCACATTTAACATTTCTCCAGTTTGAACACGTCCTAATTTGGTTTCCTGTCTGTCAACCAACTTTCTTCATGTTACTGCATACTTTAACATGTACAGCTGAATTTTTTTAAAATGAACCTCTACAAACCTAATGAAAGCTTTCTGAAATTGTTATACACACAGAACTACTGCTTTAGATGACCACTCCATTCCATTTACTGAACCAACTGTTCACTTTGTCAAAAAACTCACCAATTGGTTAAGCATGTCTTGCATTGTAAACAATCCAAGCTGCTTGTCTTGGATAAACCCTTGTTGCCTAATAACCTAATTTTGAATCAGTGATTGCAAAATATTGCTCACAACTTAGGCTGTCATAACTGGGTTACCCTTTGCTGCCTAGCTCCACATTTACAGTTTCATGTCATAATTAAGAGAAGGATGGGTAAGTAGTGATCAAAGCCACTGCTATTCACTCCCTCCTGCTGAACTTCTTTCAACAGCCTAGACATTGAGAAAATTTCATAGTGAAACAGTCAGTCATTCAGAAAATGTCATGGGTTACTGAACATGAAGAAAGTCTGCTGGACAATTTTTGTTAGGTCAGAGCTGCACCTTATTTCATATTTTTGCTCAAAAAATCAATAATCATTTAAAAGGGAAAAGGATTGCATTTCATGATCATCAGGGGAATTGAACAACGCCAATTAGACGTGCTGTGAACATTCTTCCCCACTTACAAGAACATTACAGCAGCAGTAAGATACAGCTCATTTACTTGTAAATGCTTATTTTCTAATCTCTTTATTTCCTTCAAGGACCCTGAACAAGCATTCTGTGCTGCAATTTACTTCGGCCCATATGAAGTGCTGAAAAAGTTGGCATCTTGCTTCACTTTATTACCGTAGTTATATTTATAAAACATAACTCTAAAACTGCTATTCTGAACAAATTCCATAACTGGTTGCTAACAATCCAGCAATTATTCAGAAATTACATTCACCTGAAACTACAGTAGTCATTGACTGAATCAAATTAATTGCTATCATTGGTTTGTTGTCTCCTGAGGTGGCAACAGGATCCTAGAATTAAAGAAAAATAAAACAAATAAAGATTTTCTGTACAACATGTGCCCAAATATACGACAGAATCGTGGAATGTTTTAAAATCTGATTTAATTTCAGCAAAACATAAACATTAGAAGATTTTGTACTTGCAGTTGGGATTAGCCAGTGTCATTCAGGGACTAAAATGATGATCATTGCTTGCAGGTACATGTTTCTGCTTTAAATTATGACAGACGGCCTGCTGGTGAGGATGTTAGTGCATGTATAGTCAGTATTTGTCTGACATATGCTGAGCGGGTTGATCATAACACCAATCAGACTGCAAAAATGTGAGAGTTATCTACATTTGACGAAGGATGCCCTGACTAAAATCTGCCACATTTAGGAACCACAACTGCAACCTGCAGGCAAGCATCAAGGTCCATATTGCCAGTGGCTGTGACGCAGCCGTGTTGATGAAATTTTATGCTGCATAATAAAAGATTCATGATGACTGTCAAGATACCGGGTATTAATAAGCATGGTTGTTTGCCTATGGTCACACATCAGTTGAATATTAAGGGATGTGAACTCCTTTCAGTTCAGGTACATGGCAGGGATGTTATGGAGTGCTCATAAAGTAATATATGTGCAGCTAATGGCACCCTGCAGCACACAAAATGCTGTAATTCCTGCAATCTCATGTGTGCACTTGTCTATTGGTTGCTGGCACAAGAGAATGAAATGTAGTTAGTTCAAAGGAGTAGAGAGCCTCAGATAGCTCCCTTAAGCAGCAGTGGACAAAAAAGAACTGGGAAATGTTACAAATATTTTGAGTTCTGGCTTATATTTAAATCAACAGGGGTGGGTAGATTGGCATCATACTTACCCACATTTCAAAGGTTATCCATTTCAGCCCACTTCCTCTCACTGAGCTTATCTCTCAAATGCTCACAAAGTACACACACTTGAATGTCTAAGTGACAGTAAGAACTCAATGACAGCTGACTGATTGCCTCTGGTACTGAGCTCACAAAGCCATGACAGCCCTTCAGCCTTACATTAGTGTTCAGTTCATATTTTAATTGGTTCCCACTTTTGTCTGCATTCTAAAATTGTGTCATAGTGAAAGAGTTGCCATTCAGACAGGGGAACAATAGTCAATAACTTCAGAATGGGGATAGATTGACGAAATTGGAACTGATCTCCTTGGAAAGCAGAAGGCTGAGAGGAGATTTGATAGAGGTTTTCAAAATCACGAGTGGGCTCAATAGATGAGATAAGGAAAAAAGGAACAAGAGAGGGCACTGATTTAAAATGATGTGCAAAAGAAGTAAGGGTGCTGTGAGGAAGAACATTTCACACAGTGAGTTGTTGAATTTTGGAATCTACTGCCTGGAAACGTAATGGAGGTGTAATCTATTGAGACATTCAAGTCAATAGAAAGCTCAGGGGAACAGAAAGATATTGGGGTGCTTGTACCTGAATAAGGCAGGACTGGTTGACAGCGTAATTAAGAAGGCATACAGGCCATTTACCTTTATAAGTCATGACAAAATTAGAACAGTGGTGAGGTTATATTGGAGTTGTACAAAACTTTGGTGAGGCCACAGTCAGAGTCTAGATCACTCTTCATCAGTGCTAGCATGAAGTGTAGACAGGTTGGATAAGCACAGGTTATTTTCTTCAGTGCACAGAAGGCTGAGAGGGGGATCTGACTGAGGTTTATAGGACTATGAAGAGCATGTACACGGTGGACAGAAAGTAGCTGTTTCCCCTTATTTCAACAAGGGTGCATAATTTTAAGGTGACAGCCAGGGGGTTTAGAGGGAACTTGAGGAAAATGTTTTCACTCAAAAGGGTGGTGACAATCTGGAATTCACTGATTGGTAGGGAACACTTCACAACCTTTAAAAGAAATGTGAATGAGCAATTGAATTGTCATAATATTCAAGGCTGTGGATGAAGTGCTGTAAAGTGGATTTAATACAGATAGGTTGGTATAGACTTGATGGGCTGAAAGACCTCTTCTGTGTTGTATGACTCTATGGCATTGGATAATTATTTGTGTGAAAATAGCTTGCTATTCTGAGGAAGCAGGAGATCGGCACTAGGTAATGAGCTTGTTTGAACAGCTTGAGCAGACACAATGGGCTGAATGGCTCCCTTCTGCACCATAACAATTCTATGAAAAATCAGTAACTATGATAAATACCCAGATCGTGTTTAGAGGGGCAAAATACCAACAAATATGCATTGATGTACATAATACGTGTTCTTCTCTTTTAATGTCTTAGAGATTTATAGTGAAATCAAAATAAGGTTGCAAGCTGTTGCACTGAATTGAAACCACACAGCTCACTTCTTAAGAAAGTTGGAAGCGTGTCTCAAGAGGTGTTCTACAATCATGATCATGCTGACTGAACTCAGTCAATATTAACATCAGTAAACATGTCATTTGTTCTTATACATTTTGACCATGTTTTACCACTTCTTCCTACAGTCTTACGTTTTTTTGCTAAACAGGCCTGACAGTTCTGCAGGAAGAAATAAGCACATAGCCAATGCCACAATGTGTGCACACCACAAGGCAGGCTATTGCCAGTGTTTTCTGCATTGCCTTGCCAAGAATGGCCAAGGTTTGAGTTTCTCAAGCAATGACCACCCGTTCTCTGGCAGCATCTGTGAAGGAGAAAACAGAGTTAATGTTTCAGGTCATGTGACCCTTCGTCAGAAACAGATCTGAAATGTTAACTTTATGTTTCCTTCACAGATGCTGCCAGACCTGCTGAGCTTTTCCAACAACTTTGATTTTGTTCCTGATTTACAGCATCCACAATCCTTTCAGTTTTTACCACCCATTCTCTCTCTCACATCCTCCCACAACATTGTATTGGGAAGCAAAAGGTAGGCAAAATAAATTGTGAGCTGAGTTGAGTGGGCACTATGATCAGTCTGTTCCTTGGCTTTGGTTTGCACAGTTTGACCTATTGTACAACTGCTGTCTCTTTTAAACAGCTAACCAATCAGTCCCACTACGAGGCAGTGCATTGTCAATCATAACATAATAGAACATAGAACATAGAATATTACAGCACCGTACAGGCCCTTCGGCCCTCGATGTTGTGCTGACGTCATACCAATCTGAGCCCATCTAACCTACACTATTCCATGTATGTCCATATGCTTGTCCAATGACGACTTACATGTATCTAAAGTTGGCGATCATCAAAGGATTTGACAAAAAGGCACTTAGCTGTCACTGAGCTGAAAGCAGGTCTCAAGAGGGGTGGTTTCAGCTCACGCCAGCCGATGGGGCACATCCTGAAGTGCTTTTCAGCCTAAAAGTGCTTCTGAAATGTGGTCACCATGTTAACACAGGAAATGCATGAGCAGATTGGCGCATGACAGAGTCTTTGATGTAGTCCATGACTCTTGACCCTGCTCCAGTGACTTTGCTCAAGGGATAAACAATGGTCAGCACACTGGCAAGAACATCCCTCCCTTCTTACAAATAAGATTTCCAACACTGCGCAGAGAGGACAAGCAGGAGCTCGGCCAAGCGCCAGCACCTCCAGCAGCGCAGCACCCCCTCGGTCCTGCACCAAAGCCCCAGCTTCAGATCTGTCCTCTGGTGTGGGATTTGAACCCAAAACCATCTGATTCCAAGGGAATTAAAAGTGTCACAAAGCCAAGAGCCAATGTTGTCAGGGCAGAGGTATTCTAGGTTTGTCTGCAGTGTGGTCCGCACAAAATTATTACTAACCTTCCGGAAACTGCTCACTTTCCCGGAGAACGGTGGTGCGACCGTGTTCCGCATCCTCACTATTGGTCGCAATCCATTTCTCTTGGGAATAAGGCGTAAGCTAGAAGGGGGTAAGAAGGTTTTCTGCTGCCATTTCTGTTCCAATTCTTTGCTCGAGATTGGTTGCAGCTGTACTTTAGCGAAGTGATTCCGTACTCCAATCCTCTGCTGCACAGAACAAATTCTCCTCACCTTCATTCTGATTCTTTCATAAAATATCTTATAATGTATGTTCTCTGCTTACTGACCTTGCTACCATTGGTAGTGGTCTCTCTTGAGGTTCTCTCTCAGAAACCCTTATCATTTTGAACATTTCAACTAAATCTCCCCTAAACCTTTGCTTTTTTTTTAAACACAATCTCAGTTTCTCTAGCTTCTTATCATAACTGAAGTCCATCATTCTAGGTAGCATTCTAAGACACCTTCACTACAGCCACCTCCACGGTTTCAGCACTTTTCCTAAATTTTGCTAATAAGAACTTTGATATTACAAACAAATACTGCACTACCTACAAATCTGTTAAACAATAGACCTTGCAGAATAGCAGCCATTCTTTCTAAACTATTGTGTCTAACACAATGTTTACATCAATTCACTCAAACTTCTCAATCACATATAATTTTTCCTCTTACTTAACTTTACCGTTTCTCTTCAGATGAGCATGACAGTTAGTTGTCATCTTGCTGTTAAGCATTGATCAGGTTAGGACAGAAGTGGCTCCTATCAGCTTAACAAGTCATTTTTATAAGTAAATGAATTGTCAGGTTATTAGTCGTCACTTGATTGTTCTGACAAACTGGTAGTTTTAATAAGCAAATTTTTCTTGAACTTGATCATTAGCAGGGACTTCAGCTTGCGAAACATAAAAGCAGCCCTACTAATCAGACAATATGTGTGATAGGGATGAGGGCACATCACTGAAATTGCCATATAGCACCAGTACTAATTGGTTTCACAGAGATAGAATCCACCATACTAATTATTTTATATAGGGCTTGAATGCTAATGGATTTCTCAGCGTGACTTCCATTATGGAAAATAAAGTAAGATCAATAGGAACTCACAGTGCTTCCTTACTGAAAAAAATCAGATTACATTTCTAGGAGGAAAGAACCAAAAAAACACTTCATCCTAAAATTTCACAGGGCTTTCTACTGGTGTTTTGTTATAATTTACCTGACGACCCTTAGAGAAACATTATACCTTTTGTTTACTACAAAAACATTTTGACCAACTGATCAATAGAGGCAATAATACAGTGCAAGTGGTCAGCTGTGTATTAGAGATACCAGGCACCCAGTCTAACACATTGAAGGTCAATGTCAATCATGGACACTCCCACTTAAAATATTTTCATCTTCTGAGGTCACCTCACCACAGGGACCACCACACAGAATTGTAGGCCATTAAGCCTCTTCTCACTTGGCTTATTAGCTTCCAATATGACAAGTGTGAGCTCTCCAGTTTTTTTCCCTTAATCTTTCACTGGATGTGGATGTCGCTGTCAGGCCCAGAGTCAGAAATCACAATACACCAGGTTATAGTCCAATAGGTTTATTTGTAATCACAAGCTTTAAGAATGCAGTCTCTCACTGCACCTAGTGAAAGGGCTGCACTCCGAAAGCTTGCATGATTTCAAATTAACATGTTGAATTATAACCTGGTGACTTGTGACTTCTGACTTCGTCCACTTCAGTCCCACGTTGGCACCTCCACATCACGGCTGTCAGGGTCCAGCCTTTTGTTGTCCATTCCTAACTGAGCTTGAACTGGGTGGCTTGCTGGGTCATTGCAGGATGCAGTTAAGCATCAACCACGCTGGAAGTACTTGTCTCGGTCGATCCCAAACAGAGACAAATTCCACATTATCTTGTTCTAATCTGTGAAAACCAATGCTGTGCAAACTTTAGATGAAGACGACTTTGGAAAATTTGTTAGAAATTGTGGGATGGTGGGGGCAAGAAGTGCTCTACCAGAATTGCAGCAGGATACAAATGGATCACTGGAGGACTTTTATTCCTGATACTTCCATTAAGAAGCGCTATACCCACAACGTATTTTCGCATAAGCAAGCAGGTAACTACATGTTGATAGTTTGAAAACAGTTTAATTGATTAGGAATAATGGAGAACTTTGGAAAGACTAGAGCAAAAGTGAACTGCAGCTCTGTATATTCCACATTAAAACATCTATGTTATTGTATAGATGGAATATGACAGTTACAGCAAAGGATTCTTAGTTCTCAATAGATAAATACAATGTAAAGTTATTGAATAATGTGTCCATATTGGTCAGTTCTGAGTGATTAATGACACCATAGGCAAACTGGGGACCCTCTTGCTACACTGTAGTAATGTCTCCACCCCTGGACCAGGAGGCCTGAGTACATGTTGCACCTGCAATAACATTTCTGAACACATTGATTAGAAAAATAGGTCAACATTTTTTTGATTTAGAGCTCAGATTGATTACCTCTGTCTTCATTGTCAGTGATGTATTTAAATGCAGCTATAGGTACCATAGTTTTCACTGAGAATATTTTTTAAAAACTCACAACATAAATATATTCAGTCACACAGCATGGTAAGAGGTCTTTTGGTCCAAATAGTTCACACGACCATTTTCCCAAACCAGACTAAATCTCAACCCCCCCATTCATGTACTTTCCAAATGTCTTTTAAACATTGTAATTGTACCTGTGTCTACCACTTCCTCTGGCAGGTCATTCCACACATGGATCACTCCCTGTGGAGAAAAGTTGCCCCTCATTGTTTTTAAACCTTTCTCCTCTCATCTTAAAAATATACCCACTAATTTTGAACTCCCCCACCTTAAGGAAAAGATCTTTGCTTTCTTCTTTGTTTATTCATTAATGGGATGAGGCATCGCTGGGTAGGCAGCATTTATTGCCCATCCCTAATTGCCCAGAGGGCAGTTCAGCATCAACTACATTGCACTGGATCTGGAGTCACATGTAAGCCAGACCAGGTAAGGATGGCAGTTTCCTACCCTAAAGTACATGAGTGAACCACACCATCTTATCTATGCCCTTCATGATTATATAAACCTCTAAACGTCCTACATTCCAGTGTAAAAGGTTCCAGCCTATTTTTATAACTCAAACTCTGTATTCCCAGCAACATTGTGGTAAATCTTTTCTGAACCTACTCCAGTTTAATAATATCTTTCCTATATCAGGGTGTTCAGAACTGCACACAGTACTCCAGAAGAGGCCTCACCAACGTCCTGTTCAACCACAACATGACATCCCAACTCCTCTCCTTAATGGTCTGGGCAATGAAAGCAAGTATGTTAAACACCTTCTTAACAACCCCATCTATCTTTGATGCAAATTTCAAAGCATTATGAACCTGAACCTTGAGATCTCTCTGTTCTACAACACTACCAAGTTGGGTCTTGAAATCCACTGGCTCACAAGGATCTACTGTGCTGCTCAAGGCATTTATTTTTACTTCCTGTTTTATCACATTACCACATTTAGATGTCATGGGTGCAAGTATTTTACTGTTGTGAAGGCATAGGAGATGTAACATAACAACCTGACTGCAGACATCAGTGAAGTAAAAACCAGCAAAGTCAGTTTAAGATGAAAAGTTCATGGAAATTACAATGAATGAGGCATCTTGCAATATTTCAATTGCAGCACTTGATCGTTGATTTCATTTTAAACTGGATCACTCTAAATTTAAGGGTTCAAATATAGAACGTTTCTCTTAATTCTAAAGATGGGGCATTTTTAGAGTCTTTACACACATACATACATATCATTCCAGCTTCATTTTGATGTGGTTAGTGAGGTACTAAACCGAATAAGCAACATTTTTGGAAGATGCAAATGTCACATTGTGATAAACAGACATTTTCCTTCCAATGCATCCGTTTAGCAGGAAATCATGGTTGATCTTTCTCTGTTGCTTATCTCCATCAATTACACCACTAATTTGCATTTATTTAGCACCTTTTACAGAAAAACATTGTGCATGTGCTTCACAGAAACAAACATAATTTGACAGTGAGTCAAATGGCAGAGATACTGGGAGGGATTACTGGAAGCTGAGTCAAGATAAATGTGACATACATATCAAGAAGGGTCTTAAAGGATGAGAAAGAAGTAAAAAAAAGTGTAGAGGTGTTAGGAAGGAATTGCAGAACTCAGCAGTTGTAAACGTTATGGAGGAGAAAAATGTTGCAGAAATGCAGAGTTTTCATGGGGATTTAGAACAAGAGGGAATTTCAGAGATGGGAAATTGAGAGGATATGAAGGAATTTGAGCATAAAGATAAACATTTTAAACATGAGTTACTAGGTGACTAGAAGCATTTGGCAAGCAAAGAATGACTGGTGAGTACAACCTGGTGTGGGATAGAATCTGTAAAGTCATATTTTTGATGAGCTGAAAATATTGGGGGTGGAAGAAGGGAGGCCTAGTGTGATTCAATTGTCTGTAGATGGCAAGATAATGAATTATTTCTCCAGAAGATGTGGCATTTTAATATTTGGAACAGTGAAAAGTTCTTGCATTTATGTGATGTACCCACTAATCACGTAAGGGCCCGACACCTCAGGAAGGACATACTGGCCCTGGAGCATGTCCAGCGGAGATTCACACGGATGATCCCTGGAATGGTAGGTTTAACATACGATGAATGGCTAAGGATCCTGGGATTGTATTCATTGGAGTTTAGAAGGTTGAGGGGAGATCTAATAGAAACTTACAAGATAATGTATGGCTTAGAAAGGGTGGACGCTGGGAAGTTGTTTCCGTTAGGCAGGGAGACTAGGACCCGTGGGCACAGCTTTAGAATTGGAGGGTGTAAATTTAAAATGGAAATGAGACGACATTTCTTCAGCCAGAGAGTGGTGGGTTTGTGGAATTCATTGCCACGGAGTGCAGTGGAGGCTGGGACGTTAGATGCCTTCAAGGCAGAGATCGATAAATTCTTGATCTCACAAGGAATCAGGGGCTACGGGGAGAGTGCAGGGAAGTGGAGCTGAAATGCCCATCAGCCATGATCAAATGGCGGAGAGGACTCGATGGGCCGAATGGCCTTACTTCCACTCCTGTGTCTTATGGTCTAAGAAGTAGTAAAAACAAACCCTGCGGATTATGGAAATCCACAGATGCTGCCAGACTGCTGAGTTTTTCCCAAAATTTCTGTTTTTGTTTCCAATGCTAGACAAAGTTACAGCTTGCCCATTTCAAAATCAGTAAATTTTAATTACTCATGAACAACCTCTCTGGCACTGAAAATTAAGTTTTAACGGTGGAGTTCCATTCATTTAGATGTGAATTACTGAAAACTTTTAATGAATTAAGTGATTTTCCTTTTTTTTCCATTCTTTTATCTCTTAATCCCATTTTCTCTCTATGTCGGTTTCATTTTCTCTATATGATTCAGCATCAAGTTAACAATTCTTATTGGTTCCAACTCTGCAGTGCTCTTTCAGGTTTAATTAATCTGATTGGTTAAGGAAACACAGTTTGCTTGCCTGATTCACAGGTTCCAAGTTTCCTGTAGAGGGCATCCAGTCAAAATGTCTCTCTAATCACAATATGTTCCAGTGCAAAATCTCAGTCGCCAACAGCAAGTGTAAGTACACTGCACAACTAAAAGTGACAGCAAAAAGCAACTGTCTTGCCTTCCTTTTGCCAGGGAAATACAGCTTTGTCCATAATTAAATCACAGAAGGAGATCATTCAGCCTTTTTCTGTTCTTTGAAAGGCTCTCCAATTACTCCCATCACCCTGTTTTTTTAATCCCCAAAACCCCTGCAAATCTTTACTTTTCAAGTCCACAGTCAATTCCCTTTCATTGTTGTGATATTGATTAGGCCTATTTCATTGCTCTGTTTGTAGAGATTCAAATGGAGTTGCAACAAAAAAAAGAATGCATTTGGGAGGTGACATTGTGTTCAAGGGTCTGGGAGAGAAAGGTGACAATTGGAGATGGGGCAGTAGTTTGCAACAGCACAGGTGATCATGGTTTTGTTTATGACAAGTTTAATCACAGCTTTTGTGAAAGGAATGCGAAGAGTAACTCAGGAGAGGAGACCACTTACAATGTATGCAAGCTTGGGAGTCAGTAAGGGAAGATGTGTGGTTATGTATTGGAATGGGCTGGAATGAGCAGAATGTGGGTTTAATGAACCAGATGAAAGCATAGAAGGGAAATCAGACAAAAATAAGCAAGACATGTAATTTTGTGGCTTTTGCAGGGGGACCTTTTGCGGGCCGTTTTGTTTGGTGTGCATGGCAAAGGTGGGGGAGGGAGGGAGATATGACAGAGGAAACTGAATGGACGTTCTCTATTATTCTGGTGACAAAGAAGCCCATGAATTCCTTAAACAGTCTGATGGAAATGAGGGCGGAGAATGAAAGTGAGAAGTTTAGCAGAGGAGATGTCAGTAAGAGAAGACAGTGGGTACCTATATTCTAGATGTCGTGGCAATATTAGCAGAGGACAGCAGGACCTCAAATGTTTGATGTTGTTGTATGCCAAATGCCTTCAAATTGGTATTGCATGGACTTGAGTGTGTGAAGATAAAGCCTTATCAGGCAAATTACCAGGCCGGGAGAGAGTAGAGGTTCACATGGGAGCAAAGGGGGATTTGAGATGAATTGAGCAGATTGATTGAGCAGCGTAACAGCTGTACAAGTATCGTTGTTTGTGAAGGGCCTAAAGCTGAACTATTGAGTTTTCTCAACTTAATTTGAAGTAACATTGAATAACATTTCCTTCTCTGTGAAAAAAACTGGACTAATCATCAAAGTAAATTACTTGTGTGTCATTCCCAGAAATGGTTTAGACATTGGATTGCCAACAATACAACTTTGTTAGCTGGAGAGAAAATAAATTCACCTAATTCCAACACATCAACAATAATTACCCATTAATATTTCTCAAAGAGTTAAAACAACGTAACCAGTAAAAGTATCAAAATTTCCTGCCGTGGAGTTGAACTCTTTATTCGGAAACTACCATCATTAGGCTTTGATGCCTGTTGTACAGATCAGGACTTAGAGGCAGAAGTCATCCTTTTAAAAGAGTGGCACTAACAGATTAATGATATCCGAGACAATGTAAAGTTAGATGTCACATTAAAACAGTAAAACAAATGCAAAAATTAAGGCAAAAGTTAAGTATTACTGTAAAATAATAGCGCAGAACATACAGGAGGGATTTTCTACCCATTGCCTAGGTGAACAGTTGACAATAGATTCCATTTGGAAATTAATACAGAAGATACTGGTTATTTTGCAAAAGAAAAAGAACAGTGTACTTTGAACATGGCATATTTTGCATTCCCTTCCAGCAGCAGTTGGAAACTACTGTGTGCTTAAAACGGGTGCAGGGGAAAATTACTTGGGATATTTAATTAGATGGGATATATTATCCAATGCAAACCGTTTTTCTCAGTACTGACAGTGTTAATTAGTCCCTTTTTGTCTTCTTCCCATTTTAAAAGTGGATTCTTGGTGACCGGAAGATGGAAATAGGTAATGGAAAGATGCAGCAAATTCTCGCTTGTAAAAAGCCTAATGAAATTTTCTTTGAAACACAATTTTAGCAGCTGGTGGTATCTGCCAACGTACTGGTTACTGCACACAAATCCTATGTAAGTATTCCTTGGATGGCCTTGTCAAATTTCTCTTTAGGATTTCAGCACGGGGATAAGTATGTTTTCTTTACACATTCCCTTTCATCTCTGCTTGGAAAAAGGATAGTAAAGAATAACACAGGTAGATTGGGTTGATCAACACCTTAAGAGTTTACAGGTTCCAAATTTATAGATCAAGACAACCATATCTCAATCACTTAGCTTAAGACAATGTTATTTGAGAAGGTTATACTCTCCTTGAGAGTTAGCATAGGAATTAGGTCACATGTTTATTTAGACCTGCAGCCCACCTTCATTAGGATAACTGAATTGAAAATGTCAGCAAAGGTCACAAAAAGCCGTCATCTTGCATGCCAGTACTTCCATACACAAGTGCTATCAATATTGGGTGAAAGTTTTACTTTAGCAATAACCCATTTGGAAATGTATTAACATAAAAGCATGTTTGTTGCTCAGGTAGTTGTTCGATCATTTAATTTTAAGACAGTCCACCAACACTCCAGTACTCCAGATGTAGGGTAGGTGTCAGGATGGTGGTTACAAGTGATGGCCACTTACAGCAGAACATGATTACGATCCCCACAACTTAATGGACAGATCTGAGGTACCTATAGTACTGGAGATAGCAAATCACAGAGCACAATGAGCAACTTGCTGACAAAACACTATAGAAGGAGAGTTGGAAGAGGTGACTAACAACACAGACAAAATTCTGACCTTTGATACATTTTGAACGGACCAGGAAGAAAGGAATAGCGACATCTAAAGAGAAGGCTGCAGGCTGAAGGACTGAGATGGCTGAAACTTCTGTCCTGCTGGGATGTATAAAAGCTAGAAATGGAAAAATTCAAGATGTAAAAGACTTCTGAAGATGGCAGAATTAAGATGAGGTGAGATCATGGAGAGCTCTGAAAAGAAGAAATATTTTAATTTGGTGATAGGGTGGGGAAGATAAGATAGGCAAGTGAATATGGGGTGATGTGCAAGTGGGGCTTAGAGCAGGAAAGTATATGGTGGCTGATCTTTTAGACAAGTTCACATTGACAAAAAGGTGGAGCGGGGCAGTTTTGATGAGACATTTTGGGGAATTTAAGCCTAGAGGTAAAAAGCATGAATATAGGTTTCAACAGCTTAGGTAGTGACTAAATCAGGCATGCTCCTAAATCGGAAGTTCTTAGTAATGGCCCAAGTATGAGATTTAAAGTTTAAACTTGGGTCAAACAGGATGCTAATGTTTCACCAAGTCTGATTCAACCTGAATGAGTAGCCAGGGAAGAGACTGAGGTCAGTTACAAAGGAGAGGCATTTATAGTAGACCTGAATTCACTTCCATCATGCTCTTGAAGACAGTTCTAACTATTCTCACTTGTTACTTTAATAACTCTTTGTTTCTGTAGAATGTTTATCATTAATTGTCTTACCAAATTATTAGAGGCTTTTTTCAGACTTTAATAACCAATGTTCATTAATCCAGTAAGAACTCAGACCAGCTGGTTACCCAAATGAATAGTCAGTTAGTACTTTCTAAAAATACTCAATTCGTTTGACTGAACTACACCATCACTACATTTTCTCAGACTAACGTGATCATCTGTGGAGCACTTAACTCCTCATCTGAAAGATGTGACCAGTTTATTACTGGCAGGTAAGTGGCTAGAAATTAGAACACATTGTGCCTGAAGGGTACAGCCATGTCCAGCTTTGGAAATCAGCATCCTGTACACAGCTGAAAGACTTTTTTTTTACTCACTAATGGGTCCCCATAACTGTCCATCGATGTCAGAGTGGCTAATTAAAAACAGGCATTAGATTTGTGCTGAAACAATAAGCTAATGCAGTTTTTAGTGTTCTTACAGAAACTGGATTGTTTATAGTTGTAGCCTAAATCAATGACAGGTAGCTTTTCTCTGAGTAAAAATTTGCAACAAAATGTTGCTGTGTGGCTAGCAGGTGAAAGACATTATGATCACCATCTTTCCCATTCCTGTTTCAAATTCCCCCCGGACCTTCCTCTGTTTAAACAACTTGTTTGACTACTGTCTACTTAGAATGTGCTTGTAGAGGATCATAGATACAGTGACTCATTCAAAAATGCAATTGAAATCCAGGTGCCAATTGTAGACGGCCTCAGGCCTCCCAATTCAGGCATGAGCTAACAATGCATTGTTAGTTATACATTCAGAAGTGCGACATAGTCTATTTTCACTTTTTGGAGAGAAAGGTTTATATTTATGTACCACTTTTCATGACTTCATGCCAACTCACAGGGCTTTAGAGTTGATATATTTCTGAAGTATAGCTATTGCTATAATGTAGAATTGGAGTGGGTGGAAAATTGCCGTGGTACCTTCAACATTATGAAGCCCAATGAGAAATTTCTTTCCAGAAATCTCCAGTATGACTTATATTTGTCCATTAGGATTTTAAGGGAATGTTGTCTAGCTGGGAGTATTTTGGTGCCAGTTGTCTTCTTGGAAATTTTCCTCTCCAAGTCTTTTCTGTTATATTCAATTAGATTCGTTAGTTTGGGAATCTCAGTTAATTTGTATTTGCCAAAAATTACTGAAAATTGATACATGATTGGGACCTTTGAGGTCCACCTGTCACCATTGGCAATGTCAGTGTTAAGAAATCCATTGATGGAATACTAAGAGAGAAATACATCTGTTGCTCTGGACCCAGCATTGTCTTGTAGACCTAGGAAATTAATGAGAATGGTCTCCTCCATGCCAGCAACAATTCTAGTTCATACTTAAGACATGGCTGTGCTGTCAGTTCCCTACATGATAATAATTACAGTGCTGAAGTCTGAACTTTCTTTTTTGCCAGAAACACAAGAGCAGCTTTGCAGTTCAACATTGCATATCAATCCAAAAGGTTTTCACAGAATCCCAATGATAAGAGTTAGCTCACCATTTCTCCGAAATGTGGGAATTTCCCTCAATACTTCATCAGCAATCTGATAATGGTTAAATGTTGAGCTAACTACCCATTGCTAAACAAAGTGTTGAAGTGCACCAGAGATATGGGAAACCCACTGTTGTAGAGTAATTTGTTGCTTTTCATTGTTGATATTAAGTTATAAATTTCACTTGCATTTATACAGTGCTCTTAACAGAGAAACTCCCCAAAGTGAATTTTCTTCACACTGCCTCTCAGTATATTTCTTAGGCATAAAATTATTGTCTTTCACTCGCACGTTTGTCAGCTGGAGGAACTATAAAATTCCATGGATGGTCTTCCCACTATTCCCCCCACATGCTTACAACCTGTCCATATTTCATGCAAGGTGGGTCAGGCTTCAGAGCCATGGGCTTTCATTCCAGTTGAGACCCTACAGTGCCCAATTATAACTCACTTCAGTGCTTATTGCTCAGTTTCAATTTTATCAGTGCAACATCTCCACCTTATCGTCTGTCAATCCATGAGTTCCTTCACTTCCTGGTCTCTCCATCAATGCACCTATCCCTGACCTGATATTTTTTCCTTGCCATGAGTCTCAAATACTTAACTGGCCCAGGTCTCTGAGACTCAGAATCTGGGCAAGTTTGTAGTCCCAGTGTTGGCTACTGGCAGGACTATTGAACTTTGCTGAGGGAGGAGCTTTTCCTGATTGAGGGACAGATGTCCTATCTGCAGTCAATTAACACTCCATGCAGAAGCAGATGGCTACAGAGGAGCTGGGACTGCTGTGGATGTGTTCTCCATGGATTCTTTGTGTGCAAAGTAGGAAATCCCACTGTCCAAAAAATCCTGCTCCATCTACCACCATGTTGCCCACTCACTTAGCTTGTTGTATTTCTTTGTTGCCTCTTTGTGTCCTCATCACAGCTTGGATTATCACTGATTTATTTTGTCGGACTTAGTTACACAGATAAAACACTCTGATTCTTCATCTAATTCATTAATATATCGACTAAATAGCTCAGGCCCTAGCTCTGAGACTTGCAGTATTTCGCTAGTCACAGTCTGACAACTAGAAGATGCTTTTTAAAATCCTACGTTCTGCTTCATGTCTGTTAATTAATCTCCCATACGTGATACTATATCAACCCCCATCATTGAGCCTTAGATTATGTATTAGCCCTTTGGAGCGACACCTAATTGGAAAGTTAAATGTGCTACATCTACTGGCTCCCCTTTAACTACCCTAGCTCGTTACATCCTCAAAAGGCTCTGGTAAATTTCTCATACAGGATTTTCCTTTTGTAAAATCATATTGATTAGTTCTAATCATACTTTAATGCTTCTACATACATTGTTTAAGACTTATTCAGTAGTAGGTTCTCAATGACTAATATCAGGTAAACTTGCCTGAAGTTCCCTGTTTTCTCTGTAATTTCTTGAGTAACTGTGTTCCATTTGTTAACTTACAATATGCTGAATCTAGGGAGCTTTAGAAAGTCATAGCCAGCACATTCACTTTCGTTGTTATCTCTACAGCTCTCTCTTTTACACTGCTAGAGTACAGGACATCAGATCCTGGAGATTTCTTAGATTTTCGTCCCCTCCAGTATATTTTCTTCTTCAGATATTAATTAACTTAATTTTCTCACTTGATTAATTTCTAGGTTACCCTCTATTTCTGATAATTAACTAGTATCTTTTACCATTAAGAGTGACAAAAATTACTTGTGAATTGTCCTTCCATGTTGTCATTCTTCATGATAATTTATTTCTATATACTTACAGAAACTTTTATAATCTGTTTCTATGTTCCTGCCTCATTCACTCTGATTCTATTCGTTTTTTTTTATCAAATCTTTAGTCGCACTTGCTGGATTCTAAAAGCACTCCCAATCTCAGACTTATTACTCTACCCTCCAATATTATAAAACTCCTCTTGTAATCTAATACTATTTTTAATATCCTTAAAAAGCTCTGAATGGCGCTTTTCTGCTGGGTTTTGCTTCTCAATGGATTATATTTATGTTTGAAAACAGTGAATTGTTTCTTAAAGCGTTTCTTGCTATTTCCTTTCTGTCATTTCACTTTTTCTATTTAGCCAGTCAAATTCAGCAATTTTCACCTCATATCTATATGATTGGTTTCTTTACAATTTTTGTTTGGGATTGGAATATGACATTTTCAAACTTCATATGGATTTCAATTTATTATGATCACTGTTCCCAATGGATCTTTCACAATGACATTACTAATTAATGTGGCCTCATTACATAATATTAGATCTAAATAACTTTATCTCTAATTGGTTCCACATTTTGCTCCATGAAGCTTTCACAAAAACATTTGATAAACTTATCTTCCCCACTACCTTTATAATTTTGATTGGTCCAATGTGTATATGAAGGTTAAGTCACCATGAAAAATTATGCTTTTGTTACAAGTTCCAATAATTTTCTGTTTGATGATCCATCCAATATCATAATTATTGTTAGGAGGTCTGTAAATTATTACCACCAACATTTTTCAACTCTTGATACTCTTAATCTTCACCAAACTGATTCTATTTCCTGATTCTGTGAGACAAAATCCTTTCTCACTACTTTCCAAGTCAACCTCAGACTTTCTTCCACCCTTTCCATTCTGCTTGTGTTTTCAAACTGTCGCATATGAGGGAAAAATGGGTTTCAACCTCAGCCATTTTTTTAACTATTTCTATTTAATGGCAATTGGATTAAACCATTATCAGTGTTTGTGCCATTAGTTCACTCATTGCAGATATTTGCAGTATCCAGCTTCACTGCCACTGATCTCAGTACCTCAGCAGAGTAGTCTTATCAAAATTTTTAAAGTGTGAGGACATTTTCAAACTTCAACTGCTATGCAGCCTCTTTTAAGTAACTATGCATCAATAACTCTACAGTTTTTAGAACTTTTTGTCAAGTGAGGCATGTAAGACATGTTGATTGGCGAATTGATTCTTGTGAAACCAAATGGGTTTTCTCACCATATTTTACCAAACTCACAAAATTAATTGGTATTGCCGCCCTTATGCTGAGCAACACAGCTGATTTCGGTCCAATTACCATGCACTACTCTAGAATAACTTGATAACACACAGATATCTGCCCCAAGACCAACTCCTCTTGAGCCTGCGCCATCTCTCAAAGCTCACTGTGCACTTGGAGGAGTGCTGGTATTTGGGAGCTGTTCAACTCGGTCAAGGAAGGACTCAGGACAGATATTGGAGAAGGGAAGGCTCGGCACCGTGCTTCTTGGAGATAGGCTGGTTAAGTGGTCTGATCTGATGAATGAATGAAAAAAGGTGCTAAGCTGACATAGCACACATACTGCAAGATGCAAATGTCCTTGACTGTGTAGTGCTGCACAGCACAGCCACATGCCTGGTTGTGTAACTAATTGCCACTGCAACACACAGCAGGGCAAGGTAAGGCAACCATGCTGTAGGCACCACATAAAAGCATGCTGAGAGTGCAAGAGAGCAGCCCTGTTGTGCAGTTTGATCCATGCTAGGTTGCTGACTCTATGTGACACCTGTATACGATGCACACAGCTGGTTGGCAATATACCCTTTTAGAGAAGTTTGCCCTTGCGGGTGCCCTGCTAGTGCACCAGATGATGCCAGGATGTTGACATTGGTTCGGGTGCCAATGACTATGGTGGAAGGGTGTGTGTGGCTTGTGCCCTGCTCTGTAGTTTGGCCAGGGGAAAGATAGAGATCATTTGGAGGACAAGTAAGTTGAACTTGCTCTGGTTTCCATGTTGTATTTTCCTGATGTCTGCTTTGTTTGGTGAGTTTGGAAAGATCATCCATTTATGTGACCATTTGGGCTGTTAAGAAGGTGTCTGACAAGCAAAAATGAGCATCAGTTGGGAACGTTCCACCGCCTAGCAAGAATCTCACTACACTGCTTGAGAAAAGCATAGAAGATGCTGTGAGATGATCTTGTCCAATCCCGCCACACATTTCACCACAGCCATCATTGCTCAGACCCTTATAAGACTTCACCTATTTTTTTTATACAATCTGTGCTCTGCTTCTATTAATATATTCATTTGGAAAATGCATTAGCTTAGGCCATTTGAACATGTACGTATCTTTTCTCAACTAATTTTTAACAATTTAAAGCAATACATTATAGGATACAATACAAAAGGCTTGTTTTATAATACAATGTTTAAATATCCAAAAGCATGAGGTACTATAGCCAAACTTTAGTTTTGCATTAGAATTTTGCATTGATCTTAAATTGAAAATTCAACAAAAATTGAATGAAAAAAATAGTAAAATATAGCAGGTGAATCACATTAAAATTCATGCCTGGAATTTTAATCAGTATTATCACAACTGACATGTTGTAGGGACACCCTAGCTTTGTACGATTACTCTTATCAGGCTGGTGAAGAAAAAGTGGTTATATACCAAGATGATGGAAGATTAACTGACGGTATTTCAGTCCTCCACCTAATAATTGGCTTTATCAGCAGATTGTTGTAAAGGAACATGTAACACATTACAATCATATTAAACTTTCATCAGAAAAAGTGAACTGATATTAATTTGGTCAAAAGAGCTCTTGCTGCCCTTTTATGCTTGGCACTAACTGGGTAATAAAACCGCCATCAGTTTAGAAACTCAACCTGTTTTTTTTTCCTGGCACAATGAAAAGCAATTACTTGCCTGAGTTAAGGTAGATCTAAAGCAAACTATAGACAAGCCCAGATAACTGTCAGATTGAGTCAAATGTTACATGCTCTATCAAAGACTTATAAGCAATGAACTACATTTGGATCAAAAAGGACAGATGAAGACAGGTGAAGGATTCAAACTTGAGTCACAAGCTTAATTGTTGTTGAAAAGTTGTATTTGCATCTTTACGAAACTAACTGAATAGCAACAAAAATGGTGAAATTAAAGAAAAAGTGCAATTAAAACAAAATTAAAGTGACTGACAAGTACAAATACTCAATTTTACTGGACAGGCTCTGTTTGTTTACATGCCAGACTCACCATTAGTGCTTTATTTTAAGTATATTATACCACTAACCAAAAATCACATTTTCTAATCACTGTGTGCATAACCCTTCCTGCTTTCAAAATCATCAGAACTATATTTAGAGGTGCAAAAAGACCCAAATTTAGGCCAGATAATTAAAGTTTCATACCATGCATTAATCAGTAAATATTATTGATATAGTCTTATTATAGTGCTTACAGTACATATTAATACCCATTTATTTGTAAGGCATTTCAATTTTTTATTCATAGAAATGTAAATATTAAAGAATTAGATGTTCTGTTTGATTTGGCGTTCAGGTTAATTATACTGACAATTGATTTAATGCAATATTCATAGATAGATTAACAGAAACAAGTGATAAAACTGGTTCAGACTAATGACAATAAAACATTGTAAAAATCTAAATCTGTAACTGAAAGTCAATTGATCGCAATACGTAATACAGTATTGTTATCCTGGGCTCAAAACATTATACCAATTCTTTGAAAACAGAAAACATGATTAAAAAAAGCTTAAATGTTTTGCTTTATTCCCCGCACTTTCTCACCCTTTCTAAAGATGCTTATGGTTAGTATTATATAGTAAATAGACTTATGGTTAGTAGTATAGATTAAGTCTTCTGCATGAATTGAGACAGTGAGCAGTGATCATGTCAGCTGGCATAGGCAAGCACTGGGAGGTTTCAGTGCAGAAAATTATAAGTGAACTCATTGCTATCCTCATGTGACATTTATGTAAGCATGCATTCCAACAGATGCGACTGATCTATGAATGGAGCAAGGATGCTGATTTGATTTAACCCAGCCCAGGTAAAATACAAAGACTTCACTTGTTAAGAAACTGTGGTCAGCCAATGAGAAAAGAGGCAGTAAAATAAATTAAAGAAAGGGTTCGCACAAATGCAATACAAAGTGGAAATCTGACAAACTGGGAGAGCTATAAAAAGCCAAAAGTGATACCACAGAAAATAATAAGAGGTTCATGAAGGAAATGTGAGAAAAAAAACTAGGAAGAGGGATATCAAAACTGACAAAGAACCCCCATTTTTATAAATGTAATAAAAGAATGAGGGTGCTAAAGTAGACATTAAGCAGATGCGCTTGAGGTTAAAGGACAACAGAAAAAAATGGCAGACCAGTTAAAAGTGTACTTTATATCTATTTTCATTGTCAGGAAACGGACCCAATTTCATTGGCGCAAGGGAAATAATAAAAATAAGATATAGGAGAAGTTTTGACAAAAAAATGTAATGGAGAAAATAATGAGAATTAAGATTGAAATTGCCAAGATCTAAATAAGTGATGGAACTACAAATGCATGAGTTATTATTACCTATTGCTTTATAGATTCATAATTTTTCCCTTTGGATTGAACAATGGTAAATATCACAAGGTAATTGCTGGCCAAACATTGGGACTAGTTACTAGAATGTGATAAGTATCAAGATGGCATATGGAGAGACAGTAGCCTGTGTAGATGAGTGCAGAGAATTACAAAGACAGGCTATGAGAGTGGGCAAAGGTATAATGGCTGGAATACAACATGAGGCAGAGAAAAGTCATTCACCTTGGCTATGAAAGAAATGGTGACTCCAAAGATATTCAGAGAGTGGACACTCAGAACTCATGAAGAAATGAATGACCACATTCACATATGGGTGTTCCTCTTTTAATTCAGGAGGGAGGCAACTGAACACTAGCTGATGGATCCTATAAATGTCATTGAACGATTAGAGAATGGGTGTGTGATGACTCCCAACAGCTTCTCTGCCAAAGAAAATCATTGATAGTCTCTGCAACTGTGGTCTTGAGAATACTAATGGATAAATCTTGCATAGAAATTTTGCATGTTTATGTAGCTTAGGAAAGATGTCACCTTGAGCGTGGATTAAGACCTACTCATAGGCAACCATGCAGCATATCAAAGAAGGCATGTCATATAGGGATGCATAAAATATACAGCATCAAAATAGGCCTTTTGGCTCAATGAGTCAATGCACTGTTTGAGTCCTCTTCAATTCAAACTGCCTCACATACAGCCTATCTTGATCTTGTATTTATATAGTTTCTTTATAGAAGCATTTAAACGGTTTGCCCTAGCCACTTCTTGTGGCAATAAGATTCTTACGTCAGGTTAACGTAACAGATGGAATTTAATTATTGTATTTTAATTTTTTAAGTGCTATGACAAATGTAGTGGGACATGTGCGTAAGTGAGGAGAGGTGAAAACAGACACAGGTGGGGAGTGGATATGAATTCACAATCTTGTTCATGGCCATACAAATTTGTATTACATGAAAAGGAATATGAGTTATCTTTCTTACAATAAAATTAACACACATTACTGAGGCCAACAGGGAACATTAGTTTGAACTTGGATACACTACTCATCTGACCTGGAGTGTTCGAAGCTGACTCTGATGCCAAAAGTGGAAATGGTTTCCTATTTCCCAGCATGACATTTTAACCTTGAGGCTGAAAAAGCAAGGTGTTAAATGTCCAGAAGCTTTTTAAAAATCTGAGCAGGAATATTCATCCAAAATAAACTTGGCTCACACCAAACCACCAAATCATTCTGGGTATTTTTAAATTGTCTATAGAAAGCAAACCTGTCAATCATGACCATAACAGCCCTTTAATACATCTCAGCATCTTCAATCAAAGTCACTACAGCTATCACTGATGTTGTTACTATTTCACTGCGAGCTTATTATTACAAAATTATAGATGGTATAGAACGAGTAATAAAACTGTAAGTGAATCATACTTTATTAATTAACTTAAAAGGTCAAATGAATCTACAAACGCTTCAAGCATCACCCTTCTGATTTATACCTTGCAAGTAACCTGACTTTCTCAGAGTGTTTTGGGTCACCTGCGCTAGTCCAACCTCCAATGTTGCAGATTAGCCTCCTGATTGTGTTGCTGCATTGCCTGGATAGAGTGGTACTGTCAGCGATTTTCCTGCATTATCAGGACTGAAGCCAGCACAGATGATCTAAGATTCTCTAAGGAGAATTGCGACCTACAGTGGTTATGATATCATTTGAATCCCTTTGCTTAACTATTCTGGACCATTCATAACTATATAAATAGATACCATATATCAGACTGAAAAACACTTGTAAAGTTATTGTAGAACACAGAAGCTGTAATATTTAACTTAATTAATTTAAAGTACACCGGACTTTTAAAAAACCTAATAATTTATTGTGAAAATTAAAAAAGGAACTGCAGCCACAAAGATGAACGTTAAATAGTTTACCTGGTTATATGTCTGTAGTCATTATGAACTAAGTACAGCTTTTTAGAACCATGGCTAATATTTTTTGTAATACACCATTTGCTGTACTGCTGTTCTTTGTGTATTGAATCATTTGCTGTCTGTAATGTAGACAGTTTGTGACAAGGCAGAGCTATTACAGCTCCCAACAGTCTTCTTTACAGGCTCATTATGGTCTAAAGGATTTAGCAGGTGGAGGTGGTGAATTGGTAATTTATACAGAATGTCTTTAACACTTCTGTAGTCTCTAAACTGCGGAAGTAAAAACATAATTTCACACTAATTACACTAGCTAATCATTCAATCTGACTCCTTAGCCCGAAAATTGAACATACTTTTTCTCATTAAAACATATAATACTATTCAAGTAGAATCTGCAATCAGATCTCAGAACTATACACTTACTGGGCATTGATTGTGCTTCTCCTCTACTTCAGTTTGTGGGATGCAAAATGATGGAATTAGTTACTGAGGACAGGTAAGCCTTGTCATTGATGTTCAACACTTCCACTAGGTGCCCACAATAAGCTCTCCTGCTTTACTGAATTGCATGCATTGAACACTGGTAGTGAACAGCCTTATTCAATAGGTTAACCTGCAGGAGATGCAGCTAGACATATCAGGCTACCTCACACTGAGGGATTGAAACCACTTTCTCCTCCTGGAACTTTGTTGGTTCTAAATGGCATCCTTCAGAGTCAAGTGTACTCAGTCAATCACTTTGGAAAATACAGGTATTTGCCAAGGTTTTGTCCCCTCTGCCATTGCTCCAGCACATCACAAGTAAGAACTATCCAATGGAAGAGGGTTTCAGTCACGCTCTGAAGCCTTTCTTCATTTCTGTTTAACTGACCCAGAATAGGTCCCCAATGTATTTCTACAAGGACCCAGATAATTAAAAGTCAAGGGCTGTGGTGACCTTCGTTTAAATTTAGGTAACATGGTGAACTCCAAGCGATTTGGAGAAAAATCAGAGTTAGCTGATGGCTGTCATTGCGAATTGCAAATAGCAGTCAACTTCTTAGGTAGTTCTTCTCAGATAGAATCAGCTTGAGGCATTAAAACTTTTCATGGCATGTATTAGTTTTCTTTAACTTCCTGCCTATTTTCACTTAATTGTGTATGGCCTGTTTGTAGCATGGCTGTACATGTCTGTATCTTAAAAGGCTGTTGTGCATGGTTTGTTAATTGCTTTGAAGAGTATGTACTGAAGCACAGGCTATGCAGTTCAGAAGGGACATTGGGTTCATGCTCTGATGCTTCACTATTTTTGGGTTTTCAACTTGAGTTTATTTCCTCTTCTTCCAATAAAGCTTAAAACAAACGTGTTCCGTAAGTGAGTCTATTACCTTTTCAACTAAAAGAATCTATAAAATGATAGTAGAAAGAGACCCCAGTCAACTTATCCATGTTTGCTTCAATGACTATGGAGGTATGGCTGCACCCTGTGTACTGATTTGTCAGTCACCGTATTCACACACATTCTTTGAACACCATTGACTCAGATGGCCATTGCCATCTGGCTTGATGGCCTTGCTTCAATCATGAATCCTTGCAAACGAGAGTTCATCACAAGTTGCTTACCATGCTGATAGTTCATCACTTTTACATGTGGCTGGTAAAATGCACTTTTTCCTGTCCAAAGACCATCACAAGCATATCTCTGAAGGCTTGGATTCTTCTGTGAGCATGGCCACCTTGCCTCATTGCACTATACTATTATTTGGAGACTGCATTAAAGTTTGACATTTTCACCTCAACACTGTTGATGTCATGATACTGTGCAGTGATCTGAAAGTAAACGCAGCCTACTAGCATTTGGCACACTGTAAATATGTGTTACTCATTTACGCCCAAAGTTCCACAATATTTTACGTCATGAAATCTGATTGCTTCAAATTATCTATTTCTCTCTGGGCATGAATGCAGAACAAATTCTAGGCTGTGAATTCTTCAGCAGTGACATATCCGGTCATCATCAAATCTAGAAATATATGAGTGTTGTACAAAACTAGTGTTCATACCCACTATTTATGCTGTAAATTTGATGCCTTTCAAAAATACATTAATGGAAAGCTTAAAAGCAACTCCAGTGAGATGACGAACTACTTATGCCTTGTATAGTTAAATAAAAAACACACTTTGCCAAAGATTTTCATCTTGCATCTTCAGGACAATTCACAAAAATTGTAAATGTAAAGGGAAAACGACATTTAGGCTGTGTGTGAGAAAAGTGCTGATTAGTTGGCAAGTCGAATCTAATTGGTAGAAAAGGCCTCGACCCATCACGGGCAACATTTAAACAAAGCTTGGCAGTTAACTGTCAGTCTCCATCAGATTGGTGCATCCACTTTGACTGTGCTATCCAGTGATATCTGCAAATGATTAACATCTTCACCGACTCTCAACTGGGTTCACCCCGGGCCACACGGTTCCTGACCTTATTATTGCCGTGGTCCAACATGCACACAAGAGCTGAACTCTCAGGTTAGCTGAGTGTGACCATTCTCTATAAAAAGTCAACATTTGACTCAGTATGGTTTCAAGAAGCAAAACCTCAGTCAATCGGTAGAGAGAGGCTGTCTGCCGTTTGGAGTCCTCCCTGGCACAAAGAAAGATGTTTCTGATTGCTGGAGGTCAATCATCTCAGCATTAAGATATCACTGCATGACTTCCTCGGGTAGGGTCCCAGGCCTAACCATTTTTAGCTATTTCATCAATGACCTTCCCTATTTCATAAGATCAGAAGTTGGGATGTTCGCTGAGTACTATTTGTGATTCAAAAGGTACTGAAACAGCCCATTTCATATGCAGCAAAACCTACACAACATCCATGTTTAGGCTGATAAGTAACAAGTGGTACCATACAAATGTAAGGCAATGACAATCTCCAACATGACAGAAACCAACCACTGCTATTTGACATGCAGTGGGATTACAGTAGCTTAATCCTCAATTATCAACATCCTGTTGACTACCGTTAACCAAAAACAGAATTAGACCAGACGTATAAATACTGTGGCTACCAACAGCATGTTATAGACCAGGAATTCAGTGGCAAGGAATTTATTTCATGATCCACAAAGGCTGCCCACCAAATACAAGGCACAAGTCAGGCATGTGATGGAACAGTCTACACCACTGGCTCCCAATCTTTGAAGGCATGCTTCAATGAGACAAACAATTCACAGCACACTCACTGTCTTTCATTACTGCTTGTGCAGTTATCAAAAGTTGACATATGCATGGCTCTGGAAACTTGCACATGCACAGTCAAAAGGGCATTAGGTGTCAGCAGACACTGCCATTAGTAACAGACGCTGAGGCTCTGGAAGAGATGGGAAGCATGGTCTTAATGCTCAGGTAAAGCAATGCTGTTCCTCGAAAATATCACAGCACACTTTTAAACTTGTCACCAATTGAAAGCTAGTGCTCAATGCTTATCTGGATGAGTGATGCTCTAACAACACTCATGAAGCTCGACAGAATCCAGGACAAAGTAGCCCACTTGATCAGCACCTCATTCACCACCTTTAACATTCACTTCCATCACCACTGACACAAAATAGCAGCATTGTGTACCAACTACAAAATGCACTGCAGTAAGTCACAAAGACTCTTTTGCAGCACCTTTGAAATCTGTGACCCTCATACATAGAAGACAAGAGCAAAAACAGAAGCACTTCCAAATTAAACAGTATTCTACTTTGAATTATATTGTTGGTCCTTCAATGTTGATAGGCCAAAATCCAGGAATTCCCTTCTTAACAGCCCTGTGTATGTCCCTACAGCCAAAAGACTTCAGCAATTCAAGAAGGAAGCTCACCACCATTTTCCCAAGGGCCATTAATGATGGATGATAAATCCTGGTCTAGCCATGAAGCCCACATCCCATGAATGAATGGGAAAACACAAAAGCACTGGTTATGTGGGAGGCTGCATAATTCAACAGGGCTGATACTTATCACTTTAAAAGGAGTGGACTGGAAATATTGCTGGGGAGATCGAGACTTGTGGTAAAAGGGAGGCGAGTAATGGGAATGTTGTAATTTAGCATTAGGGAAAGTTAATGAGCACACCAAGCAGTAAGGAGTTGAACTTCAGGAAGCCTTTAAGGCTCACTATTTTCAAAACAATGAAAAATATATGATTTTCAGAGCCTGCCTCCAGCTTTCTTTTACTGGAGCTAATGATCGCTTCCAATTGAGTTTTGAGTGGTCCCCTTCTGACCTGCATTCTTCATGGTATGTGTATACATTATGGGAGCAACCTAGCACAACAATGAATAGCGCGAAGATGCAGTTGAATGAAATTGTGATTTCTGTCAATGTCACTTGGCATTGAATTTGAATATTTTCAGGAGGCCTCCACCAGTTCTAACCAGGAGTGCTGGCATCCTAAAGTGAGACTTACCCAGAAATTAGAACAGCCATGCTACCAGAAGTTATTTTAAAATAAACATTACCCAAGTGTTTCCCTGCTCGGATCTTAGGAATGGGGCAGCAGGGGGCAAAAAATCACCCCAACGACATTGCAATATCAGGACTGTTATAGTAAGAAATTTAAAAATAGTATCAAACCTGAAGAAATGCATATATCTGCACAGGATGAGTAGTAAGTCAGAAGACTGGACAGTACTTAGAAAACAGCATATAATGTCTATACAATTAATAAGGAAAGAAAACAATTTTAAAAAACTAGCTTAAAATATAAATACAGGTATTAAGAGTTTCAACAGATATTTTAAAAAAGAAGTTAGTAAAGTAAGCATTTATCCTATAGGAACTGAGTGTAGGGAATGAACAGTGGTAGATAAGGAAATGATAGATGAGTTGTCAATGTATTTTGCACGAGTCTTCACTATAGAGAACGCAAGCAACATCCCAGGAGTAGCTTTAATTCAGGAAATGGAAGGAAGGGACAAACTGAAATATTATATAACCAGGGAAGTGGTACTAAAAGTATGGTTGGTCCTGTGACTGGTATGACATTGGGTCCTGAACAGCTTACATTCTAGGGTCTTAAATGAAGCGGCCAGTAGGATGGTTAATGTATTGGTTTTAACTTTTCAGAATTCCCTAGATTCAGGGAAGGTTCCATTACGTTGGAAAATAGCAAATGTAACTCTTTTACTCATAAACAGGGACACAGAAAGCTTAACATATCAGTTAGCTTAAGGTTTGTTAAAGGGAAGGTGCCAGTGCCACATTTCAGTGGGGTACTTTGACAACTTGAGGATAATCAGACAGATTTATACAGTGAAAGAGAAATCATGCTCAACTAATTTATTGGAGTTTTTTGAGAAAGTAGCATGTGCTGTAGATAAAAGGAAACCTGTGCATGTTCTATATTTAAGATTTCCAGATGGCATTTGATAAGGTGCCACATCAAAGGTTATTGCTTTCCCACTGGACAGACATCTCAATGCAGATGAAGGATTCCCAAACTGCAGGAAGAGCTGTTCCCAAGCTCATAAAATCCCGAAGGCCTGTTTAAATGGCTGTTAGTAGTCTAATTAGTTGGGCTAAATGGCTGTCAATCTTTCAGTCAACAATTAACTGAGCAATTGCTATCAAAACATTGCGAATGTCTCCTACAGATGCAACACACTGGACTTCTTCCTAATTTTATTTTATCTGCTTTCCCGCCTCTAAGAATCATGCCAATGATGTTGTAACATCAGGATTGTTATGGTATAAAATTTACAGGTAGTATCAAACCTGAAGGCTGCCTCCATGTCTCTCTGCAATAGCTAGTAAAATTCTAACTGAACTTTTGAGTGCTTTTTAAAAAAAGTCTTTCGTTATGCATGGTATTCTGGATCCCTTTTATACAATTACCCATGAACACAGGAGGTCGCATTCCCTCATTCTACCATCTTCTATAATTCTGCAGTACAACTGATAACACAGGGGAGTTTCATAAGGCTAAACTCCTATCTATCATGTCTTTCAGTAAGTGTTCAATTCAGAAAACATTATCAAAAGGAACAGTTCTGGCCCCAGATTCTTTGCTAGATTTCACAGTTGCTGTTGGATGTCAAAATAAGCATCAGTGTTTTATTAAAAATACACTTCTCTCTCTTCACTTACATGTATCCAAAGCATTCAGCCTCTTGTGATTCTGAAAAATACGCAGGAGGAAAGTATTTCTTTTATAACCTTCCAAAATACAGCTGTAGTGATTGTAATGGGGTCAGCCCGAGAATCTGAAATTTGGGTCCAGGCACAAGATGGCTGCTGATGCAAGTTAGCGACAAAATGGCTTCTAGCCTGGGAACTGTAAATTCTGCTAGAGCTGCTCTTTTAGCCTGGGAACTCTGAGTTTGGCTAGAGCTGCATAAATAACGTAGTAATGATAAGATAATGCAGTACTAACCATTCTAGCTGACTTTCAGTAGCAAATGTTATGGCGCTATATGGCAAGACAAAAAGTAACCTAAGCATTGTAACATAAGTTGTTTACCAGTTAATACTATTGGATTATGTAACTGTCAATGAAGCAATATCATGTATCGACTGGTAATTGTTTGAATACACTAAGCAATCACGCCATGTACCCTGCTTTAAGAAAAGTATAAAAATGTCTTTGTATTAAGTTGTGTGTCCAGCTCCTCTGAGGAATACGGAAGTGCTCAACTTCTGTGTTTTCCAGATGATCTGTGCCCGGCCGATTGAAGAAATAAAGAGTAAAGTCTTAAACAGCCAGACCGACTGCGTGTTCATTGACTGAGTACAGAATCGAGAGACCCCACCGGGGGTCCAGATTTACAAGCCAGGTGGACCTCATAGAATATGAGTTCCCTGATTAGGGCCGTTAGAATCAGGGAGATCTGGCTGAGTGTCACAGACTCTCCACATTGTAAGTAAAGGGTTACATCGTGGCAGGATACCAGCCTCTATGGAGTTACTTCAGTGGTGATAGGAGAAAAGAATGCTGAAGAAATTTGTTTGCAACAGTTGTCTTTGAGTTGGGATAAGCATTTTTGGCATTGTGTCATTATTTGAGAAGCTTGACTTGTTTGATCCTGCCATTGAAGACTGGGCCCAGTATTTGGAAAGAATGTGTTTTTTCCCAGGCAAATGTGAGTTGGACAAATGAAAAACAATGAGTAATTCCTCTGCCAGCTTGTGAACCTGCAATGTTTTCAATTATAAGGAGCCTAACTTTCCCTGAGGCACCAGATACTAAAACCTTTTAAGAGTTGATGTATTTAGTTAAGGAATATTATGGCCCCAAAACTCCTCTAATTCTGAGATGCTATCTGTTTACTTGGCAATTTAAGAACTGAGGACTCTGTATTGGGATTTTTAACTAGGTTAAGTTGACTGGCACAGGCATGTGACTTTGATTTAACCCTTAATGGGATGTTGAGAAACCATTTGGGATTTGGGATTAATGATGTATCCATGCAAAAGCACCCATTTGTTGAAGCCCAACTTGATTTTACGTATGCGCTACAACGGCTTTATCAATGGAAAATGTTGCAAGTGGAGCATATGAGTTGCAGGGTATTCCTACGAAAGTGGGCACCCTCACCAGTCTGACTGAGCTTTGGGAACACCACTTCAGGGAAGGCGAATGCATAGCCTCACTCAGGACATATCCTGAACAGAGGGACTCTAGTTTGGCCCATGGCAAAACCCTAAAACAAAGCCAAATGGTTAAAATTTTCTTAGCAATCCAGACTTCCAAGCCACTATAGTTGCTGCTGGTATGCAGACTTGAGACAACAAAAGAGTCTCACTAGAGCGCGAGTAAGAGAACTCACTGGCTAGTATCCAGGACAGTGCACACCCTGGAAAGTCTACCTACAGCTGATCTGGAACAGTTAAGTTACACAGCTATGCCCAAATCAGAACTAAACTAAACATCTGGTAAAATGGTCATTTGGTTCTAATGGAGGTCGATACTAGCGTGACCATTTTAGTGACTGTAGAACCAGTCTTCAACAAAATTTGCTTTGGACTCTTACTCTTCAGTTTGCACAAGAACTCAGCTAGATTTAGAACATATACTGGAGAACCTTTACAGATAAAGAGTACAACTTCAGTTGTATTTCTTATGAGAAGGAGCTGGTTCAGTTGCCACTGATTGTAGTAAAAAGCTTAGGCCCAATTAGTTGGGGAAAATTCACCTAGAATAACTCAACATTTTTTGATTTGAAAATGGTTGCCTGAGTAAAGTCCCAATTAAATACCTGAGAGTTTTTCAGAACGGTCTCGGAACTATCAAAGGGGCCAAGGCCACCTTGCACGTTGACCAGGAAAAAATTCCATGGGTCTGCAAGGCCCGCCCAGAGCCATTTGCTTTACGAGTAAAAGTAGAGGCAGAAATCAGAAGGCTGGAAAGTAAAGGAATTCTCAAATCAGTTCAGTTTGTGGGATGGGCAGAACCAGTCGGACCCATTGTAAAGCCCAACAGGTTGGTTCGCCTTTGTTGAGATTTTATGCAAATGGTAAACTGCATTTTGCAATCCCTCATGCGGAGGATTTAGGCACCAAGCAGGCAGGGGTGCTGCCCTTCACAAAGCAGGGCATGAGCCATGCCTAGTTGCAACTGAAGTTAGATGAGGATTCCCAGCGGTATGCTACAATTAATACCCAGAAGGGTTTGTTTCAATATACCTGGCTGCCATGTGGGGTATTGACAGCCCGTGCAATTTTCCAGTGGATGATGGAGAATATTTTACAAGGTCTACCCCAGATTGCCATTTACCTATATGATATGTTAATAACAGGGAAGACCAATAAGGAGAACTTGGATATGGTCCTTAGATGTTTCTCCGAGGATGGTGAATGTCTTAGAAGGGGAAAGTGTGTTCCAGGCAACCCAATTTACCTACTTGGCCTACAGATTCAACAAGACTGGATTACACCCATTGGAAGATTAGGTGAGGGTGATTAAAAGTGCCCCAGCTCCCTTATCTATACCAGAACTTAGGTTACTCCTTGGGCTGGTGAATTATTACAGAAAATTCAAACATAACTTGACCTCTATCCTGGCACCTTTGCATCAGCTCCTTTAAAAAAAAGGCCAGCCTTGGAAACAGTTACGTAGCAAAGCAATAGCCTTTAGGGAAATGAAAAACAGCTATCGTCCTCTATGGTGTTGGCACACTATGATCCCAAGCAAGATCTGCTATGTGATGCCTCCCTGTTTGGCTTTGGCTTAGTATTAGCTCATTGGTGGCCCAATGGAGAGAAACAATAGTGTATGCCTCCAGGACGTTGGCTAATGCAGAGTGTAAATATGCCCAGAACCAGAAAGAAGGGGTCATATTTGGAGTCAGGAAGTTCTGTCAATACTTTTATAGACATAAACTTGTAATAATAACAGACCACAAACTACACCACTAGTGGTACTGCCACCAGAAGAGTCCCACAGCAAACGTGCAGTACTTACCCTGGGATTACTTTGCCCAGATTTGCTAAACAAGCCTTACCATTTTTGTTCACTTCAAAAAAATTGTTCTGATGTTTTGCCACTTCCGATGCCAATATACTTTTCTCTTATAGGTGCTGACAAACAGGTTTTAGTCCAGTATTGTCTGTTCTAATTTCCAGCACTTGATTTTGTTCTGTTATCTATTCAGTTACTGTGGCCATGCCAGGAAAGGCTTTTGGGAAACCTCTGTTGATAACTTCCTGACACTGCTTTAGGTGGGAATGCACATAAAACATTTTGGCATTCATATGCCAGAATTCCCACTGGTTGAGGAGTTTCACCAATTTAAAGCAGATCAAAACTTGCCACAATAATTTAGAAGCAACTGAAGGTGTTTTGTATTTGATCCCTGTGTCTGAATCTTCCCCTTTTTCAAACTGCTTAGGCGGATTGCTTCTTTTGCGCTCTTGGACTCAAAACTTTGTTGTTAAACAAAGACCCTGAATCCAATCATTTGGATGGTTTACATGAACTAAGATGCCAACTATAGCCTTATAATACATCTTTGGATATGGATAATTTAGATAATAGATAAAGACTGATGGAAGGAAGAGAAAATAAACATAAAACAGCTGGGTGTAATCAGTGGTGTAAAACTTGCAAACAATTGAACTCTGAAAGATGAGGCTTCACAGCATGCAACACTGATCAGCTTTCAGAACACAGCTCACTTAGTTAAGCAATTATGTTGCAAGGATGGTAGGCGGTTTCAGGCAGGTGTGGGGGTGAGAAACCTGTCAGCACATTCACACTTTTACCTGTAGTGGTCTTCTCCTTGACAACACCTTAGATTGAAGCCTCAATTATGTCTCAATTGGTTAGTTAGGAAGAAGATTCACTATACATGATCTCTCATGTTTTGGGGACCCTATGGCATTTATCGTTACCTAGTAACAGCCTTTGAAAACTGTGTAAGCTGCACATTAATACCACATTCTCTCATAGGATAATATTTCAATGATCACGTTTGCACGCAAAAGATTAATCACATATTTGATATAACAGATATATGTAATATATATGTTTGTATCTTTGGTTGACATGTAGTTAATATTTTACATTGAATCAACATTGTTGATCATTTAGGAATAGTCAATCATTTGTAAGAATGCAGTTCAGCAAATACATTAACTGTTAGTACAATCATATCTGCCATGCTGATACACTACTATCAACACCTTTCCCCGAAGAGTTTACCGTAAAAAAAAATGAAGGATTGTGAAACATTGCTCTTATAAACCCTCCCTTCCCCCTGTACCAATTGGAAATGCTCAGCTTAAATATTTCAGGAGTCTGCAATTATAAGGGCTGTGGGGCTTTAAGTAAAAGAATACAATCGGCAATGTAGTTTCATTATTATCATGCAAACTTAATTTTAGACATGATGGAACGTGTTTCATTCACTGCTAAGTTTATTTAGATTTCACTAACAATCAAAAATACGCTACACTTCTCAAATAAAACTAAAATGGAGCTATAAAAACACAAAATTTGAGTAACAAGCAATTAGTAGCTGCTATGAAACATGCTGAAAACAGAAACCATTAATCTTTCATTTCCAAGGACACAGACTTAACCACGGCTTCTGGTTTCATTTCACAAAGCCAAATGTAAGAGGTTCATTAGAGAAGACAGTGACATAATATGAAAGGTGAAGTAGCCATTTATGTTCATTTCCCATACATCATAATCAACAGCACTGGAGTCTGTTGAGTTTAATGAAGGTCTATCCTACTTTATGAAAAGTACCAAGGTTTAAAAAATTTTGTAAGTAACCAAAGGTTCCAACGTGCATGAATAGTTTCTTGCAAGCCGGATGTTTATGCATATGGGACATTATCGTGATGTTCAAATTCACAAGGACCCAGTGTAAAAATTAAATAAATGTGCTGGCTGAACATTTCTATTATGTCTTAGTACTCTTACGTACTGTAATAACTGTTAGCACAGAATCCAGCCTTGTGTAAGTCTGTGATATCTTGGATTCATAAGTAGTCATGCAAATTAACATCAAGATATCTGACTTAACAGAACCGAAAATTATCTGTGATATATGTTGTATTGGCTAACATATATAGGGAACCACAAAAGGAATCAGAAACCCCTCTCCAAACTTGAGTACTGGCACAGCTCATCAGAAACTTTCCAGCTTTGTTAATTTTTATTGTTTTGAGTTCTCTATGAAACATAAAAAATAAAGAAATGTGTCCATCTTAACCTCTTATAACATAATGTAAAATATAAATGAATTTAAATAATGGCACTGTTTCAAAATATGATTTATTTTTGGGTTACATATGTAATATACTGTATTTGATAAGTAAACAAAGTATTGAATATATCAACTTATCTTGTTTTAAAAAATGTTTGAAAATTATATTTGATGATTTGACCTCTTATTTTGATGAATACATTCACTAGTCATAGCTTTCTAAGTGATTTAATCCTTTGTCCTCCATAATTTTAGTTCAACACACAGCAGCAAGAGCTAAATGGCTTACAAGCCGCAGACATATCTGAAAAAGGCTCTTCTGTTTAACAACTGTAAAACGTCTTCCTGTGAGTGATAGCCAGTAGCCTTTTTATTCAGAGATAGTCCTGTGAACCTGAAGTTTTCTTCGAGTACTACCAGCCCTACAACAGAACATTGTTAGAGGAATTTTGAACACATAAATTGTTGCTAAATAGGTTGAGGGCAATCATTTAAAGTCTTGTATAGTATTATGTACTTATTATGTTAATGCCATTTCAGTAGATGAGTTTAGTATTTTTGAATAATCCTTGGATTGGTTCCACTGGTTTCTCTGCTTTTATTGGCAAGTTTTGTTGCCTTCTTACTGGTTGGCCCTGTGTAAGTTTAATATTTTAAATAAATTTATAGACTTGCTTTTGATTTGCATATTCTCTATCTGTTCAACTATAATTTGTTGCCATTTCGTGAATATTACATTTTAACTAATTATGTGCAAGCCTGGCATCAATTTGGATAAATATCAAGTGTGACAAAAGAGAACATATAAATGACTTCGGGCTTTTATACATGCATTAGTGTATCTTCCACAGTTCCATTGATGTGTTATTTTATAAGAGCATGAACCCTGCAGAATGCATTGCACAATGCATTATTCTGCTATTAAACAGCAGGCCTGTATCCTCTGGAAGCTATGTGATGCAAACTCACTCCATTCTTGAAATCAATTTTCTTGTAGTTACAAGTCAGGCTGGTTTTCTCTTTTACCTGAACTACTTAAGGCACCAAGTTCTAAAAGCTAAAGAAATGCTATCTAGAGCAATTCCAACTTAAACTTTGCTGTGTCATGGAATTTTACGTGTTATCATTTCTGGTCCATACCAGGTGTGTATGAGAACCGAGAGAATTCAACTTCAGGTGTTTTATTTTTATAAAGTTTGTTTGAAATGTATTATTTGCATGTGTCATTAACATAAGGTTGACAGACAGTCATGCATAGGCAAAGAACTGTAGGGAGTATATTTGGATCTTGTTCAGCCATGCTTCAAGCAAAAATACAGAGGTGCAGAAGTTCAGTTCAGGGAGATAGCTTCGCACAATGGTGGAAACATAATCAACGTTAATCTAGAGGCATTAGCTGAAATCAAACTTTGGATCTGAGTATGCATCAAGAGGCCTGAAACCAGTTTGACAGCCAATTTAGAAAGTGGGTTTGTCCTGAATGAAACAAGCATTGGCTAGAGCTACTTGGCCCACACTAAAAGACCCAAAGGGATATAACCAGATCAGAAAGAAAACTGTCATATTTTCCTTATTACGACTCCATGGAGTAACTCAGGTTCTGTCTCCCAAGTGCATAATCTACCAACTGTAAGGCAGAGGTCAAGACTGTAATGGAATAATTCCCACTTGACTGGATGTATGCAGCTCCAACAAAACTTGAAACTCAACTCCACCTGGGACACACCAGCTCACTTGTTTGGCACCCCATTTACTACCTTCAACATTTCACTCTCTTCATCACCAATACACAATGGCAGCCATATTATGTACAAGATGCACTGTATCAACCCACCAAGCCTTCTTTGATGGCACCTATCAAACCCATAATCTCTACCACCCAGAAGGACTAGGACAACTTATGCATGGGATCATCAACACCAGCTAATTTGCTTCCAAATTAAGTCGCTCCATAGATTAAGAACCTGGAACTCATTTCCTAATAGCACTATAGGCATCCCTACAACTGAACCAGCAAAGATTCTTTGAAACAAAGAATGGGAAAGCAGAGTGACCAACAAACTCCTTTGACAAACTCCATCTGTCAAATGACAGGATGATCCACCACAGAGATAGTGATCACTGCTAAATAGGTTCAAGACAAGCCAGGATCCCTGTGCAGACAGCCTCCACTGCTGGGGTCTTAGTAAGAACCATTTATGTGCCTGTGGAGTGGAACAAACAATGTTACGCATTACCATGGCGTTTTCCCTGCACAGACCATGTGGTGGACTAATCATTTTTACACTCAGTATATGAAGAGGCTACCAATTGCCTTCAGTGATTCACATTCACTAAATAAAATTAACCCTCCCCATTTTATATTTCGCTTAAGTACAGTATCAAAGTAACTCTGAGGAGAAAAGGAAAGGATAAGTCCAAATGTGGCATCTTGCTGACAACAGGACAAAATCTATTTGATGCAATTTAGTCCTTTCCTTTCAAAATCAACCAGCTGCAAACATAGTAACAAAGAGCTGAGAAAACGCCTTCCATTATTTTATTTATACATATTAAAAGATAACTGATGGTCATCTTTATACAATAAGACACTGCAAACCGACTGAATGACTGAAGAATGTTACACCTATTTATGAAGCACCTCAGAGACATTTATTAACATGAGGGTGCCTGCACAAAAGCAAGATTTTGTTGTTTGCCCTTCACTCTTACCCTTCTGTCCTAAAATTGGTTGCCTGCTACTGTGAAATTAGCTATTCATTTTTTAAAAAAATTGGTGCGAAAATTAATTAAAATAGATAATATGATTGGCTGATCAGCATGCAACAATTAGTGTTAGATAAATCACTGAATTTAAAAACCTGCTTTGAATTTCTAATTTAGTCTGTTGAGTTTGAACTAGACCACCAAATTAGTGTTATAAGTTGGCTACAGAGCAGTAACCTTTTGTTAAAGTGGACAAAATGTGAGATTCCAGGGACTCACTAAGAAAATTAAGGTCAGGATTCCACAGTATTTCTCAAATAACATCAAAATTTACTATACAAGAAGTCAGAATAGTAATACAATCTATAATACAAACAATTTATATTCTTACATCTAGAATTAACCCAAGGTAAATATAGTTAACAAATAAACTGTGGTTGGTAAAGTATCCCGAGTCCTACTGAGCCATACAGCTGTTTTGTCACTACAGAGAGATGACTGGTGGTGGATTAACCTGAAGGTCACTATTTGTTAGGAGAGGGTAGTGGTTGGGAAAGAGAATCCTCCATGGTGACCTTACTTGTGGTTGAACACTCCATAGGGCACATTAAAGAACGCACACAATGAAGACAAATCCCACAGATTTCTCAGCAATTCCTGAGATGACTGGCACACTGGATCATCAAATATCATTCATACTTTACAAAGGATGCCTTCCAGTTGTTCTCTTGTGAAGATCTAACTTTAGATCTCTCTTAAAGGCCAGTCCATCACCACCAACCCCCCACCCAGTCAACTGTACTGAGATGTTATTACTTGCACGTTTCTCCTAAGCCCTTCATGGTTTCAAGGGCTTCCCTCGAGTCCTAACTGTGCAGGTCTTTTCAACTGCTCTTGGAACTTCTCCTTTTGCTTCAACAGCACAAGAACTAGGGGTTGTGCTGTAGCACAGTTTAATAGCAGCACTTACCTGCAGAGAACCTGCTTCTCTCTCTCCATTTTCAACTGACTACAATCCTTCAACTGCTCTTTAGTGACTCTTGAACAGTTTCAAAAATGATCTATTTAAAACCTTGCAAAAGCTCCCTTTTGTTCCTCGGCAGTATCATTACTTTCTGCCTCAGCTGCATTAAACCTCACAGTTTCTGAGCAGATGACAAAGTTAATGGATTGAGGTAAAGGCAAGGCAAGGGAGGGATGCTGTAGCTTGGGTAGGCTCACAGTGAGTGAATACTATGACAGTGAGCAAAGACCCCACAAAAGAATTATGGGCAGCATGGTGGTCAGTGGTTAGCTCTGCTGCCTCACAGTGCCAGGGACCCGGGTTCATTTCACCACTGGGCAACTGTCTGTGTGGAGTTTGCATCTCCTCCCTGTGTTTGCGTGGGTTTCTTCCAGATGCTTCTCTTTCCTCCCACAGTCCAAAGATGTGCAGGGTGGGTGGATTGACCATCCTAAATTGCCCGTAGTGTCCAGGGATGTTTAGGTTAGCTGGATTAGACATGGGAAATGCAGGGATATGGGAATGGATCTGGGTGGGATGCTCTTCGTTGGGGTGGTGTGGACTTATTGGGCCAAATGGCCTGTTTCTACACTGTAGGGATTCTGTGATATCTGTGAAAAGAAGTATACCTCAGCCAATGAAGAGTGTGTGTGTGTGTGTGTGTGTGTGTGTGTGTGTGTGTGTGTGTGTGTGCACGTGTGTGTGCGTGAGAGAGAGAGAATACAGAGTCTCTGCTGTATCATTACAATGATAGTTGCTGGTGTAGTGCGGGGCACAACACCGATGTGCAGAAGCATCTTATAATTGGATAAGAATGTGCCATGAGGGTCCTGAGTGGTTGAGAGGTTAGTAACATTGGATGTCAGTAGATATGGGGTGCCTGGGACCATCGACAGTGTCCTGAGATATTGGTGCTGGGTGCCAAACATAAATGGGACTAGGTCAGATTGAGATGTCTTGCTGGCACAGACAAGTTGGACCCAAAAAGTCTGTTTCCATGATGTTTGGCTCTATTGAGGTCCTTCAAGCAAGCAATGAGCTGAACCCACCAGATACCCACTATGATTTCCATTTCATAAGATAGGAAGCTGAATATTTATGAGGTGTATTTGGAAATTAACAAGGAATTTAACAAGTAATAATCCTCTTTAAATGGCAATTCATCAAGCCTCTAGTCAAAAGCATGAAACATGAAAGATGAAGTGAGATGTTTCTGATGTTAAGATGGGCTTCACCCAAGTTCTTGACTGATTCTAACACAAATCTTGCCAAAGTCCATGTTGTTCAGGCCACTATAAAGGTTCTGCCCTAAACTGTGCAAAGCACATTCAAGCCAATGAAGAGTCTTTTGAATTATGGCCACTATTATAACATACGGCAGAATTCAGAAGAGTTATTGTTATGATTCCAGTTGATATTATTGCTAGACAAGTTACATTCTAGTTTGATATCTGGCTTGATGGATCATAGTTTTTTAAACAAGGCCGTACACCATTCAGCAGAGTTAGTTTTAACAGTTTAACAATCATTCAAAAGATCTTAAAACACAGTAAACATACATCTACCTATACACCGTTACTTCACTATGCTCAAATACCAGAGCAAATTTCCTTCTCTATCACATCAATAAGTTTGACTTGGCTGTTTCTTTTAAATTTCTGGTCTTGAGAGTTTAATAGCTTCTTCCTCAATTAGGCACACAACCAGGCTTAAAGATTTTTACCTTCCAATAGCCCCTTTAGAGTTCTAACCAAACATTTCTGGACTGTAACTCTCAAACTAAACACTTTTACTGAGGTAACCTATTCCCTAACTGTTCTGAATTACCTCCTTTCTTCTGGAGAAACTTCCTTACTTCTAACTTCAACCAGGACTTGGATGAATGGAAAACAAAAGCTTTCCCATCTATGGGTTTTTTCCTTAATCAAAGAAAATAAATCATTCCCAGATTCTTCTAAACAGAAATTAACCTAATAAATTTCAGTGCTTACTTTGTTCAATTATAGCACTCTCACAATGCGGACAAATTCCCATTATCATTCTAGCAACTCTTACTGGTTTAAAAATATCATGGCTCCAGAAATATTGACAAATTAATCATTAAACCACCTCATACACACATACCAAAACCCACATGCCATGATTTCAAAATCCAAATTCTAAAATAACTTCTATTTAAATATTCACATCTTAAATCACACTGTATTTATGTATTAGCTCACCTAAATAACAGTAGAGAATGATACCTCTAGTCTGGTTAAATCAGAATTCAAAGGATCCAAACATTAACTTCAGAATCTGGGAACACTGTCAACTGATGTGTCATTGTTTAACAAATATTGTGAATTAATGCCCTACTGCTACATTCTGGAGTTTAATGTGAACAAGGAAGCCAAAGGCCTTCAAATACCATGCCACTACTGTAAGAACATCTTAAGTAGCAGGAACAAATCTTCCTTTAACTCCACGCTAAATGGCTAGCAACTATCCAATCAACTGAAATCAGAAATATATAGCATTATAAATTGCACCCTCTCATTTCAATGTTAGCTTCTGAATAGGAAATAATCAGACATGGAATTTATTTAATCTGCTTTTCTAATCAAACTGTTCAGAAATGTTATTACATACCTCTGGAGCAGGTGGGATTTGAACACGGGTCTCTTGGTTCAGGGTAAGGACACTACTGTTGCCCAAAACCCAGTGAAACACACAGGAATTTATGCATTAACTCTAGTTTAAAAAAAAGCTTGATATTGGAAAGCTCCAGCCTCAAATAAGAGACAAATGGTCACAATTTTTACATCCAAAACAGCTAGCACGAATTGGAAAATTTCACATCGAGTGTTTGTTGATCCACATAGATATGTTGGGCTGAAAGGCCTGTTTCTATGATGTATGATTCTATGGCTTTGACTATGCACGATTTGGAAGAATGTGCCCCGTTAGAGACAAGTCATGCACTGGGGAGACAGGTACAAATAAATCAGCTCCATCACCCCTCATTTAGGTCTCACATCTCATCTCCACGCTCATCCAATTCCCATGATTCTTAATGGCTCCCATGCCAACTTCATATCAACTCATGCCCCCATTCATCTTCTGGAAACTCGAAAGTCCCCACACCAATCAAATGCCAACCCGTGTTGTCCACTCATCCCACATCAGCAATGTCTTTATGCACACATTCTCCTTATCTCCTTACACTCTACATTCCAAATCACTCAGCATCTACCCAGGGAAGACCTCAAGAGCCATGATAGGATAAAATAAATATCAAAATGGCTATATTCACTATATTTAAAATAAAGCTCTCATTCATGAAAGTTCATTCAAAATGTAAAAACCCTGAAGTAATATTCATAATCTTACAGCAGTTAATCCATTAACAATCTTGTTGTCAATCAAAAATGTGAACTTAGGACATTCCTTGTGAAATAATTATGTGTTATGGCTAGCAGCCAAGCATTAATAACAACCTAATATCTGCCTTTGGGGAAATGTCAGCAAATAGTCACTGTAAACAGCAGAATATTTTTTCCAGCTATCACCAACAACCCACATCCTATTTTTGTTTTGCTTTGCGACTGGGGATGTTATTATTTTTACAGCTGTTCAGTTCTACAGGACTTCTCTGCCCATCACAAGCATTTACATATACTCTAAAAATTTGTGTCGACCTTGGTGTGGGTGAAGGCCACCAAAGTGAAAATGGGGTCTGATTGAATTCAGCATTGATTTCGCCCTACAGGTGAAATGGGATCTGACGGTAACACAGAACACAGAACATAGAACATTACAGCACAGTATAGGCCCTTCGGCCCTCGATGTTGTGCCGACCTGCCATACCAATCTGAAGCCCATCTACCTACACTATTCCATGTACGTCCAAATGCTTGTCCAATGACAACTTAAATGTACCTAAAGTTGACGAATCTACTACCATTGCAGGCAAAGCGTTCCATACCCTTACTACTTTCTGAGTAAAGAAACTACCTCTGACATTTGTCCTATATATTTCACCCCTCAATTTAAAGCTGTGCCCCCTCGTGCTCGCCGTCACCATACTAGGAAAAAGGCTCTCTCTATCCACCCTATCTAACCCTCTGATTATCTTATATGTCTCAATTAAGTCACCTCTCAACCTTCTTCTCTTGAACAAAAGTCCCTCAGCCTTACCTCGTAAGACCTTCCCTCCATACCAGGCAACATCCTAGTAAATCTCCTCTGCACCCTTTCCAAAGCTTCCACATCCTTCTTATAATGCGGTGACCAGAACTGTACGTAATACTCCAAGTGCGGCCACACCAGAGTTTTCTACAGCTGCAGTATAACCTCTTGATTCTGGAACTCGATCCCTCTATTAATAAAAGCTAAAACACTGCATGCCTTCTTAACAGCCCTGTCAACCTGGGTGGCAACTTTCAAGGATCTATGTACATGGGCACTGAGATCTCTCTGCTCATCTACACTACCAAGAATCTTACCATTAGCCCAGTACTTTGCCTTCCGCTTACTCCTACCAAAGTGCATCACCTCACACTTGCCCACATTAAACTCCATTTGCCACCTCTCAGCCCAGCTCTGCAGCTTATCTATGTCTCTCTGTAACCTACAACATCCTTCGTCACTATCCACAACTCCACCGACCTTAGTGTCGTCTGCAAATTTACTAACCCATCCTTCTACACCCTCATCCAGGTCGTTTACAAAAATGACAAACAGCAGCAGACCCAACACCGACCCTTGCGGTACACCACTAGTAACTGGAATCCAGGATGAACATTTCCCATCAACCACCACCCTCTGTCTTCTTTCAGCAAGTCAATTTCTGATCCAAACTGCTATATCTCCCACAATCCCATTCCTTCGCATTTTGTACAATAGCCTACTGTGGGGAACCTTATCGAACGCCTTGCTGAAATCCATATACACCACATCAACCAGTTTACTCTCATCTACCTGTTTGGTCACCTTCTCAAAGAACTCAATAAGGTTTGTGAGGAACGACCTTCCCTTCACAAAACCGTGCTGACTATCCTTAATCAATTTATTCTTTTCCAGATGATTATAAATCCTGTCTCTTATAACCTTTTCCAACACCTTACCAACAACTGAAGTAAGGCTCACTGGTTTATAATTACCAGGGTTGTCTCTACTCCCCTTTTTGACAGGGGAACCACATTTGCTACCCTCCAGTCTTCTGGCACTATTCCTGTAGACAATGACGAGTTAAAGATCAATGCCAAAGGCTCGGCAATCTCCTCCCTGGTTTCCCAGAGGATCCTAGGATAAATCCCATCCGGCCCAGGGGACTAATCTATTTTCACACTCTGTAGGATTTCCAATACCTCTTCCTTGTGAACCTCAATCCCATCTAGTCTAATAGCCTGTATCTCAGTATTCTCCTCGACAACATTGTCATTTTCTAGAGTGAATACTGTTGAAAAATATTCATTTAGTGCTTCCCCTATCTCATCTGACTCCACACACAACTTCCCACTACTATCCTTGATTGGCCCTAATCTTACACTCATCATCTTTTATTCCTTAAATACCTATAGATAGCCTTAGGGTTTACCCTGATCCTATCCGCCAACAACTTCTCATGTCTCCTCCTGGTTTTCATTCCTGGCTACCTTGTAACCCTCAAGTGCCCTAACTGAGCCTTCACATCTCATCCTAACATAAGCCTCCTTCTTCCTCTTGACCTGGGATTTCGCTTCCTTCGTAAACCACGGCTCCCGTGATCTACAGCTTCCTCCCTGCCTGACAGGTACATACTTATCTAGGACACACAGGAGCTTTTACTTGAATAAGCTCCACATTTCTAATGTGCCCACCCCCTACAGTTTCCTTCCCCATCCTATGCTCCCTAAATCTTGCCTAATCTCATCGTAATTGCCTTTCCCCCAGCTATAACTCTTGCCCAGTGGTATACACCTATCCCTTTCCATCACTAAAGTAAACATAACAGAATTGTGATCGCTATCACCAAAGTGCTCACCTACTTCCAAATTTAACACCTGGCTGGGCTCATTACCCAGTACCAAATCTAATGTGGCTTCGCCCCTTGTTAGCCTGTCTACATACTGTGTCAGGAAGCCCTCCTGCACACACTGGACAAAAACTGACCCATCTATAGTACTCGAACTATAGTGCTCCCAGTCAATATTTGGAAAATTGAAGTCCCCCATGACAACTACCCTGTCTCTCTCATTCCTATCGAGAATCATCTTTGCTATCCTTTCCTCTACATATCTGGAACTATTTGGAGGCCTGTAGAAAACTCCCAACAGGGTGACCTCTCCTTTCCTGTTTCTAACCTCAGCCCATACTACCTCAGTTGACAAGTCCCCAAACATCCTTTCTGCAACTGTAATACTGTCCTTGACCAACACTGCCACACCTCCCCCTCTTTTACCATCTTCTCTGTTTTTACTGAAACATCTAAATCCCGGAACCTGCAACAACCATTCCTGTCCCTTCTCTATCTGTGTCTCCGAAATGGCCACATCGAAGTCCCAGGTACCAACCCATGCTGCTAGTTCACCCACCTTATTTCGGATGTCATCTTGCATTCCTGAAACGTTATTTCGCATCTCCCATCCCCCTGCTGAATTAGTTTAAACCCACCCGAATAGCCTCAGCGAATATCCTCCCCAGGATATTGGTACCACGCTGGTTCAGGTGAAGACCATCCTGCTTGTAGAGGCCCCACTTACCCCAGAAAGAGCCCCAATTATCCAAGAATCCAAAACCTTCCTCCTGCACCATCCCTGTAGCCACGTGTTCAACTCCTCTCTTTCCCTATTCCTCGCCTCACTAGCACATGGCACGTGCAACAAACCAGAGAAAACAACTCTGTTCGTCCTAGCTCTAAGCTTCCATCCTAGCTCCCTGAATTTCAGGCGTTAAATCCCCATCTCTCTTCCTACCAATGTTGTTGGTGCCTATATGGACCACGACTTGGGGCTGCTCCCCCTCCCCCTTAAGGATCCCAAAAACACGATCAGAGATATCACGAACCCTGGCACCTGGGAGGCAACACATCAACCGTGAGTCTCTCTCGTCCCCACAGAACCTCCTATCTGTCCCTCTAACTATGGAGTCCCCAATGACTAATGCTCTGCTCTTCTTCCCCCTTCCCTTCTGAGCAGCAGGGACAGACTCTGTACCAGAGACCTGTGCCCCATTGCTTTCCCCGATAAGTCGTTCCCCCCAACAATATCCAAAACGGTATACTTATTGTTGAGGGGAATGACCACAGGGGATCCCTGCACTGCCTGCCGGTTCCCCTTCTGTCCCCTGACCATAACCCACCTGTCTTTTTCTGTACCTGAGGAGTGACAACCTCCCTGTAACTCCTCTCAATAAACCCCTCTGCCTCCCGAATGATCCGAAGTTCATCCAGCTCCAGCTCCAGTTCCCTAATGCGGTTTTCGAGGAGTTGGGTCGACTTCCCGCAGATGAAGTCAGTAGGGATGCTAGTGGTGACCCTTAACTCCCACATTCTGCAGGAGGAACATTCAACTGCCCTGACCTCCATTCCCATTATTCTAAATTCCCAAAGAGACTGTTGAAAAATAAAGAATAAAAAATAAACTTGTTACCTCACCAATCTGGCACACAGAACCTTTTTTTTTGGTTAGAGGGCAGGACTTTAACATCCTGGTCCCATTCACCATTTTTAAAGGTCCGGGTCCCTATACATCTGTAATATGGAAGCCCTGGTTCTGCTGTATCTACTTTAACCAGCTCATATTCCTTTCAAGATTTTGCCTAGTATTATCCTGATGTCATCTGACCAGTTCCATTAAAATGTTTTGCTCATAGGGAAGGAAAGGATGTAGGGAAGGTAACAGAAAGATTCATCTTTATTTGGAGACTATTACAATATCAGGAAATCACAATGTGACTTTAATCAATTAAAGCACTGTGGAATAAAGCACTTTTACAGGAGAGATAATGTGGACAATTCGTGTAAAGCTAGGTTGCACGACAGAGACCAGAACAGTTGCTGGACCAGAATTGTTAACTCTCCACAGAAGCTGCCAGGCTACTGAGTTTCTCCAGCAATTTCTGTTTCTGTGTTTCAGATTTCGAGCATCTGTGGTTTTTTTGTTTTATTTCCGAGGCCAGAAACAACTCGGTCCTGCCCTACGTTCCACATTCTTAATCCTGATCATTCAATCCATTCCCTGACCCGCTCTAGGTATTTTAGGGCATTGATTTTTGAAGATTTTAAAAACTGAATATGGCTGTTCTTATAAAATCATACTCGAGGCAAAAATCCTCACCTTGTGGGTTCATGTTTTTGGAAGGGCAAGTGGAAGGAAAAGCATGCTTTGAAAGTTTACCCTGGAGAATCATATTTCTTCAATAGTATTGTCAATAATAAACTAGAATTGGTACTGGCCCTGAATAAGACCTTTAAGTTTGTTAAAATCACAAATATGATTATGAATTTAGATATTACATACATATGCAGCATTTTTCAACTGCCGAGTTCATCTAATATTGATTCCTTTATTAAAATTCTGAGTGGATTCATAAACAACTCTTTCAATCGAGTTGTACAGAATGAATTTTTCCATTCAGTCCAATAGGGCCACAACCTTCCACTTGCACTCACTATAAAATCTATTCTCTTTTATTCTGCTGTGCTGCCATCTTTTTTAAAGCCATGCTCAGTTATCTCATAAAGCTTCCCTCCGGTGACTATTCCCAATGGAAGGCCAGCAGCAGAAATGCAGGAAATTAGACTTCCCACCTGCAAACTCAATCATAACTTTTTTTCCTCTGTTCAAAAATTCTGAATACTGAATTTATTAAGAAATTGATTATAGTCTTGAGTGTGGCACCAAGATTGCTTCTATTTCACTCTTTCAAGATTGAGGGTTATCGTTATGCAAAATATGTGAACACTGTTTTTATTTTTGCCTGCTTCTAAAGTCTAATTGTTCTGAAATAAACATGGGTCCAATTTGTACAAGTGAAGTCAGTACAACGAACCATATAAATCTCCCTCAATTGCTTGTGATCATTTGTGTAGATATGCCACTGATTTCAAAGCCAATGACTAATTCTGCCTCTCAGAAACGTGCTAAATGTGTGGTCAGAGATGTAATTGGGCACATCACCGAAATAAGGGCGTACAGGACCCATGGCCAGTGACACAGAATTTCTGAAGTGGACAGTCATACTCTGGAGTGAGTGATACTGACACCTATCAAACTACTATCACTGCAACAGCAGGTCACAGGCCAAGAATTCTGCAGCAAATAACTAACTTCCTCAGTTTCCAAACATCCACGAAGGTACAAGTCAGGACAGTGACTCTTCACTTCCCTGGAGAAATGCAGGTCCAACAACATTCAAGAAGTCAACACTACCCAGCTCAAAGCAGACTGCTTGACTGGCACTCCCTGTGCCAACTTAAATATTCAACGACCACTGCTGCAGTGAAAGCAGTGTGTACCACATTGAAACACACTGCAGAAACTCACCTAACCTTTTTCGACAGCCATCATCTGTAGGTTCTCCTTCAGAACATATGCCAACATGTCTTGAAACTATATCATTTTTTTTTGTTGCCACTGGTTCAAAACCCTGTAAATCCCTTTCAGAACTTGTGGATGTACCCACACCAGATGAACTGCATCACTTCCAGATGGCAGCTCAACATCACCTTCCCAATGACAATTAGGATAGTTACTGCTGGCAGCCAGCATTACCTCCTCCCTCAGTGCCATCCCAGGCCCCAAGAAGATTTTCCACATCAAGCAGATGTTCACCCGTACATCTGCCAATGTGGTATACTGCACCCGCTGTACCCTCCTCTACATTGGGGAAATCAAGCGGAGGCTTGGGGACCACTTTGCAGAACACATACACTTGGTTCGCAATAACCAACTGCACCTCCCAGTCGCGAACCATTTCAACTCCCCCTCCCATTCCTTAGGTGACATGTCCATCCTGGGCCTGATGCAGTGCCACAACGATGCCACCTGAAGTTTGCAGGAACAGCAACTCATATTCAGCTTGGGAACCCTGCAGCCCAAAGGTATCAACGTGGATTTCACAAGCTTCAAAATCTTCCCTTCCCCTATCGCATCCCAAAACCAGCCCAGCTCGTCCCTGCTTCTCTAACCTGTTCCACCTCTCACCTATCCCCTCCTCCCACCTCAAGCCACAACCCCATTTCCTACCTACTAACCTCATCCTGCCCCCACCCACTTGACCTGTCCGTCCTCCCTGGACTGATCTATCTCCTCCCTACTTCCCCACGTACACTCACCTTTACTGGCTCCATCCCCGTCTCTTTCACTTGTCTGTCTCTTCTCCACCTATCTTCTCCTCTATCCATCTTCGATCCGTCTCTCCCTCTCTCCCTATTTATTTCAGAACCACCTTCTCCTCTCCCATTTCTGAAAAAGGGTCTAGGCCCGAAACATCAGCTTGCCTGCTCCTAAGATGCGGCTTGGCCTGCTGTGTTCATCCAGCTCTACACCTTGTTATCTTGCATCACGTTCCACTTCATTCCCCCCAAGAAATATATGTCCATCCTAACACAAAGTTAATAAAAATTAGAGTGAAGGTGCATTCCTCACTTTGATGAAGGACCATTCTTTCTGCAACGAACCAGGGGCTGATTATGTGCAGGCCAAATGTCACTCAAGGATGGAGTGTATAGATTCACCCTGGAGCTCGAAGGTTACCTGGCAGTCTGATAATCTTTTCCTTGCAGTTCTACAACATAAGCCCCACCATATAAATGAAAACTGTGTTCCTGTTGTAGTATGGAAATAGAAATCACTAATCTACCTCACCAAAGGCACTCAGCTAAGAAGGGTGGCTGCATTCAAGGGCACACAGGGTCTGAGATGTGCCCCAATTGGGTCAAATCCAAAGGATTAATCAATCTGTCCTAACCTCCCAACAATGCAAAGCTCCATATCCATGCACAACCACAACCTGGAAATCCCAATGCATATTCTTCAGTATGTATTATGTCAAAACTGCATGATGAGTGCCCAAAACTTGTGTTTAAAAAAAAAAGTCTTCTGCCTTCATAAGAGTTTGCAATTATTTATTTTTTAAAAAATTAATTCACTGGATGCGAGTATCGTGAGTTAGACCAGAATTTACTGCTCATCCTTAAATTATCAAAGGGCCGTTAAAAGTCAATCATATTGCTGTAGGTCTGGGAGTCACAGGTATGCCAGACTCAGTAAGGTTGGCTGATTTCCTTCACAAAGGGCCATTAATGACAAAGGTTGGGTTTTACGGCAATTGACATTGGTTATATGGTTGCCATTAAGCTATTCAATATTAATTCACGATTTTCAAAATTGAATTCAAATATTGGGATTTTAACTCATGGCTCCAGAAAATTAGCTCATGATTCTGGATTACTAGTCCACCAACATCACCACTACACCCCCACCTTCCCATTTATTGCATATTTTTCTGGTTTCTTATGTTAAGTTTGTTACAAATTGTGCCAAAACAGGCTGTTGTTTTGCCTTGTGGATTTATGCTCATTGGAAAGCAGGCTGAATTAATTTAAACACAGAAGGTGGAGCTCCTAACGGTTGCCAGAGAGAGCAGATTTTCATCCCATATGTTTTGGTTTGATTCAATTGTAGACCCCAGAGGTGAAAGAACAGTATGTTCTAACCCTTTATAGAGCAAATGTGACCTTTGAGGAAGTTTCTGTTTTTATGTCTTTACCAGATTTACCACTTCCAAACTGCACCTGAGAAGACTCTATCTTAGATGATATCATGGCCTGCAGCAGCAGGTAACCTCAATAAGTAAGAGTTGAGTTTAATTAATTTACAGTCCCAGGAGCACAACAGTAAATCCAATCCTGGTTTCCCTTGGAGGGCAAGGAAATGAACACAACTGATATACAGAAATTCCTCCTCCCAGGTCTCAATTCATTACGGCAGTGACCTAATTTGGAAAGATCAAAGATTTTGCCTATTCCTCCTTTCACGAGCCCATTCTGGAAACTGAGGTAATCAAACTGCAACGTCTCCAGGTACCATCTTACGTTCCAGTCCTACTGTCAGACTCCCGTTGATCACTTGGCAGAAGCACAAAACACAAAATTGAAGGTCACGTTTGCAGATTAAATGGCAGCACACTAAACTGAAAGAAATACACAGAATCACTTCCCCTGAAAGAAGTGCTGGAATCTTTGCACAGTAAGGCAATACAGTTCCAAGTCAGGATGGTGTGTGACCTGGAGGAGAGATTGCAGGTGGTGACATTCTTCTACATTTGCTGCACTTGTTCATCCAGGTAGTAGCGATTTTGGGTTTGGAAGGTGCTGTCTAAGAAGGCTTGGTGGTTGTTGCAGTTTAAATTGTCGACTGCTGCCACAATGCATTAGGGGCAATGAGAGTGACTGTTTAAAGTGGTAGGGTACCAATCAAATAGGCTGCTTAATTTCCATCATTTCGGAGATCTGAATGTACCATGATACACCAGAAAGATGCTACAATGAAGGACGGTGGTACATAGGAGCAATAACTTGAGATATAGAAGGCATTGCAGATGAGAGAAACTGGGTTGAGGATCAATGTGTGAGAGAGAAATAATTCACTTAATTTCCTATCATACCAACACATGGTCATAATCCTGAATGTTATTCTGTTATTATTAATTTAATTCTTGTCTGCCTTCTAAACAGCCAAATTTCCAACCCACCAACAGGCTGTATACCATATTATGAGTAGTTGTTGGTCATGGTCACAAGTTCTTAAAGCCAAGAATGGCAATGTCAAAATGACTGATGGACTGTGTCTACACATTGCCAGGTTTTCAAGGCATAATTGTAGAATATGAATAATGTGCTCATCTTCCTTAGTTATTTATGACTTTTACAACTGTAATGCTTCTACAAGAGAATGTTGTTTCCATCTGCTGGTAAAGTGCTAAAGAGGCAGTCACACAACTTGTAATTCAAGCCTATAAATGTGTCATTGAATACCTGCAACAAATTGACTGATCCATGACAACACACTTCAGAGAAATTCAGCGTATTTGTATGAATCATGTAGGTTCATTCAACATTTATGCAATTCACATATTCATGAACCTCTATAAACACTATGCAAATCTTGTTAGATCATTCATTGTCACATCGATAAGGTTCTAAAGAAACCTGTTCTGAAAATTTAGAGAAAAATCATATTTATCAACATATGGGACAGAATCAAGTTTTGCACCTGAAACATTAATGAGGCCAAAATTTGGAAATAAGGCTCCAAACCAGTTCTGGATATGTGTACACAGTTTGTCAAGACTTGGAACTTTTTGTCTTCTATTGAATCCATTCTCCCCAAAGCATCTAAAGTTGTACAATGATTGTAACAATTATATAAAATACAGACTACTTATCTTTGAATCCCATCTGGTGACTTAATATCTGACACTTTCATAGACTGAAATGTTTTCAAACAGGGGCCAAAATCATTGACTTAAAATCACCACAGGGAATGCATGACCCACTCAGGTTGGACAAGTTTTATGAAATAGACTTCAATTAGATCAAGACAGTCTGAGCTGAAATTAACATTTTATCCAAGGGCAATGAAACCAGCCAGACAGTCCCACAGGAGGTGTGATAAAGTCCTCATTTCTTATTTTATGTACAGCATTGTGAGAAATTACACATTTTGGCAATAGAAACCTTCTGCAATTATCAAGTCTGAAAACATAACTTCAACAGACACATCATATACAAGCCATACAAACAATCTGCTATTTCAAAAATAGTTTCAGAGATAGTAGGAACTGCAGATGCTGGAGAATCTGAGATAACAAGGTGTAGAGCTGGATGAAAAATTTTTTTTCTGGAGGAGGAGCTAGGCCCGAAACGTCAGCCTTCCTGCTCCTCTGATGCTGCTTGGCCTGCTGTGATCATCTAGCTGCACACCTTGTTATCTCTGCTATTTCAAAAGACAGTTTTGCCATATTGAGAAAATGGAATTAAGGTTGCAGAACTGAATAGAGGCTAGAGTGTCTTTCTCTTTCTCCCTTGAGAAGAAACGAAGTGCATGGTTCTATAGAACTAAATGGAAAGAAGCATCAGAGAACCAGGAATTTAAAGGATAACTGCAATATTTGCTACTAATGACGTTTTAAGAGACCAACTAACCACAGGTGATCACAGGTTAAAATTTTACGCATCCAGAACACCACAATAACTCTGAACTGTACATTCCTTTTTATCTTCCTGTACCTGTGTGTGTAAATGAAATCCATAGGGCTGTTCTCTCATTAGAGAGAGATGACTGGAGGGGGTTTGACCTGAGGGTCACCATGTACCAGGTGACAGGACAAGCTAAGAATGTTGGTCTCAGCCAGTGCAGAAATTGAACCCATGCTGCTGGCTTCACTCAGCATTGCAAACCAGCTGCACAGCCAACTGAGCTACGTATATGAGGGCTTGGGTGACTGCATGAACACTATATACTCTGTTTTTTTAAATCATTTTATTTATTATTTTTCTCAGGGTTAGTGGGTAAGAAATTTGTTCTTTCTTTAACTCAAGCAAATCCTGTGATTGGTTTCTTACCACTTAGAGTTAGAATTAGTTAACTATAATTTAATTGGAGAAAGGTACAGTCTTGTGCTAAAAAGAATCAAAACCATTGGAGCAACCATTTGAGGAGGTTGTAAAGACAGGAGGCAGTACCCCTTTGTCATCTGATTTTAACACATGGCATAGCAGGAAGCTACATTCAGAGGGTATACAAACATTTTTGGGGCCATTTTAATCTGACCCATCAGTGGAAATGAGGCAGACTCACAGTTCAAGTTTCTGCTATTTTCTGTTTTAACTTCCTTGCCACCTGCTCTGAAGAGAATCTGAAGCAAATGGAATCCTTTCTTAAATACAGAATATGTCTCATGATATCATCAGGGCCTGAATACAATTTAGTAGGACCTGCAGATGCTGAAGGCTCCGCAGTTGCCGTTAAAATTGTTTCAGAGATAGTAGGAACTGCAGATGCTTTTCTGAAGAGGGGTTTAGACCCGAAACATCAGCTTTCCTGCTCCTCTGATGCTGCTTGGCCTGCTGTGTTCAACCAGCTCTACACCTTGTTATCTACAATTTTAACCAGTAGTTAAAAACTGATGTGGTATGATAGAGGGAATCGTGTCAGAATGTAGGTTTTATGTGATTTACTTCCCTTTTGGGACAACGGAAAAGATGAGTGCGGCTCTAGTCACTGTTAGGACCAAAACAAAACTTTCAATCCCCCTTCTCAGTATCTTCCCCTTCCTGAAGACAGGGCCTTCTTAAAACTCCTTCCATGACTGCAGCAACCTTTCCTTTGCTATTGAACTCTGCTTCCTGAATTTGTTTACTGAAGCTTACCGAAGAAAATGAAACCTAAATCAGCACACTGAACCTTCCACTGTGTAAGAATTGAAACTCAAAATGAGAACTCAAGGCAACTTTTGAGTTTTCTTATTTCAGCCTTAACTGAATCACTGAAGAAAGTGTGATTATTTATTTGATGTCACAAACTGTCCAACTTAGCTGAAAACAAAGTGGAGCACAAAACTAGGGGCTGAGCTTCTGAAGGACTGCCTTTTTGGTTAACACATTTGGCTGGAGTATGGGAGCTTTTTTACTGACCTGACTTACAATTCTCTTCACAGTTAAACAAGTTTAAACATCTTCAGTGGCTGTAAATGCCATAGCAAAGTGCAAATGTATAACATTGTAATGAGATCCAATTTTTTTCAGAGACACATATAGCCTGATGACCTTATGAACCAACATCTCAGATATAATCTGCCATCAGAGGCCATTCCTTGCTGGCACTGATATGCAAAACACTGAATTATTCAAATTATTCTCTCTTGATGTAATGGAGGTTTTGTGTCCATGATCTGATCTGATCATTTTGACCGACCACCAGGATTGCACACTGACAGTACTGAATTTTTTTTTGGCTTTAGTACATTGCCTTTAGGATCAATTGCATTCCCTATCCACACTTGCCGGCAGCAAGGGCAGTTCAATAATGTTTTTTAAGAGGTTGTATTCAAATCAGTTGTCTCTGAGCTCATTGGCTCTCTCAGTGCTGTAGTCCCATTTTGAGAGACAGTGATTTAGATGCTTCAGCAACCTTATTTGAAAAGATGGCTGCAGTAGAGACATATCTCAGACACTGATGTGCGCTAACTGGCCTGCAGAGCACTGAACCAGCAGACTCTGCAAGTGACAGAGATGCTGTCAGCAATTAACATAATGCTGGTCACAGATGACGCCTAATTGGAGTCTTAACTAACCTGAACAATGAACTTTTAACTTACTGGCATAAATTGGTTACCAGCATTTGCCATCCTGGCTAACTGAACATAACTCAATTTCAAAGATGGGAGGAACCGCAGATGCTGGAGAATCTGAGATAACAAGGTGTAGAGCTGGATGAACACAGCTGGCCAAGCAGCATCAGAGGAGCAGGAAAGCTGACGTTTTGGGCCTAGACCCTTCTTCAGAAAATCATTTTCTGAAGAAGGGTCTCCGCCTGAAACATCAGCTTTCCTACTCCTCTGATGCTGCTTGGCCTGCTGTGTTCATTTAGCTCTAACACCTGTTATCTCATAACTCAATTTCAATGTGGTTTAGTGAAAGACTGCGAGCTCCTTGTTTCTCAAAATGAGTTAAATTCTGGAAATACTAAAGTTGTCATTTCACAGCAGTTAACAACTAGAATGTTTCTGAAAATTATCCATAAATTTGAAAACTGGGCCTTACATTCAAGTCACAAAATGCTGGAAGGCTCTGAAGGCACAATTCTATGGTTCTGCATAACCAGAAGGGAGTACCTCTTGCAGGAGTGCATATTATGTCACTGTAAGTCAGGTACTCACGACCATATGTAGAACACATTGGGGACTATGCTTATAACTCCCAAATTATGTCCCAGTGGGTGGAATCTCTCACTGGGAGTATATTGTAAAAAGGTTTTGGAAGACTAGATGGACTTCACAACAGGAGATAGTGTGTACTAATTACAAAGTCATGTGCAAGGATGTATTTGTCAATACCTCACACTTTTGAAATGGTGGCACATAAATTGAACATTTCTGTGGAATAATGGGCAGTTGGATGGGGTACACTGAGTATAAATTTAACCAGGACATTAAAGGCAGGTTTGAGATGGTGTAGGAAGCAAACTGAGAGAAAAATGTGATGTACTTGATCCTCACGTGTTCACACCACCTCCTCACAGTTTTCTTACAGGTAGCATCAATAAGAACGCACAGAAACCATGGCCAATAACCTCCTCGACCAAGGCATCACGTCTTGTTGGTTAGACAATTCCTATGCATCAACTGAAGAAAGGATCATGTTATGAATTATTGGAAGCATGACCTGGTTGTGTCTTGGAAAAGGTTAATTGGAGCATTTGAGATATTAGTGAATTATAGAATCAACAATGTTTCTCAACTGATAACATTTAAAGGGTGAGGAAGAATCAGTAAATGAATTGTGGAAGATGCGGAAATTAGAGTCAACTGCGATATGGAAAGAAATAACCAAGGAAACAAAAATTGAATTCAGAGGAAGAAACAAAATGTAATAAAAATAAAGTAAAATTTCAGAACGGTTTACGTCCTTCAGAAATGAGTCTCCACAGTTTCAATTATTCTCTTTCTCAGGTGGAAAGATTTTGTGGCATTGCAGACACCTAAGAGCCAAGAAGGGGAAATAATTGGACAACTGGCCGTGGAGAGAAATTTCTTGTCAGTTCAGCAATTACATGCTAGCTGAGAAGGTCCATTGTGAGCTTTATTAACTCATTAGCTATTATGGCCTCATTTCATGACCTCTAATCACCTGCTCAACCCATCACCCACACCCCACCACCCCTCCCTGGTGGGCAAAAAAACATGGCTAGTTTCCTTACTCACCTCATGGCCTACCATCTGTGCCTCCAATTGGGGCAATTAGAAGCTCCTGAAAGTCACTCCCTGAGCTCTTTCCTTGTCTCCTCTCTGTTCAGATACCAAAAGAAAAAAATGATTCACCTTCTTGCTGCTGGATCCCCTAAGGAGGTGGCCTTGATCAATGGACTTTAGGATCCAGATAAATCAGCTTTTGATTAGCCGGCAGCATCTGGCTGCCTGGGATGCCAGTGTCAAGGCCTGTGCTAGGACAAGGTGCTTGCCACGCTCCGCCTGTCCCTTAACGAACAAACTAGTGTATGTTCGAATGAGTTACCTTAATAGTGGGGTGGCGTGTTATTCATACACTCAGCCGTACACTAGAAAATAAGGGAAAGATTCTGTGCAAGGTCTCGTCATTAAAAACACCTATGTTGCAAATTACCAGCCCTAGCTTTCTGCAAGGATTGGAACTGGTAAAAAAGGTGCAAATGCAGCAGCTTCTCAAAGTTCATTGAGAGATTGATGGCGAACTGCCACTTTTGAAGACTGACATCAAAGTGGTGCAAATAATGGAACAATTTGTGGGATTTCACAGCCTATGCCACTTCCCTTTCTCACCACAAATTGTTAAATGATTTACGCGTTAATATGAGCGCACAGTAAACCTTACACTATTTTGTCAGCAAATTCTGGCCCAATGGTTTTGACAGCATGTAGAACGAAGCACAAGGTTAAGACAGCAAACAGCAATAACAGTGAGTATAGCTAACAATAATGGTAGAAGCTTGAAGACAATCCAGCTTTTTATTTGTCCTGCTGCTGCCTGTCAACATCATTTAAAACCTCCTGTGGTTGGCACTGTAACAGGGTTGGCATTACTACCATGGAGACAACATTTTTTATTTACAGTAAATTGCAGGCTATTCATAGTTATTAGTGAGCTGGTTGCTTTCTAGGTCGCTATTCTGAAGAAGAAATTTGGAAGGCAGTCTAAGAGTGAACATTTCTCGTACTGCATATATCCCAAAATGAATTTTATATTTCACCAAAGAAGACTGAAGAATAAGATCATACATGGAATTACATGATGCAGAACTAATCATTGCTTAGTCAGAAATAAACTGAATAAATCAGAAAGTTATGATAACAGTACATTCAGCAAACTAAGTACTTATAATTTAGTGTAACATTTGTTCCAAATTTGTTCCAAGCAGGTCAAGCGTCTTAATGAATTAAGGAACTCCAAGAAACAGCAGCATGAATGCCAATAACTGCAGCTTTGTTATAATGTAAAACACTTTTCTCAGTGCAACCTGTTCTTTCTGTCAATGGACTGTATTATTCAAGTGGTACAGCACCATAATATTGTCAGAGTATTATAGATTTTCCTGTCACAAAAGGTGGAACTACATGAAGCAGATATGAAATACTAGAATTAAACAGCAATTCAAGAGATGTGCGCTTTGAAAAATGAATTCAGTTTGTCTTGCCATCATGGTTCGATGACCATGTGAAATGCTCAACCTTTGATTTCGAGTTTTGTAACATCATTAGAGCCCCTCAAGTGTGTTACCATCTTGTAACACAAACATTCATTTATTCTCTTTGGAGTATTGAAGGATTTCTGAAAGCAATGTTCTGAGTGGTATTTGATTAGTTTTTACATGACATAATATGGTGTCAACTTGTTGGCCTGGTTTCACTTAGTGATCCTAAACAGCAATTAATCAGACCCAAAGGTGAAAGGGAAGTGTACATAATCACTTTTCAGCGATACTTGCCTAGTTTAGCAAGACATAGCTTTAGCTGGAAGCTAAAGATTTAAAGTACAAAAGTTCCAAATTTTATCTTTGCCAATATATACTGCCTCCATCTTTTCAGGGTAAAGCTCTGTTACCAAATAATTAGAATCTCTCAATTGTCATTGCAAGATGATGGGAGGAAGCAGATACTTTAAAGCCATTTTCAAGCCATTGGATCCATGTACTCTGACATTGCACAGCTACAAGCCATTCACAAACTGCACATTATGTCTTGGAATTGGTGGTTCCAGGCCATTTTCACAGTTTGCTCAAAGAAAATAATGGAGGCTCATATAACGCTTGACATAGTTGATGTTATGTCTATCGGCCTGGGATTGATATGACCATTCAGCTTGAGAGCTAAATTTTGTTGGGACAGCAACAGCTGCAACAACAGGCTGGACAGCTGGGAGAAACTCCGTTTAGGGGATACCAGGCTATCCAACAGCTTATTAGTCACCCTCCAGTTCGCATCCTCTAAGAGTTGTCAGCCAATTAGAGGTCTCTTCAGTCTCAGCGGCAGCAGCACCACCAGAAACGGTGCCCATCCTGAGGAGAGGATGCAGTAAGATACGCCACCTTCACCACAAGGTTGGGCAACACTGAAACCAATCAACCAGGCGCAAAGGAAGGGCAAGTGGTTTTGGTAAGAACCAGAAAAGGGATGTTCCTTTGTATAGTCATCAGTGCCAATGTTCCTGTGTTCCCATTCATGAGTCACAGTGTCCCAGATAGGACGAATGCCATTCAGGACCTGCAGAGAGGCTGTTAGGACTCACTTGGCAATCTGCCTATGTAGTTGCCCCAAGTGGCAAACACTTCACTTACTGCAGGAAGAATACCAGTGGCAGCAGAATGTTATCCTTAACTGTTCAATTAAGTAGCATAATTGGCCTTGGACAGGACACCCACCTTGTACTTTACCTATCAATGGTAACATGCCAGAGCAGCCAGAGGGCAATAGCAGTTTACTCCTACTTTCTATCACCATCTTACAGGCCCTCTTGTTCCCCTGTTCACCCCTAAAATCCATAGGGTCTTTACTGAATGAGCTACTGAATTCTTTCTTCCAACCTAGTAGCTGGGTCATGTGCCTCACAAGCACGTCATATGACTGCCATGACAATGGGATGGGGAAATTTAGAAAATACAGCTCCATAGTTAAATACTTTTTAATACTGTTTGATGATATTCATCATTAAGAAAAATCTAAATTTATATATATATAGTAGTTCTGAATTTGCAAAGAACTTCTTGAGTGTTCAGTGGATTCAATAGTGGTTAAGGATAGTAACCATTTACAGCTTCAGGTTTTTGACAGAGGCTATTTGTTCCATGGAGTTGATGCCAGTTTTCTGTAGAGTGATCCAGCAATCCAATTCCAATGTTCTATTCACATAACCCTACACGTTTACTACACTCAAGTGCATATTTAATTGCCTTTTAATATCACTGCTCGTCTCCACTTTCTTCATCCAACGAGGCATCAAATTCCAGGTTGTCACCATTCAAACAGACTCAATGTGTTGTGACAAAATTGACATTTGCGATGAGCAGAAGAAATTTCCAAATGATGCCTATTTATATTTTGCATAAAAGAGGAATGCCTACTAACTCACCATTGGAGTCATTTTGGACAACTAGAATGTGGGAGGATACCAGTATTAATTTCTATTTGAAAACTTGGTTTTGAGTTTCAGGATGGAATTCCTTCCTCTTTACGTAACTTGACAATACCTAGAGAAAGGTCATTAAGTTCACACACCAAGCAATTCGCTTCCCCAGTCACTAGGAAAGTACCTGGTTTCTGATTTGAGAATGTGGTTAAGAGTTGGAATGGTCAGCCATGAGCAGGAACACATATCACGTGACCACATAGCATATTGGTACACAGATCTGTAATACTCCTCTCTCCTAAGGATTCTTTATCTCACACTATTCTCATTTCAACATTTCAAATGCTTAACATAATTAATTCATAGCTCTCTGATATCCCCTATATATTATATAGTTTCTTTCAGACAGAATAGATTCAACTAATGAATATAATTTTCAGTAATGTATTTCTTGAGGCTTTTTGAGTCATTGAGAGGCACTGAGAGTCATAACGCACATAAAGTTGGTTGGCTCAGGGACGTCCAAGTCAGACTAATGTCAAAGTTTTCCATCCATCTGGGAATAACAACAAAAGAAAAAAAGCATAATTCCAGTATTGATTTCTTGCTCTAGATTGATTATTGTGACTTGTATGGTTTGCACTTGGGGCCCGTACTACTGACAGCTAGTGGCAGTAAAATGTACTCATTTTTTTTGTAAAACCAGCAAAACACCCATTGTGTTTCATACTGTGAGTCAGATATTACGCTGCTGCAGAGAGGCAGGGCTGAATTGTATGATATTTTGGCTAAGTATCTTTTTCTTTGAATTTCATGGAGAGGTTCTTTCTATGGAGGTAGCCACTTAGCATGGTTTCCACACTTTGAAGAAATATCCAGCAGTGCAAGAAGGTGAATAACATTCTGCGCTCCACCACTATAAGTGCCACCATCTTCTCTCTGCTACCGCACACTAACTATTACTACTGCTTTTCCACCAACCTCCTAGCAAGGCTCTCGTTGTAGTATTCTGGCTATTACAAGCAGCATCTTCCCTCACTCGCTCCTAACCACACTACTTATCCTGCATGCCATCTATGCTGCCTACTCACTCACTTGGTACACCTTACCACTCTTCCCCTTTCTGTATCAGCATTAACAGCTGTGCTACCCACTTTGATCTCAGTTTGTACTCCGCCTCCCTCCATTCTCTCACTCCAGAAGAAAAAGGCTCATTACAGGAACAAAAGGGCTGAAGAAGGGTTACTGGACTTGAAATGTTGACTCTGCTTTCTTTTCACACATGCTGCCAGACTGCTGAGTTTCTCCAGCAATTTCTGCTTCGGTTCCAAAATGGTCAAGATGGATGATGGGTTCCTGACATTTGGCTCCTGGCTATCTATGAAGAAAGCATCTTGGTCCCCAACAGAGAAGAATGGAAAAGCTCCTGTGAAGATGCTTGAAAGATCCATGTCTTGGATACTAAATAAGATGTATTATCCACTGCTGTGCTACTTTCCCATGATCCCCACAGCGTACTTGATCTTTACATGCCACAATGTCTACCCCTTGATCATTGTATTCTCTCCTTTGGGTCTCACAGTAAAAGTGGCATGACCAGAGTGGATTCTGGTCAAAGGAGTCAGCCCACAAGAGATGCCTTTTTCCACCTCAGAGGAAGCATCAGCAAGGCTACCTTCTGCACCCTCCATCAGCTCAGATACTGACATCTCGGTGGGTACTGTATCCAGATCTGAGTCAGCAGCGCCTGCTAGTATGCATTTCATTGTCAAATCTCCACAGCTAGTCAAAGAAGAAATGCTCCAGTTTACTGTCACTTGAAAGAGCCCAGGTACCTGCAAAGCCCCATGCAACAGAGGACCCCATGGTGTTTGCAATTTGTGACTTCGTTGGCATACACAAGTAGACACAGGTGCAGCAGGAATTTTGTTGGGAGCACTGGGCAAACTAACTCATCTGCATCAACACCATTGGGACCCTGCTATCTCAAGAATGTAATTGTCTGACTGCCTCCATGGACAGGTCGGAAGACGCCATTAAGAAGCAGGTCCAACAGTTTCAGAGTGTGTAAGATTTACATATAGGCCTGCACTCTATCATTCTAGCCATTCGTCTTCTGCACCAATAGCAAGGTGATTCAGGACCTTGACCACACACCAGGTTCACCTTTCTTATAAGCTGACCAGATGGTGCCAACAGGCAACCAGTCAGTAAAGGAACCATACACAAGTCCCTACAGAAGTTTTCTCACAGAAAATTCCAGAACTTTCAAGGCCTTCCACCGCTCCCCCCCCCCCAGTCACCCTCAGCCCTCTGTTAGTTCAAGCTGAGGTGGGAGAGGATCATTTGCCTCCAGCAAGGACACACATATTGGACACACATATCTGTGCCCAATAGACAAAACGTTGACCCCCAGGGTAACCAAACCAGATCTGTAAGGCAAACAGGTTCCACTGTAGGACAGGCTTCCTCCACCCAATGGGAGAACCCAAGTGTTCACTGGGACATAGTGGTAGCAAATGAATGAAGGCCTTCTGAGGGCATATTGGTTACACAGGGGAATCCTTACTGTAAATAACTTCTTACTTTTTGAATACATGTTTTGTTCTCGTTAACATAAATATGTGTTCTGTTATCATCATCTGTGTGTAGAGTCTCTATCCACCTGCAAATACAACACTGTGGGTACTGAAGCCACCCAAACTTCTCCCTGTCTAATATTCCATGTGTAGGCAATGGGTAAATTACATGTGGTTGCGATTTTGGCCAAATGTGCTCCATCTTGCCATCTGCAAAGACATTGCTATTACGTCACAGGCATAATTGAGAGTCTGTCTATATCACACATAAAATGATCAGGGACACTTGCAGCAACGAGCTGACTAGATGGGCTAATGGTAGGAGTCAAAAGGATTGCAGCACTTGCACTCTTGTTTCACCTTCAGTGTTTCTCTAATACTCTTTGAAGGGCCTCACATAGCATGGACCTGCAGCCCACTCCAGGTTTGATTACAGTCATTTTCATTTCCAATGTACATTTGTGATTTACATACCCTGTACTAGTGACAATGGAGGGTGATGTGGCTGCTCCCTGACTAGAGAATTCCAGGCTCTACCTTATTATGTAGGTACACCCTCAAGCATTAACATCTACTTCCTGATAGCTCTCCCTCACAAGACTATAGGCCTTGTACCTCCCTAGGTTCCCACCCAACTAGTCTATTTGAATCTGCTCCTGCCCACTTTCTTCCTGCCGTATCAGGTTCAACTGAACCTCAGAGTTTGCTGCCCACTTTTGATGACTCCCATTCCTACATGACCTCCTTCTGTCCCATGTACTACCTTAACCCCCTGTTACATAAGAGTTATCTTTTTCATAACTGTAATGCCCTGGAGTTCCCAGCATTCTGACTCAAATCTCAACAATTAAGTTTCTGAGCCTCCCTCCTGCAGCAGTGGCGCCTGACAACCCTTTCTTGGGTTTTGATGGATAGACCCCACTAAACTGACAATGGCCCACCCTTTAAGGGACTAATTACTATACATGAGTAACTAAATTCCCATGTGATATCTGCACACTTTCCTTACTGGATTTTCAGCACTCCCTGGGCTGGTTGTACTGGTCCCATAGCATTGACCGTGACCCATTTCCTGGATTGGAGAAGTATGGACATCCTGACTGTAATCAGCTCTGTCCTGACCATGCTCAAACTCCTGGAATAACAGTGGAGCTGACCTTCACTTACTGTGCCAGGGCCCCTTAATTGATCGCACTTTCCTTGACAGCAACTAAGAATGGGCAGTAAATTCTAGCTAGCTTTTCTGCTGAAGGGTCCAGGCCCGAAACGTCAGCTTTTGTGCTCCTGAGATGCTGCTTGGCCTGCTGTGTTCATCCAGCTCCACACTTTGTTATCTCGGATTCTCCAGCATCTGCAGTTCCCATTATCTCTGAGTAAATTCTAGCCTAGCCACTTCTCAAAGAGGAACAGAATGGAAAAAAAAACCTCTAGAATGAAGAAGGGTCACTGAACCTGAAACATTAACTCTGTTTTCTCTCCACAATTGCTGCCAGCAGGGTTGTTCTGGCAATTTCTGTTTTTGGTTGATTAAGAAAATATCATTCTTATGTGCCACAGCTGAGGGAAATATTCCAGCATATAGGTGTAGAACAGCTACAATTTTGAGTCTAATGGCTGGAATGGAAATGCTCAGATCACGAATCTCATGGATTGTCATCTAAAATTTTGATAAAAATAACTTTATTTACCGACATTAAATAATTGGAACAATCATCTGTTCAACCTCTGCCTTAGCTGAAAAGACGTCATTTCCAAGTAGGAATTGGGCCACAAAATTGAACAAGAGGCTTCTAATAGTGTTGATTGGGGTGGATGTCACCACTGGTTACATGAGATAAGCATAGCAAAACCGAAGTAGTCTAAGAAAATACAATGTGACCTCTTATAAACTTTCTAATGGAGGAAAGTATAATGTCGAAACAGACGTGGCAGACCTGGTTATGCCTGGTCACCACCATTTTGTGTCTTGCCTTGTATCAGCAGAACTTCAAATTTGTAGCTTTACAAAGCAATTAATGGCCTTGGGTGAGGTAGGGGAAGCCTAACGCTTCCAATCCCAGTTTGGTGGGCATCAGTTGTACCTGATACACAAAATCAAATGTGACAGACTACCCTCCACCAGCTCACAGTTAATTTTAAACCCTGGATCAGCCCTCTTGCTTTGAGGTTGATTGTAGCACTGCTGAATTTGGATGGATTTCCACTGGCAGAGGGTTAGCAAGTGCCTTAGAAATTCCAAAAGTGACATTTCTGCCATTTGCAGCATATAAATGATATCCAACTGAAATTAAACCCACGAAAGTAGCAATGATCCGTTTTTCAGGATGAGTGCAGGAAAGCAAACCATCTTCCTTGGAACTTCAGGTTCTTGTTTGTCATGTAGAATTTTAAAAAATCAAGAAACTTTTGGATTTTTCATTTGGTTCAGCTCAAATTTTGGTATTCAATGAGGTACCATGACTCGGGCTTGGGAAACAACTGCACTAAAGACCAACTTTACTGAATATTTAGGAAAACTCTCTTTCCCTGAAGATAAGATTATTTAATTTCCCTTCTGGAATCTTATTACAGTTTATTCAGTTTCTGAGTCAGCTCCACTAAATATGACACATTGTTAGTGTTGTTGAACTGAAATTTCTTGGGCAGAGAGTTGAAAAATATTCTGCTCTTCCCTCTGCCCTGTAGAACTACTTCTTCAAATGTTGCAAAATCTACTAACCTAAATGCTACTAAGAAGCTCAAGTTTATAGAAAAAAAAACATTTTATGTGCGCACTGGACTTCTTTGCTGATTTGACTGACCTATTCCTGAGGTCTGCAACTTGAAGAAAATGATTCTCAAGAAAGATTGCACAACATGCAGGATGTAAATTTTTTTTTCGTTATTCATAAACAGGATGAAGGTATCGCTGGCTGGGCAGCATTTACCATCCATCCCTAATTGCTTAGAAAGCAGTTCAGGGTCAACTACATTGCTGTGAGCCTGGAGTCACATGTAGGCCAGACCAGGTAGGGACGGCAGTTTCCTTCCCTAAAGGACATTTGTGAATCAGATGGGATTTTCCAACAATTCACAATGGATTCATGGTGACCATTAGATTCTTAATTCAAGTTTTATTTCTTGAAGCTACCATGGCAGGATTTGAACATAGGTCCCTGGGTCTCTGGATGAATAGTCCCGCAATAATACCACGAGGCCATTGCCTCCCTGCGATCATACTTTTTATACACTAAAACAATATTGTCATTTAAGGAGTACTCTTTTATGCTGGCCTATTTTCTCATTTCCCCTTATGTTGATTTATTCATTACTTGAATATAGCGGAATGAGCAAATCTTCTCTTCCAGGGCCTCAGTGACAGGGATTTTTGTTAATGCACAAGGCTATATATACAATGAATGTTAGGAGGTTATTTGACAGGGAGGGGGAGGTGTATATTCCAGCTGACTGAAATTCTCCATTCATCCAGAATTCTAGTCAGAAGTCACAATACACCAGGTTATAGTCCAACAGGTTTAGTTGAAATCACAAGCTTTTGGAGGGCCGTTCCTTTGTCAGGTAAAGGCAGCAGTGCTCCGAAAGCTTGGTGATTTCAACTAAACCCGTTGGACTATAACCTAGTGTATTGTGACTTCTGATTTTATCCACTCCAGACCAGCACCGGCATCTCCCTGTCAGAATTCTGGTGATTAGGGGAGGGTGAGTGGGGGAAGGGGGCGGGGGGGGGAGAAAGTCCAATTTTCTCCTCTAAATATCAGTTATACAAAAATATTCATGAACCATGCTATCCCAAAACAGCAGAATTCACATTACACAAACATTGAACCAGAGGCATTTCTGATCTCACTGCACATTGTATAGATAAAATGAATGCTCAACAAAGTCGGGTTATTTTTAAAAACTTTCACCTCTCTGTAATGTTGGTGGACTATGTCTCATCGATATGGACATCACATGTTAAATCTCTCTCTCAGATATAAACTTTGAACGGTGATTGAACAGAAAAAGAGAAGATAAAATAATGGAATAGGAAACCGAAGTGATAAGAATGAGAAGAACCGCTAAAAGGGGGAAAAGGCACCAATGGATTGGGCCAGAGAAAGAGAGAATCCTAAAAAGAAGAGCCAAGCAGTAAAGACAGAAACAGATAGATAAAAATAAGCGGGACAGAGGGAACAGAAGAGAAAAAGGAATTAAAAATGTCACACAGAAAACATGGAGGAAAAGAAAAAGGGAAGAATCAACAAAAAGGTGAGACAAAAGAGGAGCTGAGAATCATAGACAGTTTAGGCAAATGTGATTAAACAAAAGGAAAGCAGCAGAGAGATAGGTGGAGGAAAGAAATACAACAAAATTTATAAAAGAGATGAGAAACACAACAAAGAGTAGATTTACATAAATCAAAAGCAAAAATGGGTCAAAACAAATGCATCAAAAAGAACAAAGAACCGGATCTTGAAAAGAAAATGCAAATCAATTCTGAACCAACAGTTAATTCAGCTTTCAGAAAACTCCAAGTACAGGAAGAACCTTAGATTCCCACAGTATTTGGGGGACAATGATGCCTACACACTGTCTGAAGAATTAAACTGAGGTGTTGTGCCGTGTAAATTCTCATTTTGCAGGTTTTATTTTTTTAAGAATAATTCACGGGATGTGGTGTTGCTAGCTATGCCAGCAAGGGCTTTCCATTCCTAGGTGCCCTTGAGAAGATGGTGGTGAGCTGGCTTCTTGAACTGCTGTAGACCGTTTTGTGTTGGTAGACACATAATGTTATTAAGAAGGGAGTTTCGGGATTTTGACCGAGCAACATTGAAGAAATGGCAATGTATTTCTAAATCAGGATGATGACTGGCTTGGAAGGGAACTTGGTGCTGTTTCCACGTATCTGCTATCTTTATCCTTCTAAACTGAAGTGGTTACAGGTTGGAAGTTGGTGTGTAAAAAGGCCTTGTGAATTTCTGCAGGCTTATACTGCTACTGAGCAGTGGTGGAGGACATGAACATTTGTCTATGTACTATCAACCAAGTGGTTGCTTTGTCCTGAACAATGTAAAATCTCGAGTGTACTGGAGTTGCACTCTTCCAGGCAATGTGTCTCTTCCTGACATGCGCCTTGTAGATGGTGGACAAGGATTTGTGAGTCAAAAGGCAAGTCACACACTGCAGGATTCCTAGATTCTAGCCTGCTCTCGTAATCACAGTAGTTATAGGGTTAGTTCAGTTCGGCTTCGACAATGGTAACCCCAGGATGTTGATAATCATGGATTCATTGATGGCACAGCCCTGAATGTTAAGAGGCAATGGTTAGATTTGCTCTTGTTGGATATGGTAATTGCCTGGCATTTATGTACTGCGAGTGTTACTTTCCACTGGTCAACCCAAGCCTGTATACTGACTGTGTCGTGCTACATTTGACGGAGTTTCAGTATGTGAGGAACTGTGAGTGTTACTGAACACTGTGCAATTATTAGCAAACATCCTACTTTCTAACTTTATGAAGGAAGAAAAGTCATTGAATGAAGTACCTGGTGCTGCTCCTGGCATGCTCTCCTGCACTCTCCATTGAGATTGTTTTGTACCTTGACAAGGGTTTCTTGTACTGCCTAGCTGTAAGATAAAGGCTACACAGGACCAGCTCAGAGTTGGCATAAGACCAAGCAAAGGTCCACTCAGCCCATCTGATTTGTCCTTGTTTGCAATGTTGTCAATCCCCCAAGCCATTCACCATCCAGACTTGGAAATATATCATTGTTCCTTCACTGTTGCTGGGTCAAAATCCTGGAATTTGCTGTCTGACGGCATTGGGGTCAACCTACATCAGGTGGACTTCAGCAGTTCAAGAAGGCAGCTCACCACCGTGTTCTCAAGGGCAACTAGGTACAAGGTAATAAATGCTGGCCAGCCAGTGACACACACATCCCATAAATGAATTTTTTAAAAAATACTTGTTTCAGGAGTTCACTCCCAATCTGGCATAAATACAAGTCAAGATGGTCAAGCGGTTCTTGGAAGGTGGATGCTCTGAATACTACTTGCTTAAAATGATATTGATTTGAATACTACAAAATGCTTCCCAGTGGAATGTTTTTAAATGAAGTAAGTTCTACTTAACATTATGAGGAACAGTTTTCCTTTGTTATGGAATCGTGTTTTGAACTCCCATTCCCTTCCCTTTGTACAAACACAAAAAAACCAAATTTGCATGAATGTGGATGTGAGCATATTTATAGATGTCCTGACACCATCCTGTAACATTCACCAATAATTACCAAAGGAACTGACAAGTTAGTTATACAGCCACTGACTGAAATTGAACATTAAAAGTAACGTCAGATGAACTAAGTTTTTGAAGAAACATTGTATGAAACATGAAAATAGTTCATGACTCACAACAAAGTGAGGAAGTGAGAATAATCCCAGCGAGGAAGCAAGATGGTAGGTTGGGGATAAACCAACTATGATTAACCAAACAAGTTAAGGATAGCATCAAATTGATCTAAAAAAATATAAAATGTGACAAACCACAGTGGGTAAGTTGCAGGATTGGGAAAGTTTTGAAAACCAACAAAAGGCAACCAAAAAGATGATAAGAGGGAGAAAACAGACGGCAAGAACTTTTAAAAATATATATAAAAACAGGAAAACTAAAGACAACATGGGCACCTTGGGGAATGAGGCTGTACCTGGGCACATGTGACAATGAGGACTCAAATCAAGATAATAAAATCTGAGGCTGGATGAACACAGCAGGCCAAGCAGCATCTCAGGAGCACAAAAGCTGACGTTTTGGGCCTAGACCCTTTATCAGAGCCACAGAAGCTGGCGTTTCGGGCCTAGACCCTTCATCAGAGGAATTCATAAAGGCTTTGCATCAAGCAGCGATGTGCTTCTGAGGCTTTATAAGGCTCTAGTTAGGCCCCATTGAGAATACTGTGTCCAATTTTGGGCCCCACGCCTCAGGAAGGACATACTAACCCTGGAGCATGTCCAGCGGAGATTCACACAGATAATCCCTGGGATGGTAGGTTTAATGTATGATGACCGGCTAAGGATCCTGGGATTGTACTCATTACAGTTCAGAAGGTTGAGGGGAGATCTAATAGAAACTTACAAGATAATGTATGGTTTAGAAGGGGTGGACGCTAGGAAGTTGTTTCCATTAGGTGGGAAGACTATGACCCATGGGCACAGCCTTAGAATTAGAGGGGGTAAATTTAAAACTGAAATGAGACAACATTTCTTCAGCCAGACAGTGGTGGGCTTGTGGAATTCATTGCCACAGAGTGCAGTGGAGGCCAGGACGTTGGATGCCTTCAAGGCAGAGATCGACAAATTCTTGATCTCAGAAGGAATCAAGGGCTACAGGGAGAGTGCAGAGAAGTGGAGTTGAAATGCCCATCAGCCATGATTTAAATGGCAGAGTGGACTTGATGGGCCGAATGGCCTTACTTCCACTCCTATGTCTTATGGTCTAAAGCAATTCAGAAATACTAAATAATTAAGGAGAAAAAGAAGGAGAGGAAATAAATCTCTATCGCTAGAGAAAAGATACAAGGAAAGCTAAATGGGCCTAACTGCCCTGGACCTGGCAGGTTACATCCTGAGAATTTAAAGGAAGTGGCCACAGGGATAGTGGACGCACCGGTAGTAATCTTCCCAAAAATCCTGAGACTCTGGAAGAGTCCCAAAGGATTAGAAAACTGCCAATGTAACTCATTTACGTAAAAAAAAGTAAGGAAATAAACAGGTAACTATGGGCCAGTAAACTTGGTGTCAGTCACTGAAAGAGGTTAGAGACTATGATAATGGATGTAATAAGATTGGCATTTGGAGACAATGCAATTAAATAATCAAACTGAGTCAGCATGGCTACATAAAGGAGAAATCATGCCTGACTAATTTATTAGAATTCTTTTAGGTAATAAACAGGATAGACAAAATTGAACCTGTAAACGTAATATATTTGGATTTCCAAAAGCACTCAATAAGGTACCACATATGAGGCTACTTAATATGCTGACAGCCCAAGGTTTTGGGGGTACTATAGCATGGTTTGATGAACTAATAGAAGACAGAGAGCTGCGATAAAGGAAATATTTTCAGGATGGCTATCTGGTGGAGTGCCACTGGGATCAATGCTGGGGTCATATTAGATAAGGCAAGTGTGAGAGTTTGTTGATGAACAAAAACAGGTGGGAAGACAAGAGATAAGGATGACACCAGAAGAGTCAACAGAGTGATATAGACAGGTTAAGTGAACTGGCAAAACGACCTGGAAGATAGAATATGATATGGGGAAAATGGTTATGCACTTTGGCAGGAAGAATAGAGGAGCTGGATATTATTTAAGTAGTCCTAATGTCCTTCAGGAATGGAAATTCCAACCGGTGGAATTCCTTACCACAGAACACCATCATGCTTGCATCATTAAGTATATTGAAGGCCGAGGCAAACATTTTTTTAATCAGCAAAGAATTCCAGAGTCATGAGAAAAGGGAAGAAAGTGCAGTTGAAGATTATTAGATCAGCCCATTTCACTGAATGGCATAGCAGACTCAATGGGCTGAATAATTAGTTTTACGTTTTATGGTATTATTTCTAATGCCAAAGAACATTAACCAAGAGGAAGGACAAGATCCTCTGTAATGTGCCTCACAGGTGAACAAAGAACAATACAGCTGCCTGCACTGATATCTTTTGCCCTTCCATTCTAAAACCGTCTTCACTGACAGGATCTGTATTCCCTTTTTATTTGTGTATTTGTCCAGGTGCTTCTTGAATGCTGTTAAAGTGTCGGCTTCCACCACCTCCTCTGGCAATGCGTTCCAGGCACTAACCACCCATTGTGTGAAAATTAGCCTCATACAAAAACTTTTAAACTCTCCCCGCACCTTGAATCTGTGTTCCCATGTAATTGACCCCTCCACCCTGGGAAAAAGATTCATACTTTCCACTCTTTTCATGCCATTCACAATCTTATAAACTTCTTTCAGGTCACCCCTCAACCTCCTGCATTCCAGTGAAAACAAACCCAGTCTATCCAACTTTTCTACACAGCTATCATCTGCCATACCAGGCAACATCCTCGTAAATCTTTTCTGTACCCTCTCCAAATCATCTACATCCTTCTGGTGGTGTAGTGACCAAACTGTTTACAATATTTCAAGTGAGGCCTAACTGAAGTTCTATAAAGCTGCAGCATAATCTGTCTATCTTTACACTCAATGCCCCTTCCAATGAAGGCAAGCATGCCATAGGCCTTTTTTATTACCTTATCTACCTGCACTGCCACCTTCAGTGATCTGTAGACCTGCACACCCATATCCCTCTGCATACTCCTCAGGGTTCTGACATTCATTGTATAATTTCCACCTGTACTTGACCTTCCATAGGACCATAAGACATAGGAGTGGAAGTAAGGCCATTCGGCCCATTGAGTCCACTCCGCCATTTAAATCATGGCTGATGGGCATTTCAACTCCACTTCCCTGCACTCTCCCCGTAACCCTTGATTCCATGTGAGATCAAGAATTTAATTGATCTCTGCCTTGAAAGCATCTAACGTCCCAGCCTCCACTGCACTCCGTGCCAATGAATTCCACAAGCCCACCACTGTCTGGCTGAAGAAATGTCGTCTCATTTCAGTTTTAAATTTGCCCCCTCTAATTATAGGGCTGTGCCCATGGGTCCTTGTCTCCCAGCCTAATGGAAACGACTTCACAGCATCCACCCTTTCTCAGCCATATATTATCTTGCAAGTTTCTATTAGATCTCCCCTCAACCTTCTAAACTCCAATGAATACAATCCCAGGATCCTTGCCGTTCATCGTACGTTAAACCTACCATTCCAGGGATCATCCGTGTGAATCTCCACTGGACACGCTCCAGCGCCAGTATGTCCTTCCTGAGGCTTGGGGCCCAAAATTGGACACAGTATTCTAAATGGGGCCTAACTAGAGCTTTATAAAGCCTCAGAAGCACATCGTTGCTTTTATATTCCAACCCTCTTGAGATAAACGCCAACGTTACATTTGCTTTCTTTATCACGGACTCTACCTGCAGGTTAACTTTTAGAGAATCCTAGGCCAACACTCCCAGATCCCTTTGTACATCTGCTTTACGAATTTTCTCACCGTTTAGAAAATAGTCCATGCCTGTATTCTTTTTTCCAAAGTGCAAAACTTCGCATTTGCTCATGTTCCAAAATGCATCACTTCACATTTGTCTGGAATAAACTCCATCTGCCGTTTTTCCGGCCATGCCTCCAACTGATCCTTCTGCTGTATCCTCTGACAGTCTTCCTCACCAACCACAACTCCACCAAATCTTTGTATCGTGTGCAAACTTACTAATTAGACCTCCAAATCATTCATGTGGATCACGAACAACTGAGGTCCCAGCACTGATTCCTGTGGAACATCACTAGTCACAGCCCTCCATTCTGAAATCATCTTTGTCACCTCTTCAAAAATCTCAATCAAGTTAGTCAGGCACAACCTTCCCCACATAAAACCTTGCTATTGCTAATGAACCCATTTGTTTCTAAATATGTATAGATCTTGTCCCTGAGAATCATTTCCAATAATTTCCCTACCACTGATGAGAGACTCACAGTCCTATAATTTCCTGGATTATCACTGTTACCCATTTTAAACAATAGGACAACACTGGCTATTCTCCAGTCCTCTGGGAACTCACATGTGGCCAAAGAGGACACAAAGGTGTCTGTCAAGGCTCTAGAAATTTGTTCTCTTGCCTCCCTTAATAATTTCGGATATATCCCATTGGGACCCAGAGACTTATCTATCTTATCGCTTTTTAAGACTCACAACACCTCTTCCTTTTTAACAGCAACTTGGCTTAAAAACTCGACACTTCCTTCCCTGAGATCATCCTCCACTAATTCCTTCTCTTTGATGACTACCGATACAAAGCATTCATTTGGGACTACACTTACCTCTTCCAGCTCCACAGACAGATTCCATCCTTTGTCCTTGAGTGGGCCAACCCTTTCCCTATCCTTTTGCTTTTTACATATGGATAAAAGGCCTTGGAATTCTCCTTAATCCTGTTTGCTAACTACTTTTCATGACCTCTTTTAGCCCTTCTAATTCCTTAAGTGCTTTCCTAATATACTCCAAGAGCTTCATCAGTTCCCAACTTCCTAGACCTTATGTATCCTTCCTGTTTCTTTTTGACCAAGGTTCACATAAGTTTCCCATACCTATCCTTCATTCTCACAGGAACGTGCTGCTCCTGAACTCTTATCAACCGCTGTTTGAAATACTCCATGTTCAATGTAGATCTAACCTCAAACAGCAGCCTCCAATCAACATTCTTCAGTTCCTGCATAATGCTGTTGTAGTTTGCCTTCCCCCAGTTCAACACTTGCACCCTAGGACTGCTGTTATTCCTATCCATGAGTATCTTAAAACTCACGGTATTATGGTTGCTACTCCCAAAATGCTCCCCCACTGAAACCTCGCTCAACTGGCTGGGCTCATTTTTCAAAACCAGCATAACCCATTCCCTGGTTGGACTGTTTACTTGTTGTGTCAAGAAACCCTCCTGAATGGTCCTTAAAAATTCTGCCCCATCCAAAGTCCTAGCATGTAGTGAGTTCTAGTTAATATAAGGAAAGTTAAAATCACCCACTACAACAACTCTGCTGTTTTTACAACCTTCCAAAATCTGTCTACATATTCTCTCCTCTATCTCCGTTTGGCTGTTGGGAGACATGTAGTTTACCCCCAACACTGTGATTTGACCTTTCCTATCCCTGAGTTCTACCCATACTGCCTTGCTGCACAAGTTCTCTGATGTATCCTCCCTCAGCAGAGCTGAGTGACATTCCTTTATCTGTAATGCAATTCCCGCACCCTTTTAATCTCCCTCTCTATCACACCTGAAACATCTCAATCCTGGGACATTCAACTGCTGGTCCTGTCCCTCTTTCAGCCAAGTCTCTGAAATCACAATAAAGTCATAGTTCCATGTACTAACCAAATCACTAAGTTCATCTGCCTTGCCTATTATAGTCCTCACATTGAAACACACACATTTCAAGCCACTTCCCCTGCTCTTTTTGGCAGCATTTCCATGCCTATTCTTGTTGATAGTTATATTTGCCCTGTTTTCTACCTCTCCCTCGATTTCTGCATCTACTACCCTACTCAGCTGATTCCCACTGCATTGCCATTCTAATATAAACCCTCCCCAACCACTCTACCAAGTATCCCACCAAGGATGTCAGTCCTGGCCCTGCCCAGGTGTAGCCCAGTTTGTACAGGTCCCATCTACTGCAGAACTGGTCCCAATGGCCCATGAATCTTACACCCTCTTTCTCACACCATCTTTTCAGGCATGTGTTCATGCTGTATATCCAGCTGTTTCTACTCTGACTAGCTTGTGGCACTGGTAGTAATTTTGAGATAACTACCTTTGAGGACCTCCATTTCAACTTTCACACATGATGACAACATCATCCTGGAGTATTGTTTGAGGCCATAGAAACGCCTTTCTATCCCCCTTATGACTGAAACCTCTATAACTACGGCATTTCTACGTCTATTTCTCCTTCCCTCTGCAGCAGAGCCAACCACAGTGCCAGGAATTTGGCTACTGCATTTATCCTCTTAGAAGCCATTCCCCTGCACAGCATCCAGTACATCTGTTTTGCAAGGGAACAACCACAGAAGGAGATGCCTGCACTGCCTGCTTAGCCCTCCTGCTCTGCCTGGTAGTCATCCATTCCGTTCCTGCCCATGGAGTCTGCGTCTGTGGTGTGACCACCTCAACCTCAACCACTACCGGCTATCCACGCTACTCTTTGCCTTGTAAATGCTCCACCGTGTCCCCCAATGCCGTTCCAACTCTGAAACTCAGGCTTCTGTGAGCTGCAGCTGGAGACATTTCTTGCAACATGCAGGTCTCAGCCACTGGAAACATACCCAGCTTCCCATATTTACTAAGAGGAGCAGATTACGATTTGGAGCTCTCCTGCCACATCTTACCTTGTTAAGTTAATTAATCCTTGCAATTTTAAATACTTTTAAAACTAAGTTGAAGCTTCTGATGCTCTCTGCTCTAGTAAAAGGTGCTTTGTGAATTCAGCTATAGTTATATACCTAATACCACCACAGTTTCGTACTATATAACGGTATGTTTACTGAACAATTTAAAATTCTTTCCACATTCAGTCTCCTTGCTTATTTCTACTGCACATCAATCTAAACTTTTTTTCTGTGCAAACTATGGGAACAAATCAAATTTCTTTCTCGAGTGGTCTATCTCATGATGAGCCCATCTGAATCAGATGTACATCCATTTTATGCTAGTCTAATGTAACCCCCTCAAGAGCATACTCATAATAAATTAATCTGAACTAGACACCACTCTTGGTGTATTGCAAGTACAGCCAATTAAGATCAATTGGGAACAGTTTGCTGCAATAGTGTGTCTGAGCCTATAATGGAAGTATCTATGAACACCATTATAAAATACAGAAAATTTCTGTGTCACTTCCTGACAGCTCCAGGCTTATTTATACACTTCTCCATTTACTGCCATTCAGCAGGAATTACTCAAAAAGGTTTCAATATGAATACACCATATTTACAAACAGCCTTTGAAAAGATGGCAAAATAACAAGGTTGAAGAGTAATGGAGAGGGCCACTATTTTATCAATCTGTTCGGGTCTAAGTGGCCTTGAAGTTTAAGTAACTGAAAAATCATCCAGTTTCCTTTATCTTGTCTTTTTAAAACCATGATGAGCAGTCTGCAGGCATAAATTGCTCAGAGAAAGTACCACTTATGTGTAGATTCCACTAAATGGCACTACTTCCATTGACAAGAAACAATAATTCTGTGTTACATGTTTTTCATTTTTCAAAACAAAGAGAACATTTTGTCTTGGTTGCTGAAATAGTAGATCCCACTTCACCGTATATCTCCAACTTGAGTTATTATTATTTAATTACAAGTATATTCATACAAAATAATTTCATTAATGACCTGACGTAAGACTGCTGTCAGAAAAGAGGAAGGTTTGTTTCAAAGGACATAAAAAAACACCAGTGGATAGCTTTATACCTCCTAAATATCAACAAGCCTGAGTGGCCCATCATCACAGTACAGCTATATATTTGCCATGATTGGGTTCTGAGAAAATCACAAATTTAATCCGCTTGACCCTCCAATAATATTAACTAGAATAAAAAAAATCAGAAAAGTCTTTGACGTTGGTTGACGCTGCAGTTTATCAATGTTAATGCTTCAATGTCAGCAACAATTGCCAAAGCTTCTCCTGATGCCCAATATGTTGACCTTTACCCTAAACAAAACATTGCACATTAGAAATTCAAAATCAAAATAAAATTTGCGAGAAGTATCTGGGGGTTAGAATGGCAACTGTGGAAAAAGAAACTGAGTTAATGTATCAGGCCAATCACTTTGTATCCAAACATTTTACTTGCTGTTTCATCTCTGATAACGTCTCATATTGTTTGTAATTTGAATGTAGTGATAAAAATGCGAAAATAAAACATGACATATGCTCAAAATATTGAGCAATACTAATTAAACAAAACTTACCAAAAAATGAGCATAATATGCAATTAGACTCCAAAATGGCAAAGGAAGTCTGTAATGCTGCATTACACAACAAGATATGCATTCTGCAGGAATGCTCATAGATCAATTTGTGAATTGACTGTTCATGGAAGATGCCTATAGACAGAAAGAAGGGAAGTTTGGCAAACAGCTAGCTTTAACTGCTGTTTCTATGCATTAAAACTGAATGAGCAAAGCAGCATGTATCCTTGAACATGTGTGAATGGATATCCTTGAACAGTCTACACCACACGGAATTATTCTTGTTTAGAATTATATGGATGTAGGTAACTTAGCTTACAGGATGCAAGATTTTCTTGTGACTTCTGATTTAGTTATTAATTATCTGTGAATTAACAAAAATCAAATATTAAATATTGAATGTAATTTAGCTTGTAGTAAGAGGCAGGAATGAAGCAATGCTGTACTCCTATCTCTAACCTACCTGTCCTGTAAATACACTCCTTTCTGGGAGTACAGGATCACAGAATTATTCCCATTTCAATCTTTTAAAATCAGGAAAAAGGGCAGTCAGAGATAATAGTGATCAGAGATAATGGGAACTGCAGATGCTGGAGAATCCAAGATAACAAAGTGTGGGGCTGGATGAACACAGCAGGCCAAGCAGCATCTTAGGAGCACAATATATACATATACAATATATACACAATACAAGATAATAGTGTTGGATTGGAAATCAGTTAAGATTAGTGGGTCAAAAGGAAATTTACCCACAGTAATTGTTTGGAAATTCACCAATTAAACAGCATTGATAGCTATTTAAATATACAATAGTTAAGATAGAGGCAAAATACCTACTTAAAAAGAGCAGGAATTAGTTTTGGATTGTTATCATGATGGCCAAATGGTCGCTGGCTATATTACAAAAATTTTGCCTTAAATCTAAGGCATTTGTGTCAAAACCTGAGATTACTTTGATGATGGTTACATTCCCGAAATATATTTATCTATTTTCTTCACAAAAGCTGACTGAACTGCTTTGTAATTCCTATATTTTCTGATTATATTCAATGTATATATTATGTGGGTGGAAGTTGAACTGTTAGACAATAACATTATATTTTTATGCTAATATTATCACAACTTTATACAGACATATGCTCAAGAGTTCAAGTAAATTAAATGCTTGCTCCAAGCAGGTTGATGCAACTGTGAAGTCCATTTACAATCTGAAAATCTTATTTGTATTTTGTTATATTGTTAAGACTAAAGCAGATAAAATATATTACACTGGCATATGGGAATACAACCAAATATGACCTAGTAAAAACTGTTATGACCATAAGATTTGCAAAACATACAAATATTGTAAGAGACAAAGAACAAAACCAATTTTGTGCCCAACACATTTCTGACATAATGAAAGAAATATCATTGCAACAGCTATATAAAAAAAGACATACTTCAGTCGAGGAGGAAAATATTGGAAACAAAAATATCTTTCTCTGTACTAAACCCCACTGCAAAATAACATGGTCAAAACTTTCTACAGGTACAAATTCAACTCCTCATGACAGGTTTCTGAAAAAGTTTCCAGTAACTGGTGGAAGAAAATCAAAACTGCTTCTAGGACAAAGCCAAACATGACAAACCTTTTTGAGGGGGAAGAATTCAATTGGCACAACTTTGTTGATAAGGCAGAGTTAGGTAAATGCAGGATATTGTAAAACAGTACCTGGCAAATCCTGATTATCAGGAAACACAACACAGAAGAGACATAAAATTGGCTGCCAATTCACTACCATCTTACTTAGCACGCAAAGTTAGAATGTGCTTCACTAATTTCAGTGGAGTCATCTGAAAGCCAAGTTTGACTACCAATTCCTTTCCATTTGAGCAACCCAGTCAGCTGAACCAAAGATATTAATTAGTTATTTTAATTAATCTGTTTGAATATAGGATGACGCATCTCTGGGGCAGATGGGATTAAATGCAGACCATCCAGCCGAGAGGTTGGGACACTAACAGGGTGCCAAAACAGCTCTAGGTAGAATACTAATTATAAGATTATCCAAACTGGAAATGACACATATAGGCAAGAAATTAATGTATTTTATTTAAATTGAAAAAGAGAGTTTGGATGTGATTATTAATCATTCATGGATCGTACCTGAAAAATCTCCATAAGGGCCAGTATCCCATCACCAAGTCACTTTTTATTTACACGGACATAGTACTTGATGCTATGGTCCAGCTAGCACAGAGCCAGCCCTCAGTGAACAGAACCCTTGACATTCCCGCTTATATCTGTCAGCCAGAGCTCCCTGATTGGGCCAGGTTAACAGCCCCACCACATTCTATGATATCAACCAGGCTGATCTCATTCCAATAACTATAGTGCCCAGCAACTGTACCGGTGTTATCAATACGATATTATGTATTGGTGTGAATTGCAAAGCATTTGAAGCAAAACAATCTAATTTTAACCAGACTTGAGGCCGTACTGAAGTCGGCATCCAACTATCAAAACAGCACAAACATTTCGGAGAGGATTCTGGGAGGAGAAAAATGAATGGACCTGGGATTGATTCATGTGAAAAGACCCACAGAAATTGTTACATTAGACAATAAAAATATTAAAAATAAACTGGATTTTAAAATGCTGGACTGGCTGCACTGTATAAATAAAGTTTAGTTTATATTTAGTTGGCCTTATAGTATACATTATTGGGAAGAATATAAAATAAACTAATCTCAAATTGAAATCATGGATTCTCTTCACATAGCAGTGGAAATGTGAAATGACCACCCAGCTAAATTCTTAAGTACTGATAGTTGTTCAATTAAACAGATGTCTGAATAAGTTTGACTATGTAGGGGGCAAATAGAACAGATTTTGATAATTGTAGCCCAGTACGCAGATTGCGAATCACTGTGAAGCACTTGAAAAACACAGTGGTTTTCAATAGGATGACTACAGCTCCATCACAAACACATTGTTTGGTCATCAACTTGGTTTCGCAGAATGGCCTGAATCTCCGGCTGCATCCATTCTATGCAGTCAGGTGAATCTGATTGATGTTGATGCTTGTAGAAAAAGTGGACAGAGACTTTGGGAAGGTGAAAAGGGCTACGAGATAATCATATTCAAAGGATCAGATATCCTAAGGGCTATGTAACACTTGAAGTTCATCTGAGCCTCTGTCAGGGAGGAGGAAAATAATTTTTCACAAATGCCCATTATCTATGTTTGCAGATAAAACGGCCAAGATTGGCCCATATCTCACAAAGAAAAAGTAAAGCTTGCCATGACCATTGTTTTCTGACAGTGAAAGTATAACCTAAATAATAAACTAAAGTAGGTTTATTCCTTTGCTGTATTAAAAAACAGAAATAAACTTGTATTTTAAACACCTGAGATATAATGACATGTAAAAGACTGACAGAGCTAAGCGGTCTCACAAACAAGGGATTCATCATTACAAAGCTTTGCAGTCTTGCCACATTCAGTCATGAACAGTAATGGATAATTAAGGAACCAACAGAAGAAAGAATCTTCACAAATACCCCATTGTCAATTTTGGAAAGTGAGTGTCAAAGAAAGGGTGAAGCATTGAAACCATCTTCAGTCAGAAGTTCCAAGTAGATGATTTATCTCAATCACCTGCTGAGGCCTTCAGTGTCACAAATGTCATGCTTCAGCCAATTTGCTTCACCACGTGATATTAGGAAACACTGAAGGCACTGGATACAACAAAAACTGTGGGCTCTGACAATATCCTGCTAATAGTACTAAATACTTGAGTTTCCAGAATTAGTCCTGCCCCAGATTCAAACATACCAGCATACAAATTAGGAGCAGTAGGAGGTCATTTGGCTTCTTGAGCATTCTCCACTGTACTTTATGATTGATCTGATTGTGGCTTGCACTCTACTTCTCTTTTCTACCCCCATACATTTTGACTTCCTTGTCAATCAAAAACAATGCAATTCAGCCTTAAAACTATTCAATGACTCCGCTACTATGTGGAGAAGATAATTCCAGAGAATATCACTCAGATAAAAATATTTATTGTCATTTTAAATGGAGATCCCTTGTGTTTAAACAGTATATCCTAGTTCTAGATTCTCGACATTCTCATCTTCTCAGTATTCAGCCTGTCAATTCCTCTTAGAATCTTATATGTTTCAATAAGACTACATCTCATTCTTTTAAACTCCAAGGGATACAGGCTTAATCTGTCCAAGCTTTTGCCATTAAAATAACACTTTCATCTCAAAAAGTAGTCAAGTAAAAGTTTTCTGAGCTGCTATTACATCCTTTCTCAAGTGAGGAAACCAAAAATGTCACAATGCTCCAGCTGTGGTCTCACCAATGTCCTATAAAATTTCAGCAAAACCTTGCTTTGTTTTAATTCCATTCCCCTTGCAATGAACAATAGTTGCATTCATACTCACTTGCTGTAAACTGCATGCTGAAGCTTTGTAATTCATTTACCAGAGCACCCATCATGAAGTTTCACAATTTTTCTCCAATTAGATAATGCATTGTTAAATAATCTTCCATCCAAAATGGACAAGTTTATATTATACTCTATCTGCATATTTTCTCCCCATTCACAACTTATCTAAACTTCTCTGGAGACTCTATGTCTTCCTCACAGTTTACTTATCTCTGTGTCGTCAGCAAATTTAGCAACAGTATGGCAGCAACACCGGCATCTACACAATGTGAACAATTTCCTAGACATGTTATGTGCACAGAAATCGGGCCAAATTCAACCTGGCCAATTACTGTCCAGCAGCCTCCTTTTGACCAGCAAAGCGATCAACAGTGTTGCTGACAGTGCTTTCAATTAACACTTTCTCTGTAATAACCAGCACATTGATGTTTAGTTTCAGTTCTGCCAGGACCATTTGCCTCCTGTCTCCATTAGTTCCTTGGTTCAAATATGGGCAAACGAGCTGAACTCAAGGAGGGGAAATGAGAATAACTGCCTTTAAATTTAAAGTAGCTTTTGACCAGGTGTGGTAACAAATATAAAGATTGTGGCTATAAAGGAAGTTCAGATACTGGGAATCTAAGGCAAGTTTCCTAAAATCTGTCCACCATCTGTAAAGCACAAGTCATGAGTAATGTAGAAAAGTCACCAGATGCTTGGGCAAGTGTGTCTCTAACAATACTTCAGAAGCTCAACAGCCTTCAGGACAAAGCAGTCCATTGACCGGAACCCTATCCACAAACTCAAACAATCACTTCTTCTAAATCAAAACTGAAAGAACTGCAGATGCTGCAAATCAGAAACAATAACAGAAGTTGCTGGAAATGCTTGGCAAGTCTGGCAGCATCGGCGAAGAGAAATCAGAGTTAATGTTTCGAGTCCAGTGACCTGCTGAGCTTTTTCAGAAATTTCTGTTTTTGATTCTCTTCTTCTACCTCTGGTGCAGTGACAAAAAGTGCACTATAGCAACTCAACAATGCCCCCTCAACAACACCTTCCAAACTCCTGACCCCCTAACACCTAGTAGTACAAGGTTAACAGATATGTGGAAACACCACCTCCTGCACTTCCTCTTCAGTCCACACACCAACCTGACCAGGAACTATATCGCTGTTCCTTTACCTTACAGGATAAAAATCCGAGAACCCAGTTTTCAGCAGTAATGTGGGTGAATCCACACCAGATGAATTGCATTAGTCTAGATAGTAGATGAAGTGGAATTAGGGATGGACAATAAATGTTCGCATTGTTAGAATGTCCACATTCCATGAAAGAAGTGAAAAATGGCAACAAACTATTAACCTGTTTATGGGGTCCAGTTCTGAGAACCATTTAGTATTTCAGGTAGAATTACATTGTTTTAGCATTTTGCTGGTGTGTTGGTGGTTAGATGCACATGTTACGTGGTTAGAAGTGATACAGTGGTTAGTTCTGGTTGCCATTTTACAAAGGCTGGCTGATGTCAGCACCAGAGATACTGTACTAAATTGGCATCAGAAATCTGGGCCATGGGAGAAAAATATTACTCAAAGTTTATTCTCCTGATTGTTGTACAGTGTGATTCTGAGAAGCAAAATTCTTTTGCCAAGACCTGATGAGAATCAGATCAGGTGATGATGTTCTTGCAGTAGGCAGTCTGCAAGGCACCACCATCTGATCTGCCTCTCACTTGATATTTATCCATGAAGTGTAATTTCAGGCAGAAGTATTGGTTCTTCAGGGGCCAATAGATGATGATTGCTTGGCTGATGGCCCTTGAAATATTACAACAGAACACTACATCAACAAATTAAGTCTCCTGGCTGAACAGTTATGAATCTCGGGGCTCAATTTCCATTTTGTTACTGCATATTGCAGAATAGTTCTGAGGTGCCTAGAAACAACTGGGAAATACTCACTATGCAACTCATGCTTTCCATACAGCCTCCATGGTCCCCATACCATCCACGTCATCTCCATAGCTACTGGCCCAGTGCCACTGTAGGGGAACCACAGAAGCCATCTGGAGGTGAGAAAATTCAACAATCCAATACAGCTATCACTCATGCAATCTTGATGCTGACAATAATTTCTAATTATAAAACTTAGTCAAAGGTTTTAAGTCGCAAGGGTTACAAACTTCTATTCAGATTCCACCTTAAAGACAGCTAATCCTTTAATATTCTCATTAAGCTGTCAATCAAACTGTGAACTCACAGCCTCCTGCTGAGATAACTGTTGTCTCTGCAGCTCTGTCAAACACCATGATATATCAGCCCTTGAAGAAATGTTAAGAAAGAACTCTGTTAACTCTGCCTGATCAATGTTACTATTATTGCCAACGTGCAAGAGATGTCCAATCAACGGAGTTCAGCAGAAGATTTAAAAATAAAACTTGCAGTGACAGATACAGCCTACTTTTTAAAGAAAAGGACATTAAAAACATTTTGGATTTTGACAGTTATACAGACCTTCCTAGGTCTTCAAGAGCTTTTACTTCTACTCCATTAATTTATAACTTCCACACTGCAAGTTAAGCCACTTGCAACTGCTAATTTTGAATCTGCTTGAACTTTGGGGCCTCCACTTGCAGCAAGCTTTGTTCTCATCTTCCAGCTGAAAACAGCCATGCACTTTCACCACCTTGTCTACTTTACATGATGGATTATATTTTCATGATTCCCTGCATGCAGTCTGCAAATATGGTTTTCTAACATTGCTATTAGTTAGTTATAAAAAATTCAATGTGACAAAGCTTCCACAGCTGTGTCAACAATGCCTACTGAGCCAAAACCATTCATGGTATTTGGATCTGATCATACATTTACAATGGGATTCCACTGCATATTAAAAAAATCCAACAGAACTCAAAACAATAAAGTTTAATTCAGAGAAAATAACCTTGAAGTCCTGCTTTTCAATTAATAGCTGAACTCAAGATATATTTTCAATAAGGCCTTCTCCCTGTTCCTTCCTCCACCGTTATTTCCAATCTGTGTTAATGACAGCTGGATGGATCCCCAACAGTGACAAGATATCCTTTATTATGATAGTGGGTAGGCAACACTCCCTTTGCAATGGTAGTACCTTCTGCATCAAAGAACAATCTGCTATGTACCACAAACTGGATTTGGTGGTGATAATGGGCTCTCACCTGCCGGTTGGCAAGTCAGTGAGAGACTGGTGTTACCTCTTCTGGAAAGCCCCTCTACTATTAAGTGCTACTTAGGCACTTAAGCTTCTGAAAGGTAGAGCAACCGTGGATGTTGTGACACCTGTTGAAATGATGCCGGCTGGATTTCTAGGATTGAGGAGTGACACAGGCAATAGGTAAGCAATAGTGGGAGGGAGTTTGTGGGGTGGTGATGATGGGAAGGGGTTGAAGAACAAGTTAGAAACACGAGAAGGGAATGGCCTTCAGTGATGTTGAGTTCCTCTGTGTACTTGGTGGAGATCACAAGGAGACTGCATAATTTTCCACACTGTGCATACTGCATATCAAAGTCCCATTCGCAACTAGATTATGCGAAACAGAATGAGCTGCCTAAGTAATTATTAATTGCCCATTTAAAGGCCTCAACAACCACAGGCCTTCCTGCCTCTGTCTCACTTTTGATGGAGGTGGAAAGGATGTAGTGTTCAGATACATCATGATTTTGCCTAGTTAAACGACCTTCCATATTCCAAACATGTTACAAGTGAGGTTATTAATTCTGCACCACACCTCTATTTTGCTCTTCTTGTTCCTTGGACAGCCAGTCTTCTGAGCCATTTGGCTTTGATATCAATTGTGGCTGTTCTCTCTTCCTACTCACCCTCTTAGAAAAACAGTACATTGTATTTGTTCGATATGACCAGTGTTTGCAGGACCTCCTTTGTACGCTCTCCCAAATTGCTGCCTACTGGCTTTTTAACTGTTGTAACTTCTCTTTTCTAAATCTGTATTTTGCTCTGAGGTCTGACGTTACCTTGGCTAAATCTGTTCAGAAATTTCACTTCTTAATGTACTAGAGTCTCTTTAGCTCAAGGACTCCAAGCCAGAGTTTTGAGATGGAGCCATTTCCTGCAGAAATGTTTACGTGCTCGGAGGCAGAGAAAGAGAACTTAAATGAAACTATAAACTCAAATTTACAAGTAGCCTGTGCTATTGGGAAACAAATGGATTCCCCCTTCACATGGCATCTTCATTTCCCACTCGAGGTCAAAATCAGAGCATGTCTTTCATTTCTTGAGACACAGTAACAAACACAGCATACAATTTTATCAAAAGAAATCACTCACCATGTATTTTTCCTATTCAAATAATTAGACTTGATGGATTTAAATGACTCAGGAGAATACTTTAGTTTGAAAATTTGTTTTCAGCTGAGTTGTCTCATATCCATCAAATAATCAACAGTTATAAAATAAATGGAGCTTAGGGTCAGCATATTAAAATATTCTTCATTCAGTTCAGTCATTTGCACTGAGATGTTGAATAGTTTATCTTATTTTAATTCCCTTTTAATAATACAAACCCATATATCAGTCTAACTTAAAGCTGGCCTGCAGCTAGATGTAAATTTTCCTTTATTGCTTTACTGTTCAGTATCAGTATATATTAATTAAAAATGATCCTGGATGGGAGAAAGAAGACCAAAAGCAAATGACAGTAAGACAACAGATTTTTCAACTCCTTTTGTTCACAAGCCTCGGCTGAAAGTACAAGAGATATTCTTGTAATATGGCATTTAGAAAAACCATCATTTGAGCACAGGATTAGTTCCCAAGAGGACCTCAAGTAAATAATTAATTACATGAAAAAGAAAAACAATTGGGTGTTTTCCCGTCCAGATAGAGTGAGCCAATGAAGCAATGTGCTGGGAACACTACCCATAAATAATAACTGTAGTCTAATTGAGGTAATTGTTATCTAGAATTCTTGCATTATCTTGTTGTTCTTTGTCAAAGGGACATCAAGTCAGCAGTTAAATCTACAAACATAATGCTGTAGTTATCCAGAATTGTCAAAGATAATTATAAGAGATGGGTTTGATCACTTAAGACCCTAACAAAATTCATAATTTTCTATCATTTGGCAGCCCTGCATCAAGTTCCAGCGGGCATTGGTTAATAATTGAAACAGCAAGCATCTTAATAACTCTGTAGCCCAAAAAATTTAAATTTATACCTCCAACATGAATCCACCATCAAACACATTTTTCCCCTTCCCTCCCTGTCAACTTTCTGAAAGGGCCGTAGCTCTGTGACAAGTTGTGTCACTTCACTATCACCCCCAAAACCTTCCTTCATCTCTCATAGCATCATCCTATGCAGATGCAGTAAGTGCAACTGATGCCCTTTTACCCCTTCCCTCTTCACTGTCCAAGCCCCCAAACACACTTTCCAGGTAAACGGAGATGTTTACATGTGCTTCTTTCAATTAAGTCTCTTGTATTCCCTGTTTGTACTGCAGTTTTCTGAACCTAAGGGAGACCAAATGCAGACTGAGTCCCTGTTGTGTTCAGCCTGCAAGCATGATCCTGACCTCCCAGCCACTTGCTATCTCAATACAGAATTGTGCTCTCATGCTCACATTACTATCCTACACCTGCTGAAGTGCCCAACACATGCTGGAGGAACAGCACCTCATTTTCCTCTTAGGTACTTTACAGTCTTCTAGATTCAATATGGAGTTCAACAATTTCACACCATGAACTCTATCTTCCATTTGTTTTGCGATTTTCTCCTCCCTAAGTGTCTGCATCTTGGTTTCAGGTTTGTGCTTTCAATTAGACCTAACGTGTATTTCGGTATTCCGACAGCATGGAATTCCACCTCTGTTCAGTTCAAAAGAAGTTACATTAGATTGGAAGCACTAACTTTGTTTCTCTCCTTATATAAGTTGTCAGCAATGTTTCTTTTAAACCACGCATGCAGCTACTCCAAAGTTCTGTGCGTAGCAATCGGCCAGTCGCAGTGCTGGCTTCTGGCTCGGGAAGTTGGTGCAGCACATGGACCTTGGAGGTCTGTGCAGAAGAACAAAAAATTCTGGGAAAACATTGGCATCATACCTGCTGAATCCTCTTCAGCATTTTCTGTTTTTATTTCAATACACAGAATCACTAGTGTTGAAATGCTTCCAGATGATTGTAATAATTAGAAGCTGATTTCAGTTACACTGCTCTTACTGGTGTAATACAAAACTAACCATTAAAATTGTTGGAAAAAGACCTTTTTTCAAAATTGAACTGATCAATAAATATGTAGGAAACCACTTCAGTCAATTTGTGCACAGCACGCTCTTATAACCAACAATAATCAGATGATCTACTTCTGTGACATTGGTTGAAGAACAAATATTGGCTTGAGCACCTGTAATAATTCTTACTCTTCTTTAGAATCATTTCATGGGACTTCTCCTATCCAATTAAGAGGTCAGAAAGGTCCCTGGTGTAGTATCACATTTAAAATACAGCACCTCCGAAACTGTGATGCTCCCTAAGTATTGTACTGAAATGTGACCTTATGTTTTCGTTCTGATGTCCTGAAGTGGGGCACGAACCCACAACCTTCTGGTGACAGTGTTATGAACTCATGCATGGTTGACCTAATTCAGCAGAAATAATGTGGTGAGTGGCATAGAAGTCACAATCGAGACTTTTAAACAATGCAACTACATTTTGTGTGACTGTTTATACTTATAACGGGCTTATACTATCATACCATTAGCCTGACTTCTATGGTGAAAAATTAACACTATGCACACAGTAGTTAAACTATGAACATTTCCTTATTTTTACTGACTGTTCTTAATTACAATACTTGTGTGAGAATGGAAAACGGCGTAAACTTCTAAAACAGGAACCACAAAATAGAATTAGCTAAAAGCTGCGTAATTTTCAAAATGAAGGAGTACAGGTATTTCTCTTCCCACACATTTCGTTAACGCAAATTAGCTGTAATGCATTTGATAGATAGTGGGTGCTGTTTAGATAATACAAATTTTCTGCTGTACAGATAGATTGATTTTCTATAGTGATTTCCCTATAACATGATTTTCTACAGCACAATGTCACACAAAAATGCAACTATTGCGCTATTGGAGAAATACCTGTACACTTCAATCATTGTACAATCCCAAACATATTAAATAGGTCTGAAATTTCCATTTCCTTTGCTTTTCCCCTTTCTCTCTATCTCTCAAGAAGTATCCGTATGGCAAGTGTAGCACCAATGTCAAGCACTGTCACTTTGCATCAATGCTATAGTTGTCATGTGAATGTAACCTAAATCTAGAGTCAGGGCACAAGCAATCACAGACATAACTCCATGTTTGCACAAAACACACTTAGGGCCAAATTTTACCTGCATTAGTGAATGGGTTATTGAATGAGTTAAATTCGGTCTTTAGAAATTAGAGGGCTGGAGAACCTCTTTACACTAACATTTATGCATGTAATAAGAGCTCAATTTGCCTTTGTAATAAACTTGTCATCTGTGCCTAATGACTACTGAGGTCACCAGTACCAGGTCTCAGGAAATATGGCAGCAGATAGAATCCAATTAGGAAAGGGGTTGGGATTATGTCAAGCCTGGATAGTGCTGTCAAGCTAATCAATTTATCTAATTCAATTCTCATAGATACTTGTTTCTAAGCAGAAATCACTTGCTCAATAGTAGTAGTATTCTGGACATAGAATGAGAGTCATACAGCACAGAAACTGACCATTTAGTCCAACTTGTCCTTTCCAACCAGACGTCCCAACCGGACTTAGACAACAAAATGTGAGGCTGGATGAACACAGCAGGCCAGGCAGCATCTCAGGAGCACAAAAGCTGACGTTTCGGGCCTAGACCCTTCATCAGAGAGGGGGATGGGGTGAGGGTTCTGGAATAAATAGGGGGAGAGGGGGAGGCGGACCGAAGATGGAGAGAAAAGAAGATAGGTGGAGAGAGTATCACCAACCGGACTTAGTCTCATTTGTCAGCATTTGGCCCATATCCCTGTAAAACCCTTCCTATTCGTATACCCATCTAGATGCCTTTTAAATGTTGGAATCATATCAGCCTCCATCACTTCCTCTGGCAGCTCATTCCTTACACATACCAACTTCTGTGTGAAAAAGTTACCCCTCAGGTCTTTTTTAAATCTTTCCTTCTCACCATAAATCTATGCCCTCTAGTTTTGGACTACCCCACCCTAGGAAAAAGACTTTGGCTATTCGCCCTATCTATGCCCCTCATGATTTTATAAATCTCTATATTTTGATCTCCCCCAGCCTGACAGCAGCTACCCCAAAAAAGACCCAAAAGAAGGATATGAAGAAAATGATTTCTACGATTTGGTGCGAAATATCGGTGGTTTTTAGCTTCCTAGAATGCACGACCCAGGATAAGAAACAGTAATGCATTTATCCACTGAATTAATGTGGGCAGCATCTCAGTCAGTTTCAGTTAACATCTGCCAGCAAGTGTCACTTGGCAGTAACCATGAATATTGTATACAGATGGTAGTGGTGAACCCAGATGATCTCTGGGCTATTAAAGTGACTGGTAGCTCTACGAAAAGAAAAGGGGGGAAAAAAGACTTTAAAAAGAAATAATTTATTATTTGTTACAATCAGTAGTTTAGGCATTGATTTTGAACAAAATAGTTTTCAGAACCTTGACGCAATTCTGGCCTACAAGCAAGCTAACAATTTCACTGTTAAGATTACAGCAGTTAGTAAAATGATAATGGTCATGATATCAACTGTTCAGATTTAATTTTCAACTTAAAGACCGAACAATTAATTACCACGTTGCAACTTAAAACGTCTAAGCTTGATTTGCTAAGGAAGAACATTTTATGTGCAGTTGTTTTCATTTTCAGTAACCTTATGACAGTAGTTTAAATTTTTCTGCTGGAGTGTAATTGGAAAATTACATCCAAAATTCATGCGGCTAATTCCCTTTTTTAATTGTAAAAATAAAAATTTCATGTCATTTGACCATCATTCAGGCATAACAGCATGTCCACATAACATATAATTGTTAATACTTCTCAGTTTCTAATGTGACTCCCACTGGTGCTGCAAAAATGCATTGAATTAAATGGAAAATACAGTGTAACTCTCAGGGAGGACCAAGGTTAACGATTTGCTCAAGGAAAAAGCAATAAGACATGAGAACAATTACTTTGTTTCCTGTTCAGTCTAAATTTCCGGAAGAAATCTTACGTCAGCTTCGCATTATGGCAGGAAGTTCAAGTGTCTAATTGTTTAGCTTGAAGACAGTGCCATTTTAATGAATCACATCATGTTTGAGAGGAGGGATTGAGAGATGAATATAAAAGAGGAGGAAATTCAGATGCAGTGCATTCATGTATGGAACACACTAGTATCTCGGTTTCTCCGATTGTTGATGGTAAATATTTATTTCATGTTCAAATTACCCATGCTGCTGCACACAACTACGCAAGAAATTCTAACCCAGTGTCCAGATTACTAGGCACCCATCAGTACATAGATTAATTTGTGAAAAAAATTTTGGTACTTACTTTGGATGTGCAAACTGGTCAATAAGGCTGACCTTCTCCACCAGGTCACCACCAATATTTCGCACCAAATCATAGAAATCATTTTCTTCATATCCTTCTTTTGGAATCCAAAAAGAGATGTCATTTACTAATGGTGGGTATTTGCTGAGGGGCTGAAAAACAAAATTGATTAGAAATTAGTTACGAGCAGAAAACCTTGACAGACAAATCTGTGGTTGGAGAAACATTCTTCATTTCAGGCCAATTCAATTGAAAGATATTAGAGATTAAGTCATTTTTAAACCAAGTATTGAACTAGGGAACAAAAACGGTGGTAGTGGAGTGTGAAGCAGTACGTTGAGGAAAGAACTAAGGAGAAGGTCCACTTCCTTTAACTCTTTCACAGAGTTTCCTCTTTGTTTCCCCCACCACCTTAACCCTGTAACCCTGCTCTTTTCCTTGGATTTAAGCTTGCACATAAAGGATTAATCACCGATAATGGGAACTGCAGATGCTGGAGAATCCAAGATAACAAAGTGTGGAGCTGGATGAACACAGCAGGCCCAGCAGCATCTCAGGAGCACAAAAGCTGATGTTTCGGGCCTAGACCGAAACTGCATCCCACTGCATCCCAAAACCAGCCCAGCCTGCCTCCGCTTCCCTAACCTGTTCTTCCTCTCACCCATCCCTTCCTCCCACCCCAAGCCACACCTCTATTTCCTACCTACTAACCTCATCCCACCTCCTTGACCTGTCTGTCTTCCCTGGACTGACCTATCCCCTCCCTACCTCCCCATCTATACTCTCCTCTCCACCTATCCTCTTTTCTCTCCATCCTCGGTCCGCCTTCCCCTCTCTCCCTATTTATTCCAGAACCCTCACCCCATCCCCCTCTCTGATGAAGGGTCTAGGCCCGAAACGTCAAGCATTAATCACTCGCTGATTTCCTTTCAGTTCTGATGGAATGTCAAACTGATCTAAAACTTGGACAACAAAATCTGAACCAGCAAAGATAAAACAGTAGAAATATTTAATTCAATTATAATAATTTAATTAACTTATTTTTATGAGCATTTGCATTGGAACTTGCAATAATTTAAAGTCGATTTTGCACAGTGCCCTCTGAAAGGGAATTGAGAATTGTTTGAACAGGGAAAACAATTGTGCATCTTATTAACTAATTAGATTGAAGAACTTTTCAGACAGATACAGAATATAAATATCAAAATAAAGCTTATTTACCTCATCTTTCCGTTTAAAAAAATATTTTAAAACTTCTATATTATTTAAAATGTCAAGGAATTAGACTTGTCACTCTTAAGAGTTAACTTCCAGTGCCAGAATTTTTTTTGACAGGAATAAAGACTAATTATGCTGCTGGGCTCACTTTAATTAATTTCAATGGCCTGTTAAGCAGTATCTCTCAGAAGTGATACTGCTTGTTCTGCTGAATCTTTCCTGCATTTACTGTTCTTGTTTCTAATTTCAAGCAACTAGAATATATACATGACATTCTTAAAAATAAGCCACATTTTTAAAATAAATGAGCGATCTTCACTCCCAATAAATAACCAAACAGCTAGGTATGTGATCTTTGTACTTGTTCAAATGTGAACCCTGCACAACTCTAATGCTAATCGAGTCATAAATGGTGACCATGCCTTCAACTCTCAAGGCTCTAATCTGTAGATTTATCTCCCTAACCTTTCAGTTCTTACACCTCTATTTCCAGCTTTGAGTTACTTTTTAAAAACCAAATTCCTTGAATAAGCTATTCATCCTCTATCCAAAAATGTCTTTAGATGGCTCAGTGTCCAATTTTGTTTGCTAATGCTCCTGTAATATGCATTTTGAATGTTCTACTATTTTCACAGGTTCTATATAAATGTAAATTGTTGACCTAATTTTGTGTTTATATTTCTGTAATGGTTTTGAACTTGTATTTTCTCCATCTCATTCATTTAGTTTACAGAATGAATGTCAAGGTTGATGCATATTCTCTGTGTCAGTTCACTGTTTTATATTCTAAATCAACTGAACGATCAAATTCTAAATTGGCTAAATTTACCTCAGTCCTTTGTCTGTGACCTGAACTAATTCAGACATCGAAGCGAACAAGCAATCAGGTCTCTACTTAATGAATCTTGGCTTGTTTACTATCCATGCATGACTGAATAGAGCTTTATCCTTTTCTATCTCTGTACACTATTTTTAAGTGATGTGTATAAAAGTAATGAGGTGCAAAAGAACCAAAATGTAACAAGCCTGCGTAATTCCATTTCAGCAACACACTCTACTTGCTCCCACAGAGGAAAAAAAACCCCAATGAGTTTAAATCAACAGACTTGTGCCCAATAATGACTGATATACAGAATATTTTAAACATTCCTCTGATTGCTTCTTATTTTCAAGACTGCTGCATCAATGAAGCCTGGCTTCACCACACTGGTAGATACACAATCTAACAATTACAAACGTGAGGCCCCTTTCCAACAAATTCACCAACAACAACATTCGGTCATATCTCCTATCATTGGACAGCATAAATTCTTGTTTTGTTTTTAATGCATTCTTCATTAACTATTGCTCCATTGTTACAGTTTGCATTGCATCAATTAAAAGTCCTTAGGTGGATTTATTTCAACAATGTCCTTAGCGAGTGTTACTGGAATAGCATCACCACTTTGGAGAAAAGGGCTGAACATAAATCCTTTACAGAACACACAATTCAGACTCAGGAATTTTTTAGACCTGGAAATTCTCACATTTCCTGCAAGCAGATCTACAAACTATTAGAATTCTTTAAAACAAAACGCAAAATACGGCAGATATTAGAAATCTGAAGCAAAAACAAAAATTTCTGGGAAAAACTCGGCAAAGAAACAAAGTTATCAGTTCAGCTCAATGACTTTCATCAGAGCTGATCGTTGATAAAAAGTAATTGACCTGAAATATTAGAATTGCTTTAAAGCCGTAATCGTATTTTTCTGGCAAATTAAGTGTTTGAAATGGGAGTTCAAAATGAGAAAAAAAAACATTACAACTGTATGGAGAATTCTGTTTTAAACCAATGTACAGAACATATTCCTAATTTTATCTTCACAATAAACATTCTTCAAGTCAGTTGTGATGTATGTTGGATCCCACTATTCCTCACTATTGATCATAATGTTGTGTGAACTAGCTAGGCTCTTGTCACCATGGGATGGATTTGTTGCTACCATCCT